>NC_138434.1:4681568-5881568 GCF_016097725.1 Ips typographus
AACATTTTATTTTTGCAAAAAGTGCAATTTTGGCAATATTTTATTTACTCCAGGAGGGTTCCAATGCACAGCAAAGGGCATATTTATACCAAACGACCTTAAATTAGGTGAAATAAGTACAAAAAAAACACTTTAAAATTTTTCTTTTTTCAAAAAAATTTATAGAATGGGGGAGTATTAGGGGTCTTTTTTTACTACTTTTTTAAATTTAATATCTCGGTAAACTGAAGAGTTAGAGAGTCCAGTTTTGGCTCATTTTGTAGTATTTTTTATCTTCTTTCTAATGGCGTTCTAGCGAAATCTATATGAGTTCAAATAAAAAAGTTACAATCATTCAAAAATTGAAAAAAATTCATTTTTGCAAAAAGTGCAATTTTGGCAATTTTTTATTTTGCTCCAGGAGGGTTCCAATGCACAGCAAAGGGCATATTTATACCAAACGACCTTAAATTAGGTGAAATAAGTACAAAAAAAACACTTTAAAATTTTTCATTTTTCAAAAAAATTTATAGAATGGGGGAGTATTAGGGGTCTTTTTTTACTACTTTTTGAAATTCAATATCTCGGTAACCTGAAAAGCTAGAGAGTCCAGCTTTAGCTCATTTTGTAGTATTTTTTATCTTCTTTCTAATGGCGTTTTAGCGAAATCTATATGAGTTCAAATAAAAAAGTTACAATCATTCAAAAATTGAAAAACATTTTATTTTTGCAAAAAGTGCAATTTTGGCAATATTTTATTTTGCTCCAGGAGGGTTCCAATGCACAGCAAAGGGCATATTTATACCAAACGACCTTAAATTAGGTGAAATAAGTACAAAAAAAAACACTTTAAAATTTTTCATTTTTCAAAAAAATTTATAAGAATGGGGGGTATTAGGGGTCTTTTTTTACTACTTTTTTAAATTAATATCTCGGTAAACTGAAGAGTTAGAGAGTCCAGTTTTGGCTCATTTTGTAGTATTTTTATCTTCTTTCTAATGGCGTTCTAGCGAAATCTATATGAGTTCAAATAAAAAAGTTACAATCATTCAAAATTGAAAACAATTTATTTTGCAAAAAGTGCAATTTTGGCAATTTTTTATTTTGCTCCAGGAGGGTTCCAATGCACAGCAAAGGGCATATTTATACCAAACGACCTTAAATTAGGTGAAATAAGTACAAAAAAACACTTTAAAATGTTTTCATTTTTCAAAAAAATTGAAAGAATGGGGGGGTATTAGGGGTCTTTTTTTACTACTTTTTTAAATTCAATATCTCGGTAACTGAAGAGCTAGAGAGTCCAGTTTTGGCTCATTTTGTAGTATTTTTTATCCTCTTTCTAATGGCGTTTAGCGAAATCTATAAGAGTTCAAATAAAAAAGTTACAATCATTCAAAATTGAAAAACATTTCATTTTTGCAAAAAGTGCAATTTTGGCAATTTTTTATTTTGCTCCAGGAGGGTTCCAATGCACAGCAAAGGGCATATTTATACCAAACGACCTTAAATTAGGTGAAATAAGTACAAAAAAAGCACTTAAAATTTTTCATTTTTCAAAAAAATTGAAAGAATGGGGGGATTATTAGGGGTCTTTTTTTACTACTTTTTCAAATTCAATATCTCGGTACCCTGAAGAGCTAGAGAGTCCAGTTTTGGCTCATTTTGTAGTATTTTTTATCCTCTTTCTAATGGCGTTTTAGCGAAATCCATAAGAGTTCAAATAAAAAAGTTACAATCATTCAAAAATTGAAAAAAAATCATTTTTGCAAAAAGTGCAATTTTGGCAATTTTTTATTTTGCTCCAGGAGGGTTGCAATGCACAGCAAAGGGCATATCTATACAAAACAACCTTAAATTAGGTGAAATAAGTACAAAAAATGCACTTTAAAATGTTTCATTTTTCAAAAAAATTGAAAGAATGGGGGTGTACTTAGGGGTCTTTTTTACTACTTTTTTAAATTCAATATCTCGGTAACCTGAAAAGCTAGAGAGTCCAGTTTTAGCTCATTTTGTAGTATTTTTTATCCTCTTTCTAATGGCGTTTAGCGAGATCTATACGAGTTCAAATAAAAAAGTTACAGTCATTCAAAAATTGAAAACATTTTATTTTTGCAAAAAGTGCAATTTTGGCAATTTTTTATTTTGCTCCAGGAGGGTTCCAATGCACAGCAAAGGGCATATTTGTACCAAACGACCTTAAATTAGGTGAAATAAGTACAAAAAAAACACTTTAAAATTTTTCATTTTTCAAAAAAATTTATAGAATGGGGGAGTATTAGGGGTCTTTTTTTACTACTTTTTTAAATTCAATATCTCGGTAACCTGAAAAGCTAGAGAGTCCAGTTTTAGCTCATTTTGTAGTATTTTTTATCTTCTTTCTAATGGCGTTTTAGCGAAATCTATAAGAGTTCAAATAAAAAAGTTACAATCATTCAAAAATTGAAAAAAAAATCATTTTTACAAAAAGTGCAATTTTGGAAATTTTTTATTTTGCTCCAGGAGGGTTCCAATGCACAGCAAAGGGCATATTTATACCAAACGACCTTAAATTAGGTGAAATAAGTACAAAAAAAACACTTTAAAATTTTTCTTTTTCAGAAAAATTTATAGAATGGGGGAGTATTAGGGGTCTTTTTTTACTACTTTTTAAATTCAATATCTCGGTAAACTGAAGAGTTAGAGAGTCCAGTTTTGGCTCATTTTGTAGTATTTTTTATCTTCTTTCTAATGGCGTTTTAGCGAAATCTATATGAGTTCAAATAAAAAAGTTACAATCATTCAAAAATTGAAAAAAATTCATTTTTGCAAAAAGTGCAATTTTGGCAATTTTTTATTTTGCTCCAGGAGGGTTCCAATGCACAGCAAAGGGCATATTTGTACCAAACGACCTTAAATTAGGTGAAATAAGTACAAATTGGGTCATAATTTGAGTAATTGGGCGGTTACGGACCTGAAATTTTCAAAGAATTTACCAAATTGTACCTAAAAACCAGCACCGTACTGGAACATTTTCAGAAAAAATCCTGGTCTTTGTTAAACTTGGAAAACCAAACTGAAAATGACAGAAAACTCACTCAACTAACTTGAAACACAATTTGGGCCATAATATGGGTATTTGGGCTGTTGCGGACCTGAAATTTTCACTGAATATACTAAATTGAACCAAAAAATCAGCGCCGTACTGGAAAAATTTCAGAAAAAATCATGTTTTTTTTAAACTTGGAAAACCAAACTGAAAATGACAGAAAACTCACTCAACTATCTTGAAACACAATTTGGACCATAATTTGGGTATTTGGGCGGTTGCGGACCTGAAATTTTCAATGAATATACTAAATTGAACCAAAAAATCAGCGCCGTACTGGAAAAATTTCATGAAAAAATCACGTTTTTTTTAAACTTGGAAAATTAAACTGAAAATGACAGAAAACCTACTCAACTAACTTGAAACACAATTTGGGTCATAACTTGGGTAATAGGGCAGTTGCGGACCTGAAATTTTCACTGAATGTACTAAATTGAACCTAAAAACCTGCGCCGTACTGGAAAAATTTCAGAAAAAATCGTATTTTTTGTTAAACTTGAAAAGCCAAACTGAAAATGACAGAAAACCCACTCAACTAACTTGAAACACAATTTGGGCCATAATTTGGGTATTTGGGTAGTTACGGACCTGAAATTTTCACTGAATGTACTAAATTGAACCTAAAAACCAGCGCCGTACTGGAAAAATTTCAGAAAAAATCGTGTTTTTTGTTAAACTTGGAAAACCATACTGAAAATGAGAGAAAACCTACTCAACTAACTTGAAACACAAATTGGGTCATAATTTGAGTAATTTGGCGGTTACGGACCTGAAATTTTCAAGAATTTACCAAATTGTACCTAAAAACCAGCACCGTACTGGAACATTTTCAGAAAAAATCCTGGTTTTTGTTAAACTTGGAAAACCAAACTGAAAATGACAGAAAACTCACTCAACTAACTTGAAACACAATTTGGGCCATAATTTGGGTATTTGGGCGGTAGCGGACCTAAAATTTTCACTAAATATACTAAATTGAACCAAAAAATCAGCGCCGTACTGGAAAAATTTCAGAAAAAATCACGTTTTTTTTAAACTTGGAAAATTAAACTGAAAATGACAGAAAACTCACTCATCTAACTTGAAACACAATTTGGACCATAATTTGGGTAATTGGGCAGTTACGGACCTGAAATTTTCACTGAATGTACTAAATTGAACCTAAAACCAGCGCCGTACTGGAAAGATTTCAGAAAAAATCCTGTTTTTTTTTAAACTTGGAAATCAGCGCCGTACTGGAAAAATTTCATAAAAAATCATGTTTTTTTTTTAAACTTGGAAAACCAAACTGAAAATGACAGAAAGCTCACTCAACTAACTTGAAACACAATTTGGGCCATAATTTGGGTATTTGGGCGGTTGCGGACCTGAAATTTTCACTGAATGTACTAAATTGAACCTGAAAACCTGCGCCGTACTGGAAAACGTTCAGAAAAAATCCTGTTTTTTTTTAAACTTGGAAAACCAAACTGAAAATGACAGAAAAATCACTCAACTAAGTTGAAACACAATTCGGGCCATAATTTGGGTATTTGGGCGGTTGCGGACCTGAAATTTTCACTGAATATACAAAATTGAACCAAAAAACCAGCGCCGTACTGGAACATTTTCAGGAAAAATCCTGTTTTTTGTTAAACTTCGAAAACCAAACTGAAAATGACAGAAAACCTACTCAACTAACTTGAAACACAATTTGGATCATAATTTGAGTAATTGGGCGGTTACGGACCTGAAATTTTCAATGAATTTACTAAATTGTACCTAAAAACCAGCGCCGTACTGGAACATTTTCGGAAAAAATCATGTTTTTGTTAAACTTGAAAAACCAAACTGAAAATGGCAGAAAACCTACTCAACTAACTTGAAACACAATTTGGGCCATAATTTGGGTATTTGGGCGGTTGCGGACCTGAAATTTTCACTGAATATACTAAATTGAACCAAAAAATCAGCGCCGTACTGGAAAAATTTCAGAAAAAATCATGTTTTTTTAAACTTGGAAAATTAAACTGAAAATGACAGAAAACTCACTCAACTAACTTGAAACACAATTTGGACCATAATTTGGGTAATTGGGCAGTTACGGACCTGAAATGTTCACTGAATGTACTAAATTGAACCTAAAAACCTGCGCCGTACTGGAAAAATTTCAGAAAAAATCGTATTTTTTGTTAAACTTGAAAAGCCAAACTGAAAATGACAGAAAACCCACTCAACTAACTTGAAACACAATTTGGGCCATAATTTGGGTATTTGGGTAGTTACGGACCTGAAATTTTCACTGAATGTACTAAATTGAACCTAAAAACCAGCGCCGTACTGGAAAAATTTCAGAAAAAATCGTGTTTTTTGTTAAACTTGGAAAACCATACTGAAAATGAGAGAAAACCTACTCAACTAACTTGAAACACAAATTGGGTCATAATTTGAGTAATTTGGCGGTTACGGACCTGAAATTTTCAAGAATTTACCAAATTGTACCTAAAAACCAGCACCGTACTGGAACATTTTCAGAAAAAATCCTGGTTTTTGTTAAACTTGGAAAACCAAACTGAAAATGACAGAAAACTCACTCAACTAACTTGAAACACAATTTGGGCCATAATTTGGGTATTTGGGCGGTAGCGGACCTAAAATTTTCACTAAATATACTAAATTGAACCAAAAAATCAGCGCCGTACTGGAAAAATTTCAGAAAAAATCACGTTTTTTTTAAACTTGGAAAATTAAACTGAAAATGACAGAAAACTCACTCATCTAACTTGAAACACAATTTGGACCATAATTTGGGTAATTGGGCAGTTACGGACCTGAAATTTTCACTGAATGTACTAAATTGAACCTAAAACCAGCGCCGTACTGGAAAGATTTCAGAAAAAATCCTGTTTTTTTTTAAACTTGGAAATCAGCGCCGTACTGGAAAAATTTCATAAAAAATCATGTTTTTTTTTTAAACTTGGAAAACCAAACTGAAAATGACAGAAAGCTCACTCAACTAACTTGAAACACAATTTGGGCCATAATTTGGGTATTTGGGCGGTTGCGGACCTGAAATTTTCACTGAATGTACTAAATTGAACCTGAAAACCTGCGCCGTACTGGAAAACGTTCAGAAAAAATCCTGTTTTTTTTTAAACTTGGAAAACCAAACTGAAAATGACAGAAAAATCACTCAACTAAGTTGAAACACAATTCGGGCCATAATTTGGGTATTTGGGCGGTTGCGGACCTGAAATTTTCACTGAATATACAAAATTGAACCAAAAAACCAGCGCCGTACTGGAACATTTTCAGGAAAAATCCTGTTTTTTGTTAAACTTCGAAAACCAAACTGAAAATGACAGAAAACCTACTCAACTAACTTGAAACACAATTTGGATCATAATTTGAGTAATTGGGCGGTTACGGACCTGAAATTTTCAATGAATTTACTAAATTGTACCTAAAAACCAGCGCCGTACTGGAACATTTTCGGAAAAAAATCATGTTTTTGTTAAACTTGAAAAACCAAACTGAAAATGGCAGAAAACCTACTCAACTAACTTGAAACACAATTTGGGCCATAATTTGGGTATTTGGGCGGTTGCGGACCTGAAATTTTCACTGAATATACTAAATTGAACCAAAAAATCAGCGCCGTACTGGAAAAATTTCAGAAAAAATCATGTTTTTTTTAAACTTGGAAAATTAAACTGAAAATGACAGAAAACTCACTCAACTAACTTGAAACACAATTTGGACCATAATTTGGGTAATTGGGCAGTTACGGACCTGAAATGTTCACTGAATGTACTAAATTGAACCTGAAAACCTGCGCCGTACTGGAAAAATTTCAGAAAAAATCGTATTTTTTGTTAAACTTGAAAAACCAAACTGAAAATGACAGAAAACCCACTCAACTAACTTGAAACACAATTTGGGCCATAATTTGGGTATTTGAGCAGTTACGGACCTGAAAGTTTCACTGAATGTACTAAATTGAACCTAAAAACCTGCGCCGTACTGAAAAATTATCAGGAAAAATCCTGTTTTTTGTTAAACTTGGAAAACCAAACTGAAAATTACAGAAAACCCACTCAACTAACTTGAAACACAATTTGGGCCATAATTTGGGTATTTGAGCAGTTACGGACCTGAAAGTTTCACTGAATGTACTAAATTGAACCTAAAAACCAGCGCCGTACTGGAAAAATTTCAGAAAAAATCGTGTTTTTTGTTAAACTTGGAAAACCATACTGAAAATGACAGAAAACCTACTCAACTAACTTGAAACACAAATTGGGTCATAATATGAGTAATTTGGCGGCTACGAACCTGAAATTTTCAAGAATTTACCAAATTGTACCTAAAAACCAGCACCGTACTAGAACATATTCAGAAAAAATCCTGGTTTTTGTTAAACATGGAAAACCAAACTGAAAATGACAGAAAACTCACTCAACTAACTTGAAACACAATTTGGGCCATAATTTGGGTATTTGGGCGGTTGCGGACCTGAAATTTTCACTGAATATACTAAATTGAACCAAAAAATCAGCGCCGTACTGGAAAAATTTCAGAAAAAATCAAGTTTTTTTTAAACTTGGAAAATTAAACTGAAAATGACAGAAAACTCACTCAACTAACTTGAAACACAATTTGGGTCATAACTTGGGTAATTGGGCAGTTGCGGATCTGAAATTTTTACTGAATATACTAAATTGAACCAAAAAATCAGCGCCGTACTGGAAAAATTTCAGAAAAAATCCTATTTTTTTTTTAAACTTGAAAAACCAAACTGAAAATGACAGAAAGCTCACTCAACTAACTTGAAACACAATTTGGGCCATAATTTGAGTATTTGGGCGGTTGCGGACCTGAAATTTTCACTGAATTTACTAAATTGTACCTAAAAACCAGCGCCGTACTGAACATTTTCAGAAAAAATCCTGTTTTTTGTTAAACTTGGAAAACGAAACTGAAAATGACAGAAAACCTACTCAACTAACTTGAAACACAATTTGGGCCATAATTTGGTATTTGGGTGGTTGCGGACCTGAAATTTTCACTGAATATACTAAATTGAACGAAAAAATCAGCGCCGTACTGGAAAAATGTCAGAAAAAATCATGTTTTTTTTAAACTTGGAAAACCAAACTGAAAATGACAGAAAACCTACTGAACTAACTTGAAATACAATTTGGGCCATAATTTGGGTATTTGGGCGGTTGCGGACCTGAAATTATCACTGAATATACAAAATTGAACCAAAAAATCAGCGCCGTACTGGAAAAATTTCAGAAAAAATCATGTTTTTTTTAAACTTGGAAAACCAAAGTGAAAATGACAGAAAACTCACTCAACTAACTTGAAATACAATTTGGGCCATAATTTGGGTATTTGGGCGGTTGTGGACCTGAAATTATCACTGAATATACCAAATTGAACCAAAAAATCAGCGCCGTACTGGAAAAATTTCAGAAAAAATTATGTTTTTTTTAAACTTGGAAAACCAAAGTGAAAATGACAGAAAACTCACTCAACTAACTTGAAATACAATTTGGGCCATAATTTGGGTATTTGGGCGGTTGCGGACCTGAAATTATCACTGAATATACCAAATTGAACCAAAAAATCAGCGCCGTACTGGAAAAATTTCAGAAAAAATCATGTTTTTTTTAAACTTGGAAAACCAAACTGAAAATGACAGAAAACTCACTCAACTAACTTGAAACACAATTTGGGCCATAATGTGGGTATTTGGGCGGTAGCGGACCTAAAATTTTCACTAAATATACTAAATTGAACCAAAAAATCAGCGCCGTATTGGAAAAATTTCAGGAAAAATCATGTTTTTTTTTAAACTTGGAAAATTAAACTGAAAATGGCAGAAAACCTACTCAACTAACTTGAAACACAATTTGGGTATTTGGGCGGTTGCGGACCTGAAATTTTCACTGAATGTACTAAATTGAACCAAAAAATCAGCGCCGTACTGGAAAAATTTCAGAAAAAATCCTGTTTTTTGTTAAACTTGGAAAACCAAACTGAAAATGACAGAAAACCTACTCAACTAACTTGAAACACAAATTGGGTCATAATTTGAGTAATTGGGCGGTTACGGACCTGAAATTTTCAAAGAATTTACCAAATTGTACCTAAAAACCAGCACCGTACTGGAACATTTTCAGAAAAAATCCTGGTCTTTGTTAAACTTGGAAAACCAAACTGAAAATGACAGAAAACTCACTCAACTAACTTGAAACACAATTTGGGCCATAATATGGGTATTTGGGCTGTTGCGGACCTGAAATTTTCACTGAATATACTAAATTGAACCAAAAAATCAGCGCCGTACTGGAAAAATTTCAGAAAAAATCATGTGTTTTTAAACTTGGAAAACCAAACTGAAAATGACAGAAAACTCACTCAACTATCTTGAAACACAATTTGGACCATAATTTGGGTATTTGGGCGGTTGCGGACCTGAAATTTTCAATGAATATTGTGTGTTCTGATCTCTTTTAACGTATGGTCGTGTGTATGGTGAGCTCCGTTGCTTTTTTCCGTTTTTTCAGAGAACTATTACTCAGAAATTCGCGACTTTCGTGCTGGTAGTAAAATTTAATGTGCTTGATTCATCTGGACACATTGCTTAGTCGATTGATAAACCAGTTGGTAGTGAATTAGGAAATAAGTGTGAACAATAGGAGACAAGCGCAAAAAGTGCAAATAGTTAAGACTGGTGCTCGGCCCGATAAAAGGGCAACGAGTTCGTGGCGATGGATATTACGGATGGAAATGATCCTGGAGGATCAAACTGTTTTAAATGCAAACTGAATTTTGATGATGTAAAGGCTATTATTCAATGTGTGTCGTGTAAGAGCTTTTACCATGGTAAGTGCGAAAATATCGAATTACGGGGATTCCACATGAAGAAGGCAACATGGAAATGCAAACAGTGTAGTGGTGATGCCTATTGTGAAGAGGGTACAAACTTGAGGTCTAGGAAACGGAGTAGGGTGGATGAGGGTGTTGACCTGTATCTCATTGAAGAAATGAACCTTACATTGGGATTGCTACTCAAGACTACAAACGAGTTAAATCAGAAAGTTGACCAGCTTTTATCTGAGAACCAATGCCTTAAGTCGGAAATAGAAAAACTGAAACAATCTCAAGTGATCAATGCAGATACTGTTGTTTCCCACTCGACAACATCGACTTATGCATCAGTAACATCTACAAATAAACCGAACAACACTAAGATCCTGTTAGTAAAACAAAAAAACCAGCAGAACGATGTGACTCAAATTAAGAGAGATTTACAAGACAAGGTGAAGCCGGGAGAACTAGGCATCGGCGTCTCTATGGGACGCACAACTCGGGATGGAGGTTTAATACTGACCTGTGGCAATGAGAAAGAGATTACAGCAGTACAATCGGAAATTCAACAGAAACTTGGAGATACCTATAAGGTCGATAGACCGAAAACACGCGAACACAGAATCAAAGTGGTTGGGGTTGACGAGGGAGAATACCAATCTACGGATGACGACATTATTAAGAGGGTTATGAAGCAGAATGACCTAGGAGGAAGTAACAATAGTTTTAAACTGCAGATATTAAGAAAAATGCAAGTGGTAAATAGGAGATTCAACATAATTTTTGAAACTGACTCTGACACATATAACTCGTTGATGATAAGGCAGAAAATGAATCTGGGATGGAACCGATGTTGGATATACGATGACTACGGTATAGTTCGATGCTACAATTGCAACAAATACGGACACTTGCAAAAGGAATGCAAAGACAAAAAAACGTGTGCGAAATGTGCCGGAGAGCATGACGTCAAAGACTGTCAGGGAAATCCCGTGAAATGCATAAATTGTGTTGCATCTAATGAAAAATACAAAATGAACTTAAAAACGAATCATATTGTATGGGATCACTCAGAGTGCGAAACGTACAAACGCATCGAAAAAAGTCGCAAAAACAAATATATCCAGTAGCAATTAAATAAGAACGTAACCCTAACTTCCAGTATTCTGTATTTTAACTGCCAGGGGTATATAAATAACAAGGACAATATTATGACACTGGTAAATGATTGGAAGCCCAAAATGGTGTTTTTGTCAGAGACTCATGTGTCATCTGATATGGAGCCGGTTGAACTGAACATTGACGGGTACTGTTTGGAGCAGTGCGTGACCGATAACAGGAGAACTGGGGGAGTTTTAGTTTTAATTCGAAATGATGTTAAATATAAAGTAAAAACAGTGAAATGTGTTGACAATTATGTGTGGCTTTTGTCTGTTGAGGTCTCCATATCAAGAACAAGGTACCTTTTTTCTGTTTTATACCATCCACCGCAAACTGAGAATGCTCGATTTGTTGAGTATTTCAGGAGTTATCTTGATGATGCGGGTGAATTTGGGGGTGTCAACATAATCATGGGGGATTTTAATTTTGATTTAATGAAACCATCATTTTATGGTGAAAAATTGTTAACTGACGTTTATTTGAATGGATTCTTCCAGGTTGTTGACGCTCCCACGCGAGTGACGAATACGAGCAGAACCCTGATTGACTACATAATAACTAGTGACAAAAACCTTTCATTTAATGTACACTTGACACCTAAGATTAGCGACCATTCTATTTTGTCCATCGTACCGGACGAAAAGTCCGATGAAAATTTTGACGTCAAAAAACAGTATCGATCAATGAAAAACTACGACGTAAATGTTTTACATGATTATTTTATTGATGGGACATGGCATAATAAAAGTGCTGATGTGAATGTTCTGGCAAATAGTTTTGTATGTGATATTGAAAGAATTTTAAACAGTATGTGTCCACAAAAAGTATGTGTTTTTAAGAAAAGTCATTTAAATAAAGAGTGGATAACGGATGATGTAAAGGAGAATATGCAAATTAGGGATAATTTGTATGTTCGTGCGATTGCGGAGAGCAATGACGCAGTTTGGAGGGAATACAGGGGAATGCGAAATTACATAGTAAAGCAAATAAAAGTCGAAAAAGAGCGATACTTTAAGCAAATAATTGACGATAATAGAACGAATCCTACTGAAATGTGGAAGAAATTAAAATTATTGTTACCGGGGAAACAGTCTTCAAGAAATGACGAAATAACTTTTGAGCATCAAACAATATCTGATGAGATCCTAATAGCTCAAGAGTTTAATAAATATTTTGTTAACAGCATTACTGAAATTGTAAATAGCATTCCACAGTGTTCTCCACCAAACGAAATATTGATTGCGACCCCCGATGTTTTTGTTGAGTTTGCAAAATTTAAACAATTGTCAATGTGTGATTTTAAAAATATTTTAAAGAATATGAAAAACGTCGGAGGAGGAGTGAGTGGAATCTCTACGAAAGTTTTGCGTGATGTATGTGGTGTTGCAGGTAACCGTTTATTAGATATACTGAATACATCTCTCTCAACTGGAAGATTTCCAAATGACTGGAAAGAGACAATGGTCATTCCCATACAGAAAGTATCAAACACTAATTTGTACAGCGAGTTTCGACCTATTAATACTGTACCAGTTTATGAAAAGGTATTAGAAGCGGCAGTTAAGATGCAGTTGCAGGAACACTGTAACATAAATAACTTGTTGATGGTCAATCAGTCTGGTTTTCGGGAACGTCACTCGTGCGAAACTGTAGTTATTAACTTGTGTGATATTTTTAAGAGAGAGATAGATAAGGGTAATTTTGTTATGGCTGTATTTCTAGACTTTAGGAGGGCTTTCGAGACCGTTAATAGGGAGGTATTGTTGCGTAAGCTTGACAACATGGGCATTAAGGGTGACGTTTTGAGGTGGTTTAATTCGTATTTGGTTAATAGACAGCAAAGGGTTAAATTTAAGGACAGCATATCTGACGCATTAAATGTTTTGAATGGAGTTCCGCAGGGAACAGTTTTGGGTCCCTTGTTATTTTTATTATATGTTAATGACATTGTTAGTACAGTAAGTGGATGTAAAATAGAAATGTTTGCGGATGATACCATGTTATATTTGACGGGGGGAGATCTGGGTGATATGCAGCGTACTGTGAATAATGATCTAGCCAAATTATTCAAATGGCTTTGCAATAATAAATTGTGTGTAAATATTGAAAAATCAAAGTTTTGCATTTTTGGCAAAAGTCATAGTCTAAAAAACGTAAATTTTGAGGATCTAAATATAGTTATTGACAACAGAAAAATTGATCATACCAACCAGATTAAATACTTAGGAATAACATTTGATTCTGAACTTAACTTTTACGCTCATGCCGATTATGTTACTCGAAAATTCGCAAAAAAAGTAAGTTTTATTGCAAGAATAGGACATCAGTTATCACTCGCTACAAAATTGTTATTGTATAACACGATAGCTGCTCCTCATCTCGAATTCTGTTCCTCCATACTGTATAACTTACCAGCTTTTAAGATTGACCAGATCCAGAAAATCCAAAACCGAGCAATGAGAACTATTCTGAAATGTAACCGTTATACTCCGATCGAAACTATGCTCAATGTTTTAAACTTTTTGTCTGTAAAGCAAAAAATTGATTTTAGTGTGTATGTGTTTGTATTTAAAATAAAAAATAATTTGTTGCCCTCATATGTTTGTGATAGGATTAAGGTTTTTAAAGATGTACATAATTATGGCACAAGAAATTGTTCAAATTTTGTATTGATGGAAAGATGTCGTTCTAGTCAAATGTTGAATTCTGTGTTGTATAAGGGATTGTATAAATTCAACATGTTGCCACGAAAAATTAGGGACTGTGATCAATTGTGTAGTTTTAAGATAATGATCAGAACACATATTTTAGAGCAGTGTAGTGTTTAGTGACGGTTTTACTTATAAATGTATTTTTTCTATCTGTGTTTTGTATAAGTCATTTTTTTTTTGCATTGTATACTTTTAAGTTGTTTATTGGATAGCTATTATGCTAAATAAATACATATTATATTAATATACTAAATTGAACCAAAAAATCAGCGCCGTACTGGAAAAATTTCATGAAAAAATCACGTTTTTTTTAAACTTGGAAAATTAAACTGAAAATGACAGAAAACCTACTCAACTAACTTGAAACACAATTTGGGTCATAACTTGGGTAATAGGGCAGTTGCGGACCTGAAATTTTCACTGAATGTACTAAATTGAACCTAAAAACCTGCGCCGTACTGGAAAAATTTCAGAAAAAATCGTATTTTTTGTTAAACTTGAAAAGCCAAACTGAAAATGACAGAAAACCCACTCAACTAACTTGAAACACAATTTGGGCCATAATTTGGGTATTTGGGTAGTTACGGACCTGAAATTTTCACTGAATGTACTAAATTGAACCTAAAAACCAGCGCCGTACTGGAAAAATTTCAGAAAAAATCGTGTTTTTTGTTAAACTTGGAAAACCATACTGAAAATGAGAGAAAACCTACTCAACTAACTTGAAACACAAATTGGGTCATAATTTGAGTATTTGGGCGGTTGCGGACCTGAAATTTTCACTGAATTTACTAAATTGTACCTAAAAACCAGCGCCGTACTGAACATTTTCAGAAAAAATCCTGTTTTTTGTTAAACTTGGAAAACGAAACTGAAAATGACAGAAAACCTACTCAACTAACTTGAAACACAATTTGGGCCATAATTTGGTATTTGGGTGGTTGCGGACCTGAAATTTTCACTGAATATACTAAATTGAACGAAAAAATCAGCGCCGTACTGGAAAAATGTCAGAAAAAATCATGTTTTTTTAAACTTGGAAAACCAAACTGAAAATGACAGAAAACCTACTGAACTAACTTGAAATACAATTTGGGCCATAATTTGGGTATTTGGGCGGTTGCGGACCTGAAATTATCACTGAATATACAAAATTGAACCAAAAAATCAGCGCCGTACTGGAAAAATTTCAGAAAAAATCATGTTTTTTTTAAACTTGGAAAACCAAAGTGAAAATGACAGAAAACTCACTCAACTAACTTGAAATACAATTTGGGCCATAATTTGGGTATTTGGGCGGTTGTGGACCTGAAATTATCACTGAATATACCAAATTGAACCAAAAAATCAGCGCCGTACTGGAAAAATTTCAGAAAAAATTATGTTTTTTTTAAACTTGGAAAACCAAAGTGAAAATGACAGAAAACTCACTCAACTAACTTGAAATACAATTTGGGCCATAATTTGGGTATTTGGGCGGTTGCGGACCTGAAATTATCACTGAATATACCAAATTGAACCAAAAAATCAGCGCCGTACTGGAAAAATTTCAGAAAAAATCATGTTTTTTTTAAACTTGGAAAACCAAACTGAAAATGACAGAAAACTCACTCAACTAACTTGAAACACAATTTGGGCCATAATGTGGGTATTTGGGCGGTAGCGGACCTAAAATTTTCACTAAATATACTAAATTGAACCAAAAAATCAGCGCCGTATTGGAAAAATTTCAGGAAAAATCATGTTTTTTTTTAAACTTGGAAAATTAAACTGAAAATGGCAGAAAACCTACTCAACTAACTTGAAACACAATTTGGGTATTTGGGCGGTTGCGGACCTGAAATTTTCACTGAATGTACTAAATTGAACCAAAAAATCAGCGCCGTACTGGAAAAATTTCAGAAAAAATCCTGTTTTTTGTTAAACTTGGAAAACCAAACTGAAAATGACAGAAAACCTACTCAACTAACTTGAAACACAAATTGGGTCATAATTTGAGTAATTGGGCGGTTACGGACCTGAAATTTTCAAAGAATTTACCAAATTGTACCTAAAAACCAGCACCGTACTGGAACATTTTCAGAAAAAATCCTGGTCTTTGTTAAACTTGGAAAACCAAACTGAAAATGACAGAAAACTCACTCAACTAACTTGAAACACAATTTGGGCCATAATATGGGTATTTGGGCTGTTGCGGACCTGAAATTTTCACTGAATATACTAAATTGAACCAAAAAATCAGCGCCGTACTGGAAAAATTTCAGAAAAAATCATGTGTTTTTAAACTTGGAAAACCAAACTGAAAATGACAGAAAACTCACTCAACTATCTTGAAACACAATTTGGACCATAATTTGGGTATTTGGGCGGTTGCGGACCTGAAATTTTCAATGAATATACTAAATTGAACCAAAAAATCAGCGCCGTACTGGAAAAATTTCATGAAAAAATCACGTTTTTTTTAAACTTGGAAAATTAAACTGAAAATGACAGAAAACCTACTCAACTAACTTGAAACACAATTTGGGTCATAACTTGGGTAATAGGGCAGTTGCGGACCTGAAATTTTCACTGAATGTACTAAATTGAACCTAAAAACCTGCGCCGTACTGGAAAAATTTCAGAAAAAATCGTATTTTTTGTTAAACTTGAAAAGCCAAACTGAAAATGACAGAAAACCCACTCAACTAACTTGAAACACAATTTGGGCCATAATTTGGGTATTTGGGTAGTTACGGACCTGAAATTTTCACTGAATGTACTAAATTGAACCTAAAAACCAGCGCCGTACTGGAAAAATTTCAGAAAAAATCGTGTTTTTTGTTAAACTTGGAAAACCATACTGAAAATGAGAGAAAACCTACTCAACTAACTTGAAACACAAATTGGGTCATAATTTGAGTATTTGGGCGGTTGCGGACCTGAAATTTTCACTGAATTTACTAAATTGTACCTAAAAACCAGCGCCGTACTGAACATTTTCAGAAAAAATCCTGTTTTTTGTTAAACTTGGAAAACGAAACTGAAAATGACAGAAAACCTACTCAACTAACTTGAAACACAATTTGGGCCATAATTTGGTATTTGGGTGGTTGCGGACCTGAAATTTTCACTGAATATACTAAATTGAACGAAAAAATCAGCGCCGTACTGGAAAAATGTCAGAAAAAATCATGTTTTTTTTAAACTTGGAAAACCAAACTGAAAATGACAGAAAACCTACTGAACTAACTTGAAATACAATTTGGGCCATAATTTGGGTATTTGGGCGGTTGCGGACCTGAAATTATCACTGAATATACAAAATTGAACCAAAAAATCAGCGCCGTACTGGAAAAATTTCAGAAAAAATCATGTTTTTTTTAAACTTGGAAAACCAAAGTGAAAATGACAGAAAACTCACTCAACTAACTTGAAATACAATTTGGGCCATAATTTGGGTATTTGGGCGGTTGTGGACCTGAAATTATCACTGAATATACCAAATTGAACCAAAAAATCAGCGCCGTACTGGAAAAATTTCAGAAAAAATTATGTTTTTTTTAAACTTGGAAAACCAAAGTGAAAATGACAGAAAACTCACTCAACTAACTTGAAATACAATTTGGGCCATAATTTGGGTATTTGGGCGGTTGCGGACCTGAAATTATCACTGAATATACCAAATTGAACCAAAAAATCAGCGCCGTACTGGAAAAATTTCAGAAAAAATCATGTTTTTTTTAAACTTGGAAAACCAAACTGAAAATGACAGAAAACTCACTCAACTAACTTGAAACACAATTTGGGCCATAATGTGGGTATTTGGGCGGTAGCGGACCTAAAATTTTCACTAAATATACTAAATTGAACCAAAAAATCAGCGCCGTATTGGAAAAATTTCAGGAAAAATCATGTTTTTTTTTAAACTTGGAAAATTAAACTGAAAATGGCAGAAAACCTACTCAACTAACTTGAAACACAATTTGGGTCATAATTTGGGTATTTGGGCGGTTGCGGACCTGAAATTTTCACTGAATGTACTAAATTGAACCAAAAAATCAGCGCCGTACTGGAAAAATTTCAGAAAAAATCCTGTTTTTTGTTAAACTTGGAAAACCAAACTGAAAATGACAGAAAACCTACTCAACTAACTTGAAACACAAATTGGGTCATAATTTGAGTAATTGGGCGGTTACGGACCTGAAATTTTCAAAGAATTTACCAAATTGTACCTAAAAACCAGCACCGTACTGGAACATTTTCAGAAAAAATCCTGGTCTTTGTTAAACTTGGAAAACCAAACTGAAAATGACAGAAAACTCACTCAACTAACTTGAAACACAATTTGGGCCATAATATGGGTATTTGGGCTGTTGCGGACCTGAAATTTTCACTGAATATACTAAATTGAACCAAAAAATCAGCGCCGTACTGGAAAAATTTCAGAAAAAATCATGTTTTTTTTAAACTTGGAAAACCAAACTGAAAATGACAGAAAACTCACTCAACTATCTTGAAACACAATTTGGACCATAATTTGGGTATTTGGGCGGTTGCGGACCTGAAATTTTCAATGAATATACTAAATTGAACCAAAAAATCAGCGCCGTACTGGAAAAATTTCATGAAAAAATCACGTTTTTTTTAAACTTGGAAAATTAAACTGAAAATGACAGAAAACCTACTCAACTAACTTGAAACACAATTTGGGTCATAACTTGGGTAATAGGGCAGTTGCGGACCTGAAATTTTCACTGAATGTACTAAATTGAACCTAAAAACCTGCGCCGTACTGGAAAAATTTCAGAAAAAATCGTATTTTTTGTTAAACTTGAAAAGCCAAACTGAAAATGACAGAAAACCCACTCAACTAACTTGAAACACAATTTGGGCCATAATTTGGGTATTTGGGTAGTTACGGACCTGAAATTTTCACTGAATGTACTAAATTGAACCTAAAAACCAGCGCCGTACTGGAAAAATTTCAGAAAAAATCGTGTTTTTTGTTAAACTTGGAAAACCATACTGAAAATGAGAGAAAACCTACTCAACTAACTTGAAACACAAATTGGGTCATAATTTGAGTAATTTGGCGGTTACGGACCTGAAATTTTCAAGAATTTACCAAATTGTACCTAAAAACCAGCACCGTACTGGAACATTTTCAGAAAAAATCCTGGTTTTTGTTAAACTTGGAAAACCAAACTGAAAATGACAGAAAACTCACTCAACTAACTTGAAACACAATTTGGGCCATAATTTGGGTATTTGGGCGGTAGCGGACCTGAAATTTTCACTGAATATACTAAATTGAACCAAAAAATCAGCGCCGTACTAGAAAAATTTCAGAAAAAATCATGTTTTTTTTAAACTTGGAAAACCAAACTGAAAATGACAGAAAACCTACTCAACTAACTTGAAACACAATTTGGGACATAATTTGGGTAATTGGGCAGTTGCGGACCTGAAATTTTCACTGAATTAACGAAATTGTACCTAAAAACCAGCGCCGTACTGAAACATTTTCAGAAAAAATCATGTTTTTTGTCAAACTTCGAAAACCAAACTGAAAATGACAGAAAACCCACTCAACTAACTTGAAACACAATTTGGGCCATAATTTGGGTATTTGGGCGGTTGCGGACCTAAAATTTTCACTGAATATACTAAATTGAACCAAAAAATCAGCGCCGTACTGGAAAATTTTCAGAAAAAATCTTTTTTTTTTTAAACTTGGAAAACCAAACTGAAAATGACAGAAAACCTACTCAACTAACTTGAAACACAATTTGGGACATAATTTGGGTAATTGGGCAGTAGCGGACCTGAAATTTTCACTGAATATACTAAATTGAACCAAAAAATCAGCGCCGTACTAGAAAAATTTCAGAAAAAATCATGTTTTTTTTAAACTTGGAAAACCAAAGTGAAAATGACAGAAAACCTACTCAACTAACTTGAAACACAATTTGGGACATAATTTGGGTAATTGGGCGGTTACGGACTTGAAATTTTCAATGAATTTACTAAATTGTACCTAAAAACCAGCGCCGTACTGGAACATTTTCAGAAAAAATCCTGTTTTTTGTTAAACCGAAAACCAAACTGAAAATGACAGAAAACCCACTCAACTAACTTGAAACACAACTTGGACCATAATTTGGGTATTTGGGCGGTTGCGGACCTGAATTTTTCACTGAATATACAAAATTGAACCAAAAAACCAGCGCCGTACTGGAAAAATTTCAGAAAAAATCATGTTTTTTTTAAACTTGGAAAATTAAACTGAAAATGACAGAAAACTCACTCAACTAACTTGAAACACAATTTGGACCATAATTTGGGTAATTGGGCAGTTACGAACCTGAAATTTTCACTGAATATACAAAATTGAACGAAAAAAGCAGCGCCGTACTGGAAAAATGTCAGAAAAAATCATGTTTTTTGTTAAACTTGGAAAACCAAACTGAAAATGACAGAAAACCTACTCAACTAACTTGAAACACAATTTGGACCATAATTTGAGTAATTGGGCAGTTACGGACCTGAATTTTTCACTGAATGTACTAAATTGAACCTAAAACCAGCGCCGTACTGGAAAGATTTCAGAAAAAATCATGTTTTTTTTAAACTTGGAAAGCCA
Source organism: Ips typographus (assembly GCF_016097725.1). Taxonomy (NCBI): domain Eukaryota; kingdom Metazoa; phylum Arthropoda; class Insecta; order Coleoptera; family Curculionidae; genus Ips; species Ips typographus. The sequence continues at coordinate 4,701,991 of NC_138434.1, forward strand.
AACTGAAAATGACAGAAAACTCACTCAACTAACTTGAAACACAATTTGGGCCATAATTTGGGTATTTGGGCGGTTGCGGACCTGAATTTTTCACTGAATATACAAAATTGAACCAAAAAACCAGCGCCGTACTGGAACATTTTCAGAAAAAATCCTGTTTTTTGTTAAACTTCGAAAACCAAACTGAAAATGACAGAAAACCTACTCAACTAACTTGAAACACAATTTGGATCATAATTTGAGTAATTGGGCGGTTACGGACCTGAAATTTTCAATGAATTTACTAAATTGTACCTAAAAACCAGCGCCGTACTGGAACATTTTCGGAAAAAATCCTGGTTTTTGTTAAACTTGAAAAACCAAACTGAAAATGACAGAAAACCCACTCAACTAACTTGAAACACAATTTGGACCATAATTTGGGTATTTGGGCGGTTACGGACCTGAAATTCTCATTGAATTTAATAAATTGAACCAAAAAACCAGCGCCGTACTAAAAAATTTTCAGAAAAAATCCTGTTTTTTGTTAAACTTGGAAAATTAAACTGAAAATGACAGAAAACTCACTCAACTAACTTGAAACAGAATTTGGACCATAATTTGGGTATTTGGGCGGTTGCGGACCTGAAATTTTCACTGAATATACTAAATTGAACCAAAAAATCAGCGCCGTACTGGAAAAATTTCAGAAAAAATCATGTTTTTTTTAAACTTGGAAAATTAAACTGAAAATGACAGAAAACCTACTCAACTAACTTGAAACACAATTTGGGTCATAACTTGGGTAATTGGGCAGTTGCTGACCTGAAATTTTCACTAAATTAACTAAATTGTACCTAAAAACCAGCGCCGTACTGGAACATTTTTAGAAAATATCCTGTTTTTTTTTTAAACTTGGAAAGCCAAACTGAAAATGACAGAAAACTCACTCAACTAACTTGAAACACAATTTGGGCCATAATTTGGGTATTTGGGCGGTTGCGGACCTGAAATTTTCACTGAATATAGAAAATTGAACCAAAAAACCAGCGCCGTACTGGAAAATTTTCAGAAAAAATCTTTTTTTTTTTAAACTTGGAAAACCAAACTGAAAATGACAGAAAACCTACTCAACTAACTTGAAACACAATTTGGGACATAATTTGGGTAATTGGGCAGTAGCGGACCTGAAATTTTCACTGAATATACTAAATTGAACCAAAAAATCAGCGCCGTACTAGAAAAATTTCAGAAAAAATCATGTTTTTTTTAAACTTGGAAAACCAAAGTGAAAATGACAGAAAACCTACTCAACTAACTTGAAACACAATTTGGGACATAATTTGGGTAATTGGGCGGTTACGGACTTGAAATTTTCAATGAATTTACTAAATTGTACCTAAAAACCAGCGCCGTACTGGAACATTTTCAGAAAAAATCCTGTTTTTTGTTAAACCGAAAACCAAACTGAAAATGACAGAAAACCCACTCAACTAACTTGAAACACAACTTGGACCATAATTTGGGTATTTGGGCGGTTGCGGACCTGAATTTTTCACTGAATATACAAAATTGAACCAAAAAACCAGCGCCGTACTGGAAAAATTTCAGAAAAAATCATGTTTTTTTTAAACTTGGAAAATTAAACTGAAAATGACAGAAAACTCACTCAACTAACTTGAAACACAATTTGGACCATAATTTGGGTAATTGGGCAGTTACGAACCTGAAATTTTCACTGAATATACAAAATTGAACGAAAAAAGCAGCGCCGTACTGGAAAAATGTCAGAAAAAATCATGTTTTTTGTTAAACTTGGAAAACCAAACTGAAAATGACAGAAAACCTACTCAACTAACTTGAAACACAATTTGGACCATAATTTGAGTAATTGGGCAGTTACGGACCTGAATTTTTCACTGAATGTACTAAATTGAACCTAAAACCAGCGCCGTACTGGAAAGATTTCAGAAAAAATCATGTTTTTTTTAAACTTGGAAAGCCAAACTGAAAATGACAGAAAACTCACTCAACTAACTTGAAACACAATTTGGGCCATAATTTGGGTATTTGGGCGGTTGCGGACCTGAATTTTTCACTGAATATACAAAATTGAACCAAAAAACCAGCGCCGTACTGGAACATTTTCAGAAAAAATCCTGTTTTTTGTTAAACTTCGAAAACCAAACTGAAAATGACAGAAAACCTACTCAACTAACTTGAAACACAATTTGGATCATAATTTGAGTAATTGGGCGGTTACGGACCTGAAATTTTCAATGAATTTACTAAATTGTACCTAAAAACCAGCGCCGTACTGGAACATTTTCGGAAAAAATCCTGGTTTTTGTTAAACTTGAAAAACCAAACTGAAAATGACAGAAAACCCACTCAACTAACTTGAAACACAATTTGGACCATAATTTGGGTATTTGGGCGGTTACGGACCTGAAATTCTCATTGAATTTAATAAATTGAACCAAAAAACCAGCGCCGTACTAAAAAATTTTCAGAAAAAATCCTGTTTTTTGTTAAACTTGGAAAATTAAACTGAAAATGACAGAAAACTCACTCAACTAACTTGAAACAGAATTTGGACCATAATTTGGGTATTTGGGCGGTTGCGGACCTGAAATTTTCACTGAATATACTAAATTGAACCAAAAAATCAGCGCCGTACTGGAAAAATTTCAGAAAAAATCATGTTTTTTTTAAACTTGGAAAATTAAACTGAAAATGACAGAAAACCTACTCAACTAACTTGAAACACAATTTGGGTCATAACTTGGGTAATTGGGCAGTTGCTGACCTGAAATTTTCACTAAATTAACTAAATTGTACCTAAAAACCAGCGCCGTACTGGAACATTTTTAGAAAATATCCTGTTTTTTTTTTAAACTTGGAAAGCCAAACTGAAAATGACAGAAAACTCACTCAACTAACTTGAAACACAATTTGGGCCATAATTTGGGTATTTGGGCGGTTGCGGACCTGAAATTTTCACTGAATATAGAAAATTGAACCAAAAAACCAGCGCCGTACTGGAACATTTTCAGAAAAAATCCTGGTTTTTGTTAAACTTGGAAAACCAATCTGAAAATGACAGAAAACTCACTCAACTAACTTGAAACACAATTTGGGCCATAATTTCGGTATTTGGGCGGTTGCGGACCTGAAATTTTCACTGAATGTACTAAATTGAACCAAAAAGTCAGCGCCGTACTGGAAAAATTTCAGAAAAAATCATGTTTTTTGTTAAACTTGGAAAAAAAACTGAAAATGACAGAAAACCTACTCAACTAACTTGAAACACAATTTGGACCATAATTTGAGTAATTGGGCAGTTACGGACCTGAATTTTTCACTGTGTTACGTACGAAATAGAGTTTTCGTCCGTTAACTCGTTTGATTTGTGTTTTTAATGTACATGGGCCTAGTTACACTGGTAGACCGATTCCGATCGCTTAAATCCTCCAATTGCACTTTGTGCACATTTTGTTGTAAATGTGGGTGCGTGACCTGATAAGTTATCAGGTGCTGTAGTCACGTGATTGGTTTCGATTTTTGTCGGGGAAGCGTCGGTTTGTGGTCGTGTTTCTTTGTGTCAGGTGCCATGTGGCCTATTTAATCACCCCACTTTGTGATATCGGTCTCTTTACCACTACAGCACCCGAACTGCCGACATCTGATCCTTTTTTCTGAGCCGTGTGGCGTGTGTGTGAATTTGATTTTTAATCCGTGATCATCTGGCCGAATTACAGGTAAATTGGTTTTATTGTTAGTTCTTTTGAATTATTTTGTATCGGCCCAATTTTCCAACACAGCATTGTGTTCGGCCCAACCGGATATTCGGAGATTTTTCCAACCGGAGATTTAAAGACACTTTCCAACCGGAAATCTAAGGGCTTTTTGACCGGAAATCTGAGGGTTTTCTGACCAGAGATCCAGAGATTTTTCCGACCGGAGAACATTTCAATCGGGGATTGAATCAGCCTGACCGGGACTGCTTTGTCCAGAGTTTTCCGGACCAGCCCACGTGTTGGGAAAGCCGATCACCGGCCACAGAGGTTTAGAAAGGTCAGAGTCGAACCACCACGATTCCTCACTTGTAACGAAGTTACGAATATTTTTCTGTTTGGTTTATTAAGCCGTCCGTTAGTACCGTTGGATTTGCGGCGATAAGCAGATAAGGGATCTATTAATAGAAGCCGTTTAGTAAAGTGACCCGTGTTAGTACGTTGCCAAAATACGATAAGCCGTATTATTAAGTTATTATATTTTCTCAGGATTGGCCAGTCCGATTTTTACCATTCTTGTTGGAAACCATTGGTAGAATTACAGGGTTTACAACAACGCTGCAGTATAATAGCGCGTAATAGGAAATTAGTGGTTTACGACTTTCCTTGTAATTGTAATTCGCGAGTTGACGTAGCTGGCTGGGTTGGCCGAAGCGTACCGTTTTCCTGCAGTACTGCGTTTCAGTACGCGTCACTCGAGTAGGGCCGTGTTTCCCACTACCCGAAAGTGGGGAATCAGACTGTCTATAAAACTGGCGTGCGCCGCCAGTTCGTTGTCTGTTGAGATCACTAGCTCCCCCGAGCAACATCTCAACCTCCCAGCAGCACCGCCGCAACACAGCAAGTATACCTGTTTAGTGGTTAGCTCTCCTAGTGCACTGTGTACCTGTTATTTGAACACCGAGGCTCGCTAGACCGGGTGTTCGTTCCTTGTTTACTCCAACCCTGTACCGCCGTTTGTTGTAGCGTCGTGGTTCGCTAGACCGGGCGCTGCTGTAACGTTCACGTCACCTGTTTTCATTGCAAACGCTACATGGTTCGCTAGACCGGGCGTTTGCACCGTTAGTCCCAGTCCGGCCATTTTTCCGGCCCTTTTACTTCAGTAGCATCGTGGCTCGCTAGACCGGGTGCTACGCCATATATCCGGCACTGTAGGCTTCTATACAAACACTACATGGTTTGCTAGACCGGGTGTTTGTATACTTTTCCCCGATAGGCCAATTTCCGGCCCTAGTTTACTCTGTAGCGTCGAGGTTCGCTAGACCGGGCGCTACACGATAGTTCCATCTTCAACACAAACGCTACATGGTTCGCTAGACCGGGCGTAGGAGGCAAGTTTCTACATCCTATTGCCAACAAGAACCACTACAAGGCTCGTATAGACCGGGTGGTTCAGTAATACCCTGTTACAACTCTTTTACCGACCCGTGACCGTAACTTTATTTGCACTAGGACGGTTAATTGCTTAGTTGTAAACGTAGACCTGCATTGACCCTGTAATTAACTTTGATTCATTTTGTACCTGTAACATTCATTGCACTGCGTGGCTTTTTAACTTTCTGCATTATACCGTTGACCTGTTTTGCATCGCATCCGACCCGTACCGTAACTAAGTTGCACACTCTCACTCTCGTTCTTGTTTAATTAAGGGGAGGGGGGATTTAAGATACGTTTGTTTGCATAAGTATTTGCTTTAGTTAAGTTTGCTGGCATTGTAAGTTAATCACATAGAATATACGTTAGTTGATTGGTACTTTTGGCTTTTATTAGCGTTGTCACCAACTGAACCACTGTTACCACAGATTGTCGGGAACCTTGTCTCCAGCTGTATAAAAGCTACCAAGGCATACGAATTGTGTTTCCTGGTTCACATTTCGAAAATTCTAATTACTTTCTTTAAACCAGGTGGCGCCCGAGGCAATTCTCATTAACTTTTGTTCTAGAACATACTTTAATTCGAACTCCCGAATAAATAGCGTCACAAAATTGGCGCCCGAGCAGGGACCGTATTTCTGTTTTCTGATTGTGACAGTGGGACAGTACTTTTCTTTCAAGAGCAGTACAATAACTTTGTTTTTTTTTGAGTGTGCAACTTGGTTAGGGAAACCCAACATAACTCGACCGCCTGTATTATAAAACGTCATTGCTTGTAACATTTTACACCGCCGGCCTTTTACGCACGTTTGCTTTGGTTTGGTTGCTAGTTAGCTTGTTAGTTGCTATTTAGATCCACAAATAGAGTAGCCCCCTGTTCCTGTAATATCCTATCATGAATACCGAACTGAGAGAGGGTTTACCGTTCGAAACTACCGCCGGTGCCACCGAACCCCTTGACTCAAAAATCGCGATAATATGCCAACTAAAGAAAGATGCTTTGATAGTTGAATTATCCAAGATTGGATTAGACACCAGTGGCACCACAGAGGTGTTAAGAAAACGCCTAATAACTTTACCCCCGACTACCGTAGTAGGTAAAGTTACCGAGTCTCTTACGACGACCGCCCCCATTTTTACAACACCATCGACGTGGGGTACTACACGCCCCATCCCCAGTTGCAACACCGCCATAACGTTCACTTCGGCTTACACCACGCTACCGATCCCCGGGGTCCGAGCCCCCCCTCTATCTTTGACTTTACCGGTGACTTATCCCTGGATACCGCTCATGACCACGGCCAATGAGGCGTTAACAAAGCCACTTTCCTGTCTGCCGGAACCCACGCCGACCCTCAACCGGCAAACATCCATGTGTTTTCGCGCTCAAGACTGCAAAGTCTATTTTAATGAACAGGATGATCCTGTCGCTTTCCTGGAGCAATTAATGGAGATTTGCGCCGCCAATCAAATCCATCCAGACTTCCTGGTTCCGCAATTACCTATGGTGTTGCATGGTAATGCGCTATTTCCGCATTTTTTATTACTCTCTGGATTACTATGATGATCTTGAGGCGCAGATAAACCGCAGATTGCAAAAACAAGGGGAATCTGTCAGTCTGTACTTCACTGACTTACAAACTAGGATCCGCCGACATGAGAGTATAACACCTGAACAGGAGTTACGTTGGTTGTACCGCAATATGACACCTCAATTAAGACAGATGGTCCGGCCGACCGACTTTTACGATGTGTTAACTCTGTCACAGAAAGCCCGTGAGGCCGAACGCCTCTTAGAGGAGGTAAGGCAGGCAGAGGCATGTGGTCACCACAACAAGTACCCGAGACACGGGTTACTATGCCAGGCCTCCCACGATCAAATGAAGTGAGTCGACAGACTCGCAACAACCAGTTTATCAATACAACGCACAACGGGCCACCTCAACACCCAACCCGTACCGAAAACCGTCAGGATGCTCCCGTGGGCAATCCTGGAGGAATATATTGGCGATGTGGAGAGACTGGACATTTCCGTACAGAATGTACTCGTCCGCCCCGTCTGTTCTGTTCCAGATGTGGGAAACAAGGCGTACAGTCTCGGCATTGTAATTGTGCACGGCCGGAAAACTGGAAGGGCGTTGTGATAATGCGAGGAAAGCTTTACCGCGTTACCGCCTGTCAGCCGTCCCTTGTAAATACCGTTCAGCCGTTAAGTTTCACCGACCGTTACTCCAGTTAACTTTACCGTAACTGTCACCTGTTGTACCGTACCGCCTGTTCCTGTGTCCTGTTATACCGTACCCAAGTATACCGCCGACAAAGTTGACATTACCGTACCGACCGTGTCTGCAACCTGTTGTACCGTACCGACCGTTAGTAGACATAAACGTGACGTTACTCCAGTTACGAAAGTACCTAACGTTATTACCAGTTACCCTGGACCGACCGAGACGTTGGATAACGATTCTGGCATAAAAGACTACGTTCATCCGACCGCAACACCAAACCTTACCGTACCGACCGTCCCAGTACCGTCTGTTGCTGATATACCAGCAGGCACCGCCCTTAATGCTTTCTTGACGACTGACAACCGACCCCACATCTCTGTCAGAATATTTGACACAGACTTTATGGCATTAGTAGACACTGGTGATGCCCGTTCATACGTAGGGGCCGTAGTACGACAGTTGTGTCTTAAGCACGATTGCACACCTCTCCGTCCAGCCGTTGAAAACGCTAAAGTTTCAAACGGCAATAAGGTAGATATTACCGAGGCTTTCAGGGTCAAATTGACTTTTGAGCAAAAATTATTAATGCAATCTTGGACAAACTCCGCCGTGCCCGTTATATGTCCAGTATTGACTTGAAACAGGGTTACTGGCAAGTAGCTCTCGATGAAGCTAGCAAACCAATTACCGCATTCACGGTGCCGGGCATGGGCTTGTTTCCATTCAAAGTCATGCCATTTGGTTTACACTCAGCTCCCGCTACGTTTCAACGATTAATGGATAGGGTCATCGGCCCCGATCTGGATCCGTACTGTTGCGTATCGATATTATTGTTCTTGGTGAAACTTTTGAACAACATCTCGACAACCTGTCCGAGGTATTCCGTCGTCTCAGAGCTGCAAATCTTAGACTTAATCCAGAAAAGTGCCAGTTTTGCCGAAAATCCCTACGTTACTTGGGTCACCTGGTTACATCCAATGGTATCTGTACCGACCCAGAAAAAGTGTCAGCTATTCAAAACTTGCCGGCACCAACTACCGTCAGAGGTGTCCGCCGTTTCTTAGGCATTGCCTCCTGGTACCGTCGTTTTGTAAAAGGCTTTTCCCAGATTGCCTCTCCCCTAAACCGACTATTAAAGAAGGGAGTCAAGTGGTCCTGGTCAGAAGACCAACAGCAAGCATTTGAACAGCTGAAGAAATGCTTAACCGAAGCCCCTATTTTGGCATGTCCAGATTTTTCCCGACCGTTTGTGCTACAAACAGATGCGTCGGATCATGGGCTAGGTGCTGCATTAATTCAGCATGATTGCAATGGAGACACATCATAGCTTATTCAATCAGAACGCTGACAGCTACCGAGGGGAAGTTTTCGGTGACCGAGAAAGAGTGCTTAGCAATAGTCTGGGGAGTTGAAAAGATGCGACCGTACCTGGAAGGTTACCGTTTTACCGTAGTGACTGATCATCAGTCGTTACGTTGGCTACACTCCTTAAAAAGCCCGTCCGGACGTCTAGCACGTTGGAGTATTTATCTCCAACAATTTGATTTTGAAATCAAGTACCGTAAGGGAGTTTTGAATAAAGTCGCGGATGCTCTGTTACGAGATCCGGTTCCGACAACGTCTACCGATCCGCCAAACTCCGTAGCAGTAATTGAAGTTTTTGAGCCGTGTTCTTGGTATCTGGCCAAGAAGAAAGCCGTTGAGAACAATCCTAGTGGGTTTCCCGATTACTGCATAAAAGACGGCCGCCTGTTCCGACATTTCTGGGATATAAATGAAGGCATCACCGCCGAACCGAACGCGCCTTGGAAACTTTGTGTCCCAAAAACTGCTCGTGAAACCGTTTTACGGCAGAACCATAATGAACCGACCGCCGGACATTTGGGAATAGCAAAAACTACCGTCCGTATTGCCCAACGTTATTACTGGCCGGGAATGATGCGTGATATTGCTAAGTATGTCCGTAATTGTTCCTCCTGTCAAAGATATAAGCTTTCACAGCAGGCACCTCCAGGCCAGATGCAACCGTCTCGTAACAACAATCCCTGGAAAACCGTCAGTACCGATTTAGTTGGCCCTTTACCTCGTTCGGCCAAAGGAAACAACTACCTAGTAGTTTTCCAGGACCGTTTCACTAAATGGGTACAGTGTCGAGCAATAAGGAAGGCAACAGCCCGTGCCGTAAGCCAGGCTTTCTACGAGGAGATTGTAACTCGTTTTGGTTGTCCAAAGACCGTGCTGTCCGACAATGGCACCCAATTTACCGGCCAACCGTTTAAACAGTTGCTTGAGGAGTTAGGAATAGCTCACCGTTTTACTCCGCCGTATACGCCTCAAGTTAATCCTGTTGAGTGTACTAACAAAACGCTCAAGACCATGATTGCGCAATTCTGCGAGAATGATCACCGCAAGTGGGATGTCTTTCTGCCGGAATTAGTGTTTGCCATCAACACATCACAACACGACTCTACCGGGTTCACGCCCGCGTACCTGAATTTTGGCCGTGAGTTAGAGCACCCAAAGGCTCTGTGTCGTTTTGCTAGGCCGGAAACCGACCGTACCGAACCGTCCGTGGAGCCCCAGTTCTCCGATATTGAGGGACATAATAACCGCCTCAAACAGCTTTGTGATATTTATGAGCTGGTCCGTCTAAATCCGAGTCGGGCGTTCAGCACTCAGAGCCGCCACTACAATCTCCGGCGACGCGAATGGAGATGTCACCTGGGAGATCAAGTTTTCCGCCGGGAAAATCCTCTATCCTCCGCTGTCCGAGGTTTCGCCTCGAAACTAGCGCCTAAATATTCAGGGCCGTATACCGTTGTCAAAGTTGTTTCTCCCGTGGTATATGATCTTAAAGATCGTACCGGTAAAACCCTGCGACATATTCACATCAAGGACCTCAAGATGGCTCATGTTGGCGCCTCTCTTGATTCTGATTTAGGGGTTGGACGATCGTAAGTAAGACGGGTCAACTGTAACCGCGGAAACCACGATTCTTCTTCAATGATAGTAGCTTTTGGTACCTTGACCGACAGAACCCTGTCTGCTTTAGATGACCGGAGAAACCAACCGAATTCCCAAGTCCCGCCAAAGATTGCCGGGTGAACCCCCCCATGGTGTGCCTCCTGAGGCGGTACCGTCCGTCAAGCAAACCCGTTTCCTAACCGCCGCCGCTGCCAAAACCCGAATGGTGATTGGTACTTTTGGCTTTTATTAGCGTTGTCACCAACTGGACCACTGTTACCACAGATTGACGGGAACCTTGTCTCCAGCTGTTTAAAAGCTACCAAGGCATACGAATTGTATTTCCTGGTTCACATTTCGAAAACTCTAAATACTTTCTTAAAACCAGGTGGCGCCCGAGGCAATTCTCATTAACTTTTGTTCTAGAACACACTTTAATTCGAACTCCCGAATAAATAGCGTCACAGTTCATATCTAAATCTGTTTGAACAGAAGCATCTTGTTCACTTTTCGGTGAAGTTCAATCAATTTGTTGAAGTGGTTCCAAGTAAGATACCGATACTTCTGTAGATGGACCTGCAGTAGGTTCTGTGTCCATGTTCACAGCTAATGTGCTCTCACCTTCATGCTCATCCTCCTATATTTTTACAGATAAATTATAACTTTTGTACAAAAACTTACTATTATGAGGCGTTTTGTTTGTCGACTGCTCGAACATGCCGCTTTACATTTTGTGTTTTGGTAGTAATATATCCCATATTTACATAAGGAACCCAGTCGGGATTGTCCTTATCTTCCAATTTCGCTGGTTCCCCTAAAAAACAAAACAAAACTTTGACACCATACACCGATATCAAAACAATATTTTATTTAACCAAACTTCCTTATATGCTGTATTACTCATAAATAATAATAATATACCGGGTGTAACATTTAACTTGAGACATCTCAATATCTCGAAAAATAAGCACTTTTCGAAAAAATGTTTAGTATCAAAGTTGTATTATTCCGCGGGGGAAATACATTGATGACAAAATTTGTGTTCCTCTGCCCCTCCATGTGGGGGGGAAGGGGGGCAACTTTGATTTTTATATGGCACTCCCAATTATTTTTTGCAGATTCAGATTCTGCGGCTAAAAACACGTGGAATTTGTTTAAAACATTTTTTTGTATTAACGATAGATGGCCCTATAAACGACAAAATTTAATTTACATTTTTTAATTAAATTTGTTTTTTTTTCGCTCATGGCTTACCGGAATGTTTGGTAAAATCTACTTAAAAACCCGTCGTTGCTAGGGATACATAGGTGTAATAAATAACAAAAAAAAAAAAAGGGTAAAAAAGGGTTTTTTTGGTTCAAACGTTAAAAAAAAGAAATAACTTGCAGAAACCCTTAATGTTAATCAGTTAGTTTTATTTTGGTATTAATACTTCATCAGCATGGAGTACATGACTGTACAAGAGAAAATTGAAATGGTTTTTGTTTATGGAGAAGCTGGCAGGCGTATTGATAATGCATTATTCGTTGGTGGCACGAGAAACGCTTGATCGTAAATTTAGTGATCGTTGGATCGGTAGAGCTGGTCCAGTGAACTGGCCTGCTAGATCACCAGATCTCACTTCGCCAGATTTCTTTCTATGGGGCTATCTTAAAGACAAAGTTTATAAACAAATACCAACGACACGTGAAGATATGATTGTGCGAATCAGAAATGCTTGTGCCGAAATTCCAGCAGACGTACTTCTCAGTTGTGTTCGGTAGTTCGAAATACGAATTGATAAGTGTATTGAGGTTGAAGGCCATCATTTTGAGTACTTACTTAGTTAAAAACTCGCTGTAAAGAGTTTAATTAAATTTTGTCATTTAAAAAATTAAATTTTTTTTTTAAATTAAATTTTGTCGTTTATAGCGCCATCTATCGTTAATACAAAAAAATGTTTTAAACAAATTCCACGTGTTTTTAGCCGCAGAATCTGAATCTGCAATAAAAAATTGGGAGCGCCATTTAAAAAATCAAAGTTACCCCCCTTCCCCCACATGGAGGGGCAGAGGAATACAAATTTTGTCATCAATGTATTCCCCCCGCGTAATAATACAACTTTGATACTAAACATTTTTTCGAAAAGTACTTATTTTTCGAGATATTGAGATGTCTCAAGTTAAAGGTTTCACCCGGTATACCTGAGACAAAGTGATTTGCACAAATTCGTGCATTATTAAGGAATGTTTTACTTAACTCGACACGTTTTAAAGCGGCAATCCATCTAAGTCGACGTTCTTTTGACAAGGCGTCTAATCATTCTCCTCGGTTCTTCAACTCTTTGGGAATCTTGAAAAATCGAACTTTATCTCTTTTTGCTCTATTTCCACAACGCACAACTGAACAAAACGACGGCATTATTCTAAAAATCTTCTGAACTCAATCGAAAATTTCTATTGTTTAAATCATCTAGTGGGTTCGTGTGCCCCCCCCCCCCGGCAATATGGCCGACTTACGTTTGACGTTTGTGGCGTCACCTCGAAATGGTCAATACCTATTTGGTTAACTCCTTAACTAAAGTAAAAAAGAAGAGTGAGGTTAGAAATAATTGAATAACTGTAATAATACAATAACGACTCACAATAGACCAAAAACTTAAATATACAAAACACGTACAAAACATCCGGACAGAAATAACTAAAAGAGCAAAACATTTTCGCTCACTAACATACAAAGACAAAGGAATAAGCATAAGAACCGCCACAAAAATATACCAAGCCATCTGCAGACCTTTGTTAGACTACGGACATATAACTATGACAAACACAACTGAACGAAATAAACGGCACTTACAAACAACAGAACAAATCGCACTAAGAATAATAACACGAATAAGACATCCCCAAAACCCACTTCATAACCCCTCAAATGAGTTACTTACTATACCAACGCACAAACTTACCAAGAATAACAGAAAGACTACAACAAATTCAAACAAAATGGAAAAACAACCCACATAACTGGACCATACTAAATCCTCTGTGTCTCACAAGACAGACAAGACAATCTCGCTTCCTATTTCCTTCAACTACCCTACTAGAACACTTACACATAACATAATCCTCAACACTACTTTAGACTAACAAAAAAAAAAAAAAATGTTTTTAAATATGTTTTTTTGTAAATACTTTACCTAGTTAAGTTATGCCTTTTTTTTTGTAATCATATTACAGTATGTATTTCTCATCACATAGGCAGAAAGACCAAACTGGTCGATAGCCTGTTTCGTTGTAAACGAAACAAAGATTGTATATATATATATACAATAACGTCTCCATATTTTTAGTACTTTGTTAAGTTTTCATTTTTTCCTTTAATGTTTATTAAATGTATTAAAAGCAAAGCAGAGTTTTAATGTTGACTGCGGAGAAGTAATCGTAACATAATGTAATAAAAATACAATTATTTTAGCTGCATGTTAATTTTTTTGACACAATAAAACAAAAACAAAACAACAGCAAAGTGACAAGTTGGCATTTGACATCACAACAGATCCAAGATGGCCTTATCAGCGGAACTTGTTTTCGCAAAGCGATACGCAGGGTGACGTCACAGTGGATGCTCGGGTGCACAATATGCACTTTATACCCAAGGAGTTATAGGCGTTGTCCGTGGTTTGGTATTACTATTTGATTCCCTCTCTTCATTAAAGTAGTTCATCTTCACAGAATGGAGACATTACATTCTTCTGAGATGGTATTTATAGGAACAAAATATGTAAAAATTTATATTCATTAAATATTAGATTTATTTAAAAAAAAAAAAAAAAAACTGTGCAGCAGCACAAAGATGTTTTCTTTACAGTCATAGTACTTGATAGGTAGATGTCTCATATAAGTGGTTTCTAGAACTAATATTTAACCTCACCACAAACTACACTTTATTCAAAAATATTCCTATTATTACTTAACATGCTTTTATATAGATACTCATGACATATTAGTTTGAGGTTCAGCAATGCAGTTTACTGAAGCACCTAATGATGATATTGTGTTAAACATAAAGAAAACTGTAAACTGCAATGATTTTCACTTTTCAGCGAATGTTAATATATTGGAATTATAGTTTAGTTTGAATATTCTCAAATAAAAACATTTAAGTAATTAAATACTCGACTAGCATCAATGATATCTGGTGTTAAGTAACAATTGCTGGCAAATTGAAAGAAACTGCTCGATTTCTTTCAAAGAAATTTCAGTTAAAATACTTTGAAGGTTGAGCGATATGTATATCACAAATTTTTAAAATTAAGTAGAACTAGATGGCTGTGCAGATATAATGTCATTAGAATCATTTTAGAGCAGTATACAGAGTTAAAAGCCTACTTTGCATTAGTTGTAGACAAAGAAAAATCTTACACGGCTAAGACTTTAAATAGCATGTTACAGGATACTCAAAATTACCTATATTTGGTCTTCTTAAAGCCCATATTGTATGAAATGAATAAATTAAATTTGATATTTCAAAAAGATTTTTTAGAAACTGGTAAAACATTTGAAGATATCTAAACAAAAATAATGTTTCTAAAAATAAGATTTGATTAAGCTGCTAAATGAATTAAACTTAATAAGATCCACATACCCATTGTTTAGGGACAATATTCGACTTATACATAGAGTCCACCCTTTTTAACACTTATTGAACATGAATATAAAAACACTTCACTGCACCCTATGAACGTTGCTAAGACTCTGTTTTTAGCTAATATACAGTGCGTTTTTTTTAACGCGCAACATAGGATTTTACGTGTTAAACTTTTAAGCCCATGTTAGACCATGTTATTTTGGAACTACAAGTATAAAACTTGACGGGTGTGTCTTTAGTACCCTGAAGCTTAAGTAAGTCTACCAATTTGGTCTAAAAAGTGATTTAAAACTGCAAAAAAATCATTTTTTTTCGAAAAGATTTTATCCTTTCATACTCCCTGTATGCATTGTTGTTCCTTGTTGTTTTTGATACTGGCAGGGCAGGTAGCAGGTAAAGTGACTTATTTTGACTGCATCACGACCCGACATCTTTTGAACGTCAAAAGGGCATTTTATGATTGTTTGGAATATACTGTTTGGCTTCAAATGGAGGTCACTTTGAACAATTCACTTATAAAAATACTTCTTTTGTTCTTAACTTTCTTGATATAAAGTTAATGATCACCCTGTTTTACTTTCTACGCCAAATTTTACCTGCTACCTGCCGTGCCAGTATCAAAAACAACGAAGAACAACAATGCATACAGGGAGTATGAAACGATAAAACCTTTTCGAAAAAAGATGATTTTTTGCAAGTTTTTTAACACTTTTTAGGCCGAATTGGTAAATTTACGTAAGCTTCAGGGTACGAAATAGCCACCCGTCAAGTTTTATATTTGTAGTTCCAAAATAACATGGTCTAACATGGGCTTAAAAATTTAACACGTGAAATCCTATGTTGCGCGTTAAAAAAAACGCACTGTAGAAGGCATAAAAGAAGTTTAGTCAAAAGGTAGAAATAAAAAAGGGATCAATTTTGACAACCCTAATGCCGCTAATAATTTTGTTGAGCCAGAGGCCTTAAAGGACCAACATTTTAACAAGTTCATTCCACAAAGTATGTTGTACTGTCGAGGAGTTATTAGGAATGTGGGAAACCAAATAACAGAAGATGATTTTATTAATTATGGGTTTGGCACCCGAGGGGCTAAAAAAATTAGAATTATTGATGCCACACGGTTTAATATTGAAATCAATGAGGACGGTTGTGAGAAATTGTCCCTGGATCTACTATGTTGCTTCTTTTTGAAGGCACACTTTTGCCTCAGGAAGTCAAGATATTTCATTCAATACGGACTATACAGCCATATGTAAGGCCTGTTATTATATGTCATAACTGCTGTAAATTTGGACATCATAAAGGGCAATGTCGCAATAGTCCAAAATGTATTAATGTGTGGTGGTCCTCATTTAAAAGAGGATTGTATGCATGGTGATGAGGCTTCAGCTGTTAAAAAAATGCCCAAATTGTGAGGGAGATCACGAGGCTACAAGCAAGCAATGAAAGGAGTATATAAGGCAAGGAAAAATTAATAAAATTGTAGCAGAGAGAAGGATAAATTTTTTTGAAGCAAATAAGATATTTTCGAAAAATACAGAAGGTGCTCAGGCTAAGCAGGTGGACATTCAAGATTTCCCGGACGCCTTAGACTCGTGCTCGCCCTTTCAAAAGATAGAGAGATATAAAGATATAGAGAGCATCAGAAAAAACAGAAATTTTCTTATGCAGAACAAACAGCCAAACGTCCTCGAACCAATGTTGTAGATCAGGAGAAAATTAAAGCAGTTTTATTTCCCTCGTCATCTAGAGTTAAGACTACTCCTTTAAATCTTACTCAATCTTCCTCACCATTGCCTCTTACTCAATTAACCCAAGAACACATAGATAACATGGACACTTCCAACGATTCCAGTCAAAGTTCTCTAGATATGCAGAGATCATATGTAGAAGAAATTATTGGTTCACAAAAAGAAGCTCCAAGGAGGCCTATAAATGAAAAAGAAATAGCTAATTTCATGCAGGAAATCGTCTCCAGGAAGTAGAGATCTAAAGTAAATGTTCATAAAAGAATTAATTATCGTTTGACATTGAAATTTTACAACATTATCAAACATATTTTAAATAATTTTACATTTTATATAAATTAAAAATAAATAAACTCATTAATTACATTAAACAATAATAATACATATTTTCTACACTTAGATCTTTTTTTTTTTAAATATAAAAAATATCTACAGTAACTGTTGGGTATCCATAAGATTTTAGATAGATATTAGATTTTTTCTTTTTTTGACTTATTATCATAATATTTTATGGTGAATAAAAATATTCAAGTCATTCAGTGGAATATCCGTAGTATCATAACTAATAGAGATACCCTGATTAATATAGTTAAAGATTTAAATCCGGACATAATTTCAGTAAATGAAACTTGGCTGAAGAAAGATAGCAATTTTTACTTGAGAAACTATAATATTGTTACGATTGTCCCGTGGGTTTACACAAAGTCAATTTAACTCAACAATTAATGAATTTATTTACACTTCAAAACACTCCGTACAATGACTAATTCAGCTACTAAAAAACACTACTACAATTCCACAATTATTCCACTATTTAAACATTAGATGGTGACTGTCCCGTTGAGTTGTGGACTGCTGCTCTATAAGCCATCAAGAAGAGCGGAATATGCTGGTCCCAATCTTTCTGATGCTGATCAACAACCTTTGAGAGATGTTGCTCTATGGTCTTGTTAAATCTCTCGACCATTCCATCCGACTGAGGATGAAGCGGCGTTGTTCGGGTCTTCCTAATGCCTAGCAGGTCACAGAGCCTCTGAAAGAGCTTTGACTCAAAGTTTCGTCCCTGATCAGAGTGTAACTCCAACGGCACACCAAATCTACTGAAGACATTTTCGACGAGAATATCAGCGACTGTGCTGGCTTCCTGATTTGGAATCGCAAACACCTCAGGCCATTTGCTAAAGTAATCCATGGAAACAAGAATGTACTTGTTGCCTCTGTTGGTCTCAGGAAAAGGCCCAGCAACGGGTATGGCTAAACGTTCGAACGGCAATTCTTCGTTGTACTGCTTCATAGGTCCCCGGGATCTTGTCTGTGGTCCGTGGCTAGCTGCACAAATGGAACATTGTCGACACCATGATTTCACATCTTGGCAGTAGTTCACCCAGTAAAAGCGTTGCCGCATTTTGTCCAAAGTCTTATTTACTCCCAAATGAGCACCAGTCTTTCCATTGTGCATTTCCTCCAGTACGTTGTCGACCCTTCCTCTGGGAACTACCAGCTGCTTCCTTAGCTCTTTTCCATCAGCACTCTCCCAAGCTCTTTTTAGCAAGCCGCCTTCAACCACAAGCGAGTCCCACTGAGCCCAAAGTGCTTTGAACGTCAGGCCTTTGCTAGAGATTTCTTGCCATGTTGGTCTTGGCTCGCTTTGTTCCTTTCTCAACAACAATGGGACTATGTCGCTGTCTTCTAGTTGATTCTTCGTAATCTCATCGGGACTCCATTTATCATCGGTCTTCAGCTGAACCATTCTGATGGACACAACTCCTTCACGTTGTTCCGCTTTCTGGCAATGTTTGCATTCTTCGGCGCAATGTCTTCATAGAGCATCTGCGTTATTATGCAGCTTTCCGGGTCGATGCTTGATGTTGAAATTATACTGCTGGAGTTTTTCAAGCCATCTTGCTACTTGCGCTTCCGGTTGTTTCATTCCGAGGAGCCACTTGAATCCGCAGGGTCAGTCCTTATCAAAAATTCCTGTCCGTACAAGTACTTGTGAAAGTGATCGACTGATTTTACTATTGCCAGTAGCTCTTTTCTCGTTACACAGTAGTTCCATTCTGCTTTGGTAAGTTTCCTACTGAAGTATTCTATGACATGTTCTTCTCCGTTTTGGATTTGAGACAATACAGCTCCAATACCAGAATTACTGGCATCTGTGTCTAAAATGAACTTTCCTTTTGGTTGTGGATAACTGAGAATGAGACTGGAGCAAAGTGATGCTTTTAACCTTCTGAACGCCTGATCACATTGGGTATTCCAACAGTAGGGTGTTTTGTCCTCAGTAAGTTGATGTAGCGGGGCTGCGATGTTGGCAAATCCTTCCACAAACCGTCTGTAGTAGGTGGCAAGTCCTAGAAAGCTTCTCAGTTCGTGTTTATCCTTCGGTACTGGCCATTCTCTGATTGCTTGGATCTTCTTGTCGTCCGTCTGAATTCCGTCGACCGACACCACATGCCCTAGAAATTCGACTTGCTTTTGGAAGAACCAACAAATTTTTGGCGTTCAATCGAAGATGGGCACCACCTATTCTAGCAAATACTTCTTGCGAGTTGTTCAGATGTTCTTCAAAAGTTTTTCCCATCACCATGATATAGTCCAGATAAACCAAGCAAGTCTTCCAGTTAAAGCCACGAAGCACAATTTCCATTAGTCTTTCAAACGTAGCAGGAGCATTACAAAGTCCGAAAGGCATCACATTGAATTGGTACAGCCCATTCTGCCATTCTGCCATTCCAGCAGAAAAAGCAGTCTTCTCCTTATCTTGCTCCTCAATGCCAACTTGCCAGTACCCACTCTTCAAATCTAAAGTAGAAAACCAACAGGATCCTGCCAAAGTCGTCAGTGTGTCGTCGATACGGGGAAGTGGATAGCTGTCCTTTTTGGTCACGTCATTCAGTTTTCGGTAATCTACACAAAATCTGCTTGATCCATCTTTCTTAGTGACCAGAACAACAGGTGATGACCAAGGGCTGCAGGATTCTTCTATAACCCCGTCGTCAAGCATCCTGTCCACTAATTCCTGCACTTCCTGTTGTTTGGCTATTGGTAGTCTCCTAGGCAAACATACTGTTTGTATTATGGGAGCTAGCTTTATAAGTGCATTTCGGGCAGTTACTCCTTACATACCCGGGTAAACCACATCCGTAGCACAGCAAGTTGGAATTAGACAATTGTCCATTATTGATAGGTTTGGAGTTGTGTTGTGGAGCAGGCTGGTCAATACTTGGGTTTAGGCTTCGTCGAGCTTCTCCGTTTTCAGGTTTAGGCTTTAAATGTGCATTCATCCTGGCTAATTTGTGACAGTTGTCTTTAATGTGACCGAAATTTCTGCAATAAACACATTTTAGTTGTGATTTATTTTCTGCATGCACTTTAGAAAAGGCAACAGGAGATCTGGAGTTGAAGGATTGTTCGGCAACACGCGCAGCTTCAATCAGGTCTTTAAAAGAGGTTATATGGTCTCGTAGAACTCTTTCACGGATTCGGACATTTAACAATCCATAAATCATATCAAGCTGAACATGTTCAGTAAGGGCTGACTCACCTTTGAGTTGTGATAGAAGGGCACGAACCTTACTAATGAAGATGTCAGTCTTTTCTTCTTTTTGAGCGCAGCTAAATAGGTCTAAGTAAATCTGATATGGTGGCTTAGCTTGTCCATAAGCATGGCGCAATGAGGAAATGGCATCGTTGAATGTGAGGGTGGAGGCTTTAATACCTTGCCACCATGTAGCAGCATCTTCCGTCAACAACATGGATAATCCTTTTAGGGTATGTTCTTCAGGAATATTCAGACACTCTTTGTATACGCAAATGGCGTCAAAAAGACATTCACATCACTATCGGGTTTTCCATTGAATCGGCTTTTACAGGCTGAAAAGTTACCTTGAGGTATCGATGTTACAGTGGGTGCAACATTCGGAGACATACGGATACCAGCTAGTAGGCTTTGGAGCATTTCCGGTGTCATAACGATTTGTTGGACAAATGGGGTAGATTCTTCTCCGTTCTCACTCATTTTGAGAATTTTTCCTTAATAGAAAACAAATGTCAACAAAAACAAATCAAATTGATTAATGACAGATGACAGATGAAAGACGTTGGACAATTCAACTTGTCAATTTCGAGCGTCGTGTGTCAAAACTCAAAAATAAGCTCAAAAGTCAATTTCGGTGTCTTAACCGACCAATTTTGTGATACTTATCACTGGCGAGAGGTGGCGTTGTCGGCTGGCTTGATCGGTAAAGTAGGAAGCAGGTGGAACCGGAACAACTCACTTGAGTAACACGTGGTCGAGCACTGGCGTCTTCGGGAGACAAAATGGACGTCACACCACAGGTAGAACTTGAAACGGCAAACTTTCTTCTTTCTTCGCAAAACTCTTCTTGATGGCTCCAAAGTTCGGCGCCAATTTGTCAGGGAGAGTCCGAGTGGGCGTCAATTGTGTTAGGCGGGTCCACGTGGGCTCCTCACTTGTGTACGCAGGGTTTTAAACCTTTGCTTAAGGGGCAGCAGTATTTTCCCTCACGAGTAGGTTCGAAGGCCAACAAGGTTGCAGTGGAGGAAATTGGAGTAAATGTAGTGTTTTGCTCGACTCTGGTAGTAATTCCAATTTGATAAGTCAATCGTTATGTAATAAATTAAAATTAAAGTTAGAAAAAATTAATAATACGGTTACTGGTGTAAACAAAGTTGCTACAAACATTTCTAACCTCGCAAAGGCACGAATAAAATCACGATTTAACGATTTTACTTTGGAGTTGACATTTCTTGTGCTACCAGTACTTACAGAAAAATTACCATTATCAGAGTTCGATACTGCAGAACTAAATATACCAACAGATTTAAACATGGCTGACGAAAGGTTTAATATTCCCAAAGAAATTGATATGCTTTTGGGTTCTGGCATATTTTATGTCTTATCTTTTAGGCACAAATAAAATATCTTTAGGGATAAACAAACCAATTTTATTTGAGACAGTTTTCGGTTGGATAGTGGCAGGAAATTTTAATTTCAAAAATTACGAGTTAAACAGATTTTCATGCAACTATCTTACAAAAATTTCAAACAGAGACTTACACGATTCGTTAAACAAGTTTTGGCAATTAGAAGATCTTGAAAATAAAAGATATTTTACGAAAATAGAGGAATATTGTAAAAATTACTTCAAAAATACCACGAAACGCGACCAAGCGAGCGACCTAACTTTTATTGTTAAATATCCTTTTAAACAAGATTGCAAGTTCAAATTAGGTGATTCAAAGAAGAATGCGTTGATTCGATTGAATCATCTTGAGCGTCGTTTTGTGAAAAACGCGGACTTAAAACAACAATATTTAGATTTTATGAATGAATACCATTAGAACACATGAGATTTAAATGCCTTTTGGACGAAGACACGTCAATTCAAGAAACATCATTTTTTCTCCCACATAGCGCTGTTTTGCGCGATTCTGAGACCACAAAGTGTCGAGTGGAATTTGACGCGAACGCCAAATCGTCTTCGGGTATATCACTAAATGATCTCATTCTAGTAGGGCCTCAAATGCAAGATCAATTGCATTCAATTCTTCTCAGAATAAGGCTCAAACGATACGTTTTATGCGCAGATATAAAAATGATGTTTCGTTGGGTTTTGATTGATTGATTGATGAGAGTGAAAGACCTTATCAGCAAATATTGTGGAGAAAAAATACAGATGAACAAATCAAGGTTTACTATTTAAATACGGTCACTTACGGCACTTCCAGTGCGCCATATCAAGCGACTAGGTGTTTGTATGAACTTTCTAATCTAAATCAACAAAAATTTTCTTTGGCTTAAAAATTAAAAATTCATTTTATTTGGATGATTTGTTGATTAGCGTAGATTCGGAAAGTGAAGCCTTGCAAGTTTATGACGAACTTGCAAGTGTTCTTTCTGAAGCAAATTTTTACCTTAGGAAATGGTCGTCAAATAATAAAATAATTTTGCAAAACATTATTCGAAAAAATAATTTTCAAAATGTTGATAAACTCGTTATAGATGATAAAAAGGAATTGAAGCCTTTAGGACTGATTTGGGATCCTAATTACGATACTATTAAGTATAAAATAAATGTGTCATTTAACCGAAACAAGGTTACAAAACGAACCGTTTTATCTGCAATTTCGCAAATATACGACCCTCTTGGTCTTATCGGTCCAGCTATTGTAACGAAGTTACTAATTTTTCGCTGTCTCTAATGATTTGATTTAAATACGCGTGACCTTCACTGCTGGGTGCTAGACCGCGGCCGTCGTGGCGTCGATTCTATCGGGGCCGTTTGAAATGGTTCGGTGGGCGCTGAGAGTGGGTACCGCCACTAACAGCCCCCACCGTGGGTTTTGTGTATAAAAGAAGGCCCCGCACCGGAAAATGGGGATTCTTCGATCATCAAAAGATCGAAACCAGCCAGCTAAGCCGATCCGTGCCGACCGATATCTCTTATCTCCGCGAATCTGTAAGTAAAAAATAGGCACATACCGACCGTCCGGTATTTGTTCTGTTTGCTGTTTAAACCCGTACCGTTAACTGTAGCTATTTTAACAGACTGTAAATTGGGGCATTTTCAGTATTTTTCCGGGGATTTCCGTTTGGGGCATTTACTATATTTTACCGGGGATTTTCGTTTGGGCATTTGCTATATCTTTCCGGGGTTTTCTGTTTGAGGGTATTTCTGGTAAGACGGCGCCGGCTTCAGTTACTTTTTTTTGTGAAAACAGTTAGGTAATCCTTCTGGTCCTGTTCCTGTTTGTTGGACACCGGGGAAGCGGTGTAGCAAGAGGGAACGGTGAATCCTGTGACTCGTTTGCTTAGCTCCGGGGAAACGGATTAGTAAGCGGGTTTGGGGATACTGGAGGGATTAGCGGCTGTGTGACTGGCAACGTCACGAGACTTGAAACCTCTGTTGCATGCTTGGGGAAACAGCGTGCAACGGAGGCTCTATTTGGCGAACCCCGGGGAATCGGGGCGGCACCTAGAGGTTAGGTCGAGTGACGGGAACACTGCTGGTCACGTAATTGGGCCTCATTGGGTTTTTGGATCAAATTCCGGCGCCGAGTAGTCAGTTTTACTTAATCGTACCGTACCGCCGTACTTTCACCGTGTCACAGTCAGTCTTAATCTACAGTACACACCGAATAAGGTAACTTCCGTTTCATTGGGTATTCGTTACCGTAAGTATTTACTGTAAGTACCGAGAGCCGCAATACAGTGCATTTAGAGGAAACAGTTGTTTTAATTTTGTTTTCTTCCCGAACCCTTTGGAACTTTTCTCCAGCTGTCTAAAGGCTACCCAGGTACCGCAAAGTGGACCTTCAGCCACTATAAATAACGAAGGTGGCGCCCGAGGCAACGTAACCGAAGAAATCCGCAAGAAAAGCGCTACAAATTTGGCGCCCGAGCAGGGACCGTTTTTTTTTTTTTTTTCCCCTTTATTATAGTCTGTTTTCTTTTGCCGGTTTTCTTTAGCTGAAGAGAAATGGACGAGGAAGGCTACAGCGGAGACAGGGCCGCTGGTGGAGTGACCGAATGTCGAGACAGCGACAACATGGAGTTGTCGGGAGTACCGGGACCGACTGACGTGAGGGTGAGTTGGATTTACGGGTTGAAAAAGGAAGAGTTGCAGGGTCAACTCAGTAAGTTTTGCCTGAATGTGACTGGGACCGTGGATATGTTGCGTAGACGACTGGTGCGTTACATGCGTGAGGGTGTGGCAACACCGTCCCCACACTTGCAACAGTTTGCGTTTCCTGCAGTACCGGTTGTAGGGTTTCCAAACCACCCACTGTCACCTACAACCACTACCGCCGTAACGTCCACGACCACGAGGTATTTTACGACTGTTACAGGTACTTCTGTGGTGACAACGCCTCCTGTCACTATGACAGGCTTGCCAGCCGTCACGTTTACCCTACCGCCGACCGTTCACTCACCGCCCGCCGTTTCTGGATCCCCGTTTACCACCGTACCGCCGCCGACTGCCCATGTGCAAGTACACAACTGGAAACTGTACTTTGATGGCCGAAACGACCCCGTTGCATTTGTGGAACGTGTCCAAGAGCTCTGTGATGCTCAAGGCATTTCCATGGACGTTTTATTGCCACATATGCCTGATTTGTTACAGGGTGAGGCCGCATTGTGGTTCCGTAACAACAGGGGAAGTTGGCGATCCTGGGGGCAGTTTCTAGCTGATTCTCGCAGTTTCTATTTCCCCATAAATTATGCCGAAGATTTGGAGCTGGAAATCAGTCGGCGACGTCAGCGACCGAATGAATCGGCTGGTGCGTATATAACGGAGCTGCAGACGTTAATCCGCCGTCATGGGGGAATTAGCCCGGAAGAAGAGATGAGGTGGCTCTATCGTAATTTGTTGCCGGAGTACCGACAACAAATCCGTCGGGGCGATTTTTCGGATCGCACCAGCTTTGCCCGATCGGTTCGAGAAACCGAACTATTGTTCAAGGAGCTGCACTCACCGCCGCCGCCTATAATTCCCGCCTCTGTACCGTCGTCACGGCCATTCTCAGGGCTCCGAAATTTTACTAACACCCGTCAATTTACAGATAATCAAGCAAACCGGGCAATTAGGCCAACGGCAGTGGCGCCAGCTAGACCATCCACTGGCACCGAAGAACGGGCCGGACCAAGCCAACAGGCTACGGATAACGGCCCTCAATGCTGGAACTGCGGTCAAAAAGGCCATTACCGTTCGGCCTGCAGAAACCAGGCAAGGCTGTTTTGCTCCCGGTGTGGCAAGGCCGGTGTATTGAGCCGGGATTGCACCTGCCAGACGGGAAACTAGATCGGTGTTGCATTGCAGCAAGGTCCGTCCAGCACCGTCAAACCGAAACCTTGCCTGTCCGTACAAAAGAAGATTGCCGTCCGCACCTGCCTGTGACAATTTTAACAAAACCGTTTAGGGCATTAATAGATACCGGAGCAGCTCATCCTTTCATAGGTGACGCCGTTAGGGAGTTGTGTGTTGCTAAACGTTCGCAACAGATCACCCCGCACACCAGTTCCGCTCAAGTTGCTAGTGGGGGCGTGGTCAAGATCACCGAAGCTTTCCGGCTTACCGTCTCTATTAATGATCTAAGTTTGCAGGCAGATCTGAGCTATTTGCCAAATCTCACTTCCGACGTTGTGTTTGGCATGGATTTGTTAAAACAACATGCTTTTCAGATTGATCTAAGCACCAGTCAGGTTTCCGTAGTACCGCTGCCTCTTCCATGCAGTCCGTTGGGTCTTACCGCACCGCCGAAACTGTTGCTAACCGCCGATGAAGAGGACCGACTTCAGAACTTTTTGGCCGCCGAACTACCCGGTTTTGAGTCAATAGAGGGCACAACACCGCTGATTTACCACCACATTAACTTGACACAAAGCGACCCAATAAAACAAAGATACCAGCCCCGCAATCCGAAAATGCAGGAAGTGATCAACACAGAGGTTGATCGGATGCTGGAAGAGGGCGTTATTGAGCCTTCCATGAGCCCCTGGAGCTCGCCGGTGGTGATTGTCAAGAAAAAGGATGGTAAGCACCGGTTCTGTATCGATTTTCAGAAAGTGAACTCTGTGTCTCGTCCGGATGCGTATCCATTGCCGTTTATCAACGCAATACTAGACAAGCTGCGCAGAGCCAGATACATTTCTAGAATAAACTTGAAACAGGGCTATTGGCAGGTACCGTTGACGGAAGAAAGTAAACCGATTACCGCGTTTACCGTACCGGGTAGAGGCCTGTTCCAGTTCCGAGTAATGCCGTTTGGTCTTCATTCCGCCCCCGCCACCTTTCAGCGCCTAATGGACCGTGTGATCGGGCCTGAGTTAGAGCCGTACTGTTTCGCCTATTTAGATGACATAATAGTTCTGGGCGAGACATTTAACGAGCATTTACACTTTTTAAAACAGGTATTTGACCGTCTACGAGCCGCCAACCTGAAATTGAATCCAGAGAAGTGTCAATTCGGGCGCCGATCGCTCCGTTATTTGGGGCACTTTGTCACATCCGAGGGAATCCGCACTGACCCGGAAAAGGTCTCGGCAATACTCAGTTTACCGCCGCCGACTAACGCGAGGGGCGTCCGAAGATTTCTGGGAATTGCATCGTGGTACCGCCGTTTTGTGGAAAATTTCTCACAATTAGCCGCCCCGTTGAACCGCCTGTTAAAGAAAAACGTACGCTGGCAATGGCAGGAAGAACAGCAGGCTGCATTCGAGCAGTTAAAAATCCGGCTTACAGAGGCGCCCGTATTAGCCTGTCCTGACTTTACCAAGCCGTTTATTTTACAGACTGACGCCTCCGACGCTGGATTAGGGGCAGCTCTAATTCAGCATGACACCGATGGTGACCACGTCATAGCGTACGCCAGCCGTAGTCTGTCCGCCGCCGAAAAGAAGTACTCTGTGACTGAAAAAGAGTGTCTGGCCATAGTTTGGAGCACCGAAAAGATGAGACCGTACTTAGAGGGCTACCGGTTTACCGTAGTGACTGACCACCAGTCGCTCCGCTGGTTACACTCTTTAAAGAGCCCGTCCGGCCGTTTAGCTCGATGGAGTGTGTACCTGCAACAGTTTGACTTCGAAATTAAATACCGTAAGGGAATACTTAATAAGGTAGCCGATGCTTTGTCTAGGAGTCCGGTAGGCAAGCCTGAAGGCGAAGTGGACCCCGTTTCCGCTCTCGAAGACTTCGTACCTTGTCCTTGGTACAGCTCGAAGAAAACCGCCGTGGAAAAGAACCCCGAAGCTTTTCCGGATTTTTGTGTCGCGCGGACATGACCGACTTGACTGAGAACGAAATGGCCGATCCATGGAAAGTTTGCGTGCCTAAGGATGCTCGAAGAGCTGTACTGGAAGAAAACCACTCTCAACCGACCGCCGGCCATCAGGGCATAGCCAAGACAATAGCCCGCATTGCCCGCCGCTATTATTGGCCAGGGATGTTCCGAGATACCGCTCGGTTCGTCCGGAATTGCTCTGTATGTCAGCGATTTAAGGGTGAATCCCAGAAACCGCCTGGAAAGATGCAACCGTCCCGCAACTGTCAACCGTGGGAAACCGTTAGCACTGACCTAGTGGGGCCGTTGCCGAGGTCCTCTAAGGGTAAGTCTTATATGGTTGTATTTCAGGATAGGTTTACAAAGTGGGTCCAGTGCAAAGCCATCCGCAAAGCTACCGCCAAGGCCGTCCGTCAAGCTCTACACGAAGAAGTCTTAATGCACTTTGGGTGTCCGAAAACCGTAATTTCCGACAACGGGACCCAGTTTACTGGTAAACTGTCCCGTGGTTTACTGAAGGAAATGGGAATAAACCACCGTCTAACTCCGCCGTACACACCGCAAGCAAACCCGGTAGAGCGTACAAATAAAACTTTGAAAACTATGGTGGCTTCCTTTTGTGAGGAAAACCACAGAAAGTGGGATGTTTATCTTACA
Organism: Ips typographus; assembly: GCF_016097725.1. NCBI lineage: Eukaryota > Metazoa > Arthropoda > Insecta > Coleoptera > Curculionidae > Ips > Ips typographus. The sequence continues at coordinate 4,730,170 of NC_138434.1, forward strand.
GATTTGGTTTTCGCCGTGAACACTTCCCGACATGAGTCTACAGGGTTTACTCCGGCCTTTCTGAACTTTGGCCGAGAGTTGGAGCCGCCCGCTGCATTGTCCCGTCCGCCCGCCCGTCACCGAACTTACAAACGACCGCCCGCCCGCCGAAATCGACTACCAAGGCTATACCGAACATCTCCGAAAGCTTGCTGAAGTTTATGAGTTGGTCCAAGTTAATCTGGGCCGAGCTTTCTCCGCACAGAGCCGTAACTACAATTTACGCCGACGAGAATGGAGATGTAAAGTTGGGGACCTAGTTATGAAACGGGAAAATCCGTTGTCATCCGCCGACAAGGGTTTTGCTGCAAAGTTAGCCCCGAAGTTTTCCGGACCGTACTTGGTAAAACGAGTTGTGTCACCGGTGGTGTATGACTTAAGGGAGGAGGACGGAAAATGGTACCGCCGCATACATATCAAGGACTTAAAACCATTAAGTTCTGCGGAGGTGATGTATTAATGTACTGTAGAGTTTCGGGGGTTGTAATTGGGGTTGTGCCGTTTTTTTTTGTACCGTCTAGTGATTATGTGGGCAGGTAATGTGCCGAAACACCCGTACCTTACGACTATGTTTTCAGAAAATGACTCTGCCGCCGTCAAAGCGCCCCTGCCTCGAGCAGTTTCCCCACCTTCGGGATTGGCCAGAGGAGCTGCTCGAGTTCCTCGGCGATTTAGGGGAGCCGGATAACCGGGTGTCCGAAATCCTGCTGGCACGGTATGCCGCGCGACGGGGAGGCTTGGCCGGACCGCCAGGTTGCGGACTTCGCCGGGGTGTATCCGGACCCGAAGGACTGGCCACCCGGTCTTAATTGGACAGCTGTCATAATTGTCAAAATGCACTTACCAGTAATCTGAAAGTATAAAATACTAATTTGGTGTGTTTTTTTGTGAAATTACACTGTAATTTATGTTTACAGCTCCATGAAACCAAATTTGACAGTTCTGACGTTAAGAAACATTTTTATACTTTGCTTGCGTCACGTGACAGCTGTCATAATTATCAAAATGCGCTTACCAGTGATCTGAAAGTATAAAATACTAATTTGATGTGTTTTTTTTGAGAAATTACACTGTAATTTATGTTTACAGCGCTTTCAAGCCAAATTTGACACTTTTGACATTAAGTAACACTAATATTTTGTTTGCGTCACGTGACAGCTGTCATAATTGTCAAACCGCACTTACCAGTAATCTGAAAGTATAAAATACTAATTTGGTGTGTTTTTTTGAGAAATTACACCGTAATTTATGTTTACAGCTCCTTGAAGCCAATTTTGACACTTTTGACATTAAGTAACACTAATATTTTGTTTGCGTCACGTGACAGCTGTCATAATTGTCAAAATGCGCTTACCAGTAATCTGAAAGTTTAAAATACTAATTTGATGTGTTTTTTTGAGAAATTACACCGTAATTTATGTTTACAGCTCCTTGAAGCCAATTTTGACATTAAGTAACACTAATATTTTGTTTGCGTCACGTGACAGCTGTCATAATTATCAAAATGCGCTTACCAGTGATCTGAAAGTATAAAATACTAATTTAGTGTGTTTTTTTGTGAAATTACACTGTAATTTCTGATTACAGCTCCTTGAAGCCAAATTTGACACTTTTGACATTAAGTAACACTAATATTTTGTTTGCGTCACGTGACAGCTGTCATAATTGTCAAACCGCACTTACCAGTAATCTGAAAGTATAAAAAATACTAATTTAGTGTGTTTTTTGAGAAATTACACTGTAATTTCTGTTTACAGCTCGTTGAAGCCAAATTTGACAGTTCTGACATTAAGTAACACTAATATTTTGTTTGCGTCACGTGACAGCTGTCATAATTGTCAAAATGCACTTACCAGTAATCTGAAAGTATAAAAAATACTAATTTAGTGTGTTTTTTGAGAAATTACACTGTAATTTCTGTTTACAGCTCGTTGAAGCCAAATTTGACAGTTCTGACATTAAGTAACACTAATATTTTGTTTGCGTCACGTGACAGCTGTCATAATTGTCAAACCGCACTTACCAGTAATCTGAAAGTATAAAAAATACTAATTTAGTGTGTTTTTTGAGAAATTACACTGTAATTTCTGTTTACAGCTCGTTGAAGCCAAATTTGACAGTTCTGACATTAAGTAACACTAATATTTTGCTTGCGTCACGTGACAGCTGTCATAATTGTCAAACCGCACTTACCAGTAATCTGAAAGTATAAAAAATACTAATTTAGTGTGTTTTTTGAGAAATTACACCGTAATTTCTGTTTACAGCTCCATGAAACCAAATTTGACAGTTCTGGCGTTAAGAAACATTTTTATACTTTGCTTGCGTCACGTGACAGCTGTCATAATTATCAAAATGCGCTTACCAGTGATCTGAAAGTATAAAATACTAATTTAGTGTGTTTTTTTGTGAAATTACACTGTAATTTCTGTTTACAGCTCCTTGAAGCCAAATTTGACAGTTCTGACATTAAGTAACACTAATATTTTGTTTGCGTCACGTGACAGCTGTCATAACTGTCAAAATGTACTTACCAGTAATCTGAAAGTATAAAATACTAATTTGGTGTGTTTTTTTTAGAAATTACACCGTAATTTATGTTTACAGCTCCTTGAAGCCAATTTTGACACTTTTGACATTAAGTAACACTAATATTTTGTTTGCGCCACGTGACAGCTGTCATAATTATCAAAATGCGCTTACCAGTGATCTGAAAGTATAAAATACTAATTTAGTGTGTTTTTTTGTAAAATTACACTGTAATTTCTGATTACAGCTCCTTGAAGCCAAATTTGACACTTTTGACATTAAGTAACACTAATATTTTGTTTGCGTCACGTGACAGCTGTCATAATTGTCAAACCGCACTTACCAGTAATCTGAAAGTATAAAAAATACTAATTTAGTGTGTTTTTTGAGAAATTACACTGTAATTTCTGTTTACAGCTCGTTGAAGCCAAATTTGACAGTTCTGACATTAAGTAACACTAATATTTTGCTTGCGTCACGTGACAGCTGTCATAATTGTCAAACCGCACTTACCAGTAATCTGAAAGTATAAAAAATACTAATTTAGTGTGTTTTTTGAGAAATTACACCGTAATTTCTGTTTACAGCTCCATGAAACCAAATTTGACAGTTCTGGCGTTAAGAAACATTTTTATACTTTGCTTGCGTCACGTGACAGCTGTTATAATTGTCAAACCGCACTTACCAGTGATCTGAAAGTATAAAACACTAATTTGGTGTGTTTTTTTTAGAAATTACACTTTAATTTATGTTTACAGCTCTTTGAAGCCAAATTTGACACTTTTGACATTAAGTAACACTAATATTTTGTTTACGTCACGTGACAGCTGTCATAATTGTCAAAACGCACTTACCAGTAATCTGAAAGTATAAAACACTAATTTGGTGTGTTTTTTTGTGAAATTACACCGTAATTTATGTTTACAGCTCCTTGAAGCCAAATTTGACACTTTTGACATTAAGTAACACTAATATTTTGTTTACGTCACGTGACAGCTGTCATAACTGTCAAAATGCGCTTACCAGTAATCTGAAAGTTTAAAATACTAATTTAGTGTGTTTTTTTTAGAAATTACACCGTAATTTATATTTACAGCTCCTTGAAGCCAAATTTGACACTTTTGACATTAGGTAACACTAATATTTTGTTTGTGCCACGTGACAGCTGCCATAATTGTCAAAACGCACTTACCAGTGATCTGAAAGTATAAAACACTAATTTGGTGTGTTTTTTTTAGAAATTACACTGTAATTTATGTTTACAGCTCTTTGAAGCCAAATTTGACACTTTTGACATTAAGTAACACTAATATTTTGTTTACGTCACGTGACAGCTGTCATAATTGTCAAAACGCACTTACCAGTAATCTGAAAGTATAAAACACTAATTTGGTGTGTTTTTTTGTGAAATTACACCGTAATTTATGTTTACAGCTCCTTGAAGCCAAATTTGACACTTTTGACATTAAGTAACACTAATATTTTGTTTGCGTCACGTGACAGCTGTCATAATTGTCAAAACGCACTTACCAGTAATCTGAGAGTATAAAATACTAATTTGGTGTGATTTTTTGTGAAATTACACTGTAATTTATGTTTACAGCTCCTTGAAGCCAAATTTGACAGTTCTGACATTAAGTAACACTAATATTTTGTTTGCGTCACGTGACAGCTGTCATAATTGTCAAAACGCACTTACCAGTGATCTGAAAGTATAAAATACTAATTTGGTGTGTTTTTTTTAGAAATTACACCGTAATTTATGTTTACAGCTCTTTGAAGCCAAATTTGACACTTTTGACATTAAATAACACTAATATTTTGTTTGCGTCACGTGACAGCTGTCATAACTGTCAAAATGCGCTTACCAGTAATCTGAAAGTATAAAATACTAATTTGGTGTGTTTTTTTTAGAAATTACACTGTAATTTATGTTTACAGCTCTTTGAAGCCAAATTTGACACTTTTGACATTAGGTAACACTAATATTTTGCTTGTGTCACGTGACAGCTGTCATAATTGTCAAACCGCACTTACCAGTAATCTGAAAGTTTAAAATACTAATTTAGTGTGTTTTTTTGAGAAATTACACCGTAATTTATGTTTCCAGCTCCTTGAGGCCAAATTTGACAGTTCTGACATTAAGTAACATTAATATTTTGTTTGCGTCACGTGACAGCTGTCATAATTGTCAAAATGCACTTACCAGTAATCTGAAAGTATAAAATACTAATTTGGTGTGTTTTTTTGAGAAATTACACTGTAACTTCTGTTTACAGCTCCTTGAAGCCAAATTTGACAGTTCTGACATTAAGTAACATTAATATTTTGTTTGCGTCACGTGACAGCTGTCATAACTGTCAAAATGCACTTACCAGTAATCTGAAAGTATAAAACACTAATTTGGTGTGTTTTTTTTTGTGAAATTACACCGTAATTTATGTTTACAGCTCCTTGAAGCCAATTTTGACACTTTTGACATTAAGTAACACTAATATTTTGTTTGTGTCACGTGACAGCTGTTATAATTGTCAAAACGCACTTACCAGTAATCTGAAAGTATAAAATACTAATTTGGTGTGTTTTTTTGTGAAATTACACTGTAATTTATGTTTACAGCTCCTTGAAGCCAAATTTGACAGTTCTGACATTAAGTAACACTAATATTTTGTTTGCGTCACGTGACAGCTGTCATGACTGTCAAAATGCACTTACCAGTGATCTGAAAGTTTAAAATACTAATTTGATGTGTTTTTTTGAGAAATTACACCGTAATTTATGTTTACAGCTCCTTGAAGCCAAATTTGACACTTTTGACATTAAGTAACACTAATATTTTGTTTGCGTCAGGTGACAGCTGTCATAACTGTCAAAATGCACTTACCAGTGATCTGAAAGTATAAAATACTAATTTAGTGTGTTTTTTTGAGAAATTGAACTGTAATTTCTGTTTACAGCCCTTGAAGCCAAATTTGACAGTTCTGACATTAAGTAACATTAATATTTTGTTTGCGTCACGTGACAGCTGTCATAACTGTCAAAATGCACTTACCAGTTATCTGAAAGTATAAAATACTAATTTGGTGTGTTTTTTTTAGAAATTACACCGTAATTTATGTTTACAGCTCTTTGAAGCGAAATTTGACACTTTTGACATTAAGTAACACTAATATTTTGTTTGCGTCACGTGACAGCTGTCATAATTGTCAAAACGCACTTACCAGTAATCTGAAAGTATAAAACACTAATTTGGTGTGTTTTTTTGTGAAATTACACTGTAATTTATGTTTACAGCTCCTTGAAGCCAAATTTGTCACTTTTGACATTAAGTAACACTAATATTTGACAGCTGTCATAACTGTCAAAATGCACTTACCAGTAATCTGAAAGTATATAACACTAATTTGGTGTGTTTTTTTGTGAAATTACACTGTAATTTATGTTTACAGCTCCTTGAAGCCAAATTTGACACTTTTGACATTAAGTAACACTAATATTTTGTTTGCGTCACGTGACAGCTGTCATAACTGTCAAAATGCACTTACCAGTTATCTGAAAGTATAAAATACTAATTTGGTGTGTTTTTTTTGTGAAATTACACCGTAATTTATGTTTACAGCTCTTTGAAGCCAAATTTGACAGTTCTGACATTAAGTAACACTACTATTTTGTTTGCGTCACGTGACAGCTGTCATAACTGTCAAACCGCACTTACCAGTAATCTGAAAGTATAAAATACTAATTTAGTGTGTTTTTTTGAGAAATTAAACTGTAATTTCTGTTTACAACTCCATGAAAGCAAATTTAACAATTCTGACGTTAAGAACCATTTTGATACTTTGCTTGCGTCACGGGACAGCTGTCATAACTGTCAAAACTCACTCACCAGTGACCTGAAAGTAAAAAATGCCAATTTTGGTGTGTTTAATTAAGGAATTGCACTGTAAGTTGTGTTTACAGCTCCATGGAGCCAAATTTGACACTTCTGACATTAGATCAAGGAATAGGTATTTAAATCCCCGGCTAAATATTAAAAAACTAGTATACGTGTCTAGAGGTCAATTTCTGAAAAAACCTGTATTTCTATATCTTGTCAGTTTGCGGCGCTAGACGGCGTTTTTCAAATTTCAGCCATTTTGAAAACTTCTCACAACTTTTATGTTTATTAAAATATTGAAATAAAGCAAAAACATGTCTTGAGACACTTTTTTGATGTGGCGTGCATAGTTTTTTGCTGCTACCTTCCGTTTTCTTGAAAATTTACCTATCTTTATTATTTTAAATGGAAATGACAGTTGGCTATAACTTTAGTAAAATGTCCCTTTTATGCTTACTTTACTACAATATAAGTATGTCTATAGTTAATCTTAAATATAACTGAGATATTACACTTTTTTGTTTTTATTCAAGTAGGCTTTGAGTCAGGTTTTGACATCAGCTGTCAAAAGTGACGTTTGTTTATTTCTTGTTTCTATGACAACACTTGAATGCTCAAAATTTCTGCTTTTTTAACTTTGGATTCAAAGTTTTAATTTTTTGTTTTTTTTTTTACTTTTTCAAAGTAATTTGTTATTGGGTCTATATCTGTTACTCATTGCAAGTTAACTTCATATTTCAGTTATTTGTAGGAATAACTATAGATATACTTCTTCTTCTTCTTTAGCCTATGTCCATCCACTCCTGAATGTAGGCCTCTTCCAATGATTTCCATGTCCGTCTATCCAGGGCAGTTTGGAACCAGTTTCTTCCTGCTATCTTCTGGATGTCATCCCGCCATCGCTTTGGGGGTCTCCCTGCATTTCTTTTTGTGGCTCTTGGGCGCCACTGCATTATTTTATTAGTCCATCTAGATGGATCCTGCCTTGCAACATGACCCGCCCATCGCCACTTTAGTTCGGCTGCTCTTCTCATAACATCGGTTACCCTTGTTCTTTTTCGGATCTCTTCGTTTCTTATTCGATCTCTGAGGCTGATTCCCAGCATGGCGCGCTCCATGGCTCTTTGAGTTGTTCTGAGCCTCTCTGCACTTCTCTCTGTAAGTGTCATAGTCTCCAGTCCGTATGTTGTGACGGGTAAAATGCAGGCCTCATAGACTTTCCGCTTAAGGTTGATTGGGATACTTTGGGATTTTAGAATGTAGCCTAGCCTACCGAATGCTGCCCAGCTGAGTCTTGTTCTCCGGGATATTTCGTTTGTTTGGTTTTGTTTTCCCAGTCTGATAGCGTGGCCCAGGTATATGTATTGCTCAACGTGTTCTAGAGTGCAGCCTTCTATGGTTATTGCCGTCTCTTCGCTGGTCATTATTTTGGTTTTGTTTAAATTCATCTTGAGCCCGATTTGTTTTGATGTTTCCTGCAGTTCTTCCAACATATCTTTCAGCTGATTGATGTCGTTACTGATGACAACAATATCGTCAGCAAAACGTAGATGATTCAGTCGGGTTCCATCTACATTGATACCTTTGTTTTCCCAGGCCAAGTTTTTAAAGGCGCTTTCCAATGCCAATGTGAATAGTTTAGGGGATATGGTATCCCCTTGGCGGACTCCTTTTTCTATTTTAATCTTATCCGTTGATGTATCTTCGTCAATGGCTACTTGCAATGTAGCGTTTTCGTAGATGTGTTTTATAAGATTGGAGTATCTTGTGTCTATTCTTGCCTCGTTCATTGCGTTCAGAACCGCCCAGGTCTCAACCGAGTCAAAGGCCTTTTCGTAGTCGACGAACGCCAGATGTAGGGGTACGTTGTACTCGGTGCATTTCTCTATTAGAGTGCGGACGGTTTGTAGGTGATCATTTGTTCCATATTCTTTTCTGAATCCTGCTTGCTCGACTGGCTGGTAAAAATCGAGCTTATTTGTCAGTCGGTTGGTCAAAATTTTTGTGAGGAGCTTGTACAGGTGTGAAAGAAGGCTGATTGGTCGGTAGTTTGCAATATTGGTATTGTCGCCCTTTTTGAAGATTAAAATAACTTCAGCGTTTTGCCAAGGTTTTGGTATTTTCTCTTCGCTAATACATTTGTTTAGAAGGACACAAAGGGCATGTTCAAGCGTTATTCCTCCCATCTTCAGCATTTCTTTCTTCTTTAGATATACTTACATCGTAGTAAATGTTTAAAAATAGAGAATTTTAGACAAGTTATATAAATATTTAAAATAAGAGAGTTATGTCAATTATTGAGAAAACGGAAAGTAGCAGCAAAAACTAAGCGTTGAATAGTGCCTTAAATGTTTTTTTGTTTTACTTCGATATTTTCATAAACAAAAAGTTGTGAAGAGTTTTCAAAATGGGCGAAATTCGACAAACGCCCTCTACTGCCGCAAACTGACAAGATATCAAAATACGGTTTTTTTCGGAAATTGAGCTCTAGACACAGAGCATACTAGTTTTTTCCTATTTAGCCGGGAAATAGGGTTTTCCTGTCAAAACACACTAAATCCGGACACTCTGTACAGAACAAAGGAAACCACATTTCGGGGTGCTTCGAGCCGGATAATTAGAACCAACTGTCATTGTGACATCCCACTACATGGACCGTGAAAACGGAGTATTTCAGTACATTTTTGAAAAATCCGGCTTGAAGGACCAAAATGTGCTTTCCTGGCTATTTTAGTACATTTTACGGTCACTTTTATAGGTTTTGATTAATTTACAGGATCACTAGCCAAAGGAACCGAAGATCACATCGAGCTACTAATTAATTCCGGTATCGTAGAAACGTTGCTGGAAGCGTTGGAGGAGGAAGAACCGAAACTGATCGACGCGTGTTTGTGTTGTTTGCGTACGTTAGGCAGCCAAGAGTATCAGCCGATCAATTCGAAATTTGGCCTAAAAGATATGCAAACGCTACTTTCACTCAGTAAGTATACTTCCACTGGATCGGACATAATAAAACCCATTTTGTTAAGAAAACTCATAAAGCACACCACGTCAATCTCCGGATTGACAAACTGACTGTAACATGTGACAGTATGGTCTAAACATACCGATCATAATACAATATTTCCAACACACTATAATAATAATAATATTTCTTTATTTCAATATTGTTACAGCGTATAAATACATACATATAAATGAAGTGCGTCAGAAAAAAAAAAAAACAAAAATATAACAAAAGAAAATAATGTATACCTAATTACAACTTGTGGTTCAAATTTTATCCTTTATACTAGATGAGAAAAAAGCTAGATTCTATGTGTTCAAGTAATCGTCCAGATGGTAAGGTTCAAGTTCAATAAGTAGTCTTTTCAAGGCTACTTTAAACTTCTTCTGAGAAGTGATTTGTTTAATTTCAATAGGTAATTTGTTGTAGAGTTTAATACACATGTAATTAGGGCTTTTCTCTGATATGTTCAAATGGTGTGTGGGATATATTTGATTGTCTAACCTTGTGTTATATTTATTAGTACGAGAATCTGTAAATACAGAAGCTCTATTATAGAAGAAAAACATTAGACACTCATATATATAGAGGGCATACACTGTCATTATCCCCATTGATTTAAAAGTATTTCTGCAGGATTGCCTGTAATCCATTTTTTTAATTATCCTTATTACACGTTTCTGTGCAACAAAGGCGTTTTGAATCTTACCATCTCGACCCCAAAATATAATGCCGTACCTCAATATAGATTCAAAATTTGCGCAGTATAACACCTTTAATGAATGTTCACTTAAGTATCTCCCAGTTATTCGCATTCCGTAGCTGATGGATCCTAATCGTTTGAGCAGTCCATCCACATGAAAGCCCCAGTCAAGGTTTTCATTGACATAAACCCCCAAAAACTTTGTATTTTCCGAGATAATTATATTTTTTTCCATTAACAGTAGCTGTTCCAATTTATCAAAGTTTGATCGTTTGGTCTTAAACAGAACGATGTTAGTTTTTTCCGAGTTTAAAACTAGCCCGTTTTCATCAAACCATTTTGCAGCTTTTGATGTCAAAGATTGGCTTTTACTTATTAGTTGCGAGCGAGTTTTATCTCCTACTAGCAAGTTGGTATCATCAGCATAATTTATGATAGATTGCCAAGAATCATCAGCCACCGAATACCAAATCATTCATGAAAACTACGAATAAAGTTGGCCCCAATATACTAGCCTGTGCGATACCATAGTTATTTAAGAGAGTTTGTGATTTACTGAGGTGTCCGTTTTTATTTATACCTACTAGTTGTTTTCTGTCTTGTAAATATGATTTTACCCACTTAAGTGGTTGCCCCCTTACCCCATATCTTTCCAGTTTATTCAGTAATATATCTCGATCCAGACAGTCATATGCTTTTGAGATATCTAAAAAAATTCCAAGCGCTACTTCTTTATTTTCAAAGTGTCTAATAACTGACTGTATGAATTGATATAGAGCCGTCTGCGTTGATTTTCCTTTTTATAAAGCCGTGTTGGTTTCTGTTAATTAAATGACAATAATTCATAAAATTTACTATTCGTTTGGACATAGCAAGTTCAAAGAGTTTTGAAAATCCTGGCAGAAGGCTTATGGGTCTATAACTTTTCATTATTTGCGGATCACCATTTTTATATAAGGGTTTAATTAAAGCCGTTTTCAGTTGGTTAGGAAAAATACCAAATTTAAAAGAGTTATTAATTATAAAGCACAGCAATAACACTTTAATACGTTGCTTGCGTCACGTGACACCAGTGTCCTGAAAGTATAAAAATCCAAATAGGTATGTTTCTTTAATTGGACTTTAAGTTGTATTTATAGCTCCATGGAGACAAATTTGACAGTTGGGATATTGAAGAACACTTTAATCAGTCATATTACCCAATTACGGTAATTCAGTCATCATATAGCGTTCAGAATGTGTTTTCTTCTTTGTCTAAAACCTCAAAAAAAAAACGCATAAACTGACAATTTACTTTGTTTCATTGGGGAATATTTAATTTTTCGTATGTCACTTGGATAGTTGTGACGTAATTGACAGCTGATGCGTGACCTTAAGACGCTTTTTCTTGCAATTGTAACGTCACAACAAAAAATAACCTTCCATAAAGCTAGAAAGTTTTATTTACATTTTGAAACTTAAGACTTTCACTTTTATAGTTTTTGTTCCTAATTGAGACTAATTTTGACAGTTGTGACATGATTGACAGCTGTCACGTGTTATTAAGACACTTCTTAACTGGATTTTACCGTCACAACTGTCAAATAACCTTCCATGAAGCTATAAGTTCATTTCAATCAACGAAACTTAATATTTTCACTTTTATAGTTTTTGTTCCCAGTTGAGACTAGTTTTGACAGTTGTGACATGATTGACAGCTGTCACGTGTTATTAAGACACTTCTTAACTGGATTTTACCGTCAGAACTGTCAAATAACCTTCCATGAAGCTATAAGTTCATTTCAATCAACGAAACTTAATATTTTCACTTTTATAGTTTTTGTTCCTAATTGAGACTAATTTTGACAGTTGTGACACGATTGACAGCTGTCACGTGTTATTAAGACACTTCTTAACTGGATTTTATCGGCACAACTGTCAAATAACCTTCCATGAAGCTATAAGTTCATTTCAATCAACGAAACTTAATATTTTCACTTTTATAGTGTTTGTTCCCAGTTGAGACTAATTTTGACAGTTGTGACATGATTGACAGCTGTCACGTGTTATTAAGACACTTCTTAACTGGATTTTACTGGCACAACTGTCAAATAACCTTCCAGTAAGCTATAAGTTCATTTCAATCAACGAAACTTAATATTTTCACTTTTATAGTTTTTGTTCCCAGTTGAGACTAATTTTGACAGTTGTGACACGATTGACAGCTGTCACGTGTTATTAAGAAACTTCTTAACTGGATTTTACCGTCACAACTGTCAAATAACCTTCCATGAAGCTATAAGTTCATTTCAATCAACGAAACTTAATATTTTCACTTTTATAGTGTTTGTTCCCAGTTGAGACTAATTTTGACAGTTGTGCCATGATTGACAGCTGTCACGTGTTATTAAGACACTTCCTAACTGGATTTTACCGTCACAACTGTCAAATAACCTTCCATGAAGCTATAAGTTCATTTCAATCAACGAAACTTAATATTTTCACTTTTATAGTTTTGGTTCCTAATTGAGACTAGTTTTGACAGTTGTGACACGATTGACAGCTGTCACGTGTTATTAAGACACTTCTTAACTGGATTTTACCGTCGCAACTGTCAAATAACCTTCCATGAAGCTATAAGTTCATTTCAATCAACGAAACTTAATATTTTCACTTTTATTCTGTTTTTCCCAATTGAGACTAATTTTGACAGTTGTGACATGATTGACAGCTGTCACGTGTTATTAAGACACTTCTTAACTGGATTTTACCGGCACAACTGTCAAATAACCTTCCATGAAGCTATAAGTTCATTTCAATCAACGAAACTTAATATTTTCACTTTTATAGTGTTTGTTCCCAGTTGAGACTAATTTTGACAGTTGTGCCATGATTGACAGCTGTCACGTGTTATTAAGACACTTCCTAACTGGATTTTACCGTCACAACTGTCAAATAACCTTCCATGAAGCTATAAGTTCATTTCAATCAACGAAACTTAATATTTTCACTTTTATAGTTTTGGTTCCTAATTGAGACTAGTTTTGACAGTTGTGACACGATTGACAGCTGTCACGTGTTATTAAGACACTTCTTAACTGGATTTTACCGTCGCAACTGTCAAATAACCTTCCATGAAGCTATAAGTTCATTTCAATCAACGAAACTTAATATTTTCACTTTTATTCTGTTTTTCCCAATTGAGACTAATTTTGAGAGTTGTGACATGATTGACAGCTGTCACGTGTTATTAAGACACTTCTTAACTGGATTTTACCGGCACAACTGTCAAATAACCTTCCATGAAGCTATAAGTTCATTTCAATCAACGAAACTTAATATTTTCACTTTTATAGTGTTTGTTCCCAGTTGAGACTAATTTTGACAGTTGTGACATGATTGACAGCTGTCACGTGTTATTAAGACACTTCTTAACTGGATTTTACCGGCACAACTGTCAAATAACCTTCCATGAAGCTATAAGTTCATTTCAATCAACGAAACTTAATATTTTCACTTTTATAGTTTTTGTTCCCAGTTGAGACTAGTTTTGACAGTTGTGACATGATTGACAGCTGTCACGTGTTATTAAGACACTATTTAACTGGATTTTACCGGCACAACTGTCAAATAACCTTCCATGAAGCTATAAGTTCATTTCAATCAACGAAACTTAATATTTTCACTTTTATAGTTTTTGTTCCCAGTTGAGACTAATTTTGACAGTTGTGACATGATTGACAGCTGTCACGTGTTATTAAGACACTATTTAACTGGATTTTACCGGCACAACTGTCAAATAACCTTCCATGAAGCTATAAGTTCATTTCAATCAACGAAACTTAATATTTTCACTTTTATAGTTTTTGTTCCTAATTGAGACTAATTTTGACAGTTGTGTCTCGATTGACAGCTGTCACGTGTTATTAAGACACTTCTTAACTGGATTTTACCGGCACAACTGTCAAATAACCTTCCATGAAGCTATAAGTTCACTTTAATCAAACAAACTTAATATTTTTACTTTTATAGTTTTTGTTCCCAGTTGAGACTAGTTTTGACAGTTGTGACGTGATTGACAGCGGTCACGTGATATTAAGACACTTTTTAACTGGATCGTCCGTGAAGCTGTAAACTTCATTTCCTTTAAGGGAAATTAACTTAAAACTTTTATAGCTTTGCGTTCGTAATTGAGACACAGGTTTTGACAGTTGCTGCGTAGTTGACAGCTGTCATTCATCATCACACGTCATTTTTCTAACATTTGTTATTTGTCTCGTCCTACAGTTAGCCCTGCAGAGTCCATACAGCGACAGTCGTGCGTGGCGACCATTTTAACTTCGGCGTGTAAAACCAGCACGGAACAGAACAATTTGTGTGCAATCGGAGCTCCTAAAGTGTTGGGTAAGTTCAATGGCGTCATTTGTTTTTGCCGTTTTTAATGCGTAAAACACAGGATGTTGTTCCTAAAATGTGCGGAAAAAAATGTCAGTTTTTAAGGTTCTAACCCAACTTAACTTCAACAGTCCAAAAGTGTCACAAAGTGTTGCAATATTTTTTTAAATTCATATTCTTTGAAGTTAAAATTGGAGATATGGCAACGTCGGGGAGTGACAATTAGGAATGTGAAAACACCGGGCGCATTCAATTTTCTGTTGTTACGTCATCAGCGTCGACAGACTGTTTGACCGATGACACTACAATGACAGAACTGTCAAATGGCACATTGATCAGACAATAAATAAATAAACAAACTGAAGTTATTCCTTCTTTATGTTTTGCTTATTTGTATTTTTGATGTTTTTAAGCAGAATAATCATAACCGCTTATTGACATTTGACACCTGACAGGGCTCAACTCTGTCAAAGTTCAAACTGTGTTTAAAAAATCATTAAAACAGTATAATGCAGTTTTGGCGTTGAAAATAATCTCAGACGTCGAATTATATCTGTCAAAGTATAGTCAAAACTATCACGTGAACTGAATGAATACAATTTTGACAGTTGTTAAGGTAGTGACAGTTCAAATGACAACGTCATTGTACCAATCATACTTTAAAACTGTCAGAATCACAATTATAACCTTTATAAAATGATTTTAATAATATACTTTCCATAGAGTTAATCAACAACAACATTCAGGGTTTCTTTATAGTTTTACTGTCATTTTGGTATGGGTTTTGACAGATGTGACGTGTAGCTGTCAATTTTGGACGCAACTTAATCTGTCACTAAACTGTCGAATTAGTCGAAAACGAGTACAAACACGACTCGCCGTGTCTCAATCCAAAATGGCGGTTAGTGCGGCCATTTTGTTTTTTTTACTCGAGTTTCTACTGGTTTTCTACTAAATCGAGGACGGGGAATTCCATGGTAACGTTCATTTTTGCATCGCTTTGACACAAACTTGATTTTTTCCAAACAATTTGTGTATTTTTTGCAGCATCTCTGCTCTCGGTGGATCATCCGTCGGTTCGTATTCCGGTCGCGACTTGTTTGACCGTGATGTGTTTTAATAATGCGAACGTGGCCGAGGAAGTAGTCCACACTTCGTACAAGGACACGAAAATAATCGGTTACTTGTCGATGATGATATCCAGGGGCAAACCGGTCGAGATGCAACTGGAAGCTGCAAGGTAAGTTTTAAATAATAATCAGTTTCAGTATAAAAATGACAGTTTTGATGATTGATTGATGATTCAGGGATGTAAAATTTATGAAAAATTCAATTTTCGGTAATTTTCCGAAAAAATTGGATAATCTGAAAATTCAAAAATAATTAGTTTTTTACATTTTTGTACTAGTAACTTGAAGGTATTCAGGCAGTTGAGGTTAATTTTGCAAATAAAAACTTTTCACTTGAAATTTCTAGACAATTCTAGTTTTTAATTTTTCAAGGTCAAACGGTGCGAGTTACCAAAAAAGTGTATAGAAGGTAAAAGTTGCATCCCATCGAGGTGCATTTGTTGGTCAAAATTTCAGACCTCTAAACGGAAACGTTCCTGAGATATTAATCAAAAACTACAAAAAAGGAGAGAGTCAACTTTCACATCCTCTAGCGGCTAAACGAGGCAACTTAGCCGCCCGTTTATTAGCTTTCTTTTGTTATACGGTATGTTTATACAGGGTGTTTTAAAGCAGCGAGTTATGGACTATTTTCTGGAAAAAAGTACGAAAATTTTATCTAAATTACTATACTAACGGCGATCATTTTGGATTTTCCTGAACCAAAGTGATTAGAACATTCGAGAATCATTTAGAGGCTTGTAGAACATTCTCGAACCTTGAAGAAACATTGGAGAACGTTTTAGAACATTCTACAACCTTTTTGCAGCTTTAAGAGACTTATCGAGCCTTATAGACCGTTCTAGAACCTTCTGAAAGCTTTTAGAACGTTTGGAAATTATTTGGAGGCTTGTAGAACATTCTAGAACCTTGAAGAATGATTTGTTGAATTTTTATCATAGGTTATATTCCGAGACGTTCAAGTTCTATCGGGTAAACTGTGCATAGGTGATTTTTTGCAAAATTTTGCTTGGAAAATGATTGAGACTATATAATTCGACGATAAAATCCTGAGACCGCAGGTAGAAGGATTTTTTCCAAAGAATTATTTAGTCGAAACCATTTGCCTAAAAGAAAAATTTTGCAAAAAACCTACCAATGCACATTTTACGTGATAAAACGTGAACGCCGAGGGGTATATGTCAAGATTATTTCCTGAAAACTCACATTTTAGTTTATTAACAAGAAAACACCTTAGTTAGAACACAAATACTAAACTAAACGTGATGAAATTAATGATAATATTGAACTCACCCCAGCAGACGACAAATTTTCGTTCAGCCATGTATATTTTTGTTTACATTTCAGATTGACAATCAGACGTCATAATATTTTAATTTATGTAATTTTTTAGTGGAAACTACGTTATAGTGATTTATTAATTGTTAATATTGAAGAAAATAGCTTAAATTTTATATGTGTCTAAATCCCGTTCCGTTTAATATCAAATGTTCTTCAAAAAAACGTATTCGAAAAAGGTAGGAGGTGGAGGTCTTGCTATGATTTTATCTCTCTTTTGGCTATGAAAGTTTGTATTTGTCAATCTTTCTTTTCCGTCGTCTTCTAAAATTCAAATGGTTTGTTTTTTAACCTTTATGCCCGTTAGTGTCAACATTGATTGTGTTTGCACCCCCCTTTCTTTGTTTTTGAGTTTTTAGTTAAAGTGTTGATGCATCTATTAGTTATTGTTTTTGCGTGTAAGCTGGGTATGATGGAATGGTTGTGTTATGGCTATATGGGTTCCATCAACACATCCTAAAGTCCCATCCTACTTTCTTCACAAAATGCATAAAAATTGGTAGCATGTTTACAAGGAACTGAAAAATATTAATGGTCCAACAAGAAAATAAGAAACTGAAGAGACAGAACTACAATAAATAAAACCAACAACAAAAATGGCAACAAAACGGATTATTTTAGATTAAGACGCAGATTAATTATTGAAAAAGAAAGTAAAAAACGTAGAATTATTCAAATTATTGTCATTGATACTTGTCATTAACCCTGAATACGACGAAACAAGTAAAAGCCCTAGATTTATTACTGGAAATTAGTCAATGTTTTTAGGACCGATAAGTTTCGTTTTCTGTTGACGGTGTCAGCCGAATGTGATAGAAAATAGCTTAGAGAGTACCAACAGTTAATAGAAAGAAATTTTCTTTCTTGTCTATCTCTATGCGTTTTCTATTTTCTACATCGTTACGGAGTTCGCTGATTTAACCGGATAATTTTTGTGCTTGTCTTAGAACACTTTCTTTTTGGTGTAACTGCACGAGACCTGTTGTAACTAAATCACGAGAGCGTAGCTCGAGTGATTTTGGCAAACAGGTCGAGTTTTGTACCATAAAGAAAGTATGAGAAGACAAGCGGAAAAATTATCCTGTTCAAAATCTGAGCTCGAATGGTATTTGATAAGACAATTCCATGAATATAATCAATAATATAATTAGACTGCGACTTTCTTGTACTGGCAGAAATACATTTTTCTGGTTCTTTTGATTTTCTGCAGTAGAACTCTAACGGAAGCGAGCCATAACCAAAACAAAACGAACAAACATCAAAATTGACAGTGCCAGCAAAAATCTCAAGGTGAGACATTGCAACAAAAGAAGTGTAGTGAAAATCCGTGGAAACGATGAAATCAACAGCAAAATTTATCCGATTTTTTTATCCGCTAGCAAACTCTCTTCCTTCCTTATTAGCCGATAGCAAACCGTGTTTTGATGACGTATATATGGCATTTTTTGTACATGAGTGGAATTGTCAGTGTAAAATTTTAGCAACTAGGGATTTATTCAGTATATAACGGCTCTCATTGGTCGAACTAGAAAGGTTCATTGAATTTTATTGGCTGCTAGTACAATGAGGGAAATAATCGGAATAAAATGCCGAATTTAAATGTAAAGGAAAATGCGATAACAAATATTTTCCGTAAATAACACTCAGCGAGGTTCCTTCGCAAAGGCTGGTTCAAATAGATCCGCTGAACTGGTTCTTGCAAAAATGAATTTGGGTATTAGATAGTTACAGCTATAAAAAAAAGGAAACAGCACCAAGTTCTTAGGTTTGATGTAAATTTTATACGAAGTTCACTCCGTCCAAGGACCATTAAACAATACACTAATTAACAAGATTAGAATTGATTAAATTGTACTAGCGTGTGCCGAATTGCCGTTTTCCGAACCTATTTAACCGATACCGTTAAAAAGATAATGATGCCCAACCAACAAACTAGAAAATACAGTTTAGGTGCCCGATACCATGTTGCCAACAGTAGAACCGAAAAAGTATTCATTTAAATATTGTATATTTATAATTCAGCCTAAACAACATTCGAGAACGTTTTAGAACATTCTACAACTTTTTGAAGACTATTCTAAAAGAAAGCTTTTAGAACATTCCCGATCCTTGTCAAACTGTGGAAAAATGTACCTAATTTTGTAGTGTTTTTTATGTTATTGGATAGGAAATTTAATGAGGATTTAAAAAATGTGCTGAAAACTGGCATTTTCTCAATCCAAATGGGTTTTACAAGCGATTTTGTCCCTGACTGTCTTTTGAAACTGTGTTTCTGGCAGTTCAAACTTTGACACCGCTTTTCTCCCTGACTTTACCCAATTTTGTACTGCTTTTAAGGTTATTGAATAGGAAATTTAATGCGGATTCTAAAAATGTGTTTAAAACAGTCATTTTCTCCAAATGAGTTTTACAAGCAATTTTGTTCATGACTGTCCTTTCAAACTGTGTTTGTGGGAGTTAAAACTTTGACACCGCTTTTCTTCTTGGCTGTACCGAATTTTGTAGTGTTTTTTAGGTTAGCGGATAAGAAATTTAATGAAGATTTCAAAAATGTGCTTATACAGTCATTTTCTCACTCCGTGGGTTTTACAATAGCTATTTATGTAACCAGTTACGAAAAGATCGATTTTGTGTAACGAATGAATGTTTGTAGGGCGAGCGCAGTGAGGTCCTACAATTTGAATGAGTTACACAATAAGACATTTTCGAAACGTGTTGCATACATAATTTTTTCTAATTTTGACTAAAAAGCGGTAAAAACCATCTTTTAAAGTGATTTAACACAAATATTCACTTTCATAGCACCTTGTATAAACAGTGACAACGACATGTTATGATGGATGTCGCCCATATGTTTCTACGGAAATGCATAAAAACAGGGAGTGATGAAATGAACTTTTCATAACTAGTTACATAAAGTATCACTTTAAAAGTAAAGTAAAACGTTTTGTCACTCTAATCAATTTTGAAAAGTGTTACCTTATATGCCCAAATTAGAAAAACAATTTTATTCTCTTTCTGGTAGTTCAAACTTTAACACCGTTTTTCTCCCTGACTGTACCAAATTTTGTAGTGTTTTTTCATATTATTGGATATGCAATTGAATGAGAATTTCAAAAATGTACGAAAAACAGTCATTTTCTCACTTCAAGTGGGTTTTACAAGCAATTTTGTCTTTGACTGTCTTTTCAAACTGTGTTTCTGGCAGGCAAACTTTGACAGCTTTTTTCTCCCTGACTCTATCAAATTTTGTGATGTTTTTTTCATGAAATGATCGATTAATGTATTAACTTACGTTTGCAGATGTTTAACGAACATACATCGGGCAGGCGCCATTTCCGCTTTCGATCCGATCGTCACCTACAAAACGTTGCCGTGTCTAGTGAGGTTATGTCAGGTATGTCGTCATCTTGACAGTCGGACCATTTTGACAGACGCAGACATGTGTGCGTGTTAATTTCAGATGGAACATACGGAAGCGCATCGAGCGGTCGCGGCCGAAACTTTGTCCTATTTGACGGAAGTCGACAGCAATTTGCAGCAAATCGCCGCCATCAGCAATCAGCTGGTGAGCGCTCTAGTCGATCTGTTGGGTTGTTCGAGCGTTTCGGCTCGCACCGCTGCTTTCAGGTACGGTAAACCGTCAAATACAGGGTGTCAACAAAAATGGGATCATACAAAAAGTCCCATCTTACAGTGGGTTTTTGTTGGATTTTCCTTAACATTTTTTTTTGCTTACTGTAAAATTTTGACAGTGATAACGTTTGACTGTTTTGACTTGAGACGTTGATTAATCTGTCATGAATTGTCTAAATTCGGTCCGTGAATCTATAAAACTACAAAACATACTAAACAAGTTGGTAATTGATAGAAAATCAAATAAATTGCATTTTGTAGTTCTATGCGTAAAATTTTGATAGTAATGACGTTTTACTGTTTTAATTTAAGACGGTTTGAAATCTTTTGAAAGCTTCTGGACCAGTTGAAGAGCATTTGAAGCTTCTATAGTGTTTTGGAAGCTTTTAAAATCTTTTTTGCCGATCTGGGGGATTTAAAGTAAATTCTTCCAAATTAAACAATGATTTTATTGAAATTTTATTTATTTGTTAAAGTGTAACGACGAAAAAGGATAATTAACATAAACATAACTTAAATCTAGTTCTTATTATTATACCAGGTGTCCAAGAGCACCCTGGACATAGGAGATTAACATGGGAAAATGGTTTTGATTTTTTTGCGCCTGTACGGTTCATTTAATGGAAAAACGCTTTAGATAAAAGTTGTAGAGCACATTTTCGGCTATCTACTTGTAATTTTTTCAATACCGTAGATTTGACCATTAAGATGAAAAACGGATCTAAAATTCGGAAATTTTAAATCTCCCGCCAAGCGGTCGTTAAGGAAAGTTTATATCCGGTCGTGCTACCAACCTTTCAAAATCATAACAAATCGTTGTCAGTCACTCTGTAATCAAAACATTCAAAACAAGTTTATTTAGTAATAATTTTGAGTTACTACCCACATACTGCGAAGAAAATACAAATAAATCATGATAAAAACACTTTATCAGGAGCCACAGTCCAAAAATCTAGTAAGTTGCGTTCATAACCTCATTCAATGTCTCTACTAAACTTATTTACTTTGTAGCAAAATTCTTTAAGAAAACACTGGTTTTGCTTGCAAATATTTAATGAGAATGACCGAATCACCTATCTCAAGCCTCTTCATAACACTACCAAACGATTTAAAGTGATAAAAACAATGGACTAGGAAGGCCTGCAGATGTTTGAAGATAAGTTGCTTTACTATACAGGGACCACAAAAGAGGGTAAATACTTCCCTCAAAAGTGGTGCAATTTAGTGACCTATGTGACTGATAGTTTTATTGTATCCTTCTGTTTTGTAGTGTTATCAACACACCATAGTGTTTAAGTGGTTTTACATTGTATGATGTTAATAAAAAGGCATTTTTTATAACTGATTGTCAATGTTTTTTCCCATCTCTACAGGGTAAGGTAAGTACTGATATTTAATTAGCTCCATTAGTTAACTTGAACATCATTCACCTACAAGGATACTTGTAAAATGTCTACTAACCAAACATAGTTTATTTGCAAGTAATGTGTAACTCGAGTTCACATTTGATTAGTAAAGGTATGTCCTGTGACATGGTGTATTGAATTAGAAGCAAATTGTTTCTCTTTAGAGACTTTCAATCACTACATTTCACCTACCTTTGCTAATTTGGAACTCCACTATTATCCAAACAAACATTAGGTTAGTAAGACAAAGTTGTTCTTAGCATAGCTTGTATGGTGAAAGGTTCACCCACTCACACTCAATCTGTGGAACAATCACTGTTTATGTGGTAAGACCAGTTTTCTTTGCCACCTATTGTACCTAAGCTTTTCACTTGAAGAAAATGTATACTGTACCTTGAACTGTGAATAAATAATTAATACAAATGTTCAGTGTACAAAGTTTTATTTGGAACAATTGAGTGTGTGGAAAAAAGAACACAATTATAATGTTAATACCTAAACCTAGAATAGAACAGCTCATGTAGATAGCTCAATTGGAAAGTTGTTTTTTCAACAATACCTACCCATATACAAAAAGTTTTGTCACCTGACTGATAATTTGACTGTGTAAGTCCATATTCTCTTCTTAGAAGGGGTTTCTCAGAGGTTTTATAGCCAGTTTAAGATTATTCACATTTCACAGGCACATCAAATTTTGAGATTTAAGTCAGATATCAACACTAAATCATTTTAAGTTTTAGTTGCAACACTGGTGAAGACCCTCGCTGATGATAGTCCATGAAGTTAAGCACATTGAAACTAAATCACACCACTTATGAAGGAAGTATTTGGCCCCTTTGTTGTTGACCCTGTACAGTAGGAAACTTATCTTCAAAGATCTTCATTGTCCACTGTTTTCATCACTTTAAATCGTTTGGTAGTGTTATGAAGAGGCTTGAGATAGGTGATTCGGTCATCCTCATTAAATATTTGCAAGCAAAACCAGTGTTTTCTTTAAGAATTTTGCTACAAAGTAAATAAGTTTAGTAGAGACATTGAATGAGGTTATGAATGCAACTTACCAGATTTTTGGGCTGTGGCTACTGATAAAGTGTTTTTATCACGATTTATTTGTATTTTCTTCGCAGTATGTGGGTAGTAACTCAAAATTATTACTAAATAAACTTGTTTTGAATGTTTTGATTACAGAGTGACTGACAACGATTTGTTATGATTTTGAAAGGTTGGTAGCACGACCGGATATAAACTTTCCTTAACGACCGCTTGGCGGGAGATTTAAAATTTCCGAATTTTAGATCTGTTTTTCGTCTTAATGGTCAAATCTACGGTATTGAAAAAATTACAAGTAGATAGCCGAAAATGTGCTCTACAACTTTTATCTAAAGCGTTTTTCCATTAAATGAACCGTACAGGCGCAAAAAAATCAAAACCGTTTTCCCATGTTAATCTCCTATGTCCAGGGTGCTCTTGGACACCTGGTATACATAATTATACATCTGCTTGATACAAATAACATATATTAAAAGTCGGTTTAAATTTTATATATACCTATACAGGGTGATTCCAAAGTTGGTGTTTTCCTTTCACCTACGAATAGGGCTTCAAAAAATAAGTTTTTTTTTCCGTTGACGCTTTTTCGAAATATGAACAATAACGAAGATACCGGGTGTCAAACTTTTACTGAAAAAAACAAAATAAAAAATAACAAATTTGATTTTAACTAACTACAGGTTATTCCTTATCAACAGACATAAACAAAAACAAAAGATTTCAGCCGCCTTTGAACTAAGTTTTAATAATTTGACATTTTAAATTAAAACAGCATTTAATTTTAGGCACGCATTAAGACGGTTTTTATTTTTTTTTACTGGGAAACGACGCCTCGTAGCAAAAAATAATAAAAGGGGTTTTATTTTTAGAATTGAACAAGGAATTCAATAATAAATTTTATGTTGAAAAAAAAAACCAGTAGGGTAATATTTTTTGAAAGGAAAGCACCAACTTTGGAATCACCCTGTATATCTGAGGTTAAACCATGGATATCCTGTGATTGTGGATTTAAATAATTTTTGGTCATTTGTAGATAACTTTTGTTGTTGATATATTCAAAGGATGATATAAAAAAATATACAGTGCGTTTTTTTTAACGCGCAACATAGGATTTTACGTGTTAAATTTTTAAGCCCCTGTTAGACCATGTTATTTTGGAACTACAGGTCTAAAACTTCACGGGTGTGTCTTTAGTACCCTGAAGCTTAAGTAAGTTAACCAATTGGGTCTAAAAAGTAATTAAAAACTGGCAAAAAATTATTTTTTTCGAAAAGATTTTATCGTTTCCTACTCCTTGTATGCATTGTTGTTCTTTGTTGTTTTTGATATGCTAGCAGGGCGGGTAGCAGGTAGAGTGACATATTTTGACTGCATCACGACCCGACATCTTTTGAACGTCAAAGGGACATTTTATGATTGTTTGGAATACTGTTTGGCTTCAAACGGAGGTCACTTTGAACAATTCACTTATAAATATACTTCTTTTGTTCTTAACTTTCTTGATACAAAGTTAATGATCAACTTGTTTTACTTTCTACGCCAAATTTTACCTGCTACCTGCCGTGCCAGTATCAAAAACAACAAGCACCTATCATACATACAGGGAGTATGGAAAGATAAAATCTTTTCGAAAAAAGATGATTTTTTGCAAGTTTTTAATCACTTTTTAGGCCGAATTGGTAAACTTACTTAAGCTTCAGGGTACGAAACAGCCACCCGTCAAGTTTTATACTTGTAGTTCCAAAAAAACATGGTCTAACACGGGCTTAAAAATTTAACACGTGAAATCCTATGTTGTGCGTTAAAAAAAATGCACTGTATGCCTATATTGTACTCTCAAATCAATTTAGAATAGTGTGATTATGCCTAAATGGGTTAGTGGTAAACATAATATTTATTAGTTTGATAGGTGTAAATCAAATTAACAAAATCACAGAAGCATTAATTTATTATAAGACAGTGCCAATGACTATTATAACGTTGGTCTCGAACAAGCAAAGAAAGAAATTACAAAAATTAATATACCAGACTAAGGAAATTTAAATCTGAACATATATTTGAGTGTATAATCAATCTTGTCAATTATAAATCTATTAAAAAATAACATAACATCTATACCTGATACTACATAATAGAATGAAAAGAAATACAAATAATTTTTTAAACTAAAAATTGACAAATACAAATTGTTGGCATATCCAAAACCAATCACAATTACTATACAAACTATACTATTACACAACACCTTAATACTAAATTACTTATACATACTTAAAAAAACACTCATTTGAACTTTAACATTATTATTAGGCACACTTATTCATTTCTAAATAATGTAATTTTAGTGTTTATACTTCGCACTCTCGGTTTAGATTTTTCTAATAATTTATTTGACTCATGGTAGAGTCGAAGTTTAAAGTAATGTTTTAAAATTAATTTAATTAAAATTGATGAGTGGTTATTAATTAAGTCACCATCATATAAATGGTCCCCAAAATGGTCATAAATTGTGGCTTCCATGTGGTTCATTGTTCCTACAATTAAAAGTTCTAGTAACTTATCGTCAAATTTTTTATTAAATAAATTTTGCGTCTTTGCAAAAAATTTTTCCGCACTTTTGCATACTTCAACGATCAAATTGGACGCTTTTATTAACCGCCCATATGTCTTTCGTTCTTGCAATTTACTTATACAGGCCTCACTTTGAAGTAGCATTAAGCACTTAGCACAGTTTATGCAAGTTTTTAGTTTGCACACAATAAATCCGGAAATGTACCCAACAATGTCTTCATACAACATACATTGTTAAATCCCATGTATTACAGTTAAAATATTTATATTTATCTATGTCATTTTTAATTTCAGCTTCAAGTAAAACAAAATTATTATTTTGTTCCATATCTTCCCCTTCTTCTGTTTTTGTGATACCACTACAATTTAGTATGGCAACATTTTCAAAATCAGTAATATTTGCTGATTTTGAACCGGAAATTTGGGTTTGTACTAACAGACGCTTATAAGCAGCTTGAAATTGTCTTGCTGTCTGATTATTGTTGAACCCACCTTTGCTTCTAATTGCCCCAAAAAATAATTCTAAATGATCTTGTGAAAGTCTATAAGTGGCTATATATTTCATGTTATGATTTTTTTTAATATTGTCGTTATACAAAGACTCCAGTGATTTCATCCCAACTCAAAACCCTACAAAACCAGTTTTCCGTTTTGATTGGATAACGGGTCGTCCTTGTAATTTTAGTCCCAAAATATATTCTTTCATCTCACCAAAAAAATTAAAAAAATCTGGTGCTGTTTTAGGGGATAAATTTTGTTTAAATTTATATTTAGCGCACTTACCCCTAGAATTAAATATATCAAACAGATTGTTAAATTTCAATATAAATTCAGAGGTTGCCCTGGATTCTAAAAAACTTGGATGTTGGATGTCCTCTCTTAAAAATGTCATTGCATCTGCTACACTTCTACTGATAGTTTGAACAGCTAGTCTGACTTTCATGACCTCTCTGGACCACTGTAAATGCCTATTTCTCAGTTTGGTAGCAGCATGAAGTCCTTCAACATTTTGAAGTTCTGCCAAGTTTGAAATAAAATCCCATTTTATAGAGTCATTTGATGAATTTTCTAGTACTTTCATGGCACCGAAGCAATTTCTAACTAGTTTTATCATGTGACAAATGTCATAGAAAATATAAACATTTTCTTTCGTCACAGGATGTTCGAAATAAGTTTTCAAATTCTTGGGTTCACTTAGTTGAGCCCGAAGTTGCTGAACTGCACTTATGTTTGCAACTGCACCATCAAATGTCAACGATTTTACAGTGACATTTGATTGATGCAAAAATTGCAAGCACTTTTTTATTAATTCTGCTTTGTCGTTTGCTGTAAGTCCGTTTGTTAGAAAATATCCTACAGGGACCTTCCAACACTGGTTTAAGCATACCAACATAAACACAATTGCCTCCTTTGCCTGGGGGTAACTCTTCAGAGTCAATATGACCACCAACATCAATGAATCCCGTAAAGCGCAAACCATCCCATTCAATTCTCTTCCTAATTGCCATTTCGTCCATGACCAAATTACATAATAAAGTTTCTCCAGTTTTTGACGACTTGCTCTGCAAAGCAACTAATGCCTTATGAGTGAACCCAGGACTACCATCAACTGATGTATACCACTTGGAAATGGTTCTTAAATGAGGAAGGGAGTTATTAAACGTGCGCCTCACTAGCTCATAAGCTCTAGGCGAAAAAAATGCCAAGCTTAAAGCAAAAGCTCTAAGCTCAGGTTCATATTTTTGAGTGGATGGTCCTTTTAACATTCTCTCAAAAATATGTGCAGCAGGTCCATCAAGTGAAGCCTAAAAAACAATAATATGTTATAAACTAACTAGTGTTGGTTAATTATAGGGAAATACCTTAATAATTGAAGCAGCATTTTCTGACATAGATAAATTTTTTCGAAAATAATCCAAAAGACCTTTCAAACTTTTGACCCGTTTTTTAAAATACCTTACATGGTTTTGTAAAGATTTTATTTTTTTGTTTTTCTGCTTAATCTTAGTTTGAAATTGTTGGAGGTTTCTTCTTCTCTTCCTGGGAGTGGCAAAGTCATCACTAGACAAATCTCCAGGGTATGTTTTCCTATAAAAAAAAAAATTATAATATATAAAATAATAATTTCACCTGATCATTTATAATGTAAATCACTTCTTTACTCTCAAATTTACGAACAATTTTGAAATTCCTTTCAATATACTTCAAAATAAAACTTACTCTAATTTAACAAGCCTAACAATAATAACATTCTTACCTTTTTCCAGAAGCTCTAGGAGATGTTCTTTTCTTCACCAATTGTAATATATGCTTTGTCGAAGTAGTAGTAGTAGTTGAAGATGAAGACTGGAGAGTGGAAGGGCCTGGTTCTTGTAGTTTGGCAAATAATGCATCTCTAAAATACACAGAGAAAAACTGTAAAATTTCTGTAAAAAGTAGAGAAAAGCAACCAGCATGTACCTTTGATCTTCAAGATTCTCTGATAGGCTATTAACATTTTTTGTAAGTGGCATTGCAAGGGGCTCTTCATGCTCCATATCCAATGGAAGACTAAATTAAATAAATTAATAAATTAAAGTCCTGAAACTGAACACCCTATATAATATAACTTAACAACCCACCTTTCAATTTCACTTAGAGTGTCAGACTTATCCACACTGATATCATGACTATCAGATGAACTAAAATAAGTAAAATGGGAAATTAAATACGCAAAAATAATGAAATATTACAGTTTAAATACCTTGAGAGAAATGTAATATTTACATCAACTGGTACAGCATCTTGTACCAAATATTTTTTTCCATCACTCTTGTAGCAAAAACTAGACTGCTTAAAATTATTCGAACATATCAGCGGATTCTTTGGCATTGGTGCATTAACATCAATTGCCAAAATTGAAAACCATATGTTCCTCCTTTCAACATTAACTGGGAACCTAAAAAATAGACAATTTACTTTTCTATACTTATTACATACATTAGTTGAAAATCAATATGCTGTTTTCAGAATTTTCTCCTATAATTTGCTGCCAACTTAATAATCGAGTTGTGCATCAATTAAAATTGTTTTAGTTTTTGAAGTAGTTTTCTCAAATATAAATTAATAAAGCAGATCTAGATCAGAAGGTTTAATTAATTTAATTTACTTGAGCCCTGCCCTACCCTACGCCCATGCTTGTGTATACATTTACATAATGGTGGGAATATAAACTTACCTGTGGAAACTTAAATCTGGGTTCAAAAATCGAGTTTTTTTACACACAAAGCACTGATGCGACATGATTATAGCACAGATTACACTTTTTTACTGAAAAATCTCACAAACTATTTAGAAACACGTGGACACCATCAAAATACAAATCACAACAAAACACTTTCAACATGGCCGCAATTTACTAGAAATACTACCACCAGCTAGGAGCTTCCCCATTGGTTAGCTTTGTATAGTCGTGTTCTGCGACGTTGCCACGTTTCTTACAACGTTTTCACAGTTTATGAGGCCAAATCATATTTTACAATGTAAATTTTAAAATACTCGTATATATTAATATGCAGAACAAATGTGTTGAAAAAATACACACTAAAGTTTTTTACAGTAAGACTTTCGCCATAGACTAATTTCGTCTTTCTTTTCGTCTCTTATAACTGTGTATTACTTGTCAGCGTAGTTGCACAAGCGTGCAACATTGACTACATAATTGGCTCAAATTTTGGTGGGGTAAAAGATGTGCTAAATGCCGTTTATAATGTGACATTTCATCTTGGCACAAACTTTGATAGAATAGGGGCAGGTCTATATACGTTAGTATATATTAATGTCTTTGTATGCTAATGCATCTAATTTGTAACACCTTGTATTTGTGCAGCTGCAATGTTTTTTTTAACAATCCAATACTTAAGTTCAATTTTTTTCAGTTCAAATTCTGCTGATTAAGCCATCTTCCATCTGTTGTTATGTCAACTAAAGTTCGAATTTGTCACTTTGCTTTTGTTTTTATTATTTATGTTATGTCAAATAGATTCCCATGCAGCTAAAATAGTTATATTTGTAATTTTAATACAATATTTCAATACTAGTTAAAAATTAGACAATAAAATCAAGTAAATGTATATTTTTTGAAGGACACAGAGCCTGCTGGTCTAAGTAAGATTACAATACCAATTTCAAACTTAACCTAGGTATTTAACCCTGCTGATGCATAATTACTACACATTTTTTTCGTCTGGTATTTTTTAAGTTGTTGTGCTCGGAGTAGGGTGTATATGAATATCCTTGATTGCTTAATAACTCCATTTAATCACAACTTAATAACTAAAGAATTTGTAACAAAGTATTCAGTCAGTCCTTGTAAAAACATGCCAATTCGGAATCATTGCCCCGAAATTGAAATCTTTATTTTTCCCGGATGACATCCATCAATTCCCACACAAGTGCGTTCCGTATGAACATAACATAAGTATAGTTCAAGTAGCAAATTAGGCCTATCTTGCAGATCTGTATCTGGTATATGCTGAATACTTCACTACTTTTTCATGTGTTTGAGAAAGCATAACTTTTATAAAGAAAATGACTTAAACAAGGCTCAAATTACCCACCAAGAAGTACTACATTAGAACAGTGCATAAAAGAGCAAGTTTTAATGTTAGTTAACTATTTTTACTGAAATTGACATTAAAATGAAAAGCATTGCAGTTTTACGTTAACACAATATTCTTAACAATAATCATCATTATTTACTTTGCTAAATTGCATTATTGAACGTCAAATCAATATGTATTATATTTAGTGTCTCTAATCTAAAAGCATGTTTAAAGTATAGTAATAATGAGGTAGTTTGCAGTGAGTACAAATGATGAACTCAAGACACCGCTTGTATGAGACATTCTTCTATCTTATGAGTACTATGATTATAAAGCTAACACCTTTGTGCAGTTGCAGTGTTTTTAAAACCAAGTAAATTCTTCTGATTTTTTAGATAATTTGATTATTCAAGCTATTCCCTTTCTATAAATAATATCTCAGATAGACAGGTATTAACATTAAGGTTGATTTGATTATTTTAATAGAGTAAACTATTTGGGAAGCTACAAAAAGTATCTTGTAAAACTGTGACAGTCCAAATTTTCTATGTTTTATAATGTAACATCCTGTATATTATTGAATTTTTGAATTTATTGATTGATTGATCAGGAAGACTTGTTACATCTAGCGTGCACCGTTTTGTGAATTGTGTTTATTATAAGCTATGTGATAATATATATCAGTTTTAATTTAGGCTGGGCAATTTTTTTTAAAACAAAAATTAGAAATGTATGGAGCATAAATTTGTGGCAGATAAAATATGGGTATTTTTAAATAGAACCACATTTTTTAATACATTTTAAATTCTACACTTTATTCTTAAACTTTTACTTTATATACAGGGTGTTACAAATTCGATGCATTATCAGAAACTATTGTGTTAAGAGCTTTAGTTCAATGGAGAAGTTGCGCATTTTTCGCTAAATAATTTGGTAAAAAAAAATTCAAATCATTTTATTACATGCGGAGTAAATTCGAAAATAATCATTAATAAAGTGGTAAAAAACAAATAGAAATTTGACTTTTTCGGTTTTTGTCGGAAATCTCCGGATGTTATAAAAAGTTCATTTAAAATTTTTTTTAGGTATTCAGCTGAAATCGGTTAAAACACGTTGACGTTTTTTATGTTCTTGTCGTAATATTATTTTCTTTGTTTCAGATATTCTCCCGGTGAAGCGAGATGTATAAAAAGTCGTACAGGGGAACGCTGGAATTCTTATTTATTTTACTAATATACAAAAGATTGGGGCGCGGGTTGTGTGTAGTTTTATTTGCTATTTCGATTTGCTGTTATGTCATATGCAACATTTTCCTATCCACAATATTTGGCCGCATAATTTTTATTTAATGTCCGACTAAATGGCGATGTATTACAAGAATTATCATTCCTTTAAATGTCAATCTACGCATGGCGAACTGAGTAACTGTGCAGAAGTTGACATTGGAATTGAACCACACCAGCAATCAGTCATTAATATCTATCAAACGTACAATTTATTTTCCTGACTGATCAACATCCTACAGCAAAATTAACTTTTTGTGTCTGCTCAGCTTCGATTTACATCGAAGAATCAACCTTTTATCAAGTGGGTTTTCTAAGAACGAGCCAGAATGTTTATTATTAGAACTTCAAAAAAACCGCGTCTTTTAATGTGTATACAAACTTGACGCGCTTGAAACAACGCGCTTGAAACAACGCGCTTGAAACACTTTTTTACACTCAAAAGTTTACACATTGTTTTATTTTGTACCTTCCTTGCGATTAATCTCTTTGAGTAAAACTTCTTTTCTTTGCTACTACGCCTTTTTATAAAATTTCAGTTTGAAGTTTATTAGATGTCAAATATTGTATGACGGATTTTTTGAAATCTGTGATCGAGATGGTTTCTTGTTCATTTTGTTTGTACAACATATATGTATGCGTTCGCCATAGATGTGATCAAAAGTAACTCGAAGGCGACTATCTTATCAGATAGATCGACAGATTCGTTAGCCCTGATATAATCCCAAACAGCTTCAGGTTTTAGTTTTACCCCTATTGTGCCCCTCACCTTGATCATTTTGTCAGTATGTTTACTTGACAGCATAAAAACATTTATGTTGTCTTTCCAATTTATAAAAATTAGACCCTCCCTACTCTGCTGCGCAAATATTTGACCTTTTTGAAGTTTCTTTAATACAACTGCTTTTGGCAAACCACATCGTTTTTCCGTACCGTACCTACTAAGTGAGTATCTGAATCGATTAATGGCATAGCTAAAGGAATGTTGGTGTACAGGGTGTCCCATTTTCGACACTTTTGTAAGGTATCTCACTTATTTTTAAAGATACGGGGTTGCGGTTTTTGCGACAGTGTGTTACTTTTTTGTGAAATTTAACATGGCGTCAGCAGAATTGTCATAACCCATTTCGTTGTTAAGATACAGGGAAAAATTGAAAAATATCATTGTTGAGGTACCCGCCGTATCTCAGATATCTTTAAACTTTTTGAAGAGGTGAAAACGGATTCTTGTAGATATTTTTCCGTAGAATCCAGTGACGTAGTTTGTTTTTTGCTGAAATCTTTCGTTTTTTAATTATGGCATAAACATATGTTGAATATAAAACACCTTGTATCACAACGAAGTACCCTGCTGTGGTGGGTAATTTGATTAAGCACAACAAAAAGTTGTATTTGATTTTTATGGCTTTTTTAGAAAAATTATATAAATTTTTACTTGCTTTTCTCCAATCCTTCCATTCCTTACGTTTCACTGGGACAGAACTCAGAATATCTGTTAATTCACACCATAGTTTTGACACGTCTTTGTAAGACACTCCATTTGAAAGTTTTCCGGTTTGTAAAACTGGGGTTTTCTTTATAAATTCCATCATAATTCACTTTTGTTCTTCCGTCATCGGAGAACTTTTAGTTTTTAAATCTATAAACATAAAACACATTATAACAATAAATTAACGTAAAAGTAGATTTTCTTACCCATTTGTCAGACTTTAATTTGGTTACCCATCAATAAATTATTAATCACAGCTATACAGATGTTACAATGTTACAATAATAATAAATTAAATAACACGGTTCAGAGGGGCAGCCGGCAGGGTCAAGTAAACCCAGCTGATTCCACTTTTTTATCAATATTTATTATTAGATTACCCACTAAACAAAATAACGTCGTTGTTTCAATTACACACAATACAATTTAGTTTCTATGTTTCTTTGTTTCGTTATTTATTTGTCACATTTACATCTTTTTTAAGTTTAAACGTTCGTTATATGTCCCGCAACTCAACATTCTCCCTGTTACGTTAAAAATGTTCCTTTTTAGTTTTGACTCCGTTACGAATCTGCAACAAACCTGTGTCAACATAGAAACGTACAACCGATTATGAAACGGTTATGTTTAATCTAGGACGTTTTCCTAACGTTTCTTTATAGAACATTTTCGTTTTGGCTACGACATTAAACCGAAACTGTGTCTAACCAGTATCGACACATGCTGGTGTAAAAATCGTTCCAGCATCGTTTCCATTTCTACAGGGTTAGTTTCTATAATGTGACAAGCTGAGGTTGGGTTTTAGTTGTTTTTATTATTTATTTTTCAATTTAGAAAAAAAACATATACAAAAGTTAAGATATTTGCATAAATATTTTATACGTGCTGTCAATAAAAAAATAAACGTAGATGGCAAATCAAGAAATTCGCCTGAATATACGTTTTTCCAAACGAACACTCTGCATATATTTTACATAAATAATTGGCTGCATTGTGTCATTTCAAAAATACATAGGTAAAGCACTGACATTTTCGTCTTTGAAACGGAAGAAATGCAGGAAAGCGGTTTATTTATGTAATAACATTTTCCAGTGTCATTTAAAAATGTAGATTTTGTTAATTTCATTGTTCTTGGTGTTTTTGTCAGACAGCATGTATACAAAATACCTATAACTTTCATATAAGAAATTTTATTCTAAACTCAAAAATAAAGGCACCACAGCTTGTCACATTATGAAAAGTAACTCTGCACATGAATAAATAAATCTCCTTTCTGCACTGGCATATACCTATAACAGATCTTAAAGTTTAAAAATAAGTCTTTTATGAAAATCCAAACCAACCAAATAAAAGATACTTTCAGGTAAATAACATTAAGTTAAACGTAAAGTAAAAAGTTTTGATCCATCAAAATCCTTGTCGAGAGCGTTCAACAAAATGGTTCTGCCTTACGAATACGACTTAGTGCCGTAGCAGTAAAGGTATAAAAAATATTATTAAACCACTAATGTTAAATTATTATTTATGGTATAATAAAACATATTCCTGTTAAAACAGATCTTTTAGTATTTCACATTATTTGCATATAAAATGCAGGGAAAAAATATGTATTTAAAAAATACGTCTAAAATAAATTAATGAACAGATTCTAAATAAAAACAAATCTTAACTTTTACTAACTACAACTATACAGGGTGTCCCGTGACTCGACAGACAAAGGTATACCAAGAC
Organism: Ips typographus; assembly: GCF_016097725.1. Lineage (NCBI taxonomy): Eukaryota > Metazoa > Arthropoda > Insecta > Coleoptera > Curculionidae > Ips > Ips typographus. The sequence continues at coordinate 4,764,916 of NC_138434.1, forward strand.
AAAGGGTTCTAAAGAGTTATTCTGATGAACAAAATTATAGTAACCATAGGTCACTTCGTTTTTGTATCAGAGATATTCAAGAAAATATGAAAAGCCTAATAATGAATAGAAAAAGTTGTTTGTTGCATATCTAATTTTTCCAAAGCAAAAAAGAATTTACCTATATGTATAGTGGCTCTGACCTATTGTCATCAGAATGACTCATAGAACACCTAGACATGGCAAAGGTATTGTCGGTGGAGTCACGGGACACCCTGTATGCTTAACTTATATTTAGTATATCATATTATGAGTAATAATAAAAAAAAATAACTACGCCTAACCTAATGATAAATCTTGTTCACCTGAGAGTTTAACATATATTTTATTAATGTATTGCATTAAATAATCCATTTAAAAATATCAATTTGAAATTTCTATTTCTTATTTATGACTGCTCTGAACGCGATGAAATTAATTTAAGGACCTTTTCAATCTCTGGTTCCCATGTCGGAACCAATCCATCATATACGTTTCAATCTTTTTATCCGTGGCTGACTTGAATACGTGCTGTACGGCTTCTGTGAAGTAGATACATAATAAATGTAAAACATAATACATTTATACAAAAAAAAATTGCCTTTTAATATCCGAACAAATTCAGAGTCTTTTACTCTGAAATTATTTTTTTGGCCTGTCCAAGAACACTGAACCACCAATTTATTGGTAAAAATTGTCGTTAATCCTCTTCTAGTGAAATCGGCAGCGTTTTTTTCCCGATACTTGCAGGAACTTGCATCTGAAATGTTTACAAGTGATAACATTTGCTTTTTATTCTCTTCCGTTTTTATTATCTCATTTTCTGCTTCTAAAAGGAGAGTTATTGAAGATACAGGTAGTTTTATTGGCAGCGACAACTCCATTATGTTATTTTCTGGAACCTGCTTATTCGAAATTTCTAATGCGTTTAAACGCATTAATACGAATTTTAATGTGTTCTCAATGCTAATTAATTTGTCCATAATTTGAGTGTTGGAAACTTCTACATCTATGACTTCTATATTTTGGTAAACTTGTGAAGTTCCTAAAAAAACATTGAGGTTAAAAATAACCATTATTATAAATCCGTTTGGGTTTGACTTTACAATACATTGTGAAATAAATACTATATAGACAGTTTCATAACTAAGCTGTTAATAATTTTTGACTAAAAAACTTAAACTAACTTATTCTAGTCTTCATACAAAATCATTAAGAGTTTTTTCCTTTTTTCTCTTGCAACTTCTGGTGGCAAATTATTCAAAACAGCGCAGATGTGGTCAGTACATGATTTATTCTCGCTGTGCGGAACCTTCATCTGCTCCGATATAGTTCAGGCAACGGAGAGCAACTCTGTGGCCTCAACAATGGGTTGTTGACTAGATTTTTTCTTTTTTTTTTCTGAAAAAGGGTCAGATTAAGGTCGTCGTCGAAAATATTTAAAAAATACTAATCATTTATTACCAGATCGTGGTGTTTCTACAGGATCTATTATTGGATCATGTGTTTGTAACTGTCTCTTCTTCTAAATGTTTGCTAGTGGAAGCCTTAGGCGACAACAGCACCTCCATAGTGTCCCATATGGACCCTGGCGAAGATACTGAGGCAATTGATGACGCTGCCGAAAGCGGTCTTGTCATTGACGTAGTTGGGAGTGGCGTAGTCGTATGAGTTCTGTTTGAATGACATACCCATGTAGTGCCATGTACTTCATTGAATCATGCAACATCATTATCTAAACTTACTTTCTTGATCGGTGGCACTTTTCAAAAATCATCATTTTTTTATATAATGGCCACCTCACTTCTGCCGAAGCTCCCGACTTAGGCCCTTTGCGTTTCTCGCGGGTAAACTTGTTTTGTAGAGTCTTCCACATGTTTTGGCAGTCTTTTACTAAAAAAAGAACGGTATAATGGTAATAATTGGATAATAAAAACGCATCTCAAACAAGATACCTGATATTTTTAAGGCAGCCGCCATGTCAGCCCATGCGGCTTCCTTTTTTATATTATTTTTGTAGTCCTTGTGAGCCAAGTTGTACAGGTATTCATAGTTTTGAATCAGGTCTATAAGCAGTTCCTCCGTCTCTACAGACAACCCTACTCCTACTTCACTTTCTCCTTGCGATTCCTCCATGTCCATCTCAAACACAACACAAAACGACGCAACACAACAAAAAAACGCACAGATAACCAAACCAAGCCAAGAAAACGGTCGAATGACTGGAACGTGCCTTTTAATAATTTTGTGTTGACGTTGGAAATGTCAATATCATCTGATCTGTTTAAGCACTAAAATACGAGCAACGCGATAACCGAGGTTTATAAATGTATGCGTGCGAATCCCTATGTGTTATTTTCGGAACAGCGCCAATCACGAACAACGAATTTCAAGCAACGGGAACAACAGAGTTTATAAATCCAGCTTAAAGCGGTTGTCGAACAACCGTATCAGCAACAATGACCTGTTTATCCGGAAAAAAATCAAAACCATTTTCCCATGTTAATCTCCTATGTCCAGGGTGCTCCTGGACACCTGTTGTACTAGTTCTACAAACCACTTGTATGAGACAACATCTATCAAGTACTATGATTGTAAAGAAAACATCTTTGTGCTGCTGCCATGTTTTTTTTAAACAATAAGTAATGAATCTAAATTTTTAGATATTTTGATTATTCGAACTTACCTATCTCAAAAGAAAAGTAATGTCTCCACTCTGTGAAGATGGACTACTTTAATGTAGAGAGAGAATCAAAGAGTAATACATAACCACAGACCACGCCAGTAATTCTTTCGGTTATAGGGCATATTGTGCCCCCGAGCATCCACTATGACGTCACCCGGCGGATGACTTTACGTAAACAAGTTCCGCTGATCGGCCATCTTGGATCCGTTGTGATGTCAAATGCCAACTGGTCACTTTGATTTTGTTCTTGTTTTCACAGATCACCAAATGTTTATAGATAGGCCACTCTGTGTATTGTCAGAATATGATGCAGTGGCGCTAGGGTGACGCGAGTACTGTACTAAGCAAACCGTGGCGGGAAATTTAAACATATTAACTATGTGAAGAGGTTAATAATCGCAACATTCATATGTATGCAGAGATTAAGCATGGTTTTAACACCATTTTTAAAACTACGCCATCTCTACAAACATATGAGTGTTCCAGAAATAGTAAAAACAATATAAATATATACTTTTTTTATGATTTTACATATTATTAAACATGTATCAAAACTTACAATTCTTTCATAATACTACTATAATATTAAATACAAATTAATTAATTAGAACAAAATTCAAGTAATCGTGATTTGTTTCATTAATTGAATTCTACCTTTTTTGCTCTTAAGGGACAAAAACCTCTGCCAAGCCAATTTTTTAAAATAATCATCTTCTTTCAAATTCAAAGATGTTTGTCCTTTTTAAATTAATATTTTTCAAATACCTATTTAAATAAAAAAATAAAAATAAGTCAATGCAAACATCAAAAATATTATGATTTTTACACAAAAATGGATTATACAATTTATTTTTCAAGATTATGGAAAGTTTTTTTTTAACGGCTTTTTCTAAAAGGTATTGTTTTATATTTTGCATAAAAATTATAGACATGTTACTAAAGGTTCGCCGAAACTGGGTTTTTGGGCTTATTAAACGGTACGGTGTAAAGCTATAATGGTAGCTGATAAAATATTTTTTAATTCAATGGAATTAATTCCTCCTTGACTGAAGTGAAATGAAACAGGTTGTTTATATTTCTTTCTTAAACCCTGAATCGTAAAAACTAAAGCATGGTCTGCAAATTTCGGTTTTTTATTACCATTAATATTCTCGAAACCAATGACCTCGTCCCATTTTTTACTATAATAAACCGACGGTTCTAGGGAAATTTCGTCAAAAATTAGGGAGCAGTGCCTATCCAAAATATCAAGCTTTTGTACACTTTGCCTTAATGTTTCCATAATTTTTGGTACAATTCCAATTGTGATGTGAATTTTATTTAAAAGCTGAAGCAATGTTTTCCTGGATGGAAGCGAAAATGTATTTTTTAATACTCTATAAGCTTTAGGACTCTGTTTCATTAAAGTTAGCGCAAAAATTTTGTCATCCAGAGTAAATCGTCTACCTCTAGCACTTTTCTGCTGCATTTTAAGTTGACAGTTTATAAAATTCAGAGAATGTCTATTCACTTTTGCCTTCAAAAACTCACTGGATTCTGCAAATTGCAATGCTTCCTTTAGCCGTTTTTTGTTGCTTTGGTTTTCATAGTTTAGCCTTCGGCTGATCTTCTTAAGATTACTGGCTATTTTGTACAGATTCTTTGCCCTGGGAGTTAATTTGTTTATTCTGCTTACACCAGCACTTTTTAGCAGCTTCACTTGAAGAATGGAGTCTGGAAAATAAAAAAAAAATAAATAAAGATAAAGTAAATCAATGGTTATTACAGAATTTAAGTTTTGTATGTAAACTTAACTAATATAAGTGTATGTTAGTTAATAAAAAGTGATTAAAATCAGCTATGTACAAAAGCATGCAACCAATGCCCCAATATACCTCTACTTTGTCCCTTAAAATTTAAAAGTTGTTCAGAAGTTCCACATACAGCTGGGTGTCTAGGGGTTTCAGATATATGTTCATCTACATTTGCAGTAAGTTTATTATCTGGGCCATCAATGCTCCTCGATGGTCCAGCAATATCCAAGAAAGTATAATTTTTCTCTTCATCATCCTCTAATTGTACAGCATCTAAAAAATATGCAAGCTATAGTAAAACATTTATTATTACACAGAATGATGAAAGTTATTTTTGACTTTGGAAAGTATTATACTATTTTAGCAGCAATAACAACCAGGCCAATTTTATTATGAATCAAAGATGTCTGCATAAGCTAAGGTTTAATAATAATACTTACCAGTTTCACTCAGTCCAAGAAGCAAAGTAAAGTACACACAGCAAATTTTGAGTCCTCAGTGAAATGTACATCACAAACTCGAAACTTATGGCTTTGCCTATCAGTTAACGCCATTAAATCCTCCCTGTTAACAGCTTTACACCATTTCATCCTAATCTGTAAAAGATATATAAATATAATAACAACTAGCTAATGTTAACAACTAGCTAAATAAATGTTGTCCATTTTTAAATGGTGCTTTATTTAAATGTGTTAAAGGTTGAAACCTAAAGACAAATAGCATTTTAAACATATGAATTCACCACTTACCTCAGGATCTTTCGGCAAACAGTGTGTTTTTGAGGTCTTGCTCGTATTGTTGCAGATTGGGATGGAACACTTGAATACCATATTTTTGTATTAAAACACTACTAGTCTTATATCTTATATGCACTATGAATACAGAACAAACTATTAAATAAAATTAATCAAAAGTCCAAATCGCAAGCTAGTATAAACCGGAAAATCACTTCAGAACCAAAAAACGTGGAAACTGAAAATGGCCATAACCAAAACAAAACATGGTAGACATGGTTACAAGGTAAATCGCAGTGGTGGGGATACCCTGACCCTGTTTTAGCCCCCAACTGGTCAACTCCGAGGGCTGACCGTTTGAAAGCTGTTACCGATTCTCTGACCCCGTCTGTACCCCCAGAGCACAGTTTTCGTACCGTCCGAATCTGTCATGCATACCGTAACCGTCTGTTTACCGTTTCGAAACCGTCTTAGTTCTCCGCACCGTTCCCCGTTCTGAACACTAGGTTGTGTTGTCTGCTTGTTTTCCGTTTCAAAGTTACCGTATTAATTTAGTTGGGATCTCCAGGTCCGACTGTACCGTTTATTAATTTGAACACGAGGCTGTGTTGTTCTCTGTTTGTTCATTCGTGCTAGAGTTTTTAAGTTAGGGTATGAATGATTGTTATTTTTCATGGTTAACACGACTTGTTTAGTTTTGCTGACAACCCTGTGTTTCCTTATTTTTGTCCCACTCCCTTCATCCATTTACAGATAAACGTGAACTCTGTCTTCGACTGTATAAAAGCTCCCCAGGTATACGAAGCGAGTTCCTTAGTTACGCTTCTCCAAATAAAACTAAGGTGGCGCCCGAGTTTCGAAGCACCTACCCCTAGGTGTGGCAAAAACCGTACCAAGAACCGGTAAGTAAAGGTGGTTACAGTATTATACAGTGGCTTTTTTAAGTACTGCATCAATTTGATAAAATGGAAGGGACTTACTTTCCACAAAAACATTCAGTACCTTATGTTTTTATTTCTAAGAGAGATTTTGTATTACTACAACAATTTTCAATTCTGTTCAAATAAATGTCAAAAACACCTTTTTCAAAACTATAAGTCTCCCAACTTTTATTAAAAAAAATACCTAGTAAAAAATTAAAATCAGTTCAAAATTAATTCTATCGACTGTTTGACAATAACAAAGACCTTTTATTAACTTCTTTTAAATGTTATCAATAATTTTTGAGGATGTTAATTTGACTTCTTGGAAAATTATTGGTTTCAAAATATTAATATTTGCTGAACAATAATTGTGGTACAACTTGCATGGAATGATGAATGATGTTTAGAATTGTTGCTTGAGTCTAGAAACTTATACAATAATAAAGAGGTGTTGCCATTTAAAAGATCAAACATATTTTAAATACTTAGTTTTTGGGACCTGTATAATTCCAATTACAACATCCATTCCAAACACAACAGCAGTTAATAAAAATAAAAACATAAGGGTTCAAGCATTTTTGATAAAAGTTAGTCTTTTCAATTTTATTCAATTTAGGCAGTATGTACTTTATGAAAGCACTGTATGATAATATAATAATGTGCCACACTTAGTTTAGAAGTGTACTTAGGTACCTACTTGTTTTTTTGTTAAACAAATATGCCTTTGGAATTTATGTGTTGTCATAATTAGTAGATAATTTAGTTTGGTATGATTTAATAATTAGGTTTTGCTCTTTTTAACACTAAAAATAAAGCTGTTTCATCAATACTCAACCACAAATTCAAACATGTGAGCATCTGAAAAATAAATAATTAAACAAAATAGTTATTTTTTTTCAAGCGGTCTAAAATAAGCCTTTTGTGTACCTGTACTGCCGACGTAGAAAGGTTATTTCATATCCTAGGAGGTAAAAAATAATGTTCAGAACTTGATCCAGACTAAAAGCGTTGCATTTAGAAAAAAGCAGATGAAATTCATGCAACACTTACTTTGCTTTGATTGGCTTGTCAGGCTTGGCTCTGCAATACAATCCTTTCATGTTCTTATACTGAAATACAGTTTTCCTGAAGATGTCAGGGCTAAATTTGTGATCAAATTCAAAATCAACATAAACAAACGGACTGACACAAAAAGACAAAAACTGATTGACACAACACGGCTAATACGATAACAACACGAAGCTATTTCCAAAGTTGTCTAACAGAGGGCGTATCATGGCTGTCTAGCGTCATCTGTCGATTATGGTTACGCGCTCCGAATTTACACGGAACGCGGTTCTTAAAAATAGCCTTTCCAAAAATTTTATCGGCCATTTGCTCTGGTTTTCTGGCTTCAAATCTCCGTTGTTCTATGAGAATGATATTTTTTCAGTAACCGTTATATATGTATATTTACCAGTCCGAATTAATCGGTTAAACGATACACATCCTACCTTATTACGCTTTCACTGTGTCATCTGTCAAAAATCGTGATGTCCATGGCACACTAATTCAAAATTCAAACACCTTGTACTAATACTACTAATAGGGTTCTTGCACAGAAAATATTTATAGACATTTTGTATTTTAGGGAGTAGTACGTCATTAAAATTACCCCACCCCAAAATATTAATTTTCTTTTTTATGTTATAGTGAAGATATCTTGAAATGAAAATCCTACAAATTTTCATACTTTATTCCCGCGCAAAATCAATTATGATGGGCCTGACGTAACAGACCCGTAAAACGTTGCCTATTCACACCGCATACAGTTAGTACAATTTCAAAATAATTTCAGGTTTGAGCTATGTTGCCATATTTATTAGAAAATGCAGTTAACAGAAACTCAAACAAGTATGTGTGGGTGGGTATATTATGAGGTTTTTATATCTGAGATGTCAGTTATAAAACTACGTCTTTTCCTTTAGTACAAAAGAGAAATAAAACTATTTACCATAAATTGAAAAAGTCGTAAATATTACAATTCTATGAAAAACACAAATTATTAAGAATTAGAAGACAATCCGACAACGTTGCAACATAAAATTATACTATTTTTTTGACAGTAATGAGTACTGACATTTGACATGCCCTTGCCGTTTTGCGGTTTGTGTCTCGTGTTTGGTAATTTGGTTTTGTTTTGAATTTGAAGGAGTTTAGTGCTGTTGAGTTCAACTGTTTTAATTTTTTTTTAAACATGACCGAGTTAGGGTTTGTGAAAGCCGATTCACGGAATCTACCTACAGTGGATGCTGTTATGGTGGCTAATTTTTTTGCAGAAAGTGATGTTTTTCACTGTGCTGAAATTCGTGGGGTTAAAGCTGAAAGGTAATAATACAATAAAATAAATAATTCAGTTATGTGTAGAAAGGTGCACTTTGTAAAATAACATAATAATAACAATATTGGTTTTAGTGCTGGGAGGCAAAATTATGGTGATTCTGCGATAGGGTATGTGCAAATAAAGCGGGAAGCTAACATATGTACAGTCAAAGGAAAAATATGTCCAGAGCACAAAGTAAGAGGGAAATCTTACAGTCAAACCATCACTCTGGATGAGCAAGCAGAAAAAGTTATTAGCTGTGATTGTCATGACTGTGCTGCATCTTCTGGTATTTTTACTTAATGTTTATCAAGTATTTATTGATAATTTAATTCTGTTTATTAGGAGGCTGTAAACATATGATTGCTTTCCTAATGTGGCTGCACAGACGAAGTGAAGAACCATCACCAACAGAAGTAAAATGTTACTGGAAAAAATCAACATTGGCCTCTGTTGGATCAAGCATTAAATTCATCACACTTGATGATTTTGGTGCCTCAGCTGGAAAAGTAAATCCAAAATCAAATCCTGATGAGTTCTTGTCTTCAGTTATTCAGAAGGCTAAGGAAACAGGATCTCAAATGCAGCTGCTCAAACACTACTCAGAAGAACCAACTGAAAAGCAACTTAGTATCCATAAATTGGTGGTACTTTTTTTACAGAAAAGTGGTAATAATGATGCAGATGCATTTTGCAACTTTGCAAGTACACAAATGTCAATTGATGTATGTCAAAAAGCCTGCATAATGACAACTGAGCAGTCAGATTCAAAGTTGTGGCATGACTTAAGATATGCTCGAGTTACTGCATCAAAAATCTATGAATTTGCGAAATGCAAAACAGCCCCTGGTTCACTTATAGAATCTGTAACTGGTGGAATTAAAATTAAAGAGACCAATGCTATGAAAAGAGGAAAACTATTGGAAAAGAAAGTTTTGCAGACAGTTGAGAAACTGACAAACATCAACTTTAAAGCAACAGGCTTGCTAATATCACCAGGACATCCACTTCTAGGGGCATCACCAGATGGAATCTCTGAACAATATGTGTTGGAAATAAAGTGTCCTTCAAAAGAAAAAACAGTGTGTTTGTACATTAAGAATGGAGAAATTGTGAATAAATGTAAAGCACAAATACAGTTGCAAATGCACCTTTTTGGAAAACAAAAAGGTATCTTTTGTGTTGCAGACCCATTTTTTGAAACTAATGGAAAAGTGAGTTTGTTGTATGTGGACTACGATCAAGAATTCACTGAAAATTTAATAGAAGCAGCAGAAGCATTTTGGAAAGAGAATGTATTTCCCTTTTTACTTAGTAGTTTTAAAAAACATTAGCTGGTTAGTTTTGTTGACTTTAGAGTATGTATGTATTTCTGATTTTTCTCTTTCTGATATTTTTGTAAATACATTTGTAGAGATCTTAATTTTGTTTTCTTTTTTATTAAAGCTATTAAAGGGTTTGGGGTTGTTAGTTTAATAATACAAAATAAAATTATATTGTAGTAGTAAATTGGCTAACCTGGAAACATTAGAACCACTTCCTTGCTGCAAATAAAAAAATCATTTTTGAAAATTAAATTATTCTATTTGAATAACTAGAAAAAGAAAAAAATTAATAATATTTATTTAGCATAAAAACTACATAATCTATCAAATATAACATTACGTGTACAAAAGACACAGTGCTATCCACTACAACAAGACACATGTTTATATAAATTTAGGTAATATCACAGTAATGTGTAACAAAACTAATGATTATCCTTTTATTAAAGGATCTTGTAAATTTACTAATCCACAAGCTATGTTTAGAACATGGTCAGTTAAGGGAATTAACTTAGAATGTAAACAAGAATGTGGCCTTAAAAAGTTAAACTCCCTCACTCGGCGAATGACACGTTCAATATGTATTCTTAAGCTAGCAATTCTTTTTGTGGCCATCACTTCCTCCTTTGACAGCTTAGCAGCGCTGGAAACACTGGGCGGACGCACTAAGGTACAATTTTTTTCAAGGAGTAGTTTCTCAATGTTTTTAAACCCCCGGTCCGCCATCACAACTACTCCAGGTTTTAAAACTTCTAAATAGCCACTGTTTTCTAAAACACATTGATCTGTGGTACGGCCACCAAATCCTTTTGAAATAAAGTTTATTATTCCATCTGGCGTACAAGAAATCAAATACTTTAAAGTATTTGCCTTTTTATATTCTGACCATGTCAGTGCTTGTTTAACAGGATCTACAGGTTTATGAATTTCTATTTCAAAGCAGTCAATAATGCTCTCTACACTTCCAAACCGCGCTCTAAATGGTAGAGGAAGTTGAGCTTTTATTGACTCACTAGAAGGCCATACAATTAGTTTTTTTAATAAGGGACCCATCAAAACTACTCCTTCTTTGAATATCTTGCTTACTGAACTTTCACTTAGTCCAAAGTCATCTGCAAGTTGAATAAATGTACGTCCGGTTTTGATTTTCATCAAAGTGATATGTATATTTATTTCTTTTAAGGCAGTTTGTTTTTTGACCTCCTCAATGAACCACATCAACTCCTTTGAAATACCTAAGTACATCTTGGGATGCCTATTTATTTTAACCATAGTTGATTGCAATGCCAACTCGGAAATATTTTCTTCCCTTATCAAATAAGCCTCACTCTCACTTGTTGGAATTTCTTCCGATGTGGAAATGTTTGGAGGTGAAGATGTACTTGATGAAGGCTGTGACAAACTGGGGGAAAAGTGCAATTTTCTAGGTTTACCACTAACTTTCCGTTTATTTGGCTTCTCTTCTAAATGTTTGATTGGAGAAGTAGCTTGTTCTCTTGTCAAAATTTTTATAGGTGAATTCAACTTATTCACACAATGTGGTGCAACTTGAACAGCTTTGCTCTTATAGTGAGGTTTATATAAAACTTGCTCACTTTTATGAACCGTCTGTAACTGGGATGCAAGTGGCGGTGTGTTTTGATCACAAACAGTTAAGCAAGCTGATGTACTTTGAAAAGTGGTACAACTTACTGGAACTACTTCACTTGCTTCTTGAAATTTTGCCACTTTTCTTGGAACTTCTTCCTCTTGTTGTGTGTTTGTGAGTGCACTACTCGTTGAATTAGAAGCCAAAACATCACATGAGGAGATGGATAAACTCTGTGGAAGGTTGCATCGCGGGATGGCAGTTTTTTTCATTTTTTTTCTGCATTTCATCATTTTCCACTCCATGTAGTTCTCCATATCGTTTGGCAGCTACAATAAAGTACAACATAGAGTAAAAATATTTCTACAAAATTTCTGGTAGGAGTAGGGGCCTTTAATAGTATCAGTTTAAATTAGATTCAACCAAGGATTAAACTAAGTATATTACCTAAAATGTACTTACGTCAAAGTGATCTTCACAGATGTATAAAGACTTTCTGGCAATTTGTTGCGAATCACGTCCAGTTGCCGCTATCCACAACAATCTTGTGCTTCTATTTGAAGGGATTTGAAAAAATTCTTTGGTTGGTGTTTTGATGGAAGTGTTGCTGCAGGACGACATCAAACACCACTTATATTCTCCACTCATGTTTAGATACAAGGTATAATACGATAATTGTCACTTGATAATAACAGGAAAATTAACAGTAACCGTATAATAACTCAATTTCAAAAGGAACACAGAGGAAACACACAACAAACAACTAAGAGACACGACAATAAAGGACAAATTGACAATACGAATATTACGAATACGCCATTACGCCAATCTGCTCTAGCTCCACTTCACTTCAGCACCGAGCATAGAGAATAATACTATCACTAGTACAAAGTCAAAGTCGAAGTCCAGAATTCTCAAAATTGTACTGCACTGAATTTTGGCAACGTTGTCTCATACGGGTTATCTACGTCACACGATTCGGCGGGCGTTTCAAACGCATAATTGTTTTATGTCCATTATTGGCATTAAACGGAAATTAAAAAAAAAAGGGAATGTTAAAGCTTTGTATTTGACCCCTATAGTGCCGATTAAAGCAAAAAAAAAAAAATGCTCAAGAACCCTATTGCGTTGTTGTATTGTCAAATAAACTTTCAGTGAAGCCGTAAAGCGACCTAAATCGCCGAAATAAGTGATAGTACCCTGTATACATGCCGCTTGAAAAAAAAAGTATACGTTACACAGACGTATAAAGCGATTATTGTGCTTCGCTCAGTTGTCGACCTCAACTTCGCTTTCCTTCGTCGGACAATTCCGAGCTCAGCACAATAATTGCCTCTTTCTACGCCTATTAACATAATATACTATTGTATACCTAGGCGGTGAAATGGTATTTTTTCGGCTGAAAGAAAGTTTGGCGTCCGAGGCCGTCTTACGGCCGAGGACAACAATCTTGAGGACGAAAACATTATTATTTGGCCGAGGTGTACACAAAATTTTTTGTTCAAACGATATCCACTTAGAAATTCATAATTTTTGATAAGTAAAATGAGAAGGGTCTAACAATCACGGTGATTGTTAGGTTTTGTTATTGCTTATGTTGCTGGTTATGCATTGTTGATGTGACATTAAATAATAAACTGACTCTTGTCAGAAATATTTTCCATTTTTTCATATACGCGAAAATGAAATTGGGAGACAAAGATTGCTGTACTGATATGGATGGGCATACTGCTGTAATTGGTGCACACAGTGGTCACATAGAGAAATCGTAACTAGCAACCATAAGCGTAGACGGTGACATAGATATTGTTAATTTACTTTCTTCCTGTATTTTTTTTGGCCGTTGCTATTGACACCGTCCGTAATAGTATATTACACCCGGGGTGGGAAGAGTTTCATTACTGTCGAGAGATTAGTTAGATAGCCGAGACGCGAAGCGTCGAGGTTTAGCTAGGATCTCGAGACAGGAATGAAACTTCCTACTGAGGTTTGTATACTATTTTATTTACAACCATCATATTTCTATCAAAATTTACAAATCATTGTTTCACTCTGAACATATCTAGAATATTAGATTTAACAAAAAACTACCAAGCAGGCATTTTTCTCAGAATAATCAATCGGGTATATTGTTACCGTAGCTATGTGGTAAACAACTCACCAATATAAATAAATGTCAGAAAAAGTTAGATCGATATTTATTTCCGGATTAATAAATTGAGAAAAATGTCCTCCGGTGAAGAATTGACGTGTACCCCGCCAGAAATACGCAGCACACAGCTTGGTGCCAGAGAAAAGTAAGCATCGCTACCTAAAAGCTATTGAATTATATAGGAAGTGATGCGAAGAAAAAAAGGTGAAGAATACCAGTTCCGAAAGTGTACTCTTAGCATATTTTGGAGAACAATCCAGACAAAAGAAGCCGTCCACTTTGTGGGCAATGTACAGTATGATACGAACGATGCTACAAATTGAAGAAAAAACTGATATTTCAAAACATGGGAAACTGCTGGCCTTTCTAAAACGTCAAAATGTGGGCTTCAGGGCTAATTATTCCCAAAAAATTGCTACTTTTTTGAATTTAGAGAACTCGAAAGGCTTTACAGGCCACGCTCTAAGAAGAACCGCCGCTACGTTACTTGCCAACAGTGGAGCAAATGTACTCCAATTAAAAAGGCTGGGAGGATGGAAATCTAGTACTGTGGCAGAAGGTTATGTGGATAGCTCAATGGAGAATAAAACCAAAACTGCCGTTATGCTGTCCCAACGTGCCATGTCTTCTGAAGCTGTTGCAAGTAGTTCACAAACTTCAGTCATTCAGCAGCAAATTAATTTGTCGACCAAAGAGACAACTGTTGGAGACGCCAGTGCTGGCACTGGCCTAAATATTTCTATAAACACTTATAATAATTCAAATGTAACCATTAATTTCAATAAGTAGTTTGTTTTAGTTTAGATCATGTTAATTTTAGTATTGAATATCGATCCGACTTTATCTGACATTAAAAAAATTTGATTCAATCATTTTTTTTTTCAAAAATATTAACAATCACACAATTTTAGAGAAATGAGGGCGGGAAGTAGAGGTGCGCAATATGATACTTCCTAACCTTCAATGAGGTTAGTAATGACAGCATTACATATATGGTTGTAAATAAAAGTGCATTTCACGGCCGCTAAACAGTACGTGAAGTGAGTACTTCTCGTCCGTTTGAACAAAAACGTATTTTTTTTAAATGAATGAATACCATAGAAAACTTTCTCTCTTTTTCAAAGGAACAATGAACCTATATTATACAGGGTGATTCCAAAGTTGGTGCTTTCCTTTCACCTGCAAATCGGGCTTCAAAAAATAAAGTTTTTTTTCCTTTGACGCTTTTTCGAAATATGAACAATAACGAAGATACAGGGTGTCAAAGTTTTACTGAAAAAATAAAAATTTTATGATTTTGGTCAAACCACTTGAAGTAATTAAACAAAATTTTGTAGGTGTCAGTAGCTACGTGGAAAGGAAATTTTCCAAGAAACAACATTTTTTTTGCGTTTACCAGTGTCGCGCGTATAATTTTTTAAAAACATTTTCGAAAAAAATATTACTTTACTAGTTTTTTTTTAACATAAAATTTATTATTAAATTCCTTGTTCAATTCTAAAAATAAAACCCCTTTTATTATTTTTTGCTACGAAGCACCGCTTTCGAGTAAAAAAATAAAAACCATCTTAATGCGTGCCTAAAATTAAATGTTGTTTTAATTTAAAATGTCAAATTATTAAAAGTTAGTTCAAAGGCGGCTGAAATCTTTTGTTTATGTTTATGTCTGATGATAAAGAATAACCTGTAGTTAGTTAAAATTAAATTGAAGTTATTTTGTTTTTTTTTCAGTAAAATTTTGACACCCTGTATCTTCGTTATTGTTCATATTTCGAAAAAGCGTCAAAGGAAAAAAAAACTTATATTTTGAAGCCCTAGGTGAAAGGAAAGCACCAACTTTGAAATCACCCTGTATAAAAATAAATTATCCTCTCATTATGACAACAACCAATCAATTTCAATTGCTTAATTTATTTAACAAACAAGTACCAAGTACATAATACACTAGGTATATTTTCTTGACAAGTGTGACACATCATTAGTTTCGGGAGGCCTGTAGCTAGTAAGAAATGAAATAAAATGTTCAGGTCGATATTTGAAAAATTGAAATTGATGATGGTATTTAAAAAACTGAACCTCGGAACTAAAAACTAAAACAATTTTATTGAAGAGCATAAAAAAGTGCCTACAGAAGGTGCCATTGATTTTCCAAAATAATCAATAATAGTGGTAAAAAAATAAAATAGAAATTTAACTTTTTTGGTTTATGTCGGAGATCTACGGATGTAATAAAAAAAATGTGCATTTTTTTAACAAATTATTCAGCAATCAAATGCGCAACTTTGCCTCCATTTAACTAAAATTCTATCAACTATAGTTTCTGAGATAGCAATGCTAATGCATTGAATTTGTAACACCCTGTACAGAGTGGTGTATAAATTCGTGGCAGATAAAATATTAGTTTTTTAAATAGAACTACATATTTTTTAATACACACACACAATAGATTTTCTAATATTTCAATTTTTTCAAAACAATTAGTTTTTACAATGATGAAAAATTGACTGCAGGGCATTTGTTTCTAAAGGTAGAATACTATTACTAGAATATTTGATACAAAGGTCCTACAGGGATGGCAAAAAAATATTTAGGCAAATAAATTTGCATTAGATGCTACAGAGTGTTCATTTCAGTTAACAACATTCCTATATCAGACACTATAGTTGATAGAGGTTTAGTTAAATGACAGCAAAGTTGAGCATTTTATTGCTAATTTGTCCAAAAAAATAAACATTTTTTATTACATCTTTATGGATCTGACAAAGACCAAAAAACTCAAATTTATTTTGATTTTTTTTACTACTTTATTATCGATTATTTTGTAAAATCAATGGCTCCTTTTTAATAATATTATTTAAGAAAACAATTTTAGGGTTCAGCTCCGACGTTTAGTTTTTAAATGAGTATGTCTTTTCTGAAATTAAAAATACAATTTGCTTGACTGTATCTAAATTGCATCCTTCTGGTGACCATATTATTGAAATCATATAGTTACTATGTAACCAGTTGGCGGCACATCTAATCAAATCTGACAATTAAACAAAAATGTTATATTATAGAATTAACAGTATATTTTAACACAAAATACGTTTCGTGCCCTCTTTTTCGGATCGGGCACTTTTTGTCAAATAATCATAAAATTTCCTCAAACTGTTTCTAGGGCAACAACCTTCATGCATGATTTACGGAAATTTTACATACTTAACATATTACTATTGAAAACGGTTAGAGATATGGAAGAAATAATTAATACAAAAAAGTTTCTTAATCAAATAAGGATTTGGAATTTTTAAGAAAAAAATCAATGGCGCACCAGAAAAAAAGTTGAATAAAAATGAAATTTTCAACACTCTGTATTTCTGTAACAAAGCTTTATTGGAATTTAGTTTATTTTATATAGCAAATTATAACTATTTTTAGGCGTATTGTCACGTTTAATTTATGAGCCCTTCTGGGTTCACCAATTAAACTGACTCACGACGTTAAACGTCGTGCCGGGATCTCCGTTTTAGGGATGGAATCAAACACTGAGTTTTCCTTGTATCACACTTAAATCTATTAAACACGGAATACACAAATGGATGCACAAATACGGTTGTAAGCAAAAGGTTGACAATTAACAATTGTACTTACATAGTCATAGCTAAGGACTTAGCTTTTCCTGGCAATGGCTTGGTCACTTCGCGTTTTTAAACAACTTAGAGAACGGACTAATTAACTTAATCTTTTTCCGAGGAGAGTCGACATTACGACTTCTCGGGTCAGCTGGTCACACTACCGTTGATCGGTTCACACCTATCCTCTACTGCTAAAATCGGCGTATTTTATACCCGATTGATCGGCTGACGCAGTTTGTTATTGTCGCTTGTTTTTCACATTTCTGCAAAGCAGGTGGTGGTGACTCATCACCGATACGGTGCACTCGGTGCATGACACATTCGGTGCATCGTGATGCGACCTTGCCTCGTGCGCTTAACATTTCGCAATCCTCGATGTTTTTTAAGTTAATCAGTCCATCTTTTCAATTAACGGATTTTCCATTCGTGACATATGCCTCCGCCCCAGAAAAACTGGTCCCCAGTTTTATATGAACAATAATAAAAACTTTAAACAATAGAAAAAACATATCGTTAACATAAATTCAAAAATGTACATGTGTACATACCAAGGTATTATGATAAATCGTTAGTAGGTTCACATATGTGAGTATTTCATGGTACTCAGTTAAGTTTACAATCATGTCTTAATAATAAGTTAGTACTTATTCTAACAAGAAACCTAATATTCGGTTCCGGCAATGGCAGAACAAAAAAAATATTGCAACACTGAGAAAAGTTCAATAGAGGTTTAGTCCTATGAGCCAAACTTCGCATTTCACATCACTGAACACCATTGTGATCACTGTTCCATAAATGTTTGTGGTGTGGGTCGATCAATGAATCGATGATTCGGCTAGCTTGGACCTTCGTATTAATGTACAGGCCCATCGGGAGTTCCAACAACAATAATGGCTCATCATAGTTCGCCTCTTTCTTACATAGCCCTCAGTGTTACATGAAATAGAAGACAAAAGGTTAGTATGTGCTACTTAAGGCTTAATATACAATATTATGTCTTATAACAAAATTAATTTGAGCATCATTTGTAACCTTTATTTATTTGTTAGTATGTACGATCCATTTTCCATTAAAAAAAAAATAAAAAATGGAACGTGTGAAATTCATTTTCCAAATGCTGTAAAGCAAGGAATCCCGTGTATGCACCGCGTAATCACGATTAGTCATGTAAACAACGTCGAACTTTTATGTTAGTAGCTCGTTATCAACCAACAAGATTGTCGGAGCGTCGTCTCAGGAATACTCGCCTCTTCAGCGAAACATTTTTTATCACACCTATTGGTTCATGGCGCTAAAAAAATAATTGGATTAATTTCATGACAATGTGACTAGATTATACTCGCTATTTGGGGATAATATGACATCATATATTCCAAAAATTTTTATTGTATATATATATTTTTTTTATATATCATCCACTTGTGTATATCACGTCTGTATCAACATATGCATATATATATAGCCATTAAAATACAAAACAATACATAATAAACAAACAATAATAAGGTAACATAGGTTAAATTGCAGATCTCATAGCTGCTGATACGCATATGGCCCCATGTTGTCGAATGGTTCTAATTGCGCGATAAACGGCTGTGTTACCGCGTGTCTAAGAAGTTCTTCAGTCTGTTGCTGATTAATGGACCCCCCTTCTGGCACCTGCGCCAGGTTTTCCGGATTCGGGCCTAGTGCCGGATTGCGGTCGACCTGACTTGCGTGCGATTCCGGAGATCCAAATGCACCCCCAAAAGATGTGCCAGCAGAATTGACTTCTGATATTTCATCCCTTTCCTGCGTTTGGGGCACTACTGGTACCCGAAACTGATATGTCATATCATGCGTTACATAAGCATGCGGATATGGCGGATGACCTGGTTGACTCAAAAATTGAGTTTTCCCGTACACACATGTAGCACAAGGACATCCGTGCAAAAATACATTTTCCCATGCTCGCCAAAAATCCTCAGGTCGATATTGAGGTTGTTGGGGTGATATGCAAATTGCACAATCACATGTCGAAAACGGAGTGCCCCCTTGACGTATTTTCTCGCTAAGTAGAAGTATGGTATACTCCGTATGAATGATCTGAGTCCACAGGCCAAGTAGAGATTTTGTAATCCCCAATAATTGTATTGGTACCACTTGATCAAACTCTCCTTGCAGTTCCCACAAGTGGTACAGTGCCAACTTGTATAAATACAGTTTGGTGTTTATTTCGGTAACACACCTAATGTAAAACAAGAAATTCACAATCCATTCCATTTTTGGCACTTCCGCGAAACTTATAGGTTGACTTTACCCAAGTGTTACTTCACGACCGATTTCTAAAATGACACTGTAAATTGTTGTCCCATTCGGGTTTATTTAAACTAATCCAGTAATTAGTCATTATTCATAACTGCGCGTAGCGATGAATCAAATTTGTCTTATCGCTCGCGAATTAGTTGCTTTCTTTACCAAATGCATAAACAACTATATGGTCAAGGTGATTATTACACCGACAACATCATTACTCATCTTTATACGTTTGTAGGTACCTACATTACAATAACAATATTACATGTAACCATTTTTTATCTCATAGGGAAAATTAAAGTGATATCTGTTCTTGAATTTTAAGAATTTGCGCAATAAAAATTCAGACGCAGATAACAGAATAAAATCCTTGGGCCCTGTAAAAATAGGTACATAGCTCAATATGTGGAGCCGTACATTATAATTGTTACTTTGTTTCAACATTATGCTTAATTGCATTTTTGCATTTTATGCATTAATCGGTCCGCACTGAACAATGTCTGGTCTCATTAAGATATTATTCCGAACTGGCCAAATCAGCGAATCCCATGGGTTTAAGCATGGTGCACCATTTGGTTTGTTGGGAAAACATTTCTCTGATAACCTTAACATTTGACAAGTTCATCGTCTGGAAGTAATTTGCTAATTTCAGCATCCTGGCTTTCCGGTGGAGAGGAATCTGAATTGTATTTATACAGTTTTCTTATCACATTCCCCACAGTTCGTCTTCACAGTGCATTTTAGTCGTTACTCTTGTTTCGTGTACTCTGTGTCGTGTTATTTTTGAAAGTAAGTATAAGTGGTTTCTTTCCTCTTTTTTTTTTTTTTTATTCATCATCTCGATATATTTTTCCTTCCAAAGAAAAATTCTTTTTGTTTCGCTATCCAATGTTAACACTATCTTCCCTTTCAGATGGAACCTGGAAGTGAAGTCCCCACTGAAAAGGTCCGGGGCCGGGGCCGCGGTGCCGGTTTGATGGCCGCCCTCCTGGCTGCCAAGCGGGCCCAACGCACCGTGGGTGTGGCCAGCCTCAAGCTGGAGCCTGAAGTGGAAGCTGGTCCCTCTGCGGCCAGCGAGGCGGAGGCTCCCCCTCAAGTGATTGAGCAAGCAGGTGAGGTGGAGGCTCCTCCTGGGGTTCCAGCATCCCCAGAGGAAGACCAAACCCAGGAGGAAGGCGGCGTCAACGACGCCTCAACAGCGGTGGCGCCGCGTTTGGCTGTCGAAGCCATAGGCAGTCACGCGAAAACCGTTAATTTTTATTTTTTTTAACAAAATAAATTATTAACCAAAATGCTTGTATTATTTTTGTTGCGGTATTCCTTCTGGTGTCCATGGGTCATGGTAATGTAAAATTCTGCTTACATGGACCACTTCAGTTTTAGATTTTGGCGAAATGCCCTTTCGTATCTCATAGTCCACATCAGACTTTTTCCTATTTATGTAATAAGGACCAAACCATCTAAGCAGTAATTTTTCACTTTTTCCTACTTTCCTAATAGGGGTGAAAACTTTTACTTGGTCCCCCACTTCAAATTCAACATGGCGGTGTTTATAATCATACCGTAATTTATCTATGTCTTGACGCCGTTTTATATTTTCAACTGCCAAATTTCTGACTGCTAAACCAATGTCTCTAATTTGGTCGCTATTACTACTTTCTAAAGGTGGCAATAAGTTTGCTTCTGTTGGTAAAATAGGTTCACGACCGTACACCAGCATGAATGGTGAGAATTTAGTACTATCTTGTTTTGCAGAATTGTACGCAAAAGTCACATGTGGAAGATATTCATCCCAATTTGATTGATCAGTATTAGTATACATAGATAACATATTGGCTAAAGTTTTATTAAATCTTTCTGTTAAGCCATTAGTTGCGGGATGATATGCAGTAGTAAACTGACTTGTTGTCCCCATCTTTTTTAGCAATTCCGTAACCAATTCTGATTGAAAAACTTTCCCTCTATCGCTTAACAATTCCTTGGGTGCACCGTGTTTTGTAATAATCCTCTCCAGTATAAATTTTGCTACAGGTCCGGCTTTGCCGCTTGGTAATGCGTCAGTCTCCGCCCACCTTGTGGCGTAATCTGTCGCTACCACTATCATGGTTTTTCCGCTGCTACTTCTGCGAAACGGGCCTAACAAATCTATCCCAACTTTTTCAAATGGGGTGCCAACTGGAATAGGATGTAACA
Organism: Ips typographus; assembly: GCF_016097725.1. Taxonomy (NCBI): domain Eukaryota; kingdom Metazoa; phylum Arthropoda; class Insecta; order Coleoptera; family Curculionidae; genus Ips; species Ips typographus. The sequence continues at coordinate 4,786,602 of NC_138434.1, forward strand.
GACCAATAGGCTTTTGATTTTGTTGGCCTTTCCTGGCCTGACAATCCGGGCATCCTTTTACAAAACGTTCCACGTCTTTTTGCAACCCTTGCCAATAGTATCTTTGTTTTATCTTCGCTAGGGTTTTTGACAATCCCAAATGGCCACTCAGCGGTTCTGAGTGGTGGGAGTACAAAATTTCCCCTATTAACTGTTGCGGTATCACTAAAAGTTTAGTCCGGCCCACTCCATGCGGGTTTATATGGTACAAAACTTCTGATTCAAGCCTAAAATTTTTCGCTTGCTTGCGTATACCAATTGTAGCTTCTTCAGGATGTTTTATAGCCTGAATTATTTCCAAAATGTTTTTATCTTTTGCTTGCAATTCTGCAATGTTACGCATATCCAATAAAAAGGTTAGTATTTCGTCAATTTCCTGTACTTTCGTATTTGCTGGCAAAACAGGATATCTGCTTACACAGTCTGCATCCCTGTGAGCAATTCCTGATTTATGATGTACTGTGTAGTCAAATTCAGATAACTTTAACGCCCAACGCGCTAAACGACCAGTAGTCTCTTTCAAGGTAGCGCATGATGATCAGTCACTATTTTTATAGGTTTTCCATAAATAAAATGCCTAAAATAGGATAGCGCCCATATAGCTGCTAACCCTTCAAGTTCTGTTATAGAATAATTTTTCTCAGCTTTACTAAGGCTTCTACTTGCATATGCTATTGGGTGTAACGCATTTTCATGATCCTCCTGCAATAATATTGCTCCGATTCCATCTTTACATGCATCTACCCTCAATTCACATCCTTTATTTGATTGAAAATGTGCCAAAACTGGTTCACTAATCAATTTTTGTTTTAGTGTTTCAAATGCTTTATCATGTATGTCCTGCCAATCAAATTTATTTTGCTTCTTTGTTAAATCATGTAAAGGACGTGCAATTTTTGCAAAATTTTCTATAAACTTCCGGTAGTAGTTACAAAGTCCCAAAAAACTTTGTACACCTTTTACATTCTTTGGTTTTGGAAAATTTTCAATTGAAACTAATTTCGATTTATCAGGAAAAATTCCGTCTTTTGAAATTGTATAACCAAGAATATTAATTTTTTCCTTTAAATATTCACATTTTTTAGGTTTTAGTGTTAAGCCTGCACTTCGGAGTCTATTGAAAACTTTACGTAATTTTTCTAAATGTTCATCAATCGTTTTAGAAAAAATTATAATGTCGTCCATGTAAATTAAAACTTCCTTCCATTTTAAATCTCTAAACACTACATCTCCCAACTGTTGAAATGTTGCCGGGGCATTGCACAATCCAAAAGGCATTACATTAAATTCCCATAATCCGTGACCTGGCGCTGTAAAGGCAGTGAGTGGCTTACTTTTTTCTTTTACTTTGACTTGCCAATAACCTGAATACATGTCTAACGATGAGAAATATTTGGCGTTTCCTAAGTACGTCAAAATATCCTCAATATTAGATCCTGACCATGAATTTTTTACTGTCACATTGTTTAACTTGCGATAATCCACACAAAATCGTGTCTCTCCAGATTTTTTCTTCACTAATACGACGGGACTTGCCCAGGGCGAGTTACTTTGCCTTATTATGTCGTATTGTTCCATTTCCCTTATCTGCTCATCTATTATCTCTCTTTCTTTTTGTGCCACTCTGTAAGGTTTCTGTTTGATAGGTTTAGCATTCCCTACATCAATCTCATGTTCAATGACATCGGTTTTTCCCATATATTTTGGTGTTTTTGAAAAAACGTCACTATATTCTGAAAGTAATGTCTGTAATTTGTTACACAATTCTGGGTTCGTTATATTGCTTAGATTATGGTCATTCATGGTAATCATCTCTTTATCATCCTCAGTTTCATCAATACAATGAACTGGAATTTTTGCTATATCCATTTCTATATTTTTCTCTAAATAACCAATTGTGGAATTTTTCAATATGAACACTTTTTTAAACCTCATATTATTAATTTTGATGTACCATTTGCCATTTCTTACAAAAATATTTGAACAAATCAACCCTTTTGGTCGTAGGTATTTATCGTTCTCGATAAAGCAGTACTTCGTGAACTCGTGCGGAGATAAGGCACAGTTCAGTCGTACCGTTATCTCGCGACCAACCTCGACCCTGTAGTCGGTTTCAAGTGCAACCTTCAAACTTCGCGCGGTTGACTCAATCTCGACGTTCGCAAATATCTTATTAGTATCTTCTATTTGTTCTATTTTCCCTATGTTGTTGTTGACATTGTTGCCAAAATGTAAAATTAATGAGTCAAGTTCATGGTATAAAGTCACAGTATTGGTGTTATAGTCAATTAACGATTTTTTACTAGCCAAAAAGTTATGTCCCAAAATTAAGGCTTTTGATAAATTTTGCACCACTAGTGCCTCAACGGAAATAATTGTGCCCTTAATTTTTATAATTACCTCAGAATTGCCGAGAGGTTGAACTGGATAACCTCCTGCGGTTATCAGTTGTATATTGTCTTGTAACCGTCTCATGTTACTGATATAATCTATGTCAACTACATTTTTACAAGCTCCTGTATCAAGTAAAACAGGTACGTTATCTTTATCATTAACCGTGATATGTACTATTAATGTCTTAGTGGTGCCCGTAGATGATAATTGGACAGTTTCGTTCGGGCTTCTTAATTTTGAAACTGTCCTCTGTCGTTTGGGTTTCTTCGGCCTTGAGGTGCATTCCTTTGGAAAGGCCTATTATTGAAGTTACAAGACACGTGACCGGGCCTACGGCAATCAATGCAAATAACCCGGCCGTCGTGCGTTCTCGTACGAGGCAAATAATTTTTGTTATTATTATTCCTCCAGTTCTGATTAGAAAACTGATTTCTGTTCCCATTAAAAGTATCCTGGTTCCGGGGTTGTTGCGAATTGTTTCTTACAAATTGTCGCCCCCTATTGAATGAGTTGTTCCTCGGACTACTTTGATTTGGTCTAAAATTATTTACCCTTGGAACAAAGGTATTTCGTGTCTGATTTTGAACCGTATTTGAAAAATTTCTATTAAAAAATGTCCGTGGCCTGGTGTCATTCCAGGTCCTTTGCCGGTTTGTTGGGTTATTACCACTGTTATTGTTCACTGCCGCAGATACTGACAATAAAGCTGTACTTTGTGTCATTTGGTTTACCAATGTCCTTTCTTTTATATCGCTTATTTTAATGACCAATTGCTTTAAATCGTCAAAATTTCTATTGCTAGAACCAAGCAAATTATACATCTCATAGTAAGATGGATGTAAACCATTTTCAAAATGATCCCTAAACGCGTCAAAAGTCATTTCTGGGTCAATCTCGTTTGCGATTGCCAATAGATCATAATAGTACTTTTTAATGTCCTCGACGTCCTGCTGTTTGCGGGTGTTTAATCTAAATTTTAACTTTCGGAGTGGCTGTTCTCCTGAAAACTCTTTCAAAAAATCTGATTTAATATTTAGCCATGTTTTCATCTGATTCTCTGGCTCACTAATATAATTACTAAACCACGTATGGGCTGGACCTTCCAAAAAATTAGCCAAATAAGATATTTTATGATTTTCTGACCAGCTATTCACAATCGCTGCTTTTTCGTATTTATTTATAAAAATACTGGGAGAGTCAATAGAAGGGTTAAATGTAGATGGGCATGTAAACTTTGGGGTGGCCGGAGTTTTTGGTTCAGCCAAGGCTGCTTGTAAAGTCATGTTAGCCATTACCGGAGTATTATTAGGACGTATGGCACGGTTTCTTTCTCGAATTACAGGGGGTGGGCAAGGATTATTAGAACTTTGTAATAATTCTGAGGGGCGGGATTTTGGTGGCACTACCACTTCTAAGGGACTTTCCTGCCAAGGATCCTCTATTTCACGTGGTTTTGGCGGAGTTCTACTTAACGAAGCTCTTGGTTTGAAATAAACTTCCGTGCCGTTTGTGTCGGAGCAGAAAAACTCACAGTCGAACTGTGATGCTCGGGTTTAAAATCTTTTAACTCTTTTATCACCTTCTCTGGGTTTCGACCCCTAGCGATAGCTTCACGTAACACGAATTTTTCTTTTTCCGACGAACTTTGAGCCCTACTGCGAGTTTTTACTCGATCTTTGTCACTCGACTCACTCATGGACAATATTTAAATTCATTTATATGCTATATTTATTTTCAAATTATTTTTCAAAAAATTAAATTTAAATTTTTTTTTTTTTTTTAAGCAAGTTGATTATTCCTAGCAATTTCTTTACGAATTTGCTTGTTCATCAGACTAATAATCTTTTTGACGCTAAAATACACAAGCATTAATACCCCCATGCACAGAAAAATAATAATCAAAATTTCCTTTGCTGACCATGAATTATCTTTTCCTGAACTATTTGATACACCTCCACTGTTTCCCGCTTGGGAAATAATAATTTCCTCCTCTTTTGAAGATGTACCACCCATATTAAACCAAAATTTTCTCAAATGAACGCTTAAATAGCACAGGTAATCCCCAAAAAATCACTAAATAAATCAACGTTACTATCCCTAGCCAAAAGAAAATAATACCTAAAATTTCTTTTATAGCCCACACATTATTTTCCTGATTCTTTATCATACCCCAAAAAATAAAAATAAAAATAAAAAACTCAATTATTGTTTTTTATCCATCCCAAAACAGACCGGCACCTCCACCAAATGTCACGTTTAATTTATGAGCCCTTTCGGATTCATTAATTAAACTGACTCACGACGATAAACGTCGTGCCGGGATCTCAGTTTTAAGGATGGAATCAAACACTGAGTTTTCTATTAAACACTTAAATCTATTAAATACAGTATACACAAATGGATGCACAATACGGTTGTAAACATACAAAAAGTTGACAATTAACAATTGTACTTACATAGTCATAAGCTAAGGACTTAGCTTTTCCTGGCAATGGCTTGGTCACTTCGCGTTTGAATAACTTTGGAGAACGGATTAATTAACTTGATCTTTTCCCGAGGAGAGTCGACATTTCGACTTCTCGGGTCAGCTGGTCGCACTACCGTTGATCGGTTCACACTTATCCTATACTGCTAAAATCGGCGTATTTTATACCCGATTGATCGGCTGACGCAGTTTGTTATTGTCGCTTGTTTTTCACATTTCTGCAAAGCAGGTGGTGGTGACTCATCACCGATACGGTGCACTCGGTGCATGACACATTCGGTGCATCGTGATGCGACCTTGCCTCGTGCGCTTAATATTTCGCAATCCTCGAATACTTTTATGTTTCTTAAGTTAATCAGTCCATCTTTCCAATTAACGGATTTTCCATTCGTGACAATATCCCTAATATCTTCTTTAAGTTGTACATCTATTAATTTTTTCAAGCAACGTATGAATTTGAGGGAAGGCCAACGAAAAGTTTGTCTAATTATTTCACAAAAGGGTTCGAACATATTGGGATCTTCAAAATATAGGTAATACGTTTTATTAGGTACCATTGCTTCTTTAACAAAATTGATTACGTCTTGATCAAAATTGTTTTTTGATAATTGTACGTGAATTCTTTTTTTACTTTTATGCAAGATGTGGGCTGTAAATTTGGATGGAGAGTGCAAAACATTATGAATGATAATTTGGTTTGCTCCGTAATTTACAGCTGTTTCAGAAATTGGTATTCCTACAATTGGATCTTGTTCGGCATTAGTGTGAATTGTATTATTGTCATCATCATCAGGCATTTCCAGCGGGTCATTATCTGGTTGCGCAATAATAGAAACTTGATCCATATCGCGATTTGTTTCAGATTCAACGGTGTTGTCATACACCTCGTTAACAAACTTGTCTACATCAAAGTTATCAGGGTTTCCTGTTTCTTTAACATGAATCTGAATACGAGACAATGCATCTGCATTCGTATTAAGTTTCCCTTTTTTGTAAACTATGCTGTAGTCAAATTCTTCTAATTTAATACGCCAGCGGAGTAATTTTGATGACGGATCTTTCAGGGAAAATAACCATTGCAAGGGTTTGTGATCTGTAACGATATTAAATTTCCTGCCGAAAAGGTAGGGTCGAAAATATTTTGTTGCCCAAACTAAACACAAACATTCCTTTTCAATAGTTGAATAGTTTAATTCTGATTCATTTAAGGTTCTCGACGCGTATGCTATCGGTAGGTCTTGTCCGATAGGTCCTTGAGATAAGACGGCACCTAATGCAAAATTGCTTGCGTCCGTCGTTAAATTAAAGGGTTTTTCGAAATCCGGATATTGCAAGATGGGTTCATTAATTAATAGATTTTTACAAGTTTCAAAACAAGTTACGAATTCATTATTGTGCTCGATGGTAGCACCCTTTTTTAAACATTTAGTTAGTGGTTTAGTTAATTTCGCAAAATTGTTAATAAAACGCCGATAGTAACCCAAAAGTCCTAAGAAGCCTTTTAGTTGTTTTGTTGTTTTAGGAATAGGAAAATTCTTTATTGCTTTAATTTTTGCCGGATTTGGTTTTACTCCTGATGGTGTTACTACATGACCTAAGTAAGCAACTTCACGTCTTAAAAACTCGCTTTTGTCAAGTTGAATTTTGAAATTTGAGTCTCTTAATCTCTGGAAAACGAGCTTGAGATTTTCTATGTGTTCTTGCAAGGATGTTGAGAATACAATTGTATCGTCAAGATACACAAGACATTTTTCATTTTGTATTCCACGCAGTATGGAATCCATGATTTGCTGGAAGGTTGCGGGCGCGTTTTTTAACCCGAAGGGCATTCTCAAAAACTCATATTGCCCATACCAAAGGGTATCGGTATGTTTTTGTGTAAACCGGTAACTCGTCCGTCGTTTTAATAGAGTGTTTAATCTTATTGGTAAAGGTTAAGGGTGAAATCTCGTTATAAAAAATATCAGAATATTCTTTGCATAATTTTACAATGTGATATTTTTCTTCCGAATTTAGATGATCGAGTCGAAGTTTTGATGTGTCCAATTTAGGTTCTGATGCCATATTATCCTCAAAATTGTTTAAAACTATATTTTCAATTTTTGAGATATCGAAACTTTCTACTGTAATAGGTTCAGAGAAATCAATTGTCACTGGTGAAATGCCGCTGTTTAAAACTGTGGTTAACGCATAACCATCTTTTGCAACTGTCAGCGATTCTGGAATTTCACAGCTGTTAATTTTTTGGTAAGGAACTATCACATTACCATTTGCAACCGTAGTTTTTATCTTAATTACTTGCTCCATGCGGGGACTTACAGTAATAAGACAATTTACAGAATTTGTTTGATGAAATTGAATTTGGATACTTGCAAAAGGGGTGACTAAACGTTTAGTATTATAGTTAATATTAGCTTGCAAATATTTTAAGTTATCTAATCCTAACAAACCGTCGAACGCATGATGAAATTTAAAAAGGTAGAACTTTAAGTCTTGGTTATTTGGTAAATTAAATATTTTTGAAGTTGGCAACAATGCACTAAACTCGTGGTTTGATTTTTGGAAAACTGTACTTACTACAAACGGGTCGTAAGATATTCGATCAGGATAAATTGTCTTTACTACGTCAGGATTCATGAAAGATCTAGTTGATCCTGAGTCAATGAGTATCTTTAAGTTATGTTCAGGGAATATTATATATGATAACTCGCTGTTAGAATCTAGGTTAAAGGATATAATTTGGGGTTTAGTTGGTGGTGTTATTAAGTGTTGTTGTCGTTTTCGAAAAGTTGGTGAAAATTTTCTTCTTGCTGAAGGGACTGTTGAACAGATTCCTCAGGCATTGTTTCTTGGAAAAATTCATTTTGGGTTTGTTCATTGACGGTTCCGTCAAGATAATATGTACTTGGATTTTCACATTGGTAATTAGATGGACATTGGTCGTATGTGGGGTCTAATTCGGTATTGTATACTTCTTCAATGACTGGCATATTCCGGGGACGGAAGTTTGAAGAAGAAGGACCTAGTCTTGAACCGTAACTAGATCTGTTTGCATTGGAACCAAAGGTTCGTTGTGTACATACGGACATAGGCGTCGGTTTAGGTAATTGTTTCGAAGGGTCAGGTCTAAAAACATTTGTTGGCTTATTACCAAAAACTTGTGAATTTGTAAAGAATCTTTGAGGTCGTGTGTTAGGGTTAGGTGTAATATTAATTGGTTGAGACGGAAAAGATTGTCGGAATTGATTTTGTGAATTAAATCCGTTCGAAAAATTTGGGAAAAATGGTCTGACATTTTGTTGTGGGTAGTATTGTCCAAAAGGTTGCGATTGTCGGGGTTTCATCTGTTGCTGATGTGAATTTTGCATTTTAACATTGTTTGCGGGATTACTTTGAAAATATCGTACATTACTTTCCTGTGTAACGTATTGAATAGCTTGCGCAAGGTCAATAGGCTTCATGCAACGGATGGTATTACCTAAGGGTTCTTTTAACCCAGATAAAAAGGTTGTTAAAGCCAATTTTTGGTACATACTACGTTTTACATTGGCTGTAACATTATCGTCATGCGGATCTACATAACTAACAAGTAAATTTAAAAGTTCTAAGACTCTATCATAGAAAATTTTTGGCGATTCATTGTTGTTCTGTTTCAAGATTACCAAATCTCTATTCAGACAAGTTTCGTCTCGAGTATCTGCAAAATTACGGTTTAGGGTATCTTTTAATTCTTCCCAAGTAGTAACGTTTTGAACGTTTACTACAACTCGGGCATTACCAGAAAGTTTACCAAGTAGACAATTCAACAAATAGATATTTTGAAAATTATTTCTATTGGTAACAACATAAAAATGATCTATTATAGACTTACAAGTTGCTAAAAACCTGTTTAACTCACTCGGGTTACCATCAAATTGTGGTACGCAATTCAAATACTCGGGTTTAAACTGAGCCATATCTGTGATTAAATTATCTGTATTAGAAGTTGGTAATACAACTGTTCCCGTTTCAAGAACTTTTTTAAGATTGTCTTCGAAAACTTTAATATTAAAATTAGATTGCGTATTACTATTAATTCTTTCTTGCACTTTCCGATCTTGAAAAGCGGAGTCAGAGTCACTTGAAGGTTCGATATTATTAATAGATAAATTATTTAGTAAATCAGATAAAGCGTTTTCACTTTCTGTCATTGAGAAAAAATTGCACTTACATAACTAGTGTAATCTTCATGCTGGTTATAGGCGGCAAGAATTTCTTGTAGCGATGTCGTCCACTTCCAAATTCCTGTCTACCTGCGAACTCGATCAAGCCTTTGATCGAACTCCAAATTTTAGCGGTATGGGATCCAGTCGTCAATGGCGATTTTGGTCCAATGTCGATGCTAGGAGCCCGCGAAATCGATGGGTAGATTTCCACGATAACGACTTATTGACCGTTCACTTCACTGGTAGGTCCTTTTCGCGATGAAAGTACCTGATTTTGCGATTGCCAATTAACCGGAACTCGGAAAATCAATACACGATGTACTGAATTTTGGCAATCCTACCGACTGCGCCACTTAAGATTTGTGATTGAACGAAGCCGTTTTTAAAAACTAAGTTTTATTACAAAAATTGTAAATTACAAATTAAAGGATTAAAATACGTCTTAACAATTAGAAGGCTAGACTCTGACTGTCTTAATACAAAATACAATAAAATGAATTAAACCGAATTATGGCGGATTCCCAGGTCTAGTCAGCAATATAATGGCTAGCTAGCAGTATTCCCGGAATAGGTGGCCTCATAACTCATTCAATCCAAATATTCATAATTAAATTTATAGATCTTATCTGAAGAACATAATGGAAATTACAAAACACTATTGATTCATGGTGTCGTACAGCACGATTCCATAACCACCAATCCTTATGGCGTTGATTAACAACTCCAGTAATATTTTGGACACGCTTGTCAACTGGAGCTTCATAGAAATCATTCACTTCCTTTATTCTTAATGTCACGTCAATATTTGGATTATAAGTGCAACAGCTATACGTCTCACTTACGACATCTTCTCCTATTTCGTCTTCTAAGGCGCTGTCGTTATTATTTTGCTTTTCTTCTCCCAATAACAAGAAAAATTTAAATTATAAGCGTTTGTAGCTTTACAACACACATCGCAATTTATATGTAAAAAGTCATGTTCATGCACTAGCAAAAAAGACACTCCCTTGTAGTGATAAGCAACTTTTTTGTAAAACTCATCAACAAAACCTTCATGACATTTAATGCAAATATTCATAATTAAATTTATAGATCTTATCTGAAGAACATAATGGAAATTACAAAACACTATTGATTCATGGTGTCGTACAGCACGATTCCATAACCACCAATCCTTATCAAGTTGATTAACAACTCCAGTAATATTTTGGACACGCTTGTCAACTGGAGCTTCATAGAAATCATTCACTTCAGGATTTATTCTTAATATCACGTCAATATTTGGGTTATAAGTGCAACAGCTGTACGTCTCACGTACGACATCTTCTCCTATTTCGCCTTCTAAGGCGCTGTCGTTATTATTTTGGGTTTCTTCTCCCAATAACAAGAAAAATTTAAATTATAAGCGTTTGTAGCTTTACTACACACATCGCAATTCATATGAAAAAGTCATGTTCATGCACTAGCAAAAATAACACTCCCTTGTAGTGATAAGCAACTTTTTTGTAAAACTCATCAACAAAACCTTCATGACATTCAATGCAAATATTCATAATTAAATTTATAGATGTTATCTCAAGAACATAATGGAAATTACAAAATACTATTGATTCATGGTGTCGTACAGCACGATTCCATAACCACCAATCCTTATCGCATTGATTAACAACTCCAGTAATATTTTGGACACGCTTGTGAACTGGAGCTTCATAGAAATCATTCACTTCCTTTATTCTTAATGTCACCTCAATATTTGGATTATAAGTGCAACAGCTATACGTCTCACTTACGACATCTTCTCCTATTTCGTCTTCTAAGGCGCTGTCGTAATTATTTTGGTATTCTTCTCTCAATAACAAGAAAAATTTAAATTATAATAGTTTTGTAGCTTTACAACACACATCGCAATTCATATGAAAGAAGTCATGTTCATGAACTAGCAAAAAAGACACTCCCTTGTAGTGATAAGCAACTTTTTTGTAAAACTCATCAAAAAAAACCTTCATGACATTCAATGCACATATTCATAATTTAATTTATAGATCTTATCTGAAGAACATAATGGAAATTACAAAACATTATTGATTCATGGTGTCGTACAGCACGATTCCATAACCACCAATCCTTATCGCGTTGATTAACAACTCCAGTAATATTTTGGACACGCTTGTCAACTGGAGCTTCATAGAAATCATTCACTTCAGGATTTATTCTTAATATCACGTCAATATTTGGATTATAAGTGCAACAGCTATACGTCTCACTTACGACATCTTCTCCTATTTCGCCTTCTAAGGCGCTGTCGTTATTATTTTGGTTTTCTTCTCCCAATATCAAGAAAATTTTAAATTATAAGCGTTTGTAGCTTTACAACACACATCGCAATTCATATGAAAAAAGTCATGTTCATGCACTAGCAAAATAGACTCTCCCTTGTAGTGAGAAGCAACTTTTTTGTAAAACTCATCAACCAAACCTTTATGACATTCAATGCAAATATTCATAATTAAATTTACAGGTCTTATCTCAAGAACATAATGGAAATTACAAAACACTATTGATTCATGGTGTCGTACAGCACGATTCCATAACCACCAATCCTTATCGCGTTGATTAACAACTCCAGTAATATTTTGGACACGCTTGTCAACTGGAGCTTCATAGAAATCATTCACTTCAGGATTTATTCTTAATATCACGTCAATATTTGGGTTATAAGTGCAACAGCTGTACGTCTCACTTACGACATCTTCTCCTGTTTCGCCTTCTAAGGCGCTGTCGTTATTATTTTGGTTTTCTTCTCCCAATAACAAGAAAAATTTAAATTATAAGCGTTTGTAGCTTTACAACACACATCGCAATTTATATGAAAAAAGTTATGTTCATGCACTAGCAAAAAAGACACTCCCTGGTAGTGATAAGCAACTTTTTTGTAAAACTCATCAACAAAACCTTCATGACATTCAATCCAAATATTCATAATTAAATTTATAGATCTTATCTGAAGAACATAATGGAAATTACAAAACACTATTGATTCATGGTGTCGTACAGCACGATTCCATAACCACCAATCCTTATCGCGTTGATTAACAACTCCAGTAATATTTTGGACACGCTTGTCAACTGGAGCTTCATAGAAATCATTCACTTCCTTTATTCTTAATGTCACGTCAATATTTGGATTATAAGTGCAACAGCTATACGTCTCACTTACGACATCTTCTCCTATTTCCCCTTCTAAGGCGCTGTCATTATTATTTTGGTTTTCTTCTCCCAAAAACAAGAAAAATTTAAATTATAAGCGTTTGTAGCTTTACTACACACATCGCAATTCATATGAAAAAGTCATGTTTATGCCCTAGCAAAAATAACACTCCCTTGTAGTGATAAGCAACTTTTTTGTAAAACTCATCAACAAAACCTTCATGACATTCAATGCAAATATTCATAATTAAATTTATAGATGTTATCTCAAGAACATAATGGAAATTACAAAATACTATTGATTCATGGTGTCGTACAGCACGATTCCATAACCACCAATCCTTATCGCATTGATTAACAACTCCAGTAATATTTTGGACACGCTTGTGAACTGGAGCTTCATAGAAATCATTCACTTCCTTTATTCTTAATGTCACCTCAATATTTGGATTATAAGTGCAACAGCTATACGTCTCACTTACGACATCTTCTCCTGTTTCGCCTTCTAAGGCGCTGTCGTAATTATTTTGGTTTTCTTCTCTCAATAACAAGAAAAATTTAAATTATAAGAGTTTTGTAGCTTTACAACACACATCGCAATTCATATGAAAGAAGTCATGTTCATGAACTAGCAAAAAAGACACTCCCTTGTAGTGATAAGCAACTTTTTTGTAAAACTCATCAAAAAAAACCTTCATGACATTCAATGCAAATATTCATAATTTAATTTATAGATCTTATCTGAAGAACATAATGGAAATTACAAAACATTATTGATTCATGGTGTCGTACAGCACGATTCTATAACCACCAATCCTTATCGCGTTGATTAACAACTCCAGTAATATTGTCACACCCGTGTTAGTAGTTACGGTGCACACCCAGTAACCAGCACAGTCAGCAAGGTTAGCGTAATGAGGTCGCTGACTAGTATAAAAGATGCACCGTAGCTCGGCTAAATCACCGAACTCTGGGGTCTTCCCCAGAGGGAAGTCACTGACTGATCTCTGGGATAGTCTGGGATTACCATCTGTGTAGCTTTTAGTGGAACAGTTGGTAACCAAGTGCAAGCACCCGGTAATCAGCCTGTCAAAGGAAATAGCACGGGCGAGCAGCATTAGTTGCCGTACCGACTTATCTCCCTTTGACAGTACCAACGCGTCTTATTCGGCGTGGTGAATGCCCTGGGACACTAGTCTAGGGTTCTATTCACCCCCGGTAAGCGTGCGCCCTCCGCGAAACCCTTCAGACGCTCCTCACGTCATGATCCTCGCCTTCTTGGCAATCTGGGGGTAAGACCTTTTGTTGATTCATCTTAAATAAAAACGGCTTACCTGTATACCTGTGGTTTTCTTCGTCTGAGCAACCCCTTAACGTGACATGGTGGAGGCGCCTCGTTGGATCCCCGTCTGTTAATCCTCACATTGGCAGACACACCCTCGCAGTCACACGCTAAACAAGGGCACAAAGAAAAAGGGAATGATTGAAGACGGTACACTTCTAGGTCCACAAAATCTGGCAGCCCGCTTCGAATAAGGTACAGAAGCTCAAGTGGAAGAAGATAAGATAAGACAAGGGCCAGAAGGGTAAGGAAGAAACATAGCGAAAACACAATGATAGGTTGTGGAAGAAAAAGGGCTAGCCTGCAGGTTCACAGTTGCTTGAACTGAGTAGGGCAATGTCAAGAGGGGCCTGTAGGACGCTCTAAGAAGGCAACCATAGCGAAACATTTTTAGTGCATAGCAGCACATTATTTTGGTATTATATTGGGTATGGTAAAAGGCAAATTTTCTTAATTATGTTTCATAGAATAAGTGTATAGTTAGCGCAATTATTTATTTACAATATCTTGATTTCTAGGCCAGTGTCGCGATCCCTGACCTAAGTGTAGGTATGTGATGACCTAGCAAATTCGTGCAATTATGAAGTTCTAGGTTACAACAACAAAGTGTACTGGTTTACATAATGATTTTATTTATGTTTTAAGAGATGTATGGCAAACAAAGTAATAATTGGAATCTTATTTTATTTTTTTTTTTTAGGGTCAACCTGGCAATCTTGTTGCGTCTATCGATCAACTGCTACAGCCTTGTTGAAAAGCGAACTAGCCTTATGTCTTGGAGAAGCCGACATCTTCAGATGGGTCCCGCCACGACGGTTCTACTTACACCCGTGTGCACCCGAAGTCTTTAATAAGTCGAGCTGAAGAAGCATCTCCAAATGGGCTGACGTTACTTAGGAAGAAATATACATGTCCAAGGATAGGTGTGCTAAAGGAGCACGCAAAAGGACAGAATATGAAGAAATGAAGCTAAGCGATGAAGTTTGCCGCTTAGAGAATACAGTGCCAAGAGAAGGCACTACGATGAGATGAAGCCTAGGTGAAGCGTTTCCACTTAGACGATGGTGCCAAAGAAGGGTACAATGAGCAATTTTACGGAATTTCGCTTAATAAGGAAGGCAATAAGATAGACGCAACAGCAAGGTTGAAAGGTGACCCAATGTAACATTTGTGATATTTTAAAGTACACCCCTATCTCTACTATATTAAGCTATTATATTGTAATCTGGTGAAGAAATAAAGGACTCGTTCCACCACCTTTATACACCCTATAGCATTTAAGATTAACATTAGTATATGTAGACTTTATGTATAAGTTTCGCTTTTAGTGTTCGGGGCGAACACTTTCTAGGGGAGGGGCATGTAACATAAAGATTACACTAGGCGCCGTTACCCTAAGTTGCCCCGGTCTCCCCCAGTACAATGTTTGTGTCAGCAATATTGGCGAATTGGGGTCATGATGTGGGTATAAATACTGCACCAAAAGCACGTACAGATTACCGAACTCTGGGGTCATCCCCAGAGGGAGGTCACGAGCGACAGTCCGAACTTTCTAGTGCCCGGACGGCTCGTTACCCTGTTGCAGTGCCTTAAGTAAATCCTTTGGGCGTGTCGGACATAGGGGCACCCTGCTCGTATCGAGCGGGTTCCGCTTGGCGGCACATCAGAAGGCCTTACGCACATACACCCACACCCACACAACCCCCTCTTGGACAGTGTTCACTGCCTAGCCTAATAAAGAAGACATACTTAAGCTACGATCTTGTTTCTCTTCCTACGCCACCCCCCTAAACGTGACAATATTTTGGACACGCTTGTCAACTGGAGCTTCATAGAAATCATTCACTTCATGATTTATTCTTAATATCACGTCAATATTTGGATTATAAGTGCAACAGCTATACGTCTCACTTACGACATCTTCTCCTATTTCGCCTTCTAAGGCGCTGTCGTTATTATTTTGGTTTTCTTCTCCCAATATCAAGAAAATTTTACATTATAAGCGTTTGTAGCTTTACAACACACATCGCAATTCATATGAAAAAAGTCATGTTCATGCACTAGCAAAATAGACTCTCCCTTGTAGTGAGAAGCAACTTTTTTGTAAAACTCATCAACAAAACCTTTATGACATTCAATGCAAATATTCATAATTAAATTTATAGGTCTTATCTCAAGAACATAATGGAAATTACAAAACACTATTGATTCATGGTGTCGTACAGCACGATTCCATAACCACCAATCCTTATCGCGTTGATTAACAACTCCAGTAATATTTTGGACACGCTTGTCAACTGGAGCTTCATAGAAATCATTCACTTCCTTTATTCTTAATGTCACGTCAATATTTGGATTATAAGTGCAACAGCTATACGTCTCACTTACGACATCTTCTCCTATTTCGTCTTCTAAGACGCTGTCGTTATTATTTTGGTTTTCTTCTTCCAATAACAAGAAAAATTTAAATTATAAGCGTTTGTAGCTTTACAACACACATCGCAATTTATATGTAAAAAGTCATGTTCATGCACTAGCAAAAAAGACACTCCCTTGTAGTGATAAGCAACTTTTTTGTAAAACTCATCAACAAAACCTTCATGACATTTAATGCAAATATTCATAATTAAATTTATAGATCTTATCTGAAGAACATGATGGAAATTACAAAACACTATTGATTCATGGTGTCGTACAGCACGATTCCATAACCACCAATCCTTATCGCATTGATTAACAACTCCAGTAATATTTTGGACACGCTTGTGAACTGGAGCTTCATAGAAATCATTCACTTCCTTTATTCTTAATGTCACGTCAATATTTGGATTATTAGTGCAACAGCTATACGTCTCACTTACGACATCTTCTCCTATTTCGTCTTCTAAGGCGCTGTCGTTATTATTTTGGTTTTCTTCTCATAATAACAAGAAAAATTTAAATTATAAGCGTTTGTAGCTTTACAACACACATCGCAATTCATATGAAAAAAGTCATGTTCATGCAATAGCAAAAATAACACTCCCTTGTAGTGATAAGCAACTTTTTTGTAAAACTCGTCAACAAATCCTTCATGACATTCAATGCAAATATTCATAATTAAATTTATATATCTTATCTCAAGAACATAATGGAAATTACAAAACACTATTGATTCATGGTGTCGTACAGCACGATTCCATAACCACCAATCCTTCTCGCGTTGATTAACAACTCCAGTAATATTTTGGACACGCTTGTGAACTGGAGCTTCATAGAAATCATTCACTTCCTTTATTCTTAATGTCACGTCAATATTTGGATTATACGTGCAACAGCTATACGTCTTACTTACGACATCTTCTCCTATTTCGTCTTCTAAGGCGCTGTCGTTATTATTTTGCTTTTCTTCTCATAATAACAAGAAAAATTTAAATTATAAGCGTTTGTAGCTTTACAACACACACCGCAATTCATATGAAAAAGTCATGTTCATGCACTAGCAAAAATAACACTCCCTTGTAGTGATAAGCCACTTTTTTGTAAAACTCATCAACAAAACCTTCATGACATTCAATGCAAATATTCATAATTAAATTTATAGATCTTATCTCAAGAACATAATGGAAATTACAAAACACTATTGATTCATGGTGTCGTACAGCACGATTCCATAACCACCAATCCTTCTCGCGTTGATTAACAACTCCAGTAATATTTTGGACACGCTTGTCAACTGGAGCTTCATAGAAATCATTCACTTCCTTTATTCTTAATGTCACGTCAATATTTGGATTATACGTGCAACAGCTATACGTCTTACTTACGACATCTTCTCCTATTTCGTCTTCTAAGGCGCTGTCGTTATTATTTTGCTTTTCTTCTCATAATAACAAGAAAAATTTAAATTATAAGCGTTTGTAGCTTTACAACACACACCGCAATTCATATGAAAAAGTCATGTTCATGCACTAGCAAAAATAACACTCCCTTGTAGTGATAAGCCACTTTTTTGTAAAACTCATCAACAAAACCTTCATGACATTCAATGCAAATATTCATAATTAAATTTATAGATCTTATCTCAAGAACATAATGGAAATTACAAAACACTATTGATTCATGGTGTCGTACAGCACGATTCCATAACCACCAATCCTTATCGCGTTGATTAACAACTCCAGTAATATTTTGGACACGCTTGTCAACTGGAGCTTCATAGAAATCATTCACTTCCTTTATTCTTAATGTCACGTCAATATTTGGATTATACGTGCAACAGCTATACGTCTTACTTACGACATCTTCTCCTATTTCGTCTTCTAAGGCGCTGTCGTTATTATTTTGCTTTTCTTCTCCCAATAACAAGAAAAACTTAAATTATAAGCGTTCGTAGCTTTACAACACACATCGCAATTCATATGAAAAAAGTCATGTTCATGCACTAGCAAAAAAGACACTCCTTTGTAGTGATAAGCAACTTTTTTGTAAAACTCATCAACAAAACCTTCATGACATTTAATGCAAATATTCATAATTAAATTTATAGATCTTATCTGAAGAACATAATGGAAATTACAAAACACTATTGATTCATGGTGTCGTACAGCACGATTCCATAACCACCAATCCTTATCGCGTTGATTAACAACTCCAGTAATATTTTGGACACGCTTGTCAAGTGGAGCTTCATAGAAATCATTCACTTCCTTTATTCTTAATGTCACGTCAATATTTGGATTATAAGTGCAACAGCTATACGTCTCACTTACGACATCTTCTCCTATTTCGTCTTCTAAGGCGCTGTCGTTATTATTTTGGTTTTCTTCTCATAATAACAAGACAAATTTAAATTATAAGCGTTTGTAGCTTTACAACACACATCGCAATTCATATGAAAAAAGTCATGTTAATGCACTAGCAAAAATAACACTCCCTTGTAGTGATAAGCAACTTTTTTGTAAAACTCGTCAACAAATCCTTCATGACATTCAATGCAAATATTCATAATTAAATTTATAGATCTTATCTCAAGAACATAATGGAAATTACCAAACACT
This sequence comes from Ips typographus, assembly GCF_016097725.1. Taxonomy (NCBI): domain Eukaryota; kingdom Metazoa; phylum Arthropoda; class Insecta; order Coleoptera; family Curculionidae; genus Ips; species Ips typographus. The sequence continues at coordinate 4,805,313 of NC_138434.1, forward strand.
ATTGATTCATGGTGTCGTACAGCACGATTCCATAATCACCAATCCTTCTCGCGTTGATTAACAACTCCAGTAATATTTTGGACACGCTTGTCAACTGGAGCTTCATAGAAATCATTCACTTCCTTCATTCTTAATGTCACTTCAATATTTGGATTATACGTGCAACAGCTATACGTCTTACTTACGACATCTTCTCCTATTTCGTCTTCTAAGGCGCTGTCGTTTTTATTTTGCTTTTCTTCTCCCAATAACAAGAAAAATTTAAATTATAAGCGTTTGTAGCTTTACAACACACATCGCAATTCATATGAAAAAAGTCATGTTCATGCACTAGCAAAAAAGACACTCCCTTGTAGTGATAAGCAACTTTTTTGTAAAACTCATCAACAAAACCTTCATGACATTTAATGCAAATATTCATAATTAAATTTATAGATCTTATCTGAAGAACATAATGGAAATTACAAAACACTATTGATTCATGGTGTCGTACAGCACGATTCCATAACCACCAATCCTTATCGCGTTGATTAACAACTCCAGTAATATTTGGACACGCTTGTCAACTGGAGCTTCATAGAAATCATTCACTTCAGGATTTATTCTTAATATCACGTCAATATTTGGATTATAAGTGCAACAGCTGTACGTCTCACTTACGACATCTTCTCCTGTTTCGCCTTCTAAGGCGCTGTCGTTATTATTTTGGTTTTCTTCTCCCAATAACAAGAAAAATTTAAATTATAAGCGTTTGTAGCTTTACAACACACATCGCAATTTATATGAAAAAAGTCATGTTCATGCACTAGCAAAAAAGACACTCCCTTGTAGTGATAAGCAACTTTTTTGTAAAACTCATCAACAAAACCTTCATGACATTCAATGCAAATATTCATAATTAAATTTATATATCTTATCTCAAGAACATAATGGAAATTACAAAACACTATTGATTCATGGTGTCGTACAGCACGATTCCATAACCACGAATCCTTATCGCGTTGATTAACAACTCCAGTAATATTTTGGACACGCTTGTCAACTGGAGCTTCATAGAAATCATGCACTTCCTTTATTCTTAATGTCACGTCAATATTTGGATTATAAGTGCAACAGCTATACGTCTCACTTACGACATCTTCTCCTATTTCGTCTTCTAAGGCGCTGTCGTTATTATTTTGGTTTTCTTCTCATAGTAACAAGAAAAATTTAAATTATAAGCGTTTGTAGCTTTACAACACACATCGCAATTCATATGAAAAAAGTCATGTTCATGCACTAGCAAAAAAGACACTCCCTTGTAGTGATAAGCAACTTTTTTGTAAAACTCATCAACAAAACCTTCATGACATTTAATGCAAATATTCATAATTAAATTTATAGATCTTATCTGAAGAACATAATGGAAATTACAAAACACTATTGATTCATGGTGTCGTACAGCACGATTCCATAACCACCAATCCTTATCGCGTTGATTAACAACTCCAGTAATATTTGGACACGCTTGTCAACTGGAGCTTCATAGAAATCATTCACTTCAGGATTTATTCTTAATATCACGTCAATATTTGGATTATAAGTGCAACAGCTGTACGTCTCACTTACGACATCTTCTCCTGTTTCGCCTTCTAAGGCGCTGTCGTTATTATTTTGGTTTTCTTCTCCCAATAACAAGAAAAATTTAAATTATAAGCGTTTGTAGCTTTACAACACACATCGCAATTTATATGAAAAAAGTCATGTTCATGCACTAGCAAAAAAGACACTCCCTTGTAGTGATAAGCAACTTTTTTGTAAAACTCATCAACAAAACCTTCATGACATTCAATGCAAATATTCATAATTAAATTTATATATCTTATCTCAAGAACATAATGGAAATTACAAAACACTATTGATTCATGGTGTCGTACAGCACGATTCCATAACCACGAATCCTTATCGCGTTGATTAACAACTCCAGTAATATTTTGGACACGCTTGTCAACTGGAGCTTCATAGAAATCATTCACTTCCTTTATTCTTAATGTCACTTCAATATTTAAATTATACGTGCAACAGCTATACGTCTTACTTACGACATCTTCTCCTATTTCGTCTTCTAAGGCGCTGTCGTTATTATTTTGCTTTTCTTCTCCCAATAACAAGAAAAATTTAAATTATAAGCGTTTGTAGCTTTACAACACACATCGCAATTCATATGAAAAAGTCATGTTCATGCACTAGCAAAAATAACACTCCCTTGTAGTGATAAGCAACTTTTTTGTAAAACTCATCAACAAAACCTTCATGACATTAAAAGCAAATATTCATAATTAAATTTATAGATCTTATCTGAAGAACATAATGGAAATTACAAAACACTATTGATTCATGGTGTCGTACAGCACGATTCCATAACCACCAATCCTTATCGCGTTGATTAACAACTCCAGTAATATTTGGACACGCTTGTCAACTGGAGCTTCATAGAAATCATGCACTTCCTTTATTCTTAATGTCACGTCAATATTTGGATTATAAGTGCAACAGCTATACGTCTCACGTACGACATCTTCTCCTATTTCGTCTTCTAAGGCGCTGTCGTTATTATTTTGCTTTTCTTCTCCCAATAACAAGAAAAATTGAAATTATAAGCGTTTGTAGCTTTACAACACACATCGCAATTTATATGAAAAAAGTCATGTTCATGCACTAGCAAAAAAGACACTCCCTGGTAGTGATAAGCAACTTTTTTGTAAAACTCATCAACAAAACCTTCATGACATTCAATCCAAATATTCATAATTAAATTTATAGATCTTATCTGAAGAACATAATGGAAATTACAAAACACTATTGATTCATGGTGTCGTACAGCACGATTCCATAACCACCAATCCTTATCGCGTTGATTAACAACTCCAGTAATATTTGGACACGCTTGTCAACTGGAGCTTCATAGAAATCATGCACTTCCTTTATTCTTAATGTCACGTCAATATTTGGATTATAAGTGCAACAGCTATACGTCTCACTTACGACATCTTCTCCTATTTCGTCTTCTAAGGCGCTGTCGTTATTATTTTGGTTTTCTTCTCATAGTAACAAGAAAAATTTAAATTATAAGCGTTTGTAGCTTTACAACACACATCGCAATTCATATGAAAAAAGTCATGTTCATGCACTAGCAAAAAAGACACTCCCTTGTAGTGATAAGCAACTTTTTTGTAAAACTCATCAACAAAACCTTCATGACATTTAATGCAAATATTCATAATTAAATTTATAGATCTTATCTGAAGAACATAATGGAAATTACAAAACACTATTGATTCATGGTGTCGTACAGCACGATTCCATAACCACCAATCCTTATCGCATTGATTAACAACTCCAGTAATATTTTGGACACGCTTGTGAACTGGAGCTTCATAGAAATCATTCACTTCAGGATTTATTCTTAATATCACGTCAATATTTGGATTATAAGTGCAACAGCTATACGTCTCACTTACGACATCTTCTCCTATTTCGCCTTCTAAGGCGCTGTCGTTATTATTTTGGTTTTCTTCTCCCAATAACAAGAAAAATTTAAATTATAAGCGTTTGTAGCTTTACAACACACATCGCAATTCATATGAAAAAGTCATGTTCATGCACTAGCAAAAATAACACTCCCTTGTAGTGATAAGCAACTTTTTTGTAAAACTCATCAACAAAACCTTCATGACATTCAATGCAAATATTCATAATTAAATTTATAGATCTTATCTCAAGAACATAATGGAAATTACAAAACACTATTGATTCATGGTGTCGTACAGCACGATTCCATAACCACGAATCCTTATCGCGTTGATTAACAACTCCAGTAATATTTTGGACACGCTTGTCAACTGGAGCTTCATAGAAATCATTCACTTCCTTTATTCTTAATGTCACTTCAATATTTAAATTATACGTGCAACAGCTATACGTCTTACTTACGACATCTTCTCCTATTTCGTCTTCTAAGGCGCTGTCGTTATTATTTTGCTTTTCTTCTCCCAATAACAAGAAAAATTTAAATTATAAGCGTTTGTAGCTTTACAACACACATCGCAATTTATATGAAAAAAGTCATGTTCATGCACTAGCAAAAAAGACACTCCCTTGTAGTGATAAGCAACTTTTTTGTAAAACTCATCAACAAAACCTTCATGACATTCAATGCAAATATTCATAATTAAATTTATATATCTTATCTCAAGAACATAATGGAAATTACAAAACACTATTGATTCATGGTGTCGTACAGCACGATTCCATAACCACGAATCCTTATCGCGTTGATTAACAACTCCAGTAATATTTTGGACACGCTTGTCAACTGGAGCTTCATAGAAATCATGCACTTCCTTTATTCTTAATATCACGTCAATATTTGGATTATAAGTGCAACAGCTGTACGTCTCACTTACGACATCTTCTCCTATTTCGCCTTCTAAGGCGCTGTCGTTATTATTTTGGTTTTCTTCTCCCAATAACAAGAAAAATTTAAATTATAAGCGTTTGTAGCTTTACAACACACATCGCAATTCATATGAAAAAGTCATGTTCATGCACTAGCAAAAATAACACTCCCTTGTAGTGATAAGCAACTTTTTTGTAAAACTCATCAACAAAACCTTCATGACATTAAAAGCAAATATTCATAATTAAATTTATAGATCTTATCTCAAGAACATAATGGAAATTACAAAACACTATTGATTCATGGTGTCGTACAGCACGATTCCATAACCACCAATCCTTATCGCGTTGATTAACAACTCCAGTAATATTTTGGACACGCTTGTCAACTGGAGCTTCATAGAAATCATGCACTTCCTTTATTCTTAATGTCACGTCAATATTTGGATTATAAGTGCAACAGCTATACGTCTCACTTACGACATCTTCTCCTATTTCGTCTTCTAAGGCGCTGTCGTTATTATTTTGGTTTTCTTCTCATAGTAACAAGAAAAATTTAAATTATAAGCGTTTGTAGCTTTACAACACACATCGCAATTCATATGAAAAAAGTCATGTTCATGCACTAGCAAAAAAGACACTCCCTTGTAGTGATAAGCAACTTTTTTGTAAAACTCATCAACAAAACCTTCATGACATTCAATGCACATATTCATAATTAAATTTATAGTTCTTATCTGAAGAACATAATGGAAATTACAAAACACTATTGATTCATGGTGTCGTACAGCACGATTCCATAACCACCAATCCTTATCGCGTTGATTAACAACTCCAGTAATATTTTGGACACGCTTGTCAACTGGAGCTTCATAGAAATCATTCACTTCAGGATTTATTCTTAACATCACGTCAATATTTGGGTTATAAGTGCAACAGCTGTACGTCTCACTTACGACATCTTCTACTGTTTCGCCTTCTAAGGCGCTGTCGTTATTATTTTGGTTTTCTTCTCCCAATAACAAGAAAAATTTAAATTATAAGCGTTTGTAGCTTTACAACACACATCGCAATTTATATGAAAAAAGTCATGTTCATGCACTAGCAAAAAAGACACTCCCTTGTAGTGATAAGCAACTTTTTTGTAAAACTCATCAACAAAACCTTCATGACATTCAATGCAAATATTCATAATTAAATGTACAGATCTTATCTCAAGAACATAATGGAAATTACAAAACACTATTGATTCGTGGTGTCGTACAGCACGATTCCATAACCACCAATCCTTATCGCGTTGATTAACAACTCCAGTAATATTTTGGACACGCTTGTCAACTGGAGCTTCATAGAAATCATGCACTTCCTTTATTCTTAATGTCACGTCAATATTTGGATTATAAGTGCAACAGCTATACGTCTCACGTACGACATCTTCTCCTATTTCGTCTTCTAAGGCGCTGTCGTTATTATTTTGGTTTTCTTCTCCCAATAACAAGAAAAATTTAAATTATAAGCGTTTGTAGCTTTACAACACACATCGCAATTCATATGAAAAAGTCATGTTCATGCACTAGCAAAAATAACACTCCCTTGTAGTGATAAGCAACTTTTTTGTAAAACTCATCAACAAAACCTTCATGACATTCAATGCAAATATTCATAATTAAATTTATAGATCTTATCTCAAGAACATAATGGAAATTACAAAACACTATTGATTCATGGTGTCGTACAGCACGATTCCATAACCACCAATCCTTATCGCGTTGATTAACAACTCCAGTAATATTTTGGACACGCTTGTCAACTGGAGCTTCATAGAAATCATTCACTTCCTTTATTCTTAATGTCACTTCAATATTTGGATTATACGTGCAACAGCTATACGTCTTACTTACGACATCTTCTCCTATTTCGTCTTCTAAGGCGCTGTCGTTATTATTTTGCTTTTCTTCTCCCAATAACAAGAAAAATTTAAATTATAAGCGTTTGTAGCTTTACAACACACATCGCAATTCATATGAAAAAAGTCATGTTCATGCACTAGCAAAAAAGACACTCCCTTGTAGTGATAAGCAACTTTTTTGTAAAACTCATCAACAAAACCTTCATGACATTTAATGCAAATATTCATAATTAAATTTATAGATCTTATCTCAAGAACATAATGGAAATTACAAAACACTATTGATTCATGGTGTCGTACAGCACGATTCCATAACCACCAATCCTTATCGCGTTGATTAACAACTCCAGTAATATTTTGGACACGCTTGTCAACTGGAGCTTCATAGAAATCATTCACTTCCTTTATTCTTAATGTCACGTCAATATTTGGATTATAAGTGCAACAGCTGTACGTCTCACTTACGACATCTTCTCCTGTTTCGCCTTCTAAGGCGCTGTCGTTATTATTTTGGTTTTCTTCTCCCAATAACAAGAAAAATTTAAATTATAAGCGTTTGTAGCTTTACAACACACATCGCAATTTATATGAAAAAAGTCATGTTCATGCACTAGCAAAAAAGACACTCCCTTGTAGTGATAAGCAACTTTTTTGTAAAACTCATCAACAAAACCTTCATGACATTCAATCCAAATATTCATAATTAAATTTATAGATCTTATCTGAAGAACATAATGGAAATTACAAAACACTATTGATTCATGGTGTCGTACAGCACGATTCCATAACCACCAATCCTTATCGCGTTGATTAACAACTCCAGTAATATTTTGGACACGCTTGTCAACTGGAGCTTCATAGAAATCATGCACTTCCTTGATTCTTAATGTCACGTCAATATTTGGATTATAAGTGCAACAGCTATACGTCTCACTTACGACATCTTCTCCTATTTCGTCTTCTAAGGCGCTGTCGTTATTATTTTGGTTTTCTTCTCCCAATAACACTAAAAATTTAAATTATAGGCGTTTGTAGCTTTACAACTCACATCGCAATTCATATGAAAAAAGTCATGTTCATGCACTAGCAAAAAAGACACTCCCTTGTAGTGATAAGCAACATTTTTGTAAAACTCATCAACAAAACCTTCATGACATTCAATGCAAATATTCATAATTAAATGTGTAGATCTTATCTCAAGAACATAATGGAAATTACAAAACACTATTGATTTATGGTGTCGTACAGCACGATTCCATAACCGCCAATCCTTATCGCGTTGATTAACAACTCCAGTAATATTTTGGACACGCTTGTCAACTGGAGCTTCATAGAAACCATTCACTTCCTTTATTCTTAATGTCACGTCAATATTTAGATTATAAGTGCAACAGCTATACGTCTCACTTACGACATCTCCTATTTCGTCTTCTAAGGCGCTGTCGTTATTATTTTGGTTTTCTTCTTCCAATAACAAGAAAAATTTAAATTATAAGCGTTTGTAGCTTTACAACACACATCGCAATTTATATGTAAAAAGTCATGTTCATGCACTAGCAAAAAAGACACTCCCTTGTAGTGATAAGCAACTTTTTTGTAAAACTCATCAACAAAACCTTCATGACATTCAATGCAAATATTCATAATTAAATTTATAGATCTTATCTGAAGAACATAATGGAAATTACAAAACACTATTGATTCATGGTGTCGTACAGCACGATTCCATAACCACCAATCCTTATCGCGTTGATTAACAACTCCAGTAATATTTTGGACACGCTTGTCAACTGGAGCTTCATAGAAACCATTCACTTCCTTTATTCTTAATGTCACGTCAATATTTAGATTATAAGTGCAACAGCTATACGTCTCACTTACGACATCTCCTATTTCGTCTTCTAAGGCGCTGTCGTTATTATTTTGGTTTTCTTCTTCCAATAACAAGAAAAATTTAAATTATAAGCGTTTGTAGCTTTACAACACACATCGCAATTTATATGTAAAAAGTCATGTTCATGCACTAGCAAAAAAGACACTCCCTTGTAGTGATAAGCAACTTTTTTGTAAAACTCATCAACAAAACCTTCATGACATTCAATGCAAATATTCATAATTAAATTTATAGATCTTATCTGAAGAACATAATGGAAATTACAAAACACTATTGATTCATGGTGTCGTACAGCACGATTCCATAACCACCAATCCTTATCGCGTTGATTAACAACTCCAGTAATATTTTGGACACGCTTGTTAACTGGAGCTTCATAGAAACCATTCACTTCCTTTATTCTTAATGTCACGTCAATATTTAGATTATAAGTGCAACAGCTATACGTCTCACTTACGACATCTCCTATTTCGTCTTCTAAGGCGCTGTCGTTATTATTTTGGTTTTCTTCTTCCAATAACAAGAAAAATTTAAATTATAAGCGTTTGTAGCTTTACAACACACATCGCAATTTATATGTAAAAAGTCATGTTCATGCACTAGCAAAAAAGACACTCCCTTGTAGTGATAAGCAACTTTTTTGTAAAACTCATCAACAAAACCTTCATGACATTTAATGCAAATATTCATTATTAAATTTATAGATCTTATCTGAAGAACATAATGGAAATTACAAAACACTATTGATTCATGGTGTCCTACAGCACGATTCCATGACCACCAATCCTTATCGCATTGATTAACAACTCCAGTAATATTTTGGACACGCTTGTGAACTGGAGCTTCATAGAAATCATTCACTTCAGGATTTATTCTTAATATCACGTCAATATTTGGATTATACGTGCAACAGCTATACGTCTTACTTACGACATCTTCTCCTATTTCGTCTTCTAAGGCGCTGTCGTTATTATTTTGCTTTTTTTCTCCCAATAACAAGAAAAATTTAAATTATAAGCGTTTGTAGCTTTACAACACACATCGCAATTCAAAAAAGTCATGTTCATGCACTAGCAAAAAAGACACTCCCTTGTAGTGATAAGCAACTTTTTTGTAAAACTCATCAACAAAACCTTCATGACATTTAATGCAAATATTCATAATTAAATTTATAGATCTTATCTGAAGAACATAATGGAAATTACAAAACACTATTGATTCATGGTGTCGTACAGCACGATTCCATAACCACCAATCCTTATCAAGTTGATTAACAACTCCAGTAATATTTTGGACACGCTTGTCAACTGGAGCTTCATAGAAATCATTCACTTCAGGATTTATTCTTAATATCACGTCAATATTTGGATTATAAGTGCAACAGCTATACGTCTCACTTACGACATCTTCTCCTATTTCGCCTTCTAAGGCGCTGTCGTTATTATTTTGGTTTTCTTCTCCCAATAACAAGAAAAATTTAAATTATAAGCGTTTGTAGCTTTACAACACACATCGCAATTCATATGAAAAAAGTCATGTTCATGCACTAGCAAAAATAACACTCCCTTGTAGTGATAAGCAACTTTTTTGTAAAACTCATCAACAAAACCTTCATGACATTTAATGCAAATATTCATAATTAAATTTATAGATCTTATCTGAAGAACATAATAGAAATTACAAAACACTATTGATTCATGGTGTCGTACAGCACGATTCCATAACCACCAATCCTTATCAAGTTGATTAACAACTCCAGTAATATTTTGGACACGCTTGTCAACTGGAGCTTCATAGAAATCATTCACTTCAGGATTTATTCTTAATATCACGTCAATATTTGGATTATAAGTGCAACAGCTATACGTCTCACTTACGACATCTTCTCCTACTTCGCCTTCTAAGGCGCTGTCGTTATTATTTTGGTTTTCTTCTCCCAATAACAAGAAAAATTTAAATTATAAGCGTTTGTAGCTTTACAACACACATCGCAATTCATATGAAAAAGTCATGTTCATGCACTAGCAAAAAAGACACTCCCTTGTAGTGATAAGCAACTTTTTTGTAAAACTCATCAACAAAACCTTCATGACATTCAATCCAAATATTCATAATTAAATTTATAGATCTTATCTGAAGAACATAATGGAAATTACAAAACACTATTGATTCATGGTGTCGTACCGCACGATTCCATAACCACCAATCCTTATGGCGTTGATTAACAACTCCAGTAATATTTTGGACACGCTTGTCAACTGGAGCTTCATAGAAATCATTCACTTCAGGATTTATTCTTAATGTCACGTCAATATTTGGATTATAAGTGCAACAGCTATACGTCTCACGTACGACATCTTCTCCTATTTCGTCTTCTAAGGCGCTGTCGTTATTATTTTGCTTTTCTTCTCCCAATAACAAGAAAAATTTAAATTATAAGCGTTTGTAGCTTTACAACACACATCGCAATTTATATGAAAAAAGTCATGTTCATGCACTAGCAAAAAAGACACTCCCTTGTAGTGATAAGCAACTTTTTTGTAAAACTCATCAACAAAACCTTCATGACATTCAATGCAAATATTCATAATTAAATGTACAGATCTTATCTCAAGAACATAATGGAAATTACAAAACACTATTGATTCATGGTGTCGTACAGCACGATTCCATAACCACCAATCCTTATCGCGTTGATTAACAACTCCAGTAATATTTTGGACACGCTTGTCAACTGGAGCTTCATAGAAATAATAATAATAATAATAATAATAAAGCCGTTTATTTCCAACAGGCCGAGGCCCACTTACAGGAAATTGAAAAATAGTATACGAACACAAACTTAAATAATTAATAACTAAATACTAATAACTAAAAAAAAAAAGACGAACAAGAATGAAGTTACACAATACAATCAGAAAAAGGTAGAGGGAGGTAGGTACAAAGGATATGTGCTTGTGGACAACAGGATTTAGGGGGGAAAGCCGGAGAACGAGCGAAACCTGCGCAACAAGGACGAGAGACTGTCGCAAAAGATATCTGATTCAGCCGCTACACGGTTATAGGTGTAACAGGCTTTGTGTATAGGGTCTTGGAATAGGATGTTGGACCTCGCAAATGCCAATGAAAAAGTTGGTTGATGCCTAACCGCCGTACGAGGAATATTAAACGAAACCCGCTCTAACAAGTACGGGCAGTCTATTTTAGAGTTGGTAAGTTTATAAAGAAACGAGAGTGACTGCAACTCCCGACGTACAGCCAGAGGAAGTTCTGAAAACCTAAGAAGAATACGGTTATGCTCCAACCCCCTTTCTGGGTATACATTATCCTCTCTAAACATCAAGTATTTCAGGAATCTTCTTTGCACGGACTCAAGAGTTTGAATGTGGGAGTTGTATACAGGGTGTCCCACGACGAAAGACCTCGATTGATATTGGAAAAAGTATAAATAGGAGAGTTTTGAAAATTTGGTAGGATATTGATGTGGGCATGCCCAATCCAACTAAAATATTTTCAAGATGGTTGCACTTCCGCTTATACCGGAAGTCGATCACAACTTTCTTATTTTAAATAGAACACCCTATATATTATTACATATTTGGATTCCTCACAAAATTCTGACCAACTTTTGTATAGAATGCCCTATGCCTATCTCTAGCCGTTTTCGAAATATTTGATGTTTTTCCAAAAAAGTGACAGTTGCAACGCTCAACATATTTTTGTACTATGTTAAAACCGTATTTCATTTTGCAATGAAACTTTGGGTTATTGTAAATAAAGGATCGTTTTATTAAACTGAGGGTGCGTAACGACTCATTTGTATACAGGGTCGTCAAAAAAAAATCATAAACTTGCCACTAAAAAAAATGAAAAATCTCAAGTTTTTTAAATGGAAACCCCCATTTTTTATGACGGAATTTTTGAGCATTAAAAATTACTATAAGTTTCAATTTACTTGCCTATACCTAAATCCAACCCATTTCGTTTTATTTGAGAATAAACATTTTTTTATTAGGCTGCATGCTCGGCTGCATGGTTGGAATTAGCTGGTACTCTAGTTGGCCATGCTTTTGACACACGGTGATATTGGAGACCTGCAGGGCATGTTAATAACACTAGTTTTGAGTGTTTTGACAACTACAAATATGCCGTCGCGGTTACGTTATTCAAACCAAGATTACTTAAATCTGTTTATTATTTACGGAGAATGAGATAAAGTTGTGAGTAGAACATGTGAGGTATTTGCCGCTCGTTATCCAGAAAAACCAAAGCCATCACGAAAAGCTGTCAAGCAAATAATTGAAAATTTTAAGAATACGGGATCTGTGAAGATAAAAGCTATTAAAACAAAACCAATCCTTAATAATACAAATGTAGAAATTGCAATTTCTAACCAACTTTTGTGTACAATGCCCTATTCCTATCTCTAGCCGTTTTCGAAATATTTGATGTTTTTCCAAAAAAGTGACAGTTGCAACGCTCAACATAACATGCTTTGCAGTTCTCCAATATCACCGTGTGTCAAAAGCATGGCTAACTAGAGTACCAGCTAATCCCAACCATGCAGCCTAATAAAAAATGTTTATTCTCAAATAAAACGAAATGGGTTGGATTTAGGTATAGGCAAGTAAATTGAAACTTATAGTAATTTTTAATGCTCAAAATGATTCCGTCATAAAAAATGTGGGTTTCTATTTAAAAAACTTAAGATTTTTCATTTTTTTTAGTGGCAACTTTATGATTTTTTTTTTGACGACCCTGTATACAAATGAGTCATTACGCACCCTCAGTTTAATAAAACGATCCTTTATTTACAATAACCCAAAGTTTCATTGCAAAATGAAATACGGTTTTAACATAGTACAAAAATATGTTGAGCGTTGCAACTGTCACTTTTTTGGAAAAACATCAAATATTTCGAAAACGGCTAGAGATAGGCATAGGGCATTCTATACAAAAGTTGGTCAGAATTTTGTGAGGAATCCAAATATGTAATAATATATAGGGTGTTCTATTTAAAATAAGAAAGTTGTGATCGACTTCCGGTATAAGCGGAAGTGCAACCATCTTGAAAATATTTTAGTTGGATTGGGCATGCCCACATCAGTATCCTACCAAATTTTCAAAACTCTCCTATTTATACTTTTTCCAATATCAATCGAGGTCTTTCGTCGTGGGACACCCTGTATAGGGGACCACACTATTGAACCGTAATCCAATTTTGATCTTACATAGGAGTTATACAGCACTTTGATAGTATCCTGGTTAGCAAAATGTTTGCAGTTTCTCAAAAGAAAGCCCAAAGTTTTAGAGGCGCTGGCAGACACCTGTTCGATGTGAGGAATAAAAGAGAATTTGGCATCGAAAACCACTCCCAGGTCTTTTATAGTGGATAGTCTGTCAAGGGTGGATTCGCACAATGTATAATTAAATTGTACGAGGGTTTTATTTCGTGAGTATGAGACTACGTTACATTTCGAGATGTTGAGGTTTAGCCGGCTAGCCAGGCACCACTGACTGAGAACGGATATGCTGTCCTGCAAGAGGGTGCAATCCGCCGAAGTATCAATGCGATTAAATATTTTTATGTCGTCAGCATAAGCCAGTGTACTGCAATTGAGTGTTGAAATCAGATCGTTTATATAAAGGTTAAAAAGTAAAGGGCCCAGATTAGAACCCTGAGGTACGCCAGAAGTAGGAATAAACATGTCCGATCTAAAGCCCTCATACTCAACGAACTGCCTACGCCCCAAGAGGTAAGATTTCAACAACGAAACCAAGTTGTCGGAGAAACCAAAATGCTCAGAAACTTTCTGGAGTAAAAGGGAGTGGTCAATCTGGTCAAATGCCTTGGTAAAGTCCGTGTAAACAACATCAACTTGGCCTCCATTGTTAATGGCGCCGCAGACGTAAGAGGAGAACGAGCACAAATTAGTCAAACATGACCTCCCAGAATAGAAACCATGCTGATGACTCGAGAGCCCGTTGCAAACCCTGTAAAAGAGACGCTTATAGAGAATGATCTCAAACACTTTAGAAAAGCTACACAAGATTGAAATAGCTCGGTAGTTCTCGACTTGATGTGGGTCATCTTTTTTAAAGACAGGACAAACCCTGGCAACCTTCCAGACCTCAGGAAATTGACCGTTGCTCACAGAAAGATTGAACAGGTGGCAAAGTGGAACGCTCAAGGCAAAAGCACAGTCTCTCACCAAAAGAAAGAGAAAAGGTCATGTTCATGCACTAGCAAAAATAACACTCCCTTGTAGTGATAAGCAACTTTTTTGTAAAACTCATCAACAAAACCTTCATGACATTCAATGCAAATATTCATAATTAAATTTATAGATCTTATCTGAAGAACATAATGGAAATTACAAAACACTATTGATTCATGGTGTCGTACAGCACGATTCCATAACCACCAATCCTTATGGCGTTGATTAACAACTCCAGTAATATTTTGGACACGCTTGTCAACTGGAGCTTCATAGAAATCATGCACTTCCTTTATTCTTAATGTCACGTCAATATTTGGATTATAAGTGCAACAGCTATACGTCTCACTTACGACATCTTCTCCTATTTCGTCTTCTAAGGCGCTGTCGTTATTATTTTGCTTTTCTTCTCCCAATAACAAGAATAATTTAAATTATAAGCGTTTGTAGCTTTACAACACACATCGCAATTCATATGAAAAGGTCATGTTCATGCACTAGCAAAAATAACACTCCCTTGTAGTGATAAGCAACTTTTTTGTAAAACTCATCAACAAAACCTTCATGACATTCAATGCAAATATTCATAATTAAATTTATAGATCTTATCTCAAGAACATAATGGAAATTACAAAACACTATTGATTCATGGTGTCGTACAGCACGATTCCATAACCACCAATCCTTATCGCGTTGATTAACAACTCCAGTAATATTTTGGACACGCTTGTCAACTGGAGCTTCATAGAAACCATTCACTTCCTTTATTCTTAATGTCACGTCAATATTTAGATTATAAGTGCAACAGCTATACGTCTCACTTACGACATCTCCTATTTCGTCTTCTAAGGCGCTGTCGTTATTATTTTGGTTTTCTTCTTCCAATAACAAGAAAAATTTAAATTATAAGCGTTTGTAGCTTTACAACACACATCGCAATTTATATGTAAAAAGTCATGTTCATGCACTAGCAAAAAAGACACTCCCTTGTAGTGATAAGCAACTTTTTTGTAAAACTCATCAACAAAACCTTCATGACATTCAATGCAAATATTCATAATTAAATTTATAGATCTTATCTGAAGAACATAATGGAAATTACAAAACACTATTGATTCATGGTGTCGTACAGCACGATTCCATAACCACCAATCCTTATCGCGTTGATTAACAACTCCAGTAATATTTTGGACACGCTTGTTAACTGGAGCTTCATAGAAACCATTCACTTCCTTTATTCTTAATGTCACGTCAATATTTAGATTATAAGTGCAACAGCTATACGTCTCACTTACGACATCTCCTATTTCGTCTTCTAAGGCGCTGTCGTTATTATTTTGGTTTTCTTCTTCCAATAACAAGAAAAATTTAAATTATAAGCGTTTGTAGCTTTACAACACACATCGCAATTTATATGTAAAAAGTCATGTTCATGCACTAGCAAAAAAGACACTCCCTTGTAGTGATAAGCAACTTTTTTGTAAAACTCATCAACAAAACCTTCATGACATTTAATGCAAATATTCATTATTAAATTTATAGATCTTATCTGAAGAACATAATGGAAATTACAAAACACTATTGATTCATGGTGTCGTACAGCACGATTCCATGACCACCAATCCTTATCGCATTGATTAACAACTCCAGTAATATTTTGGACACGCTTGTGAACTGGAGCTTCATAGAAATCATTCACTTCAGGATTTATTCTTAATATCACGTCAATATTTGGATTATACGTGCAACAGCTATACGTCTTACTTACGACATCTTCTCCTATTTCGTCTTCTAAGGCGCTGTCGTTATTATTTTGCTTTTCTTCTCCCAATAACAAGAAAAATTTAAATTATAAGCGTTTGTAGCTTTACAACACACATCGCAA
Source organism: Ips typographus (assembly GCF_016097725.1). NCBI lineage: Eukaryota > Metazoa > Arthropoda > Insecta > Coleoptera > Curculionidae > Ips > Ips typographus. The sequence goes on from NC_138434.1 coordinate 4,821,656, forward strand.
TTCATATGAAAAAAGTCATGTTCATGCACTAGCAAAAATAACACTCCCTTGTAGTGATAAGCAACTTTTTTGTAAAACTCATCAACAAAACCTTCATGACATTTAATGCAAATATTCATAATTAAATTTATAGATCTTATCTGAAGAACATAATAGAAATTACAAAACACTATTGATTCATGGTGTCGTACAGCACGATTCCATAACCACCAATCCTTATCAAGTTGATTAACAACTCCAGTAATATTTTGGACACGCTTGTCAACTGGAGCTTCATAGAAATCATTCACTTCAGGATTTATTCTTAATATCACGTCAATATTTGGATTATAAGTGCAACAGCTATACGTCTCACTTACGACATCTTCTCCTATTTCGCCTTCTAAGGCGCTGTCGTTATTATTTTGGTTTTCTTCTCCCAATAACAAGAAAAATTTAAATTATAAGCGTTTGTAGCTTTACAACACACATCGCAATTCATATGAAAAAGTCATGTTCATGCACTAGCAAAAAAGACACTCCCTTGTAGTGATAAGCAACTTTTTTGTAAAACTCATCAACAAAACCTTCATGACATTCAATCCAAATATTCATAATTAAATTTATAGATCTTATCTGAAGAACATAATGGAAATTACAAAACACTATTGATTCATGGTGTCGTACCGCACGATTCCATAACCACCAATCCTTATGGCGTTGATTAACAACTCCAGTAATATTTTGGACACGCTTGTCAACTGGAGCTTCATAGAAATCATGCACTTCCTTTATTCTTAATGTCACGTCAATATTTGGATTATAAGTGCAACAGCTATACGTCTCACGTACGACATCTTCTCCTATTTCGTCTTCTAAGGCGCTGTCGTTATTATTTTGCTTTTCTTCTCCCAATAACAAGAAAAATTTAAATTATAAGCGTTTGTAGCTTTACAACACACATCGCAATTTATATGAAAAAAGTCATGTTCATGCACTAGCAAAAATAACACTCCCTTGTAGTGATAAGCAACTTTTTTGTAAAACTCGTCAACAAAACCTTCATAACATTCAATGCAAATATTCATAATTAAATTTATATATCTTATCTCAAGAACATAATGGAAATTACAAAACACTATTGATTCATGGTGTCGTACCGCACGATTCCATAACCACCAATCCTTATCGCATTGATTAACAACTCCAGTAATATTTTGGACACGCTTGTGAACTGGAGCTTCATAGAAATCATTCACTTCAGGATTGATTCTTAATATCACGTCAATATTTGGATTATAAGTGCAACAGCTATACGTCTCACTTACGACATCTTCTCCTATTTCGCCTTCTAAGGCGCTGTCGTTATTATTTTGCTTTTCTTCTCCCAATAACAAGAAAAATTTAAATTATAAGCGTTTGTAGCTTTACAACACACATCGCAATTCATATGAAAAAGTCATGTTCATGCACTAGCAAAAATAACACTCCCTTGTAGTGATAAGCAACTTTTTTGTAAAACTCATCAACAAAACCTTCATGACATTCAATGCAAATATTCATAATTAAATTTATAGATCTTATCTCAAGAACATAATGGAAATTACAAAACACTATTGATTCATGGTGTCGTACAGCACGATTCCATAACCACCAATCCTTATCGCGTTGATTAACAACTCCAGTAATATTTTGGACACGCTTGTGAACTGGAGCTTCATAGAAATCATTCACTTCCTTTATTCTTAATGTCACGTCAATATTTGGATTATACGTGCAACAGCTATACGTCTTACTTACGACATCTTCTCCTATTTCGTCTTCTAAGGCGCTGTCGTTATTATTTTGCTTTTCTTCTCCCAATAACAAGAAAAATTTAAATTATAAGCGTTTGTAGCTTTACAACACACATCGCAATTTATATGAAAAAAGTCATGTTCATGCACTAGCAAAAAAGACACTCCCTTGTAGTGATAAGCACCTTTTTTGTAAAACTCATCAACAAAACCTTCATGACATTCAATCCAAATATTCATAATTAAATTTATAGATCTTATCTGAAGAACATAATGGAAATTACAAAACACTATTGATTCATGGTGTCGTACCGCACGATTCCATAACCACCAATCCTTATCGCATTGATTAACAACTCCAGTAATATTTTGGACACGCTTGTGAACTGGAGCTTCATAGAAATCATTCACTTCAGGATTTATTCTTAATATCACGTCAATATTTGGATTATAAGTGCAACAGCTGTACGTCTCACTTACGACATCTTCTCCTGTTTCGCCTTCTAAGGCGCTGTCGTTATTATTTTGGTTTTCTTCTCCCAATAACAAGAAAAATTTAAATTATAAGCGTTTGTAGCTTTACAACACACATCGCAATTTATATGAAAAAAGTCATGTTCATGCACTAGCAAAAAAGACACTCCCTTGTAGTGATAAGCAACTTTTTTGTAAAACTCATCAACAAAACCTTCATGACATTCAATGCAAATATTCATAATTAAATTTATAGATCTTATCTCAAGAACATAATGGAAATTACAAAACACTATTGATTCATGGTGTCGTACAGCACGATTCCATAACCACCAATCCTTATCGCGTTGATTAACAACTCCAGTAATATTTTGGACACGCTTGTGAACTGGAGCTTCATAGAAATCATTCACTTCCTTTATTCTTAATGTCACGTCAATATTTGGATTATACGTGCAACAGCTATACGTCTTACTTACGACATCTTCTCCTATTTCGTCTTCTAAGGCGCTGTCGTTATTATTTTGCTTTTCTTCTCCCAATAACAAGAAAAATTTAAATTATAAGCGTTTGTAGCTTTACAACACACATCGTAATTCATATGAAAAAAGTCATGTTCATGCACTAGCAAAAAAGACACTCCCTTGTAGTGATAAGCACCTTTTTTGTAAAACTCATCAACAAAACCTTCATGACATTCAATCCAAATATTCATAATTAAATTTATAGATCTTATCTGAAGAACATAATGGAAATTACAAAACACTATTGATTCATGGTGTCGTACCGCACGATTCCATAACCACCAATCCTTATCGCATTGATTAACAACTCCAGTAATATTTTGGACACGCTTGTGAACTGGAGCTTCATAGAAATCATTCACTTCAGGATTTATTCTTAATATCACGTCAATATTTGGATTATAAGTGCAACAGCTGTACGTCTCACTTACGACATCTTCTCCTGTTTCGCCTTCTAAGGCGCTGTCGTTATTATTTTGGTTTTCTTCTCCCAATAACAAGAAAAATTTAAATTATAAGCGTTTGTAGCTTTACAACACACATCGCAATTTATATGTAAAAAGTCATGTTCATGCACTAGCAAAAAAGACTCTCCCTTGTAGTGATAAGCAACTTTTTTGTAAAACTCATCAACAAAACCTTCATGACATTTAATGCAAATATTCATAATTAAATTTATAGATCTTATCTGAAGAACATAATGGAAATTACAAAACACTATTGATTCATGGTGTCGTACAGCACGATTCCATAACCACCAATCCTTATCGCATTGATTAACAACTCCAGTAATATTTTGGACACGCTTGTGAACTGGAGCTTCATAGAAATCATTCACTTCAGGATTTATTCTTAATATCACGTCAATATTTGGATTATAAGTGCAACAGCTATACGTCTTACTTACGACATCTTCTCCTATTTCGTCTTCTAAGGCGCTGTCGTTATTATTTTGCTTTTCTTCTCCCAATAACAAGAAAAATTTAAATTATAAGCGTTTGTAGCTTTACAACACACATCGCAATTCATATGAAAAAAGTCATGTTCATGCACTAGCAAAAAAGACACTCCCTTGTAGTGATAAGCAACTTTTTTGTAAAACTCATCAACAAAACCTTCATGACATTCAATGCAAATATTCGTAATTAAATTTATAGACCTTATCTGAAGAACATAATGGAAATTACAAAACACTATTAATTCATGGTGTCGTACAGCACGATTCCATAACCACCAATCCTTATCGCGTTGATTAACAACTCCAGTAATATTTTGGACACGCTTGTCAAGTGGAGCTTCATAGAAATCATTCACTTCCTTTATTCTTAATGTCACGTCAATATTTGGATTATAAGTGCAACAGCTATACGTCTCACTTACGACATCTTCTACTATTTCGTCTTCTAAGGCGCTGTCGTTATTATTTTGGTTTTCTTCTCCCAATAATAAGAAAAATTTAAATTATAAGCGTTTGTAGCTTTACAACACACATCGCAATTCATATGAAAAAAGTCATGTTCATGCACTAGCAAAAAATACACTCCCTTGTAGTGATAAGCAACTTTTTTGTAAAACTCATCAACAAAACCTTCATGACATTTAATGCAAATATTCATAATTAAATTTATAGATCTTATCTGAAGAACATAATGGAAATTACAAAACACTATTAATTCATGGTGTCGTACAGCACGATTCCATAACCACCAATCCTTATCGCGTTGATTAACAACTCCAGTAATATTTTGGACACGCTTGTCAAGTGGAGCTTCATAGAAATCATTCACTTCCTTTATTCTTAATGTCACGTCAATATTTGGATTATAAGTGCAACAGCTATACGTCTCACTTACGACATCTTCTCCTATTTCGTCTTCTAAGGCGCTGTCGTTATTATTTTGGTTTTCTTCTCCCAATAATAAGAAAAATTTAAATTATAAGCGTTTGTAGCTTCACAACACACATCGCAATTCATATGAAAAAAGTCATGTTCATGCACTAGCAAAAAAGACACTCCCTTGTAGTGATAAGCAACTTTTTTGTAAAACTCATCAACAAAACCTTCATGACATTTAATGCAAATATTCATAATTAAATTTATAGATCTTATCTGAAGAACATAATGGAAATTACAAAACACTATTGATTCATGGTGTCGTACAGCACGATTCCATAACCACCAATCCTTATCGCATTGATTAACAACTCCAGTAATATTTTGGACACGCTTGTGAACTGGAGCTTCATAGAAATCATTCACTTCAGGATTTATTCTTAATATCACGTCAATATTTGGATTATAAGTGCAACAGCTATACGTCTTACTTACGACATCTTCTCCTATTTCGTCTTCTAAGGCGCTGTCGTTATTATTTTGCTTTTCTTCTCCCAATAACAAGAAAAATTTAAATTATAAGCGTTTGTAGCTTTACAACACACATCGCAATTCATATGAAAAAAGTCATGTTCATGCACTAGCAAAAAAGACACTCCCTTGTAGTGATAAGCCACTTTTTTGTAAAACTCATCAACAAAACCTTCATGACATTTAATGCAAATATTCATAATTAAATTTATAGATCTTATCTGAAGAACATAATGGAAATTACAAAACACTATTGATTCATGGTGTCGTACAGCACGATTCCATAACCACCAATCCTTATCGCATTGATTAACAACTCCAGTAATATTTTGGACACGCTTGTGAACTGGAGCTTCATAGAAATCATTCACTTCAGGATTTATTCTTAATATCACGTCAATATTTGGATTATAAGTGCAACAGCTATACGTCTTACTTACGACATCTTCTCCTATTTCGTCTTCTAAGGCGCTGTCGTTATTATTTTGGTTTTCTTCTCCCAATAACAAGAAAAATTTAAATTATAAGCGTTTGTAGCTTTACAACACACATCGCAATTTATATTGTCACGATCTAATTTTTAGCCGTAACGCGGGGACGTGTAGGCTGGGGTCGTAGTCAAGTTAAACTCAAAGATTGGATAACAAAAACAACAACGTTTATTCATAGAGAAAGATTAAACGAATACTGAATTTATAAGAAGATAATAAAATAAATAAAAAGCATTGTCAGACATAAGTTGGTTCAATTCAAATTATCTTGTACTTACATGACAATTAATTCACAAACCATTTTGGACGAGGGTAAGTGTCAGGGTAGAGTTCCCTTAACTTTCGCGACCGAACCGTTTAGTTTCGCGGATAATTTCTAACTAACTTTTCTTTCCCAATTTCTCGGCTATTTATTGTAAGGTATTGCGATCCCTTAGTCAGTTCAATTTCTTAATTGCTTGTCTAAGCACTTGGATCATTGTCCGAACAATTGATGACTTATTGCTGACTGGCGATTGCAACACCTTAGCTAGCTTCCGTTCTAAAAAGGTTCGATTGCTTATTTTGCAGCTCAAGTGGTCGACGACTTGTTTCGGTCAGTGGCCGATTATTTGCTGAATAAGTAATTAACGAAAATCTACTTGTGACACATTCCCCCGGCCGACAAAAGGTAGTCCCTAGCTTTTCACAATATTAAAATTAAAAATAAATCAAAAAATGTAGTATCTATGGACATAAGTTCCGATAGGTTGATAAAAAAATAAATAAATTCCGTTATTTTCGTTAGTATCCCGTTCATACCCCAAAAGAAAAATTATAAAAGAAAACATATAACAATAAAAATAAATGTTTTTGTTATTTTCTTACCTCTAGAGTTTGTAAAAAAAAAAACTTAATGTCTCTATGCTTTAACACTGAGGCGGGAGACTTTTCACTCGCGATTCACTAGTATTCCGCGCACTATTGTTTGTTCGGGGATTCTATCTTCTTTTCGCGGCACTTCACTGCACTAAACACGGCTTCTGGAGACAGTTTGGACGGTGTCTGGTAGTGATGGGCAAGTTGTATGAAGAATTCGATTTAGCTGAATCGATTCAGATCTAATGGTGATAATTTGATTCGATTACTTATCACGCACTTTTTTTTTGATGCATCGAATCGAATTCAATTCAGTTATCATTAATGTGGGAGGTAGGACCAAACAAATTAGTGCACTACACACTGCACTGTATGTTCAACGAAAGCCAATAAATCAATTATTACATCATACAAAAATAAATTTTATTTAAACAATATTACAAAAAATACTACATACCTACGTATTCAACAAAAATAAGTTTGCAAGTTTGCATTGTTTCCAAAAGTTGCATTTTAATTCTACTTACGTGCTATGTGCTGGTAGCTTTTTATGTACCAAGGACATTAGAGAGAACATAATGACCTGAAGTTCGGGCCAATGGTCATTATACTCTCCCTAACGCCTGTGGTGCAAGTGTAATTCAGCAATTATTTAAAACATAAAAACATGTTCAAACAGTGCATTTTATATGTTAGTAATAGGAACTAAAGGAACTGGTTTGTTTCTTATCATCAACATAACTTAAGTTACATCAAAAACTTAACCTACACTAGAGTTTTGTCAGGTACAACATCATAAAATATCACATAGAACAGTCAAGTAATAAAAAAAGTAACTAAAACGCCTATTCAAAATCACTTATTGTTATTGTTTCTGGCCAATCATCCTTATTCAAAGACCCCAGAAAAAGTAAGGCAGCAAGTCTTTTAGAGGATAGTCGATTTCTTTTTTCCGTCATTATATTCCCCGCCTTTGAAAATAATCTTTCGGAAGGAACGGATGTTGCAGTAACAATCAAATATTTCAGAGCTAATTTTGACAACATAGGAAAAATATTTTCCATCTCAACCCAATATTTAATGGGATCATCTTTTCTGTTAATCAGAGGTTGTTGAAGGTAGTGCCTTAATTCAACATGCAACTCATTTGATGACGTATCCATCTGAGTCTTGGTTGACTCTTTGGTCATTAAAAATTCGTGGTAAGACCACAAGTCATCATCATTATGTGTTTGCTCAACTGGCTCTGACACTGATTGAGCTTTTTTTAAGAATATTAGAGATAAACTGAATTGCTGAACTAAGAGCAAGAGGGTTTTTGAAGTGAAGTTTTTTGTAACGTGGATCTAATAGTGTAGACACAGCCAGAATATTCACCAATTCCACACTTTTAAACCTTTTGTCAATTTGTTTCAAAATGTTTGACTTCAAGTCTAATACTGCATCGGAATTTAAAGTAGTACAGCTTTCAATAGCATGTGACATGCATTTTTCTAATGGTATTACACTACTGCATGTAACATAATCACTTCCACAAAGCTCAACTGTAATAAATTCAATGGGTTGCAAAATTTTTTTAATTTCTTTTGCCATTTCTAGTTCAGTTGCAGTTAACATAGGAGGTGATTTTGGAAACTTCAACAGCATTACACTAACAATATCGGATAATAAAATAAAACGCTCCAACATATGATATGTGGAGTTCCACCGCGTAGGAACTTCTTGAATTAACTTCAAAATGCTGCCTTCTGTTTTGCCTTCATTCAGTTGGAGACGCCTAATCTCATCAGATGCACTCACAGTCTGCTTTGTAAAAGTAACAATACTTTTAACTTTTAATATTAAATTTTTTATGGCCACATCTGATAACTCGATGGATTTGATTGCAACTAGATTTAATGTATGAGCAAAACAAGGAATGTGCTTGTTAGGTCCAAATGTGTCATTTACAGCTCTTACCATATTGGCACCATTGTCCGTTACAACACAAACAACCTTCTCTAAATCAATCGCCCACTGGTCACATACACTTATCATATTATCTTTTATATAAGACGCTGTATGGCTATTACTTAATGGAAAAACTCCTACAAGTACTGTTTTCAATTCTGTTTTTGGTTTCAAATAATGTACAGTTAATCCTAAATAACTCACTGTATTTCCAGTTTCAGTCCAAATGTCTGTAGTAAGGACTAAGTTGGTGGCGGACTTAAAGTTGGATTTCACAATCTCCCTTAACTGGTCATACTTGCTGTCAATCATTTTGGTGATAGTACGCCGACTGGGCACTTTATAAAGTGGTACAGCACATTTAATAAAATGTTTAAATCCTTCATTTTCTACTAGAGAATAGGGTAGAGCATCTTTGGCGATCATAAACAAAAGTGATTCAGTAATTTGTTTAGATTTACTGCCCTTCCTACTGAATGAGCTAACTGAATTGAAAGCATCATCTATGGGTAAAATCTTCAGTTTCTTTACAGTGGTCGGTTCAGATACTGAGCTAGTACTGGCTTCAGCAGATAGTGAACTAATAAAACTCATACTAGAACATGGGGTACTTCTGTTTGGAGATTGCTCAGCAGTGTCAAAGTTTGATGCTTCCATAGGACTGCAATAAACAAAAATTCGAAAATCAAAGCATATGATATCTAAAAATAAATTACACTACTTACATTGTTTCCACATCTGAGTGGCCTGCGTTTTTATGTTTTCTGCTCAAATGATTCCTTAAGTTGGTGGTGTTACCAGAAAACTTTAGAGACAAATGGCAAATTTTACACCTTACTATGTCTCTCTCTTCTTTAATGAAAAATTTCCATACAGTGCTCGTTTTTGGTGGAGACATTATTCATTATTTGAATTAAAACTTAATTCAAAAAAGGTGTACGTGGTGTAGAAAATTAGAAAACAAAGTAAATATTAAGAAGTCAACAAAAATCAAATCAAAGTCAACCTGCCAACCACAAGTTAAATTGAATGTCAATACTGTCAAACCTGTCACTCCTGAAACAAACTTAACCCTAATTCTTCTTTTTCGTTCATCTTTTTCTTCTCTGCATTTACTAACTAAATGCAAATGTTTCAATTGAATTCACATTTCAGGGCTCTGCCTCAAACCTGTTTACAGCCGGTCATAATGTCATATCATCATAATATTCTATTTAAATTTAACACACATACATTCATAGGAATCGCTTCAAATAATCGGAATGCACTAATCGATTCTCAAAATAATCGCGTATAAATTAATCGATACATTTTTTTCGATACATAGTTAATCGATATAGTATTGAATCGATTCAGAATCGCCCATCACTAGTGTCTGGAGTCTGGAACTACATATCTGTTATCTGTCTTATGGCTAAGATCAAACTGTAGGCCTTTTGCTGGACCTTTTCGCTAAGATCAAAGTGTAGCTCCTTGTGCTGGACCTTTTCGCTAAGATCAAAATGTAGCTCCTTGTGCTGGACCTTTTCGCTAAGATCAAAGTGTAGCTCCTTGTGCTGGACCTTTTCGCTAAGATCAAAGTGTAGCTCCTTGTGCTGGACCTTTTCGCTAAGATCAAAGTGTAGGCCCTTTTGGCTGAGATCAAAGTGTAGGCCCTTTTTGGCTAGGATCAAAGTGTAGGCCCTTTTCTATTTTATTGATTCTGGTGAGAATGTACCTCAACCAGTTTCAACTTTTGAATCTTCGGGCCATGTTCCTCCTGCCCATGATACATAAATTGTTAGAATTTCAAGAGACTCCGGTCCGAGATGGAAATATGTGCCAACCCAATGTTGTGGTGGACAGCCATATCAAGGGGGTTCGCTTCAGGGATTCCAGCAGCGCCTTATTGGTTCTATTGTCATGACCGGGTACAATAACAAAACTTATCGTATTGAGTCAACATAACTTGACGGGAGCCGATTTGGGATCATCCCCCGCGGCAGGTCACCACGGCCCAGTGTGTCTATTCCTACCGCGGCCACGATCACAAACCGACTCAACTGTGGTCGCGGTCTGACGTCCCGTGGCTGGTTTTTCATCGTCAGCGTTTCCAGTCTCCTTAGAGAAATGCCCGGACCTTTAACTTTTGCTGATTCTAGTTTCCATTTCCAGTGGCGTGTATTAGTTTTTACCGAGTCTGATCCAAAGCCTTGATCGCTCTTCATTTTGTAGTGGTTTCCTTCTGGCTTCTTCGCGTAGTAACTCCCGTCAGTGTTAAACGCAATAAAAAAAAACGTATTACTACCTACTGCGAATTAAATCTTAATGTCTAACATTCCCGTTATAATCATAAAATCCCTCGTAAAATATATAGGCATATTGATAATAGCCTTAGTTAAGTTATGCACTAAAAAAAAATAAATCCCTTTGTTTTTCTATATTATAAATTGTCCATTTGCCTACCACTGGTTTTATTTTGATACATTGTAAAGCCTTACTGTAATTCTTTGAAAACTTGCAATATGCCGATCAAGCTCTGCTTGCTCATATCATTTCATGTGAAAACAGTTAACGTCCTAATATTGAAACTTTGTAAACTTTTTCTTACGTGCCCCGTTTGACTTTTATAAAGTCTTCAAGTTACATTTGCAAGTAGTTACATGCAATCGTTTATTTATTACATTTAGCAACTCATATAATTTTTGAATTTGTAAACCCGTGGAATTTAACGCCCCATATTTTGACTACGGTACTTAATTACCGCATATGCTCGTAGTGTATTTTTTTGCCCCAATATACTTTTTCTTTCATTTGCCCCTTATTATTTTTATATAATTATTTTGTTTCTTTACATATCATTATGTAATTATTAATCTTCGCGCGCGCTTTTTATTAATTATTCTCGTATGCTGGATTGTGCAAGTTGGAACTGAAATAACGATGATATTTATTCATCAGCAGTTTTTTCGTATACGTACCGCGATGACTTAAATAACAAAGTGATCGTCATCCGTTTGCAGCATAGGAGAAGAATTAATTGTAGATACATGTATCATTTTTTCCTTTTTCCCTTACTAAGGAAAATCACTTGCGTACTTTAGTACACTCTATTTGGGCTAATACTGTTTCGCCTTGGGACAGTGAGCGTAATTCTTTATTTTCTTTTAATTCGAGCGTAAAAATTTTTGATTCTGTAGAGCTTTTATTTTCGCCCATCTTAGTCATTTCAATTCTTTCTTTTTCTTTTATGGGCGATTTCGGATTTCCACGGTGTCTGCTTTTCCTGCAGTTTACTACGTATTTTATGAGTTTATGTGCTATAATAATTACGGAAAGAAGGAGGCACGCACAAGTAGTATAAAAGAATACATCATGTAGATATTCAGAGGATGCTTCCCCTTTTTTGTCTGCTCTTGCGGCAGCTACTAAATTTGACGCTACTATTACTCTATTTTGACTTTGTATCAAATATACTACAAGAATTGACAATATGATATTCCACATCAGGAATATTGTGTCACTGTGCAGACCGTATCTGTCACTATAAGTATTCTCTTGGCTTATTTCGTCAATTTGGTCGATTACTGTCCTGACTAGATTCTCGTTGCTAGTCAGATTCAAGTGCGGTATTTGCAGGGACCAATTCGTATTTAAACATTCTTCTATGTTTTTATAAGTGGGTACATTATTTGTTATTTTAGGGTTAAGTATGAAAGACTGTAGGTTGGACCATGTCGCTGGGATAATGTGGATAGCCATTGGTTTGAGAGTTACGACGTCGGGACAGGGAAAACGCTGAGGAATGATAGTTTTGCCTTGCGCTATCAGTTTGCAATTACAGGGCAGTTTTACCTTAATTGAGTCCTGGTGGCTGTAATTTTTTGGTATTGTTGAACTGGTTTCGCCGCATTTGATAATCGTTGTAGGGTCAGGGTGGGTAATAATGTATGTTTCTTCTGCTATTTCGGAAATTATTAGTGAACTTGACGTGTGGCAGTTCATTGGACAGAATTGACTTAACTCTTGTACCGTACATCCCTCGTACAGTTTTCTTGCACATTCAGGACCTTGGGTATTATCTGATGAGAATCGTGGGATGAAACATAATTTATCGTGATAAGGTTTACATTGGTGTAATCCGGAGCCCGAAATTTGACGTAGACTTTGTTTATCTTGGGTGGGTTCGTTGTTTACTGCCAAAAATAATGTTTGATGTGGTATTGTGCAAGTTTGGTTAAACCACGCAAAGGGTGAGGTTACTAATTCGAAAAGGTCCCAATGTTGATTTTTCTGTATCAGTGGTATTTTGACTAATACTAGAATTCTGTTTTGGAAAAATGAGCATTCTGCAATTGGGAGTTCATAATACGTGGAGATCTGTTTAAGAGGGATTGCAATGTCTTGCTCGGATTTTTCAATCTCTAATTTTAGTTTTTTCAAATCGTTTCCCAGAACCGATGGGTTAATGATAGAGGGTGGGATTTTATGGTCCTTACATTGGTCAAGGATGGTGTGTCTTCGTAAGGCTCTTGTTATCACGATAATTCGTTTGAGGTTTTGAAATTCATTGTATGCCAGAATTGTGGTAAAATTGGCTTGGTGTCCCAAATTCATTATTTGTCGACGAAGTTCGTTTGTGCTGCCTTCTATGTATTTTATTCTATTTTCTGTCTCTTTGAACGATGACCGTATAGCTTTATCGTATTCCTTAAAATGCATAGAGTTTTCGCTAATCTCTCTTAATGTGTTTGAAAGCCCTTTTCCTAGTGTGTTGAGTCGATTTTTCATTCTCTCTTCATTTTCCGTTAGAAGTGTAAGTTTCTTCTCTGTAGCCAAACCACAACACCACGCGAACCCTTCTCCGATAAAATCTAGTGCCCTTTTTCCTCTAAACTGGCTATACTCTGTTTTCTCTCCTTTGGAGTGTTTATCCATTGATTTTATACTCCAACTTTCCTCAAATAAACTGAATTCCTGCGTAAAGGCTTCCGATAGTTGGTCTAGGTGATTCTGGAATATGCATTCTTCGCTGCTTTCTTGGCATTGTGTTTTTAATGGTTTTTGGCTCGTAAAGCTGGCGTCGAAACTTTCATCCCAAGTCGTCTCGTATTTTAGAGGTATCGTTGCTTCGTAGGTTATGGTGTTTGACAGCGGTTTCCAAAATGCCCCTGCGCTCACTTCCACATGATATTCCAGTCCCTCATATTGGTATAACAGGGTTGTTAATCTACACAAGATAATAGGATTATTAAGTGGAAATTACTCTCCCTAATATGCTCAAGCCTATATATAAAAAAAAAAATAAGTATAAAATAAGAAGACATTATGTGTTTAATTGTTATCGTTGTTATCGTCTTTGGGATAAGCCTCGGGAGTCCAAGGATCATTATATGGTAATATTCGGCTTATCTTTTTTTGATTTTTTCGATGTCCCCAGTTGTACCTCGTAGTCCACGTCCGATACCTTCCTTGTTATATAGTAGGGCCCAGACCATCTTAAAAGTAATTTTTCGCTTTTCCCGACTTTTCTAAAGGGTGTGAATACCTTTACCTGGTCTCCTTCGGCATATTCTACGTGTCGGTGTTTGTTATCGTATCTTATTTTATCACTCTGTTGTTTCTTTTGTATATTGTTGACTGCCCGATTTCTAGCCGCTAATGCGCCCTCTCGGATGTCGTTACTTGTGCAGGGTCCTTCTGCGGGAATCAGATTTGCTTCTGTAGGTAATATTGGTTCTCGTCCGTATACTAACATAAAAGGTGAGAATTGTGTCGTATCTTGTCGGCTTGTATTGTAGGCAAAGGTGACTTGGCCCAAATATTCGTCCCAATCTGTCTGTTGCGTGTTTGTATAGATTGATAACATGTCCGCCAGTGTCTTATTTAATCACTCCGTGAGACCATTCGTACTTGGGTGGTATGCTGTTGTGAATTGTTTAGTTGTACCCATTTTTTTTTAATAATTCGTTGACTAATTCGGACTGAAACACCTTTCCTCTGTCGCAAAGTAAATATTTTGGTGCTCCGTGTCTTGTTACTATATTTTCGAGTATAAATTTTGCTACGGGCCCGGCTTTTCCGTTCGGTAATGCTTTTGTTTCAGCCCATCTGGTTGCGTAATCTGTTGCGACTACAATCATAGTATTTCCGTTTCTACTTTTTCGAAATGGTCCCAATAAGTCGATTCCTACTCTTTCAAAAGGGGTTCCCACAGGGATCGGTTGAAGCAGTCCTATTGGTTTTCTATTTTGCTGTCCTTTTCTTGCTTGACAGTCTGCGCAGCCTTTCACAAACCTTTCGACGTCCTTCTGAAGTCCGTCCCAGTAATAACGGTCCTTGATTTTGTGCAAGGTCTTTGCCATACCGAGGTGTCCGCAAAGGGGTTCCGAGTGGTGGCTGTACATAATTTCTCCTACTAATTCTTTCGGGATTACCAACAATTTACTACGACCTGTATTGTTACTATTTATCTTGTATAGGACCCCATTTTCCAGTCTAAAGTTTTTGGCCCTTTTCGCTAGTCCAATACTTGCGTTTTCCGGGTGTTCTACAGCTTCCACTAGCTCTCTTATAGCATCATCTTTGTTTTGAAATCCTTGAATGTCAATGGCCTCTAACAGAAACGTGTCTACTTCTTCCACTTCTTCTGGCGGCAGGACTGGGTGTCTGCTTACGCAATCGGCGTCTTTGTGAGCAACCCCACTCTTGTGTTCTATGGTGTAGTCGAATTCCGACAATGTGATAGCCCATCTCGCTAGCCTGCCTATTGGGTCCTTTAAAGTTTTTAACCAGCAGAGCGCGTGATGATCGGTTATAATTTTTACTGGTTTTCCATATATTAATGATCTGAGATATTTTAATGCCCATACTGCCGCGAGTCCTTCGATTTCTGTTATGGTGTAATTTTTCTCTGCTTTTGATAGTGTCCTACTGGCATAGGCGATGGGGTGCTTCTTTCTTTCTTCATCTTCCTGTAGCAACACAGCTGCTACGCCTAACAAACTTCCGTCCACTCTTAGCTCCGTCGGCTTTTCGGGATTGTAGTGCGCTAACACTGGTGCAGTGCAAAGTTTTTCCTTTAAAATTTGGAATGCTTCTTCTTGACTTCCGCCCCAGATGAATTTTGTATCCTTATGTGTCACTCCGTATAGTGGCTTGGCCAACTGGCTGAAATTCTTTATGAACTTTCGATAATAATTACACAGCCCTAAAAAGCTTTGTACACTTTTTACATTTTTTGGGGTTGGGAAGTTTCTTATCGCTATTAATTTTGATTCATCTGGCTGAAGGCCTTCCCGCGAGACGCTGTACCCTAGAACATTAATTTTTTCTTTTAGGTATTCGCATTTACTGGGTTTTAGGGTTAGTCCTGCGTCCCTCAAGCGTTGAAATACTTTTCTTAGCTTAAACAGATGTTCTTCTTTTGTTTTTGAAAATATAATTATGTCATCCATGTATATAAGTATTTCTTTCCATTTCATGTCTCTAAACACCCTATCCGCTAGTGCCTGAAATGTCGCCGGCGCGTTACATAGTCCAAAACTCATATAGTTAAATTCCCATAGTCCGTGCCCTTGTGTTTGAAATGCAGTATATTGTTTAGAATCCTCGCTTATCGGTACTTGCCAAAACCCAGAGTACATGTCCAACGTTGAAAAATACTTTGAATTGCCTAGGTATGTTAAGATGTCGTCGATATTTGGTACTGTGTATGCTGATTTTCTTGTTACGTCGTTAAGTTTTCTATAATCCACGCAAAACCTAGATTCGCCCGACTTTTTCTTTACCAAGACGACCGGACTGGCCCATGGTGATTGACTGGGTCTGATGATGTGAAAGGCCCCGGGTAACGATCCCGGTACCTCTCTCAAGATTCTTTTCAGTTTTTGCCAAAGTAGTTGTGAAGGTTTTGATTGAAATCTACTACACAAGTTTACTGCAAAACAGATATCTGGCCTAGTCGCCAACATCAAATATATTAAAGAACAGGTCAGTTCTCTTCACTTGATTGATTTTCAGTATCAGTACACTCATTAATCTCAAAACCTCCAACTTCCATTGGTGTTTTCACTGGTTTGCAGTTACTCATATTAAAACGACGTAAAATGGACTCAATATAACTTTTCTGACATAAATACATACTGTTAACGATTCAAAAACGCGCGCGAAGCTCAAAGTGTCCGTCCCTCCGCGATGAAAATGGAACCGACCTCTCGCACGGGAATGAACGTGAAGAAGTGCGTGCACATTCTTTGTCTTTTGTCTGACGTCGGCTATTAGTCGGATCAGTTAACGGGTCAATTAGATAGATTTTCCGACTTCTTATATGCAATCAGTCAACCTGATGCAGTTCAAATAAATGAATTGCAAATGCGTATTTCTAAAATAGGAAATTTATTGGAAAGATTTGAAGAAATTCAATTAAAAAATGGATATTTTGCATCCAGAGCCTGAGGATGGTAATGACGATCAAAGTAGCTTTGAAAAGCGATTCTATAGTCTAGCTTCTATTGCAAATAAGCTGGTTAGTGATTTTACTAGTCCTTTGGTTTCTGCTACTCATTATATTCCTCAACCAGACGTGAATATTGGTGGTAGTAATACAGTACTAGGTAGTACTAGATTACCAAATTTAGAATTACCAAAATTTAATGGAAACTTTGAGAAATGGTCGCAGTTTTCTGAAACTTTCCAAACGTTAGTTCACAATAATCGGCATTTAGACACGATTCAAAAGTTTTATTACTTATTAGATAGCTTAGAGGGCCCTGCTAGAGAACTTTTAGATTGCTTAGAAATTAAACGTGACAATTACGCAGTTGCTTTAGGATTATTAGAAAATCGCTACCAAAATAAGCCTGTAATAATACAGAAACACATCAAAGCACTAGTTGACATGCCACCAATAAGTAATGCATTGCCTAATTTGTTGCCAACTATAAATGACTCAATAGAAAAACATGTTAGAGCCTTAAAGGCACTAGGTGAGCCAGTAGAACAATGGGATAGACTGCTGATATTCATTTTGAGTAGGAAACTAGATATTGAATCCAAGAAAGAATGGGAGGAAAAAACAATTTCTGTTTTTCATGGAGATCCAACTTTAAGTGACCTAACAAAGTTTTTAAGCAATAAATCTTTAATTCTAGAAACCGTTGAAACGAACATAAAACCCGTCAATTCCCGTTTTAAGTCCGATGTTAAAGTGGGTAGAGTTTGCAACTATACTTCCGAGCGAGCATCAGGCTCTCAGCTTAAATGTGAAGTATGCAAGGGTTCACACTTTGTTTATAATTGTATGCAGTTGCTGTCACTGTCAATTTCAGAACGGTCAAATGAAGTTAAGAGACTTAAACTTTGCTTTAACTGCTTACGTTCTAGTCATTCATCGAGAGACTGCACATCTGGTACCTGTAGAAAATGTGGAAGCGCCACAATACACTATTGCATCTAGATTCTAATAGTTCTCGAGATGTTCATAGAAATATTGGAACTACTAACAATTCAGATAGTGTTCATGTTAGTTTAGAAACGTCAGGAGAACGAGATGAACCCGTAGTTGTGGCAACATCGGTTAGTAAGTCGAAAAAAATATCGCAGGTGTTGTTAACAACGGCAATAATTTTTATTAAAAATAGACAGGGTTCATTTATAAAATGTCGAGCTTTATTAGACAATGCATCTCAGTCGAACTTTGTCACTTCTGAATTAGCTGACAGGTTGCAGGTGACTCAACAACGAGTGAATATTCCTGTGACTGGAGTTAATCAAATATCGACTAAAATACGATCTAAATTACACTCTGTAATAAAATCGTGCTACAATAACTTCCAGGCTGATCTAACATTCCTTGTACTAGACAATATCACTTCTAACCTTCCAATTAGAACATTTAGTGTTGCGGAACTGAACATACCACCAAATTTGCAGTTGGCTGATCCTAGCTTCAATGTTTCTTCTAACATAGACGTTTTGTTAGGTGCAGGTTTGTTTCTTAAATTGTTGTGCGTAGGACAAATAAAATTGGGTGATCAGCAACCAATTCTACAGAAAAGCGTGTTAGGCTGGTTAGTTTCAGGAGAAATCTATGAATCCTAGTCTATGAAGACTACAGTAATTCAGTGCTAGTTTGTCACACAACTACAAATCAGGATTTAGAAAATCAGTTAGAAAGGTTCTGGAACATTGAGGAATGTGAGCCTAAAAGATTTTTCTCTAAAGAAGAAGTTGAATGTGAGGAGGATTTTGTAGAAAATTATGCTAGGGATAAAACCGGTAGGTTTAATGTAGCTTTACCACTCAAGGACAATGTGAACCGATTAGGGGATTCCTTTGAAAGTGCACTAAATAGGTTTCACAGCCTAGAAAAGAAGCTTTCACGGAATTCTTCGTTACAAAAGCAATATGTAGAATTTATGCAAGAGTATATGAAGCTAGGTCATATGACGCAAATAGAACCGGACAACGAAAATGTTACGTCTCCTATATTCTACCTACCTCACCATGGTGTGATAAATAGTGATAGTTTAACTACTAAAATGCGAGTGGTGTTTGATGGTAGCGCTAAAAGTGCTAGTGGACTATCACTAAATGATGTACTGAAAGTTGGTCCAACCATTCAAGAAGATCTATTAAACATATTAATTAGATTCAGGCAGTTTGATGTAGTATTGACCGCGGACATTGCCAAAATGTATCGACAGATAAATGTCACTGAAGCACATAGAGACTTGCAACGAATCCTATGGAGGTCAGATCCATCCCTTGAAATTGAACACTACCAGCTAAATACTGTAACCTATGGCACTGCTTCAGCTTCATTTTTGGCCACTCACTGTTTGCATCAAATTGCTATTGATATTGAGAAAACAAGACCCGATATTAGTCAAATTATTAACAAAAATTTCTATGTTGATGATCTAATTCTGAGTGTGGAATCTGAGGAAAGGGCTTTAGATGTTGTTAGTCAATTGTCAAATATTCTGAATCAGTATGGTTTCCCACTCCGAAAATGGTCAAGCAATAAGGAAAATATACTAAAGGAAATTTCTCAAGATGATACAGAGATAGGCTACATGATATCCGAGGGAGATTGTAAGAAAACTTTAGGAATTTATTTTAATTCTACTTCAGATTTTTTAGAATATGTTGTTAAGACAAGTAATTCAAGAAAGGATCATTTAACGAAAAGAGTAATATTAGAGAGTTATTGCAAGCCACATTACGGCATTATTAAAGTAAATTTTATTAAAAGCAATGCTTAATTTCATCTATTTTAAGTTCAGGTTATCGCAGTGAAAAACGAACACCGTTTTTTTTAAACATGACCTAAAAAAAAACGAAATTATTAAAAATTACTTTTTTGAGATTTTTCACACTTATTTTAAGTTAGCTATTTGCAATTTACAACGAATTTGGGGGTCAATAGAAGGAGAGACTAGGACTAGGTGGTACGACTAGAAAAAAATATTACTGGTGATAGTGATAATGGAAAACATTTTGGAAGCAGTTATTTTGGGAGGTGGTGCTGAGGACGAAGTAGAATTTGTGATCTTAAATAATATATTAGTAGATCGGGATGATGTAGGAGAACCAGAAAATAGCACTTTCTATTTAGATAATTTTTCTGATCAAGAAATAAAGCTGAACTTCAGATTCAATAGGCATGATATTGAAATTTTAACAAACACCCTAAGATTACCACCAGAAATACAAACTGATACCAGACACAAAGTCAACAGTGAGTATAATTTTTTTAATTCACTTCTGTACTATTTTTTTTTTTAATTCAAGAATTAACTGCCCATGTATTATTTTAAGAAGACTGGCATACCCCAATCGACTGGCAGATATTTCTCAGATGTTCAAACTTTCGCCTCAATCACTCTCTCAAATTATAAATAAAACAGCTAGCTTAATAATTGAAAGTCATGGTTCATTGTTAGATGATCTAAATGTTTTAAATTGGTTAGATAGGAATAGACTTCAATATTATGCTCAGGTATGTTAACTCTGCATATAAATTTAGGAAGTTAGTGTTAAACAATGTTTTAGGCAATTCATAACAAAGGTGGCGCAATCCCCAACTGTTGGGGTTTTATCGATGGGACAGCTAGACAAATTTGCAGGCCTTCTGTCCAACAGGAAGAATATTATTCAGGCCATAAAAGAAACCACTGCATGTATCAGTCAGTACTTTGTCCTGATGGTCTGATTGTCAGTTTAAAAGGAGCTTATCCAGGTACTATAGTTCACTTGAAATAAGTACTACAAATCTTTCATTGTCTATTTTGCACTTAGGTAGACGA
Source organism: Ips typographus (assembly GCF_016097725.1). Classification (NCBI taxonomy): domain Eukaryota; kingdom Metazoa; phylum Arthropoda; class Insecta; order Coleoptera; family Curculionidae; genus Ips; species Ips typographus. The sequence continues at coordinate 4,842,383 of NC_138434.1, forward strand.
CATGATGCTGGCATTTTTAGGGACTCCGGCTTATATGAACGCTTGGAATTAAAAGCTGTATTTGGAGATGAAAAGTATGTGCTTTATGGAGATCAAGCTTATGGAGTTATGGAATTATTATTGTCACCTTTCCCTGGGAGACCTGAAGCTCTGCTTCCCTACCAACAACAGTTTAACATGTCAATGAGAAATTTACGTGTAGCAGTAGAATGGGGTTTCCAAAAAGTTGTATGTGAATTTGCTTTTGTAGATTTTAAAAAAAATCAAAAATTGCTTCTTCAAGATATTGATAATTTATTTAAATTCGCAGTTTTTCTGACAAATTGCCACACTTCTATATATGGAAGTCAAACTAGCACATATTTTAATGTAGAACCTCCGAGTTTAGAGGAGTATTTAGGTTGAAAAAACCTTTGAACTTTGTAAATAAAATTGTATAATAGTTATACAACAAGTGACAAAAAAAATTTAAAATCTTTATTAACAAATAAAAGTATAAAAGTACAAATTAATTGTGCATTAATGTATTACAGCTCGTTACATTTATGGCATGTCAATGAAGATTTGTTTTGTTACAACCCCTCTATCATCTTTTGCTGAGCTTCAATTAACTTATTTTTGGTTTTCATTTCAGACAAATCCATTGATAGTCTCTCATTTTCGAATCCTAATCTTTGGAGCTTTTCTTGCTTCTCTATTTCAAATTTCTGCTCGTCAAATTTTAATCTGGCTTCATCTAGCGCCAATTTTCGCTTTTCTAATTTTAATTTTTTTTCTTCAAGGTCTATCTCCTTTAGCCGAATTTCTCGTTCTCTCTCCTGTTTCTCATTTAGGTATGATAATGCATCTTTCTTTAATATTCGGCTTTTGTTAGTTTTTTTTCTAACTGGAACTAATGCAATATGTGGGTTATAATACTTCATATACAATATCCAATACAAGTGTATAGTTACACATCATCCGAATTTATTATTTGGCTTTTTTGTAAGTTTTGTGGCCTAGTGAGAAATCCAGGTTACAATACTGAGTTAGATAAGTGACCCAAGTAACTTGTAAAAAAGCCTATATTGATTGGTGGAATTGCAAATGTTAAATTCTAATGATGTGCACCCATACTTGTACTACATATCATATTATCAAACAGTTACCTAATATTTTTCTTTTTTCAAGTTGAATTTTATTTTTGTCAACTCTCAGGTCTTGTTGTGACGCCATTTGCTTTTCTCCAGTAGTTTCTGCATAATTTTCAACCAGTTTGCTGCCTATTCCTACAGATTCACTCTGCTGAGAACCTACAATTCTATTATATTAAAATATATCAAGTACTGAGTCAGTTTTTTTTCTAACCGTCCAAATTTAGACTGTGATAATCATGGTCTATGATAGTGGATTGTATAACAGTTTCACTTTCAAAAGGAGGTCCTGTAAAAACCAATTGATCCTTTAAAACATAAAAGTTTACAATGACGCATATCTTTATAGATGAAGTGTTACCTCAAATGATGATCATCTTATATGAGTATAAGCTGTAGAGTCATAACATAAATTCATATTTATATTCAAACTGTCTTTGCATTAAGCAAAATAAGTAAATAAAATAAAAAGTACTAATTTTCAGTTGCAATAGTGCCAATTATCAACTAGGTTTGTCATTTGCTGAAACACCTACATATGAGCCTACATAATATATACCTGTCTCAGAAGTATCGTGAAGTGTGGATAAATTGTACATTGGTAATTCAGACTCTTCTACAAAATCAAATTGACCCTGATTTTCATAATTTTTAAGAGCAATTGTTTCTCTTGTACTCCTTCCTGCATCCGAATCACTTTTTCTTTGGTTGTGGCTTTATGCCTTTTTTTTATAACCAAATCAGCCTCCATTGAAATTATTTCTTGCAATAGGGTATCTTTTTCTGAGTAAGGTTCTTCACAACCAGATCTGTAAAAATATTATTTTGTTACCCAGGTATATAAAGTGCTAACACAAATTAACCTACTTTACTCTTTCTTTCTGTTCTTTCGCCTTCCACATTTCAATTAGCCACTGCAGATGTTGTTTTAAGGTTTTTATGACAAACTTTTTGGAGGTAAGCCTCTCCATATTAATTTGTACAATTTCCCACCTTTCAGGATGCAACATTGGTATCTGTTGAACTACTTCCCGGAGAAATATTACGTCGTCTTCGTGTGTAAATCTCAAGCGTCGTTGCTTCTGTCTCTCCATAATCTTATTATTTATTCACCTCACATCCAAAAGTATCAAAAAAATCCGATTTATTGAAAAAATAAACAAACCTCATAACCTCAAAAATTGCGCTAAAATTATTTGCCGATCTGCCACCAGTACTGTTCTCGAGTCCGAGTTTACCCGACGATCGTATAAAAGTCAAATAAAGGTCAACTTAAAAACAACTTAAATAAAGGCGAGCAGTATTCTAATAAAGTAGCCTATATTAATATCATTAAATGCGCATGCTCAGATGTCAAAATAAAGGAATACTTTATTAAAGTCATTTAGTTTGTGCGTTGCGATATCTTTCTAATGTCTTTTATTTCTCAGATTTTCGATCCTCTTGGATTGGTAGGCCCAATAATCGTTAGAGCTAAAATTTTCTTACAAAAATTGTGGGAAATGGGGCTAAGTTGGGATGAAACTATCCCAATGGAGCTGTTCACTAATTGGACGCAGTTTTACTTGCAATTAGACGCACTAAATGAAATAAAAATTCCAAGACAAATTTTAATTAGTAATCCAACAAAAATATCAATACATGGTTTCTGCGATGCCAGTGACCTCGCATATGGTTGTGCCTTGTACTTGAGATCAGAGAATAGTCTCGGTGAACTTTGTGTTCGTCTTATTTGTGCTAAGTCTCGAGTTGCACCGATAAAGAAACTAAGTATTCCACGGCTAGAGTTAAGTGGAGCTTTGTTGTTATCGAAGCTAGTTCATAGGGTTGTTAATGCCTTGGATGTTAATGTAGATCAGGTATATCTGTGGACTGACTCCACGATTGTATTATCTTGGTTAGCTGAGCAACCAAGTAACTGGAAAGTCTTTATAGTTTAAACCGAGTGGCCGAAATTCAAGCTATTACTAAACATTACCAGTGGGGTCATGTAATTTCACAAGAAAATCCTGCTGATGTAATATCCAGAGGGGTCCAACCGAGTCAATTAAAAACACTAGATATATGGTGGCAAGGGCCCAGTTGGCTATCAACTGATCAGGTCAATTGGCCACAAAACCATATATTAGACAGAGATCTAGTTCCCGAGAGGAAAGAATTAAAATTAGTTTGTGCAAGTGTCATTGAAGATTTCGATTTGTTTAATAAGTTTTCTAATTTATTTAAATTACAGAAGGTAGTAGCATTTTGTCTGAGATTTTTTAATAATTTAAAACTAAACAGGGTGATAGATTGGTTGGTGATCTTTCAGTCGAGGAATTAGATAAATCTCTATTAGTATTGGTATGCATTATGCAGAGGCAAGTTTTTAGGGAAGAATTAGCAACCCTAGAATTATCCAAACCATTGTCAAAGCATTGTTCTATAAGTTCATTGGATCCATTTTTGGATAAAAATGGAATAATACGAGTAGGTGGTAGACTACGCAATGCAAATATGACTTATTCAGAGCGATTTCCTATTATTTTGGGTCAAAAACATATACTAACCAAACTAATTATACTGGATTATCACCACACACCACAAACAGCTACATGCAGGCTCACAAGCATTATTAGCTTCGCTGCGAACAAAATATTGGATAGTTAACGGTAGAAGCGCTGTTCGAAGTGTACTTTGCAAATGCATGACTTGTTTTAGGGTGAGTCCTCAGGTTCTGAGTCAAAAAATGGGTAATTTGCCCAAGGAATATCCGGTGTTGATTTAGCTGGGCCATATAACTTAAAGGACGGAAAACTTTGAAATAGGGCAATTGTTAAGGGATATATGTGCTTGTTCATTTGCTTCACTACTAAGGCTACACATATTGAACTTGTAGGTGATTTAAGTTCAAACTCGTTCTTGAATGCATTAAAAAGATTTGTATCTCGGCGTGGTCTATGCTCTCGATTATACTCAGACAATGCAACCAATTTCGCAGGAGCCAATAATGAGCTTCAGAAGATTTCGCATTTTTTATCCAACTTAAACAACAACAATGACTTTAGAAATTTTTGTCTTAAGTTTAGCATTGATTGGAAATATATCCCTCCGCGATCACCTCATCATGGGGGATTGTGGGAATCGGCCATAAGGTCCGCTAAATATCATCTTTCCAGAATACTGAATAATAATACATTGACTTTTGAGGACATGCTCACTTTGCTGGCACAAGTTGAGTCTGTGTTAAATTCTCGCCCACTATACCCTTTGTCCAATGACCCAAAAGATCTCCTAGCTCTTACCCCCGGTCACTTCCTTATTGGGGACTCTCTAAATGCCATTCTACAAAAAGATGTTACCGACATACCTTCAAATCGACTTCAGCAGTATCAGCTACTACAGAAAATGTTCCAACTATTTTGGTTCCGATGGTCATCCGAATACTTGTCCCTCTTGCAACAGCGCTATAAGTGGAAGCAGCCAATCGGGAACATCCAAGAAGGAACATTAGTGGTTATAAAGGAAGATGGTGCAGCTCCCCTCAACTGGAGGTTAGGTCGTGTAGTGGCAGTTCACCCTTGTCCGGACAATTTAATTCGCGTAGTGAGTGTCCAAACTGTGAGTGGTATTTTAAAGCGTGCCGTTCAAAAGGTTTGTCCACTACCAATAGACACTTTGCCAGAGCACAATATGAGTCGGTCAGATGAAACCAACTCATGAACCTAAGTTTAAGCGCAACTCATCACTAGTTTAAGTGTTCTCTCATGTTTATTTTTTCTTCGTTTGAAGACCTATTGTTAATATAGAATTTATGTAGTTGTTGAAAGATAAATCTTTTAAGGCCGGCGGTTATGTTAACGATTCAAAAACGCGCGCGAAGCTCAAAGTGTCCGTCCCTCCGCGATGAAAATGGAACCGACCTCTCGCACGGGAATGAACGTGAAGAAGTGCGTGCACATGCTTTGTCTTTTGTCTGCCGTCGGCCATTAAGCAGTAAACATTACATTAGCGTGGCTAATTTAGTAAATACAGTCCATTTTTTTAGTCAGTTTAGAAGCTTGTTTTATTTTACCACAACAAGAGAACATAACAGCATCTAATGCATTTTCACATACCTTTTTCATCAAATTTAATATTTATTCCCAAGAAATTCTTTAGTTTTCCCATATCTTGCATCTCAAACTTGTTCTGTAATTTTACTTTTAAATCATTTATCTCTCTTTTGTTATCACTGACAATTATTATATCATCAACATATAGCAAATAGATGTTTGATTCACTAAGTTTCTTTAGATAAAGACATGGATCACTATTAGACTATAAATTATTCACTTCTGATGAAACAATCAAACTTTTTGTTCCAGCAAAAAGGTGCCTGCTTAAGACCATATAGAGCCTTCTTTAATCTGCAAACTTCCCCTGCATTTTGGAATCCTTCAGGTATCGACAGGTATATTTCCTCTTCAATTTCGCCGTGCAAAAATGCAGACTTTACATCAAGTTGCTCTATGTGATAATGCTTAAAATTTGAAACAGCAAGCAAAAACCTTAAAGTTGTTAATCTTGCAACTGGTGCATAAAGCGGGATTCATAGTCTGATTTCAGTAAGAAATAAGCAATAACAGTAAGAGATAAGCAATAAAGTTAGAAGTAAGAAACCGGTTGACATTCATAGTACGGTAGAAATACATTTTAAATTTAATTTATCATAACCTAGTTATATGATTTATATTTTGAAAAGTGGTGCATACTGTCTTACAAAACACGGTGGTTTACTTAACAATACAAAAATCCAACAAGCCTGCAATGGATAATGAAGAGGATACAGTTATTATTGCTGGTGCAGGAATACTTTTGTGCTATTTGATTTTATTAAAACAGAGTGGTCGAAAAAAACGGGCATTTAAGACAAGATTGATAAATCGACAAAGAAAAACCAAAGGATTTTACAAAACTTACTTTCTGCCCATGAAATCAAATGATGCTAAACAATTTTTCAAATATACTAGATTATCTGTGGAATCTTTTAACAAATTACTGCTAATGGTCACACCATTCCTAAAAAAAAAAGTCGTTGCCAGATGGTATAGGTCCCGAGGAAAGATTGGCTATGACCCTGCAGTAAGTCAAGTTTTTTATTTTCCGTATAGACCTTTAAAAATACATGTAATTTTGTTCTTAGTTACTTCTCCCAGGGCTCTACAATGCAAACAATAGCGTGGGCTTATCATGTCGGACACTCAACTGTACACTATGCAGTTAAAGAAACTGCCATTGCAATTTGGGAGGCATTATCCAAGTCTTATTTAAAGCCACCCTCATCTGAAAAGGAATGGATTAAGATATCTAGTGCCTTTCATGAACTCTGGAATTTTCCTCATTGTATTGGTGCCTTAGACGGCAAACATATAAATATTCAAGCCCCACCTAGAAGTGGCAGCATTTTCTTCAACTACAAAAAGACCTTCAGTATTATATTAATGGCAAGCTGTGATGCTACATACAATTTCACCTTGGTGGATATAGGTGCTTATGGAAGTGAAAGTGATGGAGGAGTATTTGCTAAATCAGTATTTGGTAGAATGTTAGATGGTAATCAAATGGCTGTTCCAAAACCCAGACCTTTATCTAATAGTGCACTAATACACCCTTTTACTTTCGTTGCCGATGAAGCATTCCCTCTTAAAAGTTATATTTTAAGACCATACCCAGGACGAAATTTAGATACACCAAAAAGAATTTTCAAGTATCGCCTTTCTCGAGCAAGGAGAGTTATTGAGAACACTTTTGGTATTTTAGTAAGTAGATGGAGATTACTTAGAAACTCCGTTAATGCAGATGTAGATAATATTGATAGCTTTGTTAAAGCTATTGTATGTCTACACAATTTTGCTAATAAAGAATCACAATCAAATAAAGAAAATGCATATTGTCCACTAGGATTTGCTGATGGTGATGGAAATCTAGGTAGTTGGAGAGATGAAATTGAGCCCTTGCAGTCAGTGGGTAGATTATGTGCTAATAGGTTTTCTCATTCATTAACCGACATGCGGGATAAATTAAAACAATATTTTATCTCTCCAATTGGCAAAGTAGCCTGGCAAGAAAATATTTTTAATATCACAAAATAAAATCAGGGTTAAAATTATGATCACAGTTTAAAGAATACATATGTATTCTTTATGATATTATGATTATTACAATAGGCTCGTATTCAAGTTTATTATATTACCATCTTCAAAATTTCATACAAATGTTTTAATTTTTTAAATATTTCACATTATTTGCATATAAAATGCAGGGAAAAAAATATGTATTTAAAAAATACATCTAAAATAAATTAATGAACAGATTCTAAATAAAAACAAATCTTAACTTTTACTAACTACAAATATACAGGGTGTCCCGTGACTCAACAGACAAAGGTATACCAAGACAAAGGGTTCTAAAGAGTTATTCTGCGCCTATACGGTTCATTTATTGGAAAAACGCTTTAGATAAAAGTTGTAGAGCACATTTTCGGCTATTAACTCGTAATTTTTTCAATACCGTAGATTTGACCATTAAGACGAAAAACGGCTCTAAAATTCGGAAATTTTAAATCTCGCGCCAAGGCGGTCGCTAAGGAAAGTTTATATCCGGCTGTGCTACCAACCTTTCAAAATCATAACAAATCGCTGTCAGTCATTCTGTAATCAAAACATTCAAAATAAGTTTATTTAGTAATAATTTTGAGTTACTATCCACATAATGCGAAGAAAATACAAATAAATCGTGATAAAAATACTTTATCAGTAGCCACAGCCCAAAAATCTGGTAAGTTGCGTTTATAACCTCATTCAATGTCTCTACTCAACTTATTTACTTTGTAGCAAAATTCTTTAAGAAAACACTGGTTTTGCTTGCAAATATTTAATGAGGATGGCCGAATCACCTATCTCAAGCCTCTTCATAACATTACCAAACGATTTAAAGTGATAAAAACAGTGGACAATGAAGCCAGATCTTTGAAGATAAGTTTCCTACTGTACAGGGACAACAACAAAGGGGCCAAATACTTCATTCCAAAGTGGTGTGATTTAGCTTCAATGTGCTTAACTTCATGGACTATCATCAGCGAGGGTCTTCATCAGTGTTGCAACTAAAACTTAAAATGATTCAGTGTTGATATCTGACTTAAATCTCAAAATTTGATGGGACTGTGAAATGTGATTAATCTTAAACTGGGGCTATAAAACCTCTGAGAAACCCCTTCTAGGAACAGAATATGGACTTACACAGTCAAATTATCAGTCAGGTGACAACAGTTTTTGTATATGGGTAGGTATTGTCAAAAAACCAACTTTTCAATTGAGCTATCTACATGAGCTGTTCTATTCTAGGTTTAGGTACTAACATTATAATTGTGTTCTTTTTTCCACACACTCAATTGTTCCAAATAAAACTTTGTACACTGAATGTTTGTATTAATTATTTATTCACAGTTCAAGGTACGGTAGGTAAGGTAGTATACATTTTCTTCAAGTGAAAAGCTTAGGTACAATAGGTGGCAAAGAAAACTGGTCTTACCACATAAACAGTGATTGTTCCACAGAAAGCAAAACCAGTGTTTTCTTAAAGAATTTTGCTACAAAGTAAATAAGTTGAGTAGAGACATTGAATGAGGTTATAAACGCAACTTACCAGATTTTTGGGCTGTGGCTACTGATAAAGTATTTTTATCACGATTTATTTGTATTTTCTTTGCAATATGTGGGTATTAACTCAAAATTATTACTTAATAAACTTGTTTTGAATGTTTTGATTACAGAATGACTGACAGCGATTTGTTATGATTTTGAAAGGTTGGTAGCACGGCCGGATATAAACTTTCCTTAACGACCGCTTGGCGCGAGATTCAAAATTTCCGAATTTTAGATATGTTTTTCGTCTTAATGGTCAAATCTACGGTATTGAAAAAATTACAAGTTGATAGCCGAAAATGTGCTCTACAACTTTTATTTAAAGCGTTTTTCCATTAAATGAACCGTACAGGCGCAAAAAAATCAAAACCATTTTCCCATGTTAATCTCCTATGTCCAGGGTGCTCTTGGACACCTGGTATTTAGTATATCATATATCTTATGAGTATAATAATATAAAATAACTACGCCTAACCTAATGATAAATCTTGTTCACCTGAAAGTTTAACATATATTTTATTAATGTATTGCATTAAATAATCCATTTAAAAATATCAATTTGAAATCAATTTCGATTTCTTATTTATGGCTGCTCTGAACGCGATGAAATTAATTTAAGGAGCTTTTCAATCTTTGGTTCCCATGTCGGAACCAATCCATCATATACGTTTCAATCTCTTCCGTGCCTGACTTGAATACGTGCTGTACGGCTTCTGTGAAGTAGATACATAATAAATGTAAAACATAATACATTTATACGAAAAAAAATTGCCTTTTAATATCCGAACAAATTCAGAGTCTTTTACTCTGAAATTATTTTTTTTGCCTGTCCAAGAACACTGAACCGCCAATTCATTGGTAAAAATTGTCGCTAATCCTCTTCTAGTGAAATCGGCTGCGTTTTTTCTCGATACTTGCAGGAACTTATGCATCTGAAATGTTTACAAGTGATAACATACTGCCACAAACTTTCCTTGTAAATTCGATGTTACCTACCATTTGCTTTTTATTCTCTTCCGTTTTTATTATCTCATTTTCTGCTTCTAAAAGGAGAGTTATTGAATATACAGGTAGTTTTATTGGCAGCGACAACTCCATTATGTTATTTTCTGAAACCTGCTTATTCGAAATTTCTAATGCGTTTAAACGCATTAATACGAATTTTAATGTGTTCTCAATGCTAATTAATTTGTCCATAATTTGAGTGTTGGAAACTTCTACATCTATGACTCCTATATTTTGGTTAACTTGTGAAGTTCCTAAAAAAACATTGAGGTTAAAAATAACCATTATTATAAATCCGTTTGGGTTTGTCTTTACAATACATTGTGAAATAAATACTATATAGACAGTTTCATAACTAAGCTGTTAATAATTAGATAAAATGTCTTATTTTCTATTGAGTTTTCATTCATTTTCTTATCTGAAATGTTAATTATAATAGATTTAGTCTTACTCCATACATGATATGTATAAAACTAGAAATTTCAATAAACAAAGCTTACAAAAAGTTACATATTACCTACAGTGGAATCAGTCACTTGTATTATTTTGCTTGACGAACAAGTTTCTCCACATGGCTGGTCTTCGGCAATATTTTGGCTGTAGATAACAATCAACGGCGGGGTATTCTCATTTCTGTCAGATTTATGGTAACTTATTTGTTCTGGGACAACAGTTATTTCTTGATCACTGCTTTCTGGTGCTAATAAAAAAAGATACTTTAAAACAAAATTGCATGAGTATGAAAATACTTAACGCACATTCATTAAAGGAAGGTGGAAGAGAATAAACATTTTTTGGTTTTCGTTTCCTTCTTCCTGGTAATTCTGGTTCTGACTCAGAATCTCGAACGGCTACTAATTCTTGATCTCGTGCTGCTTCATATGTAGTTAAACATTTAAAAATACATTTAATTAAAATTAATTTGTGTAGCTAAGAAAACTCCTAGCATAATAAGATTTAGAGTTAACTTTTTGACATAGTGTGACTAAGAAGTCATATTTCATTATTTTAAACCAAATATATTCACCAAAATAGTCAAATATAAAAAATCTGGTATTTATAGTAGGCACCTATTATAATATACATATCTAATATTGACTTTATGCTTTATAATGAATATCCTTCTAATGCCCTACCCAACTAGTACCTACACTATAATAAAACAGTCATTCTTTATAAGATGCAACTCATTAAAATATGTGAATACTTCAAGTTTTTTGTGTTCGGCCAGTAAGCTAAAATATTGTTAATGAGCCATTCCTGGGGAATAACGCTGATAGATCCTTCTCCAAATCGCACTACTGCAAACTAAAATATTTTTGTTTAGTACCTGTAGCATATTGAAGAGTAAATATAATTTAAGTTTACTTTTATTGTAATCATAAAACTATTTTTTGGTATAGTAGTAAGAATACACTAAATTCAGATAAATAAGAGTTAGTAGTTAAAAGTGGCAATTACCTGCAATAAGTTTTAGACACGACGATTTGTTGCTTGACAGTAATATAAGCATAAGCAGAGCACAATAAAAGATATGAACAATCAGCAGAAAAAGATGCAATGACAAAGCCAGAACAGAAAATAGCCTTACTAAAGATGCAAAATAAAATTTTAAAGCTGGGTTTATACAGCGCACAATGCATAACTTAATGCATAACATTGCACAAGAAATCACAAGCGTTTCTTTTTGGTGTTTATACAGTCACACAACATATAATTTTTAACCAATGAAAAGAGTTTATGACAACACGTGATAAATGTCATTGCAATGTGAAATGTTATTTTTCTGTCACTTGCCATTTGTCAATCATGTCAAGCACAGATAAGGACGATAAGGCAAAAAAGGTGTGCTTGCTGTTGTAAAGTTGGATAAGGGGAAAAAAACATTTTTAATAACAACAATATATTAGAATTCTCCATATTTAGAAAGCCAACACAAACCGACCATGCCATCCCTGACGATTCCAACCACCACTCACAACACAAGATGGCAGCGTTCAGGTGTTATTATTCCATGCTATTTCCTGCATAGAACAACCTTCTGATAAATAACTGAAAAACAGAACTGGCAATACTACACATTTTTATTTTTAATTGAGAATATACTTACTGCAGAGTGAGGGCAGAAGACCTTGTTTTGGGCTAATTGGATTTTTTGTCTTGTCTTTCTGCCGGAATGGCCCCACAAGAGCTAATAACTTATGGAACAGTTCTGGAGTCATATGCGTATATTTGAAAAACTGCTCTGTATCATGTTTTTCTGCAAACTATTTTTTCAAAAACACTATGTTCGGTCGCGTTTTAAACCTCCGTATTCTCCTTTTCTTGACATCTAAGCTTAATGCTGTAGTTGCAGCACCCATCAAGAGTAGATGCCCCAATTGTTGCCAAGGTTCCATCTGCAATTGTTTAATAAATTCTTGATGTAAAGAGAAACTAATTAGCTCTAGAATTTTTACCACTAAACTCTGTTTTTTCCGTAGACACTTCAACTGTTTTTATTGCACTAAATGACCAAAAAATCACAAATACAAAATCAACAACAAACCACAATTCTTGAACAATCCAAATCCACAATTCATAAACAAAACAATAACACAATACAATAACGGACGGCGGATGTCAAAATATGACATTACAAAATTTTGCGCATGCGTACAGTTGTTTTCGCATAAGAATTGCATAGAAAGTTAAAAATTATGAACTTTCTATGCGGTATTGTGCAAGTGTTGTGCGCTGTATAAACGACAGTAGGCATTACTGTAAAGCCAACTTTCTATGTTATGCATTAAGTTATGCATTGTGCGCTGTATAAACCCAGCTTAAGATATAAAAGTGGTAGGCATAATTTCAAATATGTTTTTATTGAGTAACATACCAGGTGTCCAAGAGCACCCTGGACATAGGAGATTAACATGGGAAAACGGTTTTGATTTTTTTGCGCCTGTACGGTTGATTTGATTGAAAAATCGTATTAATGAAAGTTGTAGTACCTATCACGGACTAATTTTGTTGTTGCCTAAACTTGAGCCCTTTCGTCGTAAAACACGAACAAAATTGAGAAAATTTAAACTTTTACCTGCACTGTATAAGCAGTTGCCGAGCAACTGTATCAGCAACAATGACCTGTTTATCCGTTGCTCGACAACCGCTTCTACAGTGCAGGCTAAAAGTTTATATTTTCTCAATTTTGTTCGTGTTTTACGACGAAAGGGCTCAAGTTAGAGATCTGAAAAAAATACAGAAAACTAGTCCGTGATAGGTACTACAACTTTCATTGTGTTGTGTTGTGTTGTGTTTGATTTTTCAATCAAATCAACCGTACAGGTGCAAAAAAATCAAAACCGTTTTCCCATGTTAATCTCCTATGTCGAGGGTGCTCTTGGACACCTGGTATTTGGAAGTAATGAAATGTGCCCAATTAGGAAAATAATACTTATTTTTCTGCCCTACAGTCATGACGTCATGACAGTTTGGTCTAATTTTGACTGAAATAAGACATAAAATGGACTGCCTTTATGAAGAGCGGTGTCAGAAGGAGACAATTTTATTTCGAGATACTCACTACACAGTGATGGGTTGTCAAGGATTAAATCATTAAAAATTATGCAATTGTCAAGCTTGCATAAACTTTCATAGGCTGCTTGAACTTGAGTATTGTCGTGACTCGATAAAAGTATAATACACATATAATTTAACCACTCAATAACGTTTTGAAGTTTTGTTGTTAACATTATACATTTTGCAAACAGGTTTTTAAAAACTTTTTCTAAAGTCATTATTTACATTTTTTTTTAATCTCTGGAAACCATTTTCATAAAATGAACACAGCAGAGATGTAATAAAACAAATGATGAACTTACTACTTTATTGCTACCATGTTGACAAATCTCATAACATTCGTTAATGTAGCATTGTAAAGTCATGTCATTGAAGGCTCTGCTTACAGCATGCATGCTTGCAAAACTGAAATCGGTTACTACTGCACCAAATAAAGGCCATTTACGTAATTCCATGCTGTAGCATTTGAAATCGAACAAAAAATTAAAAAATAGTAGTAGTAAAGTGTTTTGCGGAGATTATGTCTAAGCCAGATACAACCCTATTTGTGTTTTGCAAATGAATTACACCACTGTACATATAAATCCTTTTACAGTTTTTTAAAATATTTGGCGCTCGTACTACACTGCCTGTGGCATCAAAATAAAAAATTGGAAATTTTTCACCTACAATTTGTTTCTCACAAAGACATATTTGCTCTTTGCTAAATAATTTTACGCAAAATGGTGAAGACACTTCTCGGATGTACTATGGATGGTCGCGTTGCATAATAAACATGTCATATAAGTCGTCTTTGCTTCGATCGAAAGAACTGATAGCTTCTGATCTAATTTTTCGGATAGTAGCGTCAGACTTAATGTTTTCCAAATTTCTACTTTTATTTACAAAATCAGTGTCAGCTTTTAAAAGTGATCGTCTTTTTAAGACAGAAGGTTTATTTGTCAACGATTTTTGTTGCATTGCTGATCTTTCTATACCCCTACGTAGCCAGTAAGTTGTTTTGTATGACTGAAATCTTTTGATGAACTGTAGACGCTGACATTCATGAATTTATCGATATGTATCACAAAGAATTTATATTATATATATATTCACAAAAAATATAATTATTGTGTCTACAAATAGCATACAATATGATACTACCATCTTTACATTGCTTTTTACTTTTAAAAACAATAAGGCAAGTGTTATTTACTACTTATTTGCTTCTTTAAAAATTGAACCCCAGTCACCTTCTGCAATTGAAACAGAGCCCTTTAAATGTTTACATTTATTATAAGATGGCTTTTTAAGATGGAAAATATTTTTTGCTCCTAGTGGTAAAATCACACTGCTGCTGTCTGGAGAGACATCAATAAGCGAAGTAGGAAAATCAATTTTTTTGCGAGTTATGTTATTAAAACTATTTCTTTTTACGGAACTACGGTTTACTATATTAAATGGAGTTAAACTCATACTATTACTATTAGAAGTGCTGTAGCTTCTAGGCGACTGTAATAATTGTTGACTAGTAATGACGAACGGCGACAATTCCAATTTACTTTGAACATCTTCATGATTATTTAACGGCAATAAAGATAAATCGATTTCAGCATCGTTTTCTAGAGCAACGTCTAGATTATCAGCATGCAATAATTGACAGTTTTTATTTTCAGGTGGCGCTACTGGTGTTTCAAATAAGTGCTTATTTTTTTTGTTACACCCAACCTAATTTGGAACATATCATTTGAATAAAGAAATCAGATTTAAACTTTTTTAATAGATTTTCGTTAGATATACCTCTACTCTGTACCTCTTTAATTACCAAACATACTTTTAGAAATACGGTTTTTTTCACCCATAATAAACTTTGTCTAGCAAAAACTTTTATTCAGTTTCTCAAAATTCCCTATTACATATTCCTTATTTCGTTGAAGATATCGAACGATCACACTTGGTTTGGTTTTAGAATTTGTTTTAAAATAGCACTTGTTTCTGTTAATTTTAACAAATCTGTGCTTGACAGATTAGGGCAAATTGCCAGTACGCTAAATACAATTTTGTCAATATTACATTTACTCATTTGGGATATAATTAAAATAATATGCTAACCCTCTTAAGTATATGAGCTTGGTATTTTTCACGTTTATTCCTTTATTTATATAAAAATTCAATTAATAAGTAAAGCAATTAACAAATAGTACTAATTGCACATCAAAAATAATAAACGAACAAATAAAATTGAAAAATATATCGACTGTATAAATTACGGATTGAAAATCGTGTATACATACGCTTTTAAATAAAAACTACAACAAAAACTGTAGAGAAGCTGCAAATACTCACAGACAAGACCATGTTGTGGTTCTACAGATGGAGATTGTCACCAAACGCCACAAAAAATCAGCTACTTTTAACAAACCACCAAATTAAAGACAACTATCCTACTATAACAGCAGACGGAAACAGAACTACTCCTAATCAAGACGTGAAATACTTAGGAATAACACTTGCCCAAAAACTAAAATTTACCAAACATACACAAAACGTAAGAAACGAAATCATAAAAAGAACAAAACACTTCAGAACACTTACATACAAAGACAAAGGAATAAGTACAATGACTGCAACTAAAATATATAAATCTATATGCAGACCTCTACTTGATTATGGACATAATATACATAATATACTATGCAACTGACAAGACAAAAAACACATACAGGTCACAGAACACATTTCTCTTAGACTCATAACAAAAATTAGACACCCCCAAAACTCGCTACACAACCCATCCAATGAATTTTTGTACGAACGAACAAAAATAATTACACACAAATGAACAAATCATAAAAAGAACACAAATATTATATTAAGCAGTGTCCCCTAGTAAATGATAGCAGCTTGGTAGGACACGATTTTTTAATTTTGAATAATTGGGATAATTTTGCCAAACTCTAGCATCATGTGCAGACCCTGGCCATCCTGTTTAGATGGCTATAAATTCCATTTGGGCATTGCATATTCCCTAAACAGTATAAAGTTTATTTCAAATTCATAGTAATAAGTAAAAAAGGTTAGGCATTGGGCTTTGCATAATTTTACAATGTGATATTTTTCTTCCGAATTTAGATGATCGAGTCGGAGTTTTGATGTGTCCAATTTAGGTCCTGATGCCATATTATCGTCGAAATTGTTTAAATCTATATTTTAAATTTTTGAAATATCGAAACTTTCTACTGTAATAGGTTCAGAGAAATCAATTGTCGCTGGTGAAATGCCGCTGTTTAAAACTGTGGTTAACGCATAACCATCTTTTGCAACTGTCAACAATTCTGGAATTTCACAGCTGTTAATTTTTTGGTAAGGAACGATCACATTACCATTTGCAACCGTAGTTTTTATCTTAATTACTTGCTCCATGCGGGGACTTACAGTAATAAAACAATTTACAGAATTTGTTTGATGAAATTGAATTTGGATACTTGCAAAAGGGGTTTTTAAACGTTTTAGGGGTTTGTATTATAGTTAACGTTGGCTTGCAAATATTTTATGTTATCTAATCCTAACAAACCGTCGGACGCATGATGAACTTTAAAAAGGTAGAACTTTAAATCTTGGTAATTTGGTAAATTAAATATTTTTAAAGTTGGCAACAATGCACTAAACTAGTGGTTTGATTTTTGGAAAACTGTACTTACTACAAACGGGTCGTAAGATATTCGATCAGGATAAATTGCTTTTATTACGTCAGGATTCATGAAAGATCTAGTTGATCCTGAGTCAATGAGTATCTTTAAGTTATGTTCAGGGAATATTATATATGGTAACTCGCTGTTAGAATCTAGGTTAAAGGATATAATTTTGGGTTTAGTTGGTGGTGTTATTAAGTGTTGTTGTCGCTTCCGAAAAGTTGGTGAAAAGAAGGGACTGTTGACCAGATTACTCAGGTATAGTTTCTTGAAAAAATTCATTTTCGGTTTGTTCATTGACGGTTCTGTTAAGATAATATGTACTTGGATTTTGACATTGGTAAAATTTTAACTTCTTCAATTACTGGCATATTCCGGGGACGGAAGTTTGAAGAGGAAGGACCTAGTCTTGAACCGTAATTAGATCTGTTTGCATTGGAACCAAATGAGTCAAAAAACAATGAGTTTATAAAAATTTCATCTACGTCACTGGAATCTATGCGAAAAATTGTCCTAATAATGTAACAGTTATATTTAGCTACAATCCAAAATATTATTTTAAAATCAATAAAAATCGTTTTTTTACACTTAACTCAAAAACTAATTTTTATTAAAAAAATTTGAATACAGCATAAACATATCTCAACAAAAGACATCGAGACTTGGATATCAGTTTTCTTCTATCTCTTGTAGTTTTCGAGATCTCCTATAGAAACATCGAAATTTGCCCTCCCTGTACTGGCAACAGTATGCGATCAAGGTCCAACGAATCGCTCCGCAATATTTCAAATAAGTGAAGAATCTGATAGGCCAGGACCATATTTTAATATAAATCAGCACAAAGTATTTGCAATTTTCGACCCACCACATCTATTAAAATCAACCCGAAACGCTTTTATCGAGGCTTTTATGAAATACGATATAAAATCTAACGATCAAGTAGCAAATTTTTCACATATTCGCCAGTGTTACAAATTTTACCAACAAAGAAAATTTTAAGCAATGAGAAAAATTCTTGAAGCCTATTTATATTCGAATGATCACAAGCGACTCAAAATGAAAGTTTGTGTGGCTTCCCGAACATTAAGTCAAACTGTTGCCAGTGCCATTCTAGCTCCAGATAGCTGATTGCCAGTGCTAGCGAGTCCATGATAGCTTCTGGTAGTTCTGGTTGCTCAGGCGGCGTTTGCCTCCGGAGGCCATGCACACTGCTCAATTTGTACACTAACAATTGTTTGTGTGTAGAGGTGAAATGAAAAACCTTATCGATGATGTCTGTCTAAAAATTTTCCGCATCTCAGGTTATCGGACGAATTGTTACCAAAAATTAATAGTTGGATTTTTATAAATGGCGAAACCAAGAAAAATAAAATGCCATTTAAAAACGGGTGGCTGACAACACTAAATGCGATCAAAGGGTTATGGGGAGTTTGTCAAGAATTGGGATTTAATTTTTTAAGGACAAGGGCGCTAAATCAAGACTCACTAGAAAATAGTTTTTCAGGTATTAGGCATTTTGGAGCCACCAGTTTATTTCCGCATTTAAAACTACAATGCTGAACAATTTAATTACCCCCCCCCCCCCAATGCAACCGCAATTGTGAAAGTGATGAAAACTCTATTTTAGATAACTTGCAAAACTTTTTGGAATCAGATGCCACCATAGTTCCGTTAATAGATCTCGAACCAAATGAGTTACTGTCTATAAATATTCCTGATTTTCCTGCAGATTACAGCATTGCAGAACAACACACTGTTTCCTATGTTGCTGGGTATTTAGTAAAAAAACTGAAATCTCGTAATACATGTGAAGAGTGTGCAGCAAATTTAACGACAGACCAGTTGGGTTCAGAACATTTATTTTCCACTTTCAAAGAATATACAGACAACAAAAAACTAACTAAACTAACCTATGTCAGTAAAAATAGTTTATTACAACCATATATGTAATGCTGTCATTACTAACGTCATTGAAGGTTAGGAAGTATCATATTGCGCACCTCTACTTCCCGCCCTCTAAAATTGTGTGATTGTTAATATTTTTGAAAAAAAAAATGATGATTGATTCAAATTTTTTTAATGTCAGATAAAGTCAGATCGATATTCAGTTCGCAAATAATAAATTGAGAAAAATGTCCTGGATTACAACTCGAATTGTATGCATTCTAACGGTTATAATGCCTATAATAGATTACAATACTAAAATTAACATGATCTAAAGTAAAACAAACTACTTATTGAAATTAATGGTTACATTTGAATTATTATAAGTGTTTATAGAAATATTTAGGCCAGTACCAGCACTGGCGTCTCCAACAGTTGTCTCTTTGGTCGACAAATTAATTTGCTGCTGAATGACAGGTTTGTGAACTACTTGCAACAGCTTCAGAAGACATGGCACGTTGGGTCAGCATAACGGCAGTTTTGGTTTTATTCTCCATTGAGCTATCCACATAACCTTCTGCCACCAGTACTAGATTTCCATCTTCCCAGGCTTTTTAATTGGAGTACATTTGCTCCACTGTTGGCAAGTAACGTAGCGGCGGTTCTTCTTAGAGCGTGGCCTGTAAAGCCTTTCGAGTTCTCTAAATTCAAAAAAGTAGCAGTTTTTTGGGAATAATTAGCTATTGTATTGTGCCCAATTGGTTGATTTCTTGCTATTCCTCCTCTAAGCTGAACAAAAAGTCTATCGATTTCTATGTTTTCTCTCAAATTTATGTAGTCTCGAACGATCTTCACCCATATTGGATCAGTAATGAGAAATGATCTACTTGTATGTGTTTTGGAATCTGGAATCTCAACCGAAATTTTTTCTTCAAAAAAAGTAACATCCAACATTTTCATTTTCACTAATTCCGACATAGTCCGACAAGCTCCAGATACACCTATTAATGCGACCTAAAACAATAAGAAGAATATAATACCATAATAACTGTGCACTTGTATAAGCTCAAACACTATTTTTTTAAAATACCTATTTAAAGATCACAAATATCTTACCTTTATCGGTAGAAGATTATTTGGAGCTTTGTTTTAAAAATCCTATATATTTTTCCTAGAAAATACGTTCGACTTTTTGGGCCTGAAGCCCACATTTTGACGTTTTAGAAAGGCCATGTTTTGAAATATCAGTTTTTTCTTCAATTTGTAGCATCGTTCGTATCATACTGTACATTGCCCACAAAGTGGACGGCTTCTTTTGTTTGGATTGTTCTCCAAAATATGCTAAGAGTACACTTTCGGAACTGGTATTCTTCACCTTTTTTTCTTCGCACCACTTCCTATATAATTCAATAGCTTTTAGGTAGCGATGCTTACTTTTCTCTGGCACCAAGCCGTGTGCTAATGCGTCAGCAGCCTGTCGTATTTCTGGCGGGGTACACGTCAATTCTTCACCGGAGGACATTTTTCTCAATTTATTAATCCGGAAATGAATATCGATCTAACTTTTTCTGACATTTATTTATATTGGTTAGTTGTTTACCACATAGCTACGGTAACAATATACCTGATTGATTATTCTGAGAAAAATGCCTGCTTGGTAGTTTTTTGTTAAATGTAATATTCTAGATATGTTCAGAATGAAACAATGATTTGTAAATTTTGATAGAAATATGATGTTGTAAATAAAATGGTATACAAACCTCGGTAGGAAGTTTCATTGTCTCGAGATCCTAGCTAAACCTCGACGCTTCGCGTCTCGGCTATCTAACTAATCTCGCGACAGTAACGAAACTCTTCCCACCTCGGTGTTTAATATACTATTACTTACCTTAGGACACATAATTACTTTCGTATTGCTTAAATATGGATAAATATCGCATTTGTCCAAAAAAGTTAACTTACCTTTAAAAGAACATATCGCTTTCAGCTGGTATACTTGTGACGAATATGCAAATTTAATAACAAGTGAATTCTTATCTGTTTCGACAAAACTTAAAATTCGCAAATACTACGATGACATATATAGAAAATTCCAAAAGGTCAAAAAAAAAATCAAAAAAAGCAAAGAAAATGAGTAAATTCAAACATTTATGATTCATATATTTTAATAATATTATGTGATATAACTAACTGTAATTGTACCTTGGCTGTTACTTATTAACGAAAAAACGTTTATATTTTATATTATCTAGTCATGTGTTACTTTTTAATGTAAAATAAGTTTCTATCTATGTGATTTGTATAATTTATTTAAAATATGTGATTGTAGTAATTATTACCCCCTTAATGTTGGATTTTGTTTCCTATTTCTACACATTATGAAAATATTACGTGTTTAAATGTTTAGACTGTTATTTTATTTAAAAAAGTCCCGCTTATTGTCAAGCGAAGAAAAGCGGGATCTTTTTGAACATTGTGACAAGGGTTTTGAAGGCAGAAAAAAACAGGTTTTTACAGATTTTATTTTGGGCGTACGGTGAAAGTAAATTTATTTCTGATTGTTGTACATTAAAGAGTAGTAATTGAACTATATTCTGTGAAATATTGGTTGAAAAATATTGAAAATTGACCGAACGGCATTAATTCTTCGCAGGCGCCTCAGAAAAAATACATTTTGCGGTGCACGTCATACCTCAGCACTGGATCATCTGAAATGAAATAACCTAAGTTTTTCCTTTAATTTTTATGTCCCTCTTGGTATCCCTGTCTAGATTTTGAGATACAGAGTGCACCGACTCAAAAAACATCGATTTGAGAAAAACGCGTTTACAGTTTTTCGTAGCGAAAGGGCCCTGATAAAACTTAGTAAGCTATTTATTTTTTATTTTACTCACATAGAATCATCAATGCCGGGACTATAGAGCATAGACCTTTCGTCAAGAATGTCCAAAGCATCTTTTTGATCAAGTCTGCGGCGAATTCTATCATTTTTAGTGGTTTCAGCTGCTCGCTCATCTGCTCTGTTCATTCGAATATCGTCGGTTAGAAGCGCCCATCCATGACAACTTGGACCAGTACTGATTCCCATTTCTTCTAGGAAGGTTAAATAAGCTTTACAGCCTTCATTGAAAACACAAGCAGCCACTGAAGCTGCAAATTCGACGATAATTGCTGAACCACTCAACTTTCGGCGCAATCTTCCAAATAAGCTGGTTCAAACTCTCATTATTATTTTGTGTGAATCCGCCAATACATCGCTCTAGGAGAGCATCTTTGCTTAAATCTTCATATATTGGCTTGATTCCTTGTAAACCATCACTTGGTAGAGCAGAATATGAGTGTTTGAAATTATTCAGCTTGTTTGAAGCTGCAGCTTTCTGCCATTCACACCATGAGTCTTCTCCGCTAGGGCAGTTTTCGTGTTGTGGTTTTGCATCGGTTGAGGCATAATGATAAGAAGTAGCCCAAATGGCTTTTTTCATTTCTTCTACAGAATTAGAATTGAAACGAATTGCACGGCCATAGTACTGGGTGAGCTTATCAATCATTTTTGCAGTCAGTTTCCCTTTACCTGAGAGAGTTTTTTTTTGGATTTTTTTTCCAGTTTTGGTTTCACTATCAGTCACAGTTTTTTTGACTAAATCACGCAAACGAGTTCCCATCCTTTTTTGGACGTGTCCAACACATTCTTTTTTATTGATTAGAAAATTTTCACCATAGGGTTCAGCATTGATAACACCACTATATGTTTTCGAGTCACCATCTCCAATATAGTTGCGAATCTTCACGTTATTCTCTTGCGATCTTTTGAACATTGTGACAATTGCGTCGACTTCCATGTTACCGGATGCTCCTTTGTGATTTGCAGATCATTGATCTTCATTTATATGGTTCTCTTGCCATTCTTCGAACTCTGCAGAACAAGCTTATTCTTCCAAGTAACGCACATGTGACAGTATGAACTTTACGAGAACATCGATGACTTTTCCGGTGTAATATCCAATCAAGGAAGCCACGCCATACAAAGAAGAAAATCCACGTTTTTTCCAAGTTCCATCGCCTGATACGGTTAATTCTGATGAAGATTCAATATTTTTTTCTCTAC
The DNA here is from genome assembly GCF_016097725.1 of Ips typographus. Classification (NCBI taxonomy): domain Eukaryota; kingdom Metazoa; phylum Arthropoda; class Insecta; order Coleoptera; family Curculionidae; genus Ips; species Ips typographus. The sequence goes on from NC_138434.1 coordinate 4,865,406, forward strand.
ACATAGCTGCTTTTTCTTCCTCAATCGCAGAAACAAAAAATCTTTTTGCGGCATTCGTCACACTGGAGCACATTTTATTCAAGTAAGTATTGTATACCGATTTTGATACGAAATTACTGGATAAATCCATCAGTCCGCAGAATTTGTCACAACCAGCTAATCCCAAGCCTAAAACTCGCATCACGAAAGCAAATCGGTAGTTCACTTCATACATATGATTATCTACTCGTTTACTAGATGGAACGTAACGAGGTTCTTTGCATTTTTCACATTTTATTTTTATCTTGAAACCAAGACCTATTTTGCCACAACACTGAAATGATACTGTACTATCACAAACTGCACACTTCACTAACGTAGAAATTGTTGAAAAAACTAACAGAAAATCAATGATTCTGAAATGCTTATCTGTATCTTCAGCAACTTTTTGGCTAAAACTTAGCCTGATTTTTTTCGTTGACGTACTTCTTGCCTCAATATCGTCATCGTTTCTTCGTTTATGCGGAGGAACTATTTTTTTAGCTTGATACAACTTTTTACCAGTCTCCTTTCTACACTCTCTGGAAACTTTTCTCGGCATTTTGCGAACAACAAAAATATCACAACGAAATAGAGTAAGAAAATAAAACACGACTGTTACACTCCGCGTCTGCAAAGTGTTGATAGAATGTGACAGAAGAAGCTGACAATGGCGGGTTCCTGTCACATTCTACAGGTCTTTCTCTTGACAACTCCCTTCCCTTGTTTCAAGAATACGCACCCTGGTAGTCGTTCGAGACACGCCTACTTCCAAAGCTATATCTTTGTGAGTTTTGCTCCGATTGACTTCATATTAACAGACAACATTCTTGAGTTACTATACTTTCATAATATGCAATAAAAAAATCACTTTTTTTGAACCCTCAAAACCCTACTCCCCCCTTAACTGAAAAGTGAAAATCATTGCAGTTTACAGTGGTCTTTGTGATTTGTTGATTCTTTGTATGTAGTTTTCAATAAAAGATAACTTAACTTTAATGGTTTTATTGCACTTTAAATCAGTGTTTAAACAAAATACATGACATGGCATGTCATGACATGACTTCCTACAACTACTACCCTTGACATCTTTTACATGACACACATGACAGTTGACTTATAAACTAATACAGTGTTCATATACATATAGAATTGTTATCAACAGTCTTTTATGTTTAACACAATATAACAATATCATCATTAGGTGATTCAGTAAACTGCATTGCTGAACCTCTAATGCTAATATGTCTTACGAGTATATGTAGCCTTATCTAAAAGCATGCTCAGAAATATAAGGCTCGGCACTATATCGGCCGATGCACGTCATTGATGTTTAACGCACCACGTTGCCAGATGTTTTATTTATCATTAAAACCTGAACTTTACATCAATTTTGTATTTATTTATTTTTTATATAGAAGTTGGCACAGTTTTTAACAGAAATATTTTAATAACAATATCAGTCAATATGGAGGTTTATTCCCTAATCCTTTTGAAAATTGCTAAAACTATATGTTGTGCCTCTAAAAGAAAAATCAAAGTAGTTATTTCAATATCATATTGTATTAAAAAGTTACGATCTTAAAAAACTAATAATTTATTATACTATTTATGTAATTAGTTTAAAAATCTGTATGATTGCAAATAACTAATTAATAATAATTACACACATATTTTGACAACTTTGTGAAGCACTTTAGACAATAATTTTCATCCACCAACAAATACTTCTTTATTTTTTAACTTTTGATAAATATTTTCCAGGATTATGAGTTCTTCTACAACAAAGTGTTACCAAAACATTAATGAACAGAACATAAAATAAATAAAACCACTTACTTTCTTCATACATCTCATATATTGAGATTCAATTAGTTAGGACTGCCTATATAAACCTATTTTAGGTGAACTCAACGAAATGCATGGATTTACTTTCTGGGATATAAGGCTAACTGTGGGAACAGTCTAAGTGCTTTGCACTTGCTAAAAATACTGTTGATAAACAAAAAACTCTAATGCAATAATTTTGGTTTTACTTCTCTCACAGCAGCCAAAAGGATAAAAGAACCTCGGTGATCTCGTTCAGGTTCAAAAAACGATATTAAAGCAGGGATAAGCTGCTGGCTTTGTTTACCTAAAGCCATGTTCATTAACATAACCACAACTCAGTCTTAAACACCACAATAATAAGTAATATTATGATGTGTACACTGACACCCACATAACATTTTTACGTTCTTGACATGTTACAAGAATCTTCTTCTAGTCATATGAAAGGTGATAAGATTGTGAAAAATTTTCATTGGGAACTAGAGTATCACATGAATGTAACATGTTACAAACCCCTTCTTTCAGATGATATAGTACATTCCATTCTTGTTATTTTATTCAATAAAACCGAGGTTATATTTTAGTTCTGAATGGAACATTCTTTTCTTGTGTTTATAGATTTCTCTGCATATCATTGTTAGATTATTAGAGCATCTTATGTACACTCTATTTCAATATTTGTTTGCTAAATTACCTGGAAAAATTTCAATGCACAAAAACGAACTGATTTAGTAAATAAAACATAATTTTAATTCTTAAAAACAAAAGTTCTAAAACAACCTAAAATAAACACAACCAAGTCTTAGTCTTTTAGACGTACGGAGAACCAGCGCTGAAAAAAAGCTGTTTGAACTTTACTCGCGGAACAGCTACCGTCACCTTAGTAAATTCAAACAGTTTTTTCAGCGCTGGCTCTTAGACTATTAGTAAAATAAATAGTTTTTATAACTTAAAAGAAAAAAGCTCTAAATACTTTCCAAGTCACTGTTGGGCAAGTCTTGTCCATTTTGATTCTTTTGGTATTGAATCCTTTGCTTGGATTTTACTAACCAAACCTTGGTTGCGTTCACTATCAACATTTCTGACACTGCTGGAAACTCCTGTTTTATCGCATCTGCAAATTCAAAAACGCTTAGTTAATATAACAATTCTTTATTTACATTCAGAGTATTGGAGGTTATTATTTGAAGCAGCCTTATATTTGTAGAAAATATTACTTTTTAATTAGTTCACCAAAATTCAATAATTCAGAAAATAAGTTAGATGATGTTAAAAAAAAACTTCTTCAAAATGTAAAAACGAATGTAACTGTAGTTTTATAAATAAAATAGTCTGAACATGCTGAATGCCTTTGGCTAGATGTAAATTCTTAAAAGGGCGTTTCTGTTTCGCCCCATTCCACGAAAACAATAAACCCACTTTATTTGAAATAGTCAAATAAAGTAATCTTCTAACAGCATGGCCGTAGGACTGACCTCCCATTCGGCGTAATTCTTTTACCTGAATCAATGTGAATATGAATTTATTGCAGAACTTAATGCCATATTAAACTTGCACATTGAATATGACATTATAACCATAAAAATATATTATTATAAATTAACTAAAAAAATTTTTACCATTGTAACATAATTTGCTTCTTTTGCAGACAACCAGTATTCTAACAATTTCAGGTCTTCAGCACTTTTAACTGGGATCATTTTTCGAAATTCATCAAAATCGGATTGAGGCAGCATATGTACTTCCTTTTCTGATATGATTCTTTGTGATTGAAGTAAGGTGCTTATGTTATCGAGCACCATATTTATTTTTAAATTAATTTGTGCTAGTTCGTCAACAACCAATTTTTTGAAATCTGAAAAAAAACTATCATAAAACAATCCAATAAAATAATGTCTATTATCTATTGTTTTTCTTTAGGAAAAAAGATTGGCCGTAACTCAAATCAGTTCTACTTTTGTATCATTTACCTGTATCACTCAGACCTGCTTCCCGTCCTGTAGTAGATGCACGAATCAAGCCTAAAATAGAATTGTGTTATCACTGTTACCTCACAACTTTCCATAGTATATTATATACCTAACATTTTCTAATACCTATACATAATAGGTATACACTTTAATTTTACATATTAAAACTTACAATTCTACCTACCTGTATCCGTTGAACATGCATTTTGACGTCGCCGGCCATCATTCGACCTTTGAAGTACTGGTACTAGGCAGAGTACTCGATCCTAGAAACGTGTATTTTTTTTTTTTCTTTCTCCATGGGTCTGTCGGCTGTCAGCTCCAGATAGCACGTAAGCCTAATGGCTTATTGTACTGTCCCCATGTTTGTGGTACTTTAGTTACACCAGTCCATTATCCCTGTTTCCCGTACGAGGTGAAGAAGGTCCTTGCTTGGTGCTCTTTGTATCTCTTTCAGTACTAACTTAGTTTTCCCGAAGATTGTTTGTCGCCTTTGACCAAGTGCTTCACATTCACATATGATGTGTTAGCCCCTCCCCGCATAGTCTGCAGTCCAGGTTATCATCGAATAGTTTCATGGTGAACAGGTGTTGTCTCACAGGTCCATGCCCTGTGAGAAGCGCTGTTAGGTCTTTCAGTTCTTTCCTGCTGTACTTTAGCAGTTCTTGAGCCTTATTTTTATTTGGTCCTGCAATAGCTTGCTTCCCATGCTTATTTCCTGGGTACGTCTTCCAGCGTTCCAGGTGTTTTGTGTTGATCCATTCTCCAGTGACCCGTCTTGTTGAGCATCTAGGTATGCCTACAGATGGTTCTGGTCCAATCATGTTTGCATTTGAGCCTTGCCTGGCAAGTTCATCTGCTTTTTCATTTCCAGGAATGCCTGAGTGACCTGGTACCCATACAAGTTTTACCCTGTTATGTTCTGCCAGTTCCGTAATTCTCTGTAGACACTCATCTACCAATCTTGACGATGTTTTGCACGTAAGCAGTGCTTTCAAGGCCGCCTGGCTATCAGTTATTATTAGAATTTGCTTATTTTTGTAAGTCCTTCTAATGTTTTCTTCTATGCACCATAACAGAGCATATATTTCCGTTTGAAAAACTGTGGCGTGTTTTCCTAGTGGTATGCTGATGCTTACCTTGGGTCTCTCGCCATAAACTCCTGCACCACTTCCCCTTTCCTGTCTAGATCCATCTGTGAACCATATTAGACAGTCCTGGGTCAGTTTTTTCGCATTATTTACCCAGAATTTTTGATCCAGTATTACCTCAAATTTCCTCTGAATGTGATATTTAGGACACATGTAATCCGATCTCATTTCAAGAATTGGATCCCTTACTGTGTTCCAAATTGATGTTGTACCTGTCGTTGTTATGTTCCCCGGCAGGTCAATCAAGTCCCGGAGCCTTTGGTAAGCACATCTTGCCTCCCCTAAAATTATTAGGTCCAGTGGAGGCAGGTCTAATATAGCTTCCATGCTCGCAGTAGGAGTGGTTCTTATTGCACCAGTTATGCCTAGACAGGCCATTCGTTGAATCCTCTCTAGTTTGTGTATCGCAGTGTTTTGCATGACTTTTGGCCACCAGCTTACAGCTGCGTAAGTTATTGCTGGTCTGATCACCCTGGTGTACACCCAGTGCACCATACCAGGTCTGAGACCCCATGTTTTTCCATACATTCGTCTAACCATTGCAAATGTGGTTACCGATTTGTTTATGACCTTTTCCAGATGCTGGTTCCAGGTTAGTTTTGAGTCTAGGATGACTCCTAAATACTTAACCTCTCCCTTGAATGTTAACTCTTCACCATGAAGATAAATTGGTCCAATTCCATCCAATTTTTTCCTTCTGGTAAATGAGACGATGGTGGCTTTTGTGGGGCTTATATTCAGCCCTTCACTTGCAGTCCATCTTGCTACAGTATTTAGGGCCATCTGCATCCTTTCCCGTATTGTACTTGTGAACTTCCCTTTCACCATGATAACTATGTCGTCGGCATATCCATTAACATGGAAGCCTTCCCTGCTCAGCTTATTGAGCAGTCCGTCAACGACAAGGTTCCATAGGATAGGCGATAGGTTACCACCCTGGGGACATCCTCCAGCTACTTGCACTGAAAGACTTTCACCCATGAGTGAAGAATGTACCAATCTGTTTTTGAGCATGCCCTTGATCCACCTGCAGCAGGTGTCATCAAGTCCTCTTTCTTTGGCTGCCGTGATGATTGATTTAAAAGAGGTATTATCAAAAGCACCTTCTATATCCAAGAAGGCACCCAATGTTATCTCTTTGTTTTCCAGGCCTTGTTCCAGTCGATGTACAACCTGGAAAAGCGCTGTTTCTGTTGACTTGCCTGTTGTGTACGCACATTGGTCTTGGTGTAGTGGTCTGTTTACTAAAACACCATCCCTTATATGTCTGTCCACCAGTTTTTCCAATGTTTTTAAAATAAATGACATGAGACTGATTGGTCTAAATGATTTAGCCAGGTCGGATGGTCTCCCTGCTTTGGGTATGAAAATCGCCCTAACTTGCCTCCAGTTCATTGGAATATGTCCTAGTGCTAAGCTAGCTCTTAGAACATTGGTTAGTTTGCTAGTGAGCAAGTCTGTTCCTTGCTGTAGCATTATGGGTAGTATTCCGTCAGGTCCCGGTGATTTATACGGTTCAAACGAATTTATTGCCCATTTTACTTTGTCATAGGTCACCACTTGTGAGGCTACCTTCCAGTCGCTTCTGGAGGCTTTTTTGCAAGTCTCCAGGCCTTCAGTTACTGAAAGTTTCTCTGTGATTGTTGAGCCAGGAAAGTGTACCCTGAAAAGTTCTTCCAAGGTGTCTTTGCCTGACTTTGTGTATTCTCCACTCGGAGTTTTTATATTGCTTATCACATTTTGGAAGTTCTTAGATAGGATTCGTTGGAGTCTGGCGCATTCTGGAGTGCTGTCAATATCCTCACAGTGCCTTCTCCAGGAGTCATATTTAGCCTTCCTGAGTGATTTATTGTAGTTTACTAAGCACTCTCTGTACTGTTCCCAGAGTCCTGTCTTTTTTGCCTTATTGTAAAGTTGTCTTACTTTCTTCCTCTTAGCCGCTAGGTCATTATTCCACCAGACAACATTTCTGTTGGATACCCTATGGATAAGAGGACAGTTGTTCTCATATGCCTTTATTACTGCAGTCTGTAAATCTCCTGCAGCTTTTTCTAGGCTTATCACATTTTTTATTTTGGTTTCAACGCTTTGAATGTTTGAAAACAAGTCTGTCCTAAAGGATTCCCAGTTAGTTTTCCGAGCGTTGCGATACGTTTATTACCCTTTCTGTTTCGTTTATTACCTGAAGGGCTGCTGTTGCCGCCCTACTGTGCTGCAGGTTTATCTGAGCTACCCTCAGCTCTGCCCACGTTTTCTGCGCTTTTACTGGCTTCCAGAGGCTTAAAGGTTACCCTTCCTAGCCCCCAGTACGCTTTCAAGCCATTTTTCCTCAGGTTCTTTTCAGATTCCTGATCCACCGAAAAAGCCATGGTTTGCCCCTTCTCTGCCTGCTTCTTACTAAGCAGCATCCAGTCTGCCGTATTTAGCCCTGGATTTTGGAGACTGAGGCGTTTCCTGACCTTGTCTTCGTCCACAAGTTCTGGTATCCAGACAGTGAACCTAGGCCTCTTAGGAAGGTCTGCTGCCTTGACCACAGTCAGTTCAGCTCCCTCCCACAAAGGTCCCAGGCCTTGCACCGTCCCCAATAGCCAGTCCCGGGTTGTCTCGTTTGCGCATGTCATCGTGATGACGCCACACACAAACTTTGACCCCAGGAATTGTGGAGGTTGTTCCCCTGGCTGTATGTTGTCAACAGCCTCCAGAACCTTCCCCTGGATCAGGTCCGCCTGGTCCTGAGTAAGGGTCCCGTCCGGGTGCCGCTTGTGGACAACAGCCATCTTGTGCCCGGAGGCTACGTCACTGTAAGTACCAGTCCGTTCGTGAGAACCCCTGGACTTTTTGACGTTCCTCCCAAGCGAGGGCGGCGTGGTCGAGTCTGAAAGTGGTCTCTTTTTAGCCCCGCTTCCACTCGCCACCTCCTCACCTTTCTCTTTAGGAATTTCTTCCTTTTTGCGAGGACGTTTCCGCGGGTTTTCCGCGGTCCACGTACCCTCAGCGATTTTTTTCTGCTTGGTAAGCTTTTTTCGCTGGGCCCCCGAGAGCTTCTTGGTTTTTAGGTTCATCGAGGTGACCCTTTCCACCAAGTCTTTCTCACTTGTCCCAGTTTTTTCAGCAGTCTCGTTGCTAGACGTCTGCTCTGAGGTGCTTGGCAAGTCCATGTCCGAAGACATCTCTTGCTCAAGCTGAGGGTTTTTTGTTTTTTTTGTTTCTACTCTGTCCATATTAGTCCCACGAGTATTGAGGATGAAATGTCAGCTACGGTAGAGCCTCATACCGCAGTAAGGCTGGTTACTCCAGAAGGTCGCCTGGTATTCTGAAGGCTCCGTTCGCGGTATCAATAACCCCTGATACCAACCCTCGCGAGGGTAGCCATCGCCACGGGTCGCTTGACAGCTTAGCTTTGGGGTTCGTGCATCACTTAGTCTGGTCCTCCTTCTTGACCCGTCCGGCATGGGTGGAACCCTACCGGTAGCAATGCTACCGCCGGCATGGCTCTCGAAATCATTGAACACACAAGCCTCCTCACCCCGACAAGGTAGATGCACATGAGGAGGAACGTGTATTTAGTTCAATAGAAACCTTGATAGCAACGCTATGCTATAATAAAAATATAAAAAATTTCTATCAGTAGCATAGTATATCATGTACAGGGTGGCCGGTGCGGTAATGCTGGAAACAGGAAAATATTTTAGATGATGTATTCCTTAAGGCTAGGCCAAACCAACGCGTTCAATTTGCGTCCGCGGTGGCGATCAGTTGTTACATGCGAACTTGTAGCGACGTGTTCACACCGAGGCGTCCGGTGCAGCGTCTGCACGCAGCGGTGGCGATCAGATCGTGCTTGCTGCGTTAGGACGCCGCACGCAGCTATTAAAAACTGTGTTTTTTAATATGGAAGCGGAACAAATTATAAATGAGGTTCACAAAAACCCAGTGCTATATGATACTTCTCATTGCGATTATAAAAATAACAGAAAGAAGGACCAGGTGTGGGATGAAATAGGAAGGAGATATGGAATAAGTGGTAAGTACCTACTAATATTATATTTTACCTACATTAAAAACTACACTTGATTATAAAACTAGATTTATTCCAATAAAGTAACAGAACATTAATTATAGATACAAGTTTCTATACAAATCCTTATGGATTGAAATATCTCACATATTGTTCACGAATATTAAAAGCATAGTTAGCACTTCTATGATTTGTATTTTGCATTGCTATGAAGGCATTTGGCTGTTCAGTAACTGGTGTCAAAAGAGTGTTATCATAGTGCACATTTCGACTGTTTGATCTCAAATAATTGTGCAAAATGCACGCAGCTTTTACAATTACAGTAAGCGTTGACCTTTTTGCCTCCATGGGTCTGTGGAAAATTCTCCATTTTTGAGCTAGTATTCCGAAACAATTTTCGACTACTCGCCTTGCTCTGCAGAGTCGTTTATTATACGTAGTCAATCTGAGGTCGTCTCTTGATTGCCGATATGGAAAAGGGCGCATAAAATATGGACTTAACGCAAAAGCTTCATCTCCTATTAGTACACATGGAAGTGATTCCTGGCAACCAGGCAACGGTCTGTTTTGTGGGACATTCATTGTTCTTTGTTCTAAGCGACGCCCTACAGCCGATTCTTCGAATATACGACCGTCACTGTTTTTTCCGTATGCTCCAACATCAATTGTAATAAATTTGTAATGTGGGTCTACTATTGCCATCAGAACTATTGAAAACTTTTTTAAATATGAAAAATGATCAGATCCACTATTTCTTGGACATTTAATAGTTACGTGCTTGCCATCGATGGCGCCCAAGCAATTTGGAAACCCCCAAAGATTGTTGTAGTCTCGTACAGAAGCTTCCCAAATTTCTTCTGTTGGCTCAGGTAGGTATTCTGGTTGCAATTTGTCCCAAATAGCTGTGCACACCTCTTTTATAATAGAGCTAACTGTAGAAAACTATGTTGAGCTCTACGGAAACCCAAAATACTACAGCAAATACAACAGAGAAAGAAATAGAAAGTGAAGCAAGTTTTGATAATCGTTCTATGCCTACATCAGATAATACTTCTACTATTGGTTCACAAGCCAGGTCCAGAAGAACACATGCTTCTCCAAACGTTGGATCAACCACGTCTTCAGTATTAAATTACCTTCAAAATCGGAGTGCTTCGAAACCAAACTATGATGATATAGATCATATTTGCCTCGGATATGCTAAGACTATAAAAAAATTCTCGGCAGAAAGACAAGCTTTGGTCAAGTTTGAAATGGCAAAACTATTAATGGAACAAGAACTAGCACACATTCGTGAACGTTCTCCTATCACCAATAGGTCTACACAAGATGTTTCAGTATATTTCAGAAATTTCACAAGTGATGATAGTAGTAATGTTGAGTAACCTATAATTAATTCATTTGGTAATTATTATTGTTTCTGATTATAAAAATAAACCTTTCATTCATTCAGTAATATATATAATTCACGCCCATTTTTCCCTATTGGGGTGAGCAGAGATGACATCACATCACCCCTCGGATGACAACCCGAGTGTTGATGAGACGCCACCCACGGTTGACATATCGAACACTGTTAAACGTGACAGGTTGTCAGCCTATCGCCGTGTTTTATATATTATAATATAATTACTTACCTTAAGGTTATACACAGTCGTTCTACTGGTGATATTGGATTGCGATAATTTGTGAATTCTTTTTTAATAGAGTCTCTTATCATATTCAAAAGATTATCAAAGCTTTCAATCGTCATTCTATAGTAAATGTAAAATCGCTTTTCATCTTCACGTAATTGCCAGTGCAAGGTATGGAATTCACCTTCCCTTTCTCTGGTTTCATTTATAGTGTGTACCCATACTCTTGTTTTTCTGAAAAAAATATAGCATAATAGACATTACCTTACAATAGTATCTACTTAACTGGCACAATATCTTCGTAAATGATTGTGTCGTACTTACCTTTCTTGTTCCTCTTCGTCAATGAGAGTAGACAAAAGTAAAATTTCTTCAATTTCACTATCTGTATCAGAGAGCATTGTATTGAATGACGTGACTCCAGGCTGGCAGTGATCGCCACCGTGCACGCCACCGCGGACGCAAATTGAACGCGTTGGTTTGGCCTAGCCTTTATAGTCATATTAGAAGTACATAAGAAAATTTTTGTCTGAAACATGTATCAATTTTGGTTTTCTAGATATGGTATCTCACATTCTTAGTTGGCCACCCGGTACAAATAACTTATATAATTATTCTGTTTTACTTACCAGTACTACACATACTGACAGTTCCAGTTTGGGAACTGTATTTAGGTCGCACACATGAAGAGGGACGACTTCCACCTGAAACAATCCCACATTAAAACAGATCTGCACTCAAACAAAATCAGAGTTTTAGTTGACCTTCTTAAAAGACTCACTCAAAATATACAAGGAAAGTTGGTTTATTAGCAGGACTTTGACATTATCACATAAACAAAATGTTGACATCACCACTTCTTCTTTTTGAGATACAAGATGTCATTAAGTTTTGATATTTTCAAAAACTTGTTTATTAAATGCCAGAGTTTTGATAGTATAAAATAAACTGACTTATGTACAAGCAACCGAGCAAAAAACTTACTTTTCATAACAGGTAATGGTGGAAAATTATTCTGATCGTCAGAGGAGTTTTCACCCTCATCAGAGGATGACATCCATTTATTAAATGAACGTTTGGACCTTTTTCTTTTACCATGGGTTTCAGCCCCAGATATGCCAGATGACAAGTCACTTGTCATTGTAGCTTTTTTCGCTTTCTTACGGGCAATATCAATGTTTGCTAAAAAAAAAATAATAAGTCATATATTCAAGATTACTTAACTGTTTCTTTAACTGTACACAAAAATCAACAGTGAAATAAGAAAAACTTTTGGTGTGAAACAAATAAAAGGAAAATTTTTTGCAGCATCTTAACTTACCATCAGTCCCTAAGACTTCCACAGGATACAGCTTCCAGCTATCATCAATGGGACATCATGCATTACTTAATATCATTTTAGATACTTTGTCAACTGGAATTGTGTTGGGTGGCCAAAAACATTCATTTCTATCTTCTCTGAACCAAGATTTTGGAACAGCCTCCACTAGATCTTCTTCAACAAATTTTATGACCAACCACATTTCTGAGAAACTAAATACAAACAAAAATATATTTTAAATTTCAGTAAATACATTATTGACATCTTTCTGTTTCTAAAATGACATTTAAAAAAACATAATCTTATGCAACTAAATCGAGAACTAAATATTTTCAAAATATGTATGACATGGTTGAGATTTTGTTTTATTTTTATTATCAATAACATATATTACTCAACACTAACTTAATGCAAATAAGCAGCACATAAAGCGCACAAGCCTAGCTAGTGGTTCTTCGTGTGAATAATAAAAAAAAAACTAAAATTACAGTTCTGTGAAATTTACACCGCACCCTATAGATGTAGCATTGATGTTTGTTTGTAAGTAAGCAAATGTCATTTAGAGTGATTTGAAAAAAACTTAATTTACTAGTGAATAAAACATTGTTTAAATTGTTGCTAGGTATTGAATATAATATAGATAGGCAGTAGGGTAATTCAAACGCCAGAAACTTTGAGTTTTAAGTTTTAATAATTAAAAGAATGTTAAACTAACATTCACAAAACAGCATGTCATTTTACAACTTCTCAAAAAAAAAAACCTCGAACTTCAACTTCACTTACAAGACACTGAGTTGACGTTGACAGCTGACAGACAGGGTATGACCCGTAATTAACCAACCAACCCAAGCCTAACCAACTAAACTAAGGGTGCAACTGGATTACCATTGCTACACTTCTATAACACACCCCCTCAATGGTAGATCCAGTATTATGCAAAAATTATTTTTTTTTTATTATATACATCTAACATCCAAGTCCCAATTGACTACAAAAAACATTGAAAACAGTTGGAGCCAATGGCTTGGTAAAAACATCGGGCAATTGATTTTTAGTACTAATGTACTTTATTTTGATTACTCCTTCTTTCACTTTTTCACGAATGAAATGAAACTTTATATCCACGTGTTTGAGCCGCTTATGATACTCAGGATTCTTGGTTATTTTTATAGCGGATTGATTATCTTCATATAAAGTGACACATGGTACATTTTTAAACAACTTTAAATCAATCAACAAATGTTTGAGCCAACAGGCTTCACTCACTGCAAAACTTAAAGCTATGTACTCAGACTCAGTTGATGACAGGGCAACTGTAGATTGCTTTCTGGAAGTCCAGGATATAGTACATCCAAATAATTTGAATACATAGCCTGATGTACTCTTTCTGTCTACCCCATCACCAGCCCAGTCAGAATCACAAAAACCAACAATACAGTTTGCTTCATTAAAACTGTCTCTACATTTAAATATAAGACTATAATTCAAAGTTCCCTGAATGTATCTTAAGACTCTTTTTAGTGCTTGCCAAAGTTCATAACTAGCACATTTTTGATATCTACTTAAAATACTAATAGAAATGCTAAAATCTGGTCTTGAACATAACATACTATACATCAGTGAACCAATTAAAGCTCTGCACTTATTTTCATGTTCACAACTTTCAGAAGCACTCCTAAGTAATATGTTACATCATGTTTGAAATTACAATCCATTGGTGAACTTACAGGTTTGCAATTTTGCATATTATATTTCAGCAAAATACTCTTTAAGTAGTTGGTTTGATTAATTTTAATTTCTCCTGCTGTAATATCTTGAGTTATTACCATACCCAAAAAGTACTTTACCAAACCTAAATTTTTCATTTTGAAGTTGGAATTCAACATTTGCTTAATATACTCAACTTCTTTTGGATTAGTTCCAGCTAAAAGCAAATCATCAACATATATTAAAATATACATTTTATAAGATTCTGTGACTTTTACATACAAACAGTATTCATTTTCAGAGCGTACAAAAGATAAATCAGTCATTACAAAATGAAATTTCTCATAATAACTTTTTGGAGAACCCTTTAAACCATATAATGACTTCTTTAGCTTGCAAATTGTTCCCCTTTTATATTTACAACCTTCAGGCAAAGAAATATAAACATTATCCTTAATATCACCATTTAAAAATGCACTACAAACATCCAGTTGAAAAACAGGTATTTTTAAATTATTACATAAAGCCATACAAATTCTAACAGATGTTAATTTTGCCACAGGGCTATAAAAATCATCAAAAAGCACATTTTCTTTCTGTTGAAAACCCCTAGCTACAAGACGAGCTTTATAGCGATTCACTCTACCACTTTCATTTTGCTTACGCCTAAAAACCCACTTACAACTTATCACATCACTTTCAGTAACACCCTCTGGAACATTCTGCATACATTCCCAAGTCTGGCTCTCTTCTAAGGCAATGACTTCATCTTGAACAGCATGCTTCCATTTCTCAGAATCATCACTTGCTAGTGCATCTTTATAAGTTTTGGGATCTTCTTCCTCTGTCAATAAAAGGAAAGAAGTATCAAAATCTAGCTCATAATCCTTCAGTCTGACAGGTCTTTTAATATTCCTTCTTAGGGTATAGTTTCCTTGGTTTCTTTCAGTTTGATCTTCTGAATTACTAATGTCATTTTCAGATTCATTATTTTTTTCAAAAAGCTCAGAGTTTTCATCCCCTAAATCAGAGTTGTAATCAAAATTTGGAACTTGACCTTCTTCAGATTGGCTTTCAGTCAAAACTTGTTCTAATTTGCTTTCCTGAAGAAAAAATACATCAGCATGTGTTTCCACTTTATTCTTTGATGGAATGTAAATTCGGTATCCTTTAACCTCAACCTTCCATATCCAACAAAAATTCCAATTTGGTTTTTCTTGTCCCACTTTAGACGTTTTTCTTTGGGAACATGACAAGATATTTTTGAGCCAAAAATTTTTAGTCCTTTCAAGCTAAAACTTTTATTATGCCATAAATCATATGGACATTTATTATTTACTACAGTTGGACCTGTTCTATTTATGATGTAAGTTGCTGTATTAACTGCTTCTGCCCAAAATTTCTTGTCCATATCACTAATCATGGTTCGAGCTGATTCAACTAGGGTTCTTATATCGCGTTCAGCCCTTCCATTTTGTTGAGGTGTATAATTGACTGACCTTTGATGTTTTATGCCATGTTTTTCAAGAACAACTTTTAGATCTTTATTGACAAATTCTAAACCATTATCAGTTCTTAACACCTTTAATTAAAAAAAGAAAAAATACATAGGCAGAAAGACCGTAATGGTCGATAGCCGTTTTTTCTTGTTGGAAAATAAAGATTGATTATATATATATATATATAAAGAAAAAATCTAATATCTATCTAAAATCTTATGGATACCCAACAGTTACTGTAGATATTTTTTATATTTAAAAAAAAAAGGTCTAAGTGTAGAAAATATGTATTATTATTGTTTAATGTAATTAATGAGTTTATTTATTTTTAATTTATATAAAATGTAAAATTATTTAACATATGTTTGATAATGTTGTAAAATTTCAATGTCAAACGATAATTACTTCTTTTATGAACATTTACTTTAGATCTCTCCTTCCTGGAGACGATTTCCTGCATGAAATTAGCTATTTCTTTTTCATTTATAGGCCTCCTTGGAGCTTCTTTTTGTGAACCAATAATTTCTTCTACATATGATCTCTGCATATCTAGAGAACTTTGACTGGAATCGTTGGTAGTGTCCATGTTATCTATGTGTTCTTGGGTTAATTGAGTAAGAGGCAATGGTGAATAAGATTGAGTAAGATTTAAAGGAGTAGTCTTAACTCTAGATGACGAGGGAAATAAAACTGCTTTAATTTTCTCCTGATCTACAACATTGGTTCGAGGACGTTTGGCTGTTTGTTCTGCATAAGAAAATTTCTGTTTTTTCTGATGCTCTCTATTAAAACTCTTTTGAAAGGGCGAGCACGAGTCTAAGGCGTCCGGGAAATCTTGAATGTCCACCTGCTTAGCCTGAGCACCTTCTGTATTTTTCAAAAATATCTTATTTGCTTCAAAAAAATGTATCCTTCTCTCTGCTACAATTTTATTAATTTTTCCTTGCCTTATATACTCCTTTCATTGCTTGCTTGTAGCCTCGTGATCTCCCTCACAATTTGGGCATTTTTTTAACAGCTGAAGCCTCATCACCATGCATACAATCCTCTTTTAAATGAGGACCACCACAATTAATACCTTTTGGACTATTGCGACATTGCCCTTTATGATGTCCAAATTTACAGCAATTATGACATATAATAACAGGCCTTACATATGGCTGTACAGTCCGTATTGAATGAAATATCTTGACTTCCTGAGGCAAAAGTGTGCCTTCAAAAAGAAGCAACAGTAGATCCAGGGACAATTTCTCACAACCGTCCTCATTGATTTCAATATTAAACCGTGTGGCATCAATAATTCTAATTTTTTTAGACCCTCGGGTGCCAAACCCATAATTAATAAAATCATCTTCTGTTATTTGGTTTCCCACATTCCTAATAACTCCTCGACAGTACAACATACTTTGTGGAATGAACTTGTTAAAATGTTGGTCCTTTAAGGCCTCTGGCTCAACAAAATTATTAGCGGCATTAGGGTTGTCAAAATTGATCCCTTTTTTATTTCTACCTTTTGACTAAACTTCTTTTATGCCTTCTATATTAGCTAAAAACAGAGTCTTAGCAACGTTCATAGGGTGCAGTGAAGTGTTTTTATATTCATGTTCAATAAGTGTTAAAAAGGGTGGAAACGCATCCATTAGATAACCAGAAATAGGGTTCAATTCCCTTCTGACTCTATGTATAAGTCGAATATTGTCCCTAAACAATGGGTATGTGGATCTTATTAAGTTTAATTCATTTAGCAGCTTAATCAAATCTTATTTTTAGAAACATTATTTTTGTTTAGATATCTTCAAATGCTTTACCAGTTTCTAAAAAATCTTTTTGAAATATCAAATTTATATAAGCTTACATTACGTACGTCTAACGACTTGTTGTATTTTCAATGAAGATTTTCTTACCTTCCTTGTCAAACATGGCATTGAATTTTCAAACTTAAAACTACTAAAGTGGTCAAGCTTTCCAAAACGTCTGACACAGTCCGTCAAATGAATAAGACTATGAACATTTAAAGTAACAAAGCCTGACCCATAAATATTGATGCAATTTTTTATAAAATGTCTTAGTAAATTATCCGCATAATCAATTCATTAGAAGAATATCTTTCACTAACTAAAATTGAAATAGCTACACTTAACATAATAAAATTATTGTACATTTCCACAGACAAATAATCTTTGAAAATTACAGGACCAATGTAGAGGAGCAAAAGTCGAAACTCAGTAGCTTTAAATCTTTTACATTCTTGTATGTTCCTTGGATTTCTAGCAAATTCTCTAGATATAAAAGTATGTAAGGTTTTTAATGCTACATTAATTGAGTTAATGCTGGATGCTCTTAATTTAAAAGGGGGCTTTCCATGAACCCAGCAAAACAATGCATATAATCAATTGGGACATCTACCATATCAAAACCAACAATTTTTTCAAAAAAACTTCCTTTTTCCTTACTTTGATGTTGGAATTGAGTTTGTCTCCTAAATGAATTGTTATTCCTTTTGATATTGTTCATTTCAGGATAACAAGTAGTGCCATCTATATAGTCTCCTTCTTGACATCATTTAGAACATACAAAATAGCCACTGTGATTCTTTATGTATAAAACACTTGCTTTTGCAGGTAAGTCACATATTAAGTTTAGAAGTCCAAATTGAAAAGTTATATTATTAATTACAATCCCTGTTCTTATTAATTCTTCACATTCATTGATAAAGTAATTAACAAGATCATTAGCATCTGGTTTTCCTAGTCCTGCGTAAATTGCAACACTCTCTCAAAACTGTGATTGAATCAACTGAAACTAAAATTGGCCAAAATGCATGTAAAGAATTTTTGAAAATCGGTACATCATCAATATTAACTGACAATAAAATTTTATCTTGTTTGTTTAGTGTAATATTGTTTTTTAATATAAAATTGATCAGAGTCTTTGTAACACCAAAATAAAAATAGCTACCATTTTCAAATGTCTTAATCTCTAAAGGATGAAGGAGAGTGCCTAGTAAAGTACGAGGATCTTGTGGTAGATTTTTAAACTACTGTTCTTTGTAAGGCTGTCGTAATATAGTGAGTAACTTTTTTATAGAAATTAAAGGAATATGTTCCTCTACAGCCCTTTGAGCTAAATTTGATGATAGGGACATTTCAGCCTTACAAGTTTTTTTTGAGCATTGAGCAAATGTTTCACTGAAATGTTCAGAAAAATGTGATTCACCCGAGGATTCACATAAGCCCAACACTTTACTAGAACTTATATTTGTTGTAGATTCTACATGCAGAGGCAAATTGGCGGTCTCAGTAGTTTCTCTAGGATTGGCGGTGGTTTCAGGCAACAATGTTGGTATAGTGGAAGGAATAATTAGTTTGGTGGAAAAAGGAAGACCAAAATTTGTCATTGTAGAATTACTACCTACATAAGACAATGAAATATTGAACTGACGAGATCTTTTGGTCTGGCTGATCTCTCAGCAAATGCATTTTGAAACTAGGTGATCGGCTGGAAAATGCCGTATTAATTTTACGTTTCCTGTTCATTTTTCTAGGCTCTGTTTGTCCAATTTGTTTAGATATATATCAAGCAATGGCAAGTGTAAAAAGATCAGCAGGACTAGAGATGGTAAAAAGTGTTAAAGGCAGTGTATGGAGAATTTTAAAAAAATACAATTTTCATCCATACAAGGTAAAATTGGTTCAGGAATTAAACGAAGAGGACTATGATAGAAGACTACAATTTTGTGAAATTATGTCTACTAATCTGACAAACAACGTGAACTTGTTGTACAATATTTGCTTCAGTGATGAGTGTATGTTTTTTTTGAATGGAGAAGTGAACAGGCATAACTGTAGGTATTGGTCAGACACGAATCCACATTGGTTTAGGGAAACCCATACCCAATATCCAGAAAAACTTAATGTTTGGGCAGGTATCTTAGGAGACCACATCGTTGGTCCGTTTTTTATTGACGGTAATTTGAATGGCGCTACTTATCTTGAGCTTCTTGACACCACTGTTGATCCGACCATAACAGAGCTACTAGAAAACGATTAAAATTTATTTGAAAATCAACTAATTTTCCAACAAGACGGTGCACCTCCACACTATTCACTTCCCGTTCGAGAATATCTGAACAATCGATTTCCTGGAAGATGGATTGGTAGACGTGGTCCCATGGAATGGCCTGCGAGATCACCCGACCTCACTCCGTTGGACTTTTTTCTATGGGGGCATTTAAAATGTAAAGACTATGCAACACAGCCGGCCAATATTGCAGACCTTAGGCAGAGAATAATACATGAATGCCGACATCTGACACCGCAAGTCCTCACAAATGTTCGCGAACTCTTCCAAAGTCGCTTGTATTGTCACGTTTATTATAAAAATAGTTTAAACCAAACAATTAAGAGGGGTTATTCTTCGTGTCGTTGAGCGCATGGAAGTTCGGGGAGGGTGAGTTTGGTTTTAGCCCTTCAGCTACACCGTAAAGGGGCACGCAAAGGTGTTCTTGTACGATGTGACCAAAAGACCAAGTGAACAACTGACAGGGTTAAGGGTTCTAACGGTCACTTCAAGTTGCGAGAGAACCCTTCTCTTACCAGCCTGGGATCCTAAGAGGGTAGCGAGCCGTCCCACCACTTCAAGTTAGAGACTGCTGCTCGCCGACCGACCCGGAGACCAGTCAGTGACCTCCCTCTGGGGAAGACCCCAGAGTTCGGTGCCTTAGCCGAGCTACGGTGAATCTTTTATACTCGTCAGCTACCCTCATTACGTTAACCTTGCTGACTATGGTGGTTACTGGGTGTGCACCGTAACTACTAACACGGGTGTGACATCTCCCCCTTCCAACAAGTGTTCGTCCCGAACACTAAAAGTCTATGTTTACAAAATCAACTCACTTATTTTCTATTCTTATTTTCTAATGCAGGTGGTGGAGTACTTTATTTGAATCAACCTATATGCAAATATTACTTCTTAAAACTAACAGATGTTACTTATCTTCTAGAAAAGGGGTGGGAAAAACTTTATTGAACAAATATCTTAACTACTTCTCGATTTTTAGACGTTGCCATGTTTGCATACTCAAGAAACAATTTCATTGGGTCACCTTTCAACCTTGTTGTTGCGTCCATCTTCTTGCCTTCTCATTTAAGCGTAAATTGTCCCCTGCATCGGGCACCATCTTCTAGTACCTTCTCTCGGCACTACATTGTCTAAGCGGAAATCCATCGCTTAGCTTCGACATCTTTGGTCCATTGCGTGCTCTCTTTTTAGCACACGTTGCTTTGGACTACATCGTCATTTCTAAGCCCATCTGGAGAACCTTCTTCAGCCCTTCATTTAAGGGACTCTGGGTGCACGCGGGTGTAGAACCGACGGTGCGGAACCCATCCGAAGATGCTGGTTTCTCCTAGGCTTGCTCCTCTTCTTCTTGCTTCTTTCATCAGGTCAATTTGTCGATAGACGCAACGAGGTAATTAGGTGGCCCCTAAAGTCAACAATTAAAACAAGCCCGACTCCAATAACATAAACAGACATAACATGTATTTATAAACAAAACACCTGATACTTGCGCGATTTTGCTACCTCAGCAAAGTACCTAGGTCGGGAATGGCGTCACTGGTCTAGAAATCGAGATATTGTTATTACATTAACTATACATACACTTATTTTATGAAACCTAGTCATCAAAAATTTAGTTTTATCTTACCCAATACTATACAAACTAATATGTGCTCCTATACACTAAAATGTTTAGGGTAACCTACAGGCCGCTCTTGATATTGCCCTACTCAGTTCAAGCAACTGCGGACCTGCAGGCTGGTCCTTCCAAACTCGTCTTGATTCTTCTGGAGTGTGCTTGAACTTGTGGGGGTGGGCATTGTTGTGTCGTCTTCGTGATCTCTCTTTCTTTCTCTCTCTTTGTCTCCCTTCTTTCTTCTGGTCTTTGCCTCTTTTCTTTCTTCTCCGTTATTCCTTCATCTTTTTCCTGTGACTTAATTGGCTTCAATTTGCTAGGGTGTGTCTATCAATATGAAGATTAATAGACGGGGATTGAACGGGGCGCCTCCACCATGTCACGTTTATTATAAAAATAGTTTAAACCAAACAATTAAGAGGGGTTATTCTTCGTGTCGTTGAGCGCATGGAAGTTCGGGGAGGGTGAGTTTGGTTTTAGCCCTTCAGCTACATCGTAAAGGGGCACGCAAAGGTGTTCTTGTACGATGTGACCAAAAGACCAAGTGAACAACTGACAGGGTTAAGGGTTCTAACGGTCACTTCAAGTTGCGAGAGAACCCTTCTCTTATCAGCCTGGGATCCTAAGAGGGTAGCGAGCCGTCCCACCACTTCAAGTTAGAGACTGCTGCTCGCCGACCGACCCGGAGACCAGTCAGTGACCTCCCTCTGGGGAAGACCCCAGAGTTCGGTGCCTTAGCCGAGCTACGGTGCACCTTTTATACTCGTCAGCTACCCTCATTACGTTAACCTTGCTGACTATGGTGGTTACTGGGTGTGCACCGTAACTACTAACACGGGTGTGACAGTATTACTGTATGGAAGTTAACGGAGGTTATTATGATAACCGCTATTTGCTATTATTTCTGCAGTTAACAAAAAATAAACACAAAACGTATTTTTTATTTTTTTTGGTCTCAATTCAAAGCAAATGTACAAATAAAATAGTGCAATTAATTCCTTATGAAATACCCTTTTCAAGGATGTGCCACACAGGGTATGGTGCCATTTGAAAACTTAGTGGGGGTGGCTATGGCGGCAAAGAGGCTGATGGCAGAAATTCAAATCCTACGTAAAAAGATGTCCCCCTTGTAATCTTTGTTGACGTGTCTTAGCATTTTTTAACAGAGAAATTATTTTGGAAGATATTCAGGGTGGCTACTTTTCATTGAAAAACCCTGTATATATCATATAATGAACCACAAATCGAAACGAACACAAAGTTTTCTTGAAATGGAAGCGCATTTAAATATTATACATACTAATACATTATATGAAATTATATAAATTGACGTGAGTAAAAAAATATGTAATCCATAAATATCCACTGAATATTTTATCAAAATATACGGTGAATGTTAATTCATGTATATTACCCACATATGTTTCTTAAACATACCAGGTATGTCCATCTGCTGATATACATAATATGTACATGCGGAACACATTCCTTTTAAAAACATTTAGAAATATGTGTTTAAAAGATATTCCATATACATTCATTTCATAAATGTCCGTCAAGGTATATTATGAGGTTATTCCTATAATGTTCTGTATATTTTTTGAACATTCCCAGATATTCATAGGAGCTCCAATGTTATCTGGGCAGGATATTGGATTATTGCCATGCATTATTATGCATCCACTAACACTCTTGCGATCAGTCTTGTCTCCTGCCCAGTCTGCATCAGAATATGCTTTCAAATGAAGATTGTTTTTAGTATCATTATCATTAATATAATGAAGACCCTTGTCCTTTGTAGCTTGCAGATAGCGTAGAACTCTTTTGCCAGCTTTCCACGTTTCTGATGTTGGTTTATCCAAAAATCTGCTTAGATATGAAACAGAAAAGGTTATATCTGGTCTAGTTGAAGTTGACAAATACATTAACCCTTCAATTAATTGTCTATATGGTACGTCTATGATTGAACTTGTGTCATTGTATTGGAATCCTTTTTCCAGTGGTGTAATTTTCCCTTTGCAATCATGCATGTTAAAGCTTTCTAACAACTTTATTATATACTTTTTTTGGGTAATTTTCATTTCTTTTCCTGTTTTATTTATTTCCATACCTAGAAAATAAGACCTTTAAAAAAACTAATTAAAGAACACCAAAATTACTTATGAACTGGAGACTTCCACAAATCTAATATATGCCAACACACGTTTGATAATGATCAGAGAGTCAAATGGAATGAATGTAGTATCATAGACAAAGAAACTTTTTCAAAAAGACGTAAAATAAAAGAAAGTGCATATATTATGTTAAACCATGACTCTTGTGTTGCGACATCCTCTATTAATATTGACCAAACTTGGTTAAAATTCTAGAGGAGGAGATAACACTTGGTCATATCAAACAAAACTGAAATTTCTTGTAGTTTTGTTTTCATTATAAAACCCACCGTTCACTACAACAATAGATAACCTTGCCTATTGGAATGACAAAAGTCAAAATTTATGTCAATTTCAATTGACAAAACCCTTCTCGGAGTTCCAAATTGAATATTATCAGGTTTAATATTTATTAAGTTGTTGTTTTCTATTCTGCCGTTGTGTTCTTTTTTAGATTTTCTTAGAGACAGACGGTGGTAGATTTTCCACCGAAACGTCAGCGTTTTTAGGAATCAAGACCGAGTATCAAGTCAGTGGTCTTGTGTTGGGACGACTAGGTTAATGTTATTTTCAACTTAGTTGAAAATAGTGCGAAATTCCATTTTCCCAACAAACCTTTTTTGTGTGAGACCGAAGACCCAATAAACAAAAAAAAAATCCTTTTGTTTTTTGTATAACTTGTTTTAACATTCAACATGTTCTTCTAGCCCCTGATGATGAGCTGCTTCTGCGCTCGTAACATGTTTGGCCTTTTTTATAGAGGTTTAAGACCTAATAAATTTATTGTGGAGACGACTGAGTGTTACTGTTACCCCGGAATTTGTACAGCTCCACAGAGTGAGATTGGACTCCTACTTCAATCTAAATCGCTTATTGTTTTTCGCCGTTCACACATTAATATTCCTTTATAATCGTGTGTTGCAAAAGACACTAACGCGCAAAATTCAACCAAAGAATCTTCAACTATGCTTATTTGATTTGTACTGCTCGAGACGAGTATATGCGCGAGCGCCAAAGTTATTGCGCACTGCACGAGACACGCTTAAGAAAGGGTTAACATCCATCCATACATGATGGAAATTATGGGATCTTTAAAATAAACTAATAATATATTGCTTAGTTGAGTAATGATAAGACTGTGCTTTAACCAAATACTAACTTTATTCTTCTATCTACTTCTACAATCACTTAAAACTAACCAATATTACCAGTGATGTTCAAACTGTTGTACAAACATAAGGTACAATATATTTACTGGTTTCACAAACAAAACAGTTTAGTGGTCGCTGTAAACCTGATGTTGCAAATGCTGCCTACTGATCGTCCTACATAATATAGCTTGTACAAACACATTATGCGGATGTTTACTATTTCTTAATGGTTTTCGATTGAGCCATATTGAAAGTAATTAAACACTTAAATCATGTCATGTCAATAACCTATTGTTTAAATGAAGATTAAACATATATAAACTATATTCACAACATTAAACATGTCAACTACAAAATACAATACAGTAACACAATACATCATAAAGTATTATTATCTAAGACCGGTCAATGGAAGCTATTTACTAGTGAGATCGCTGAGATTGTGTTACATCACTAGATGGACCGGTGGAAGACACTAAAAGAGATCAGACATGGTTTATTCGAATGACTTCACTTTTACAGGCACGTTCTCATGTTACTTGTACAAAAGTTGCTCGCAGAATGACGTCTTCGCGCCATGTGCCATACAAACCACCGAAAAACCAGAAATGCCAATCTAGCGGGCAATGTTGCCAATGTAAACAACAATTAGGAATTCTTTTAAAGAGTAATAACATTTAAAGTGAAGAGTGAAACATGGTGCAATGTTTTTAAGGACCAACATTATAACATAACACAACATTATAAAAGAATGTTTTAAGCTAAGTTAACTGTTTTTATCCAAACTAAACTATAATTCCCATATGAACATTCAATGAAAACTGAAAATCATTGCAGTTTACAGTGTTCTTTTATGTTTAACACAATATAATAATATCATCATTAGGTGATTCAGTAAACTGCATTGCTGAACCTCAAAGCTAATATGTCTTACGAGTATATATATACCAGGTGTCCAAGAGCACCCTGGACAGAGGAGATTTACATGGGAAAACGGTTTTGATTTTTTTGCGCCTGTATGGTTGATTTGATGGAAAAATCGTATTAATGAAACTTGTAGTACCTATCATGGACTAGTTTTCTGTATTTTTTTCAGATCTCTAACTTGAGCCCTTTCGTCGTAAAACACCAACAAAAATGAGAAAATTTAATTTTTTTACCTGCACTGTATAAGCGGTTGTCGAGCAACCGTATCAGCAACAATGATCTGTTTACCCGTTGCCCGACAACCGCCTATACAGTGCAGGCCAAAAGTTTAAATTTTCTCATTTTTGTTCGTGTTTTACGGCAAAAGGGCTCAAGTTAGAGATCTGAAAAAAATACAGAAAACTAGTCCGTGATAGGTACTACAACTTTCATTATTACGATTTTTCAATCAAATCAACCGTACAGGCGCAAAAAAATCAAAACCGTTTTCCCATGTTAATCTCCTATGTCCAGGGTGCTCTTGGACACCTGGTATAGCCTTATCTAAAAGAATGCTAAAAAATAGTAGTCATATTTTTTAATAAAGTTGTTTGTGGTTAGTTTAAATATTAGTTCTAGAAAACACTTATATGAGACAATATCTACCTATCAAGTACTATGATTGTAAAGAAAACATCTCTGTGCTGCTGGAATGTTCTTTTAAACAATAATTCCAATAATGAATAAACATTTTTAGATATTTTGTTTAGTCGAACTTACCCCTATAAATACCATCTCAGAAGAATGTAATGCCTCCACTCTGTGAAGATGACTACTTTAATGAAGAGAGAAAATCAAATAGTAATACAAAACCACGGCCAACGCCTGTAATCCCTTGGGTATTAAGTGCATATTGTGCACCCGAGCATCCACTGTGACGTCACCCGGCGTATCGCATTGAGGAAAGAAGTTCCGCTGACAGACCATCTTGGATCTGTTATGATGTCACATGCAGAGTTGCAAAACTATCGATAGTGCAAAAATTCGATGTATCGATAGCACAAAATAAAACTCGATTTTATCGATAGTGCTATCGATAGTGACAGGGACAAAGATAAAAGAAAATCACATTAAAAATAAAACATTTTATTCTAAAATCATCAACAAAATAATAAATAAAAATGTCAAAATAAAACAAATTGTTTAAAAATTAAATGTAAACTAAAAATCAAAAACTTTATCACAAATAAAAACTAAATCAGTCGTTAAAAATCACAAAAATTCAACAAAATAATAAATAAAAATGTCAAAATATAACAAATTGTTTAAAAATTAAAAAATTAAATGTAAAGTCGTCAAAAAATCACAAAAATTCAACAGGATAAACCAATAAAATCATTCCAATGACTCATTTTACATCCATTTATTTTGGCCCACAAAAATTAGTATATTGACATTTTTTGGTTTTAAATTTGACCGTCGCTCGCTAATGACTTGGCCTGTTTTGGAAAAAATTCTTTCCGAAGGCACACTTGTTGCTGGAATGCAAAGAATTTTTTTTTGCAAAATCAGCAAAAGCTGAGGGAAATTGCGATTGTGATGACCAATATTCAATGGGGTCTGTATCCATTGGCAAGACTTTTGGCTCGATATATTGACGCATCAAAATTATTGAATCACTTGAAGCAGTACTAATTTGATCAGCCTGTGTAATACGTTGAGCCAAAAAACCAAACAGGTCTACGTCCACACAGGTGCTGGAATTGGTTGCTTTTGATGTAGAGGGAGTAGAATCTGGCTCATTTTACACACCTTTATCATCGAGGACTGCATTGCTCAGTAATTTTGTTTTTTGCATAAAATTTGCGAGTTCTTTTTGAGTATGTATGTGAGCTTGAGAAGCATTTTCTGAATTCCTAAATGCATGTTTTTTGAAGCGGGGATCCAGAAGGGTGGCGACTCGTAGTATGGTTCTTGTCTCATAAGAAAACAATCGTTTTATTACTGACGCAATTAATTTTGAATGAAGATATTTTGCAATATTACAGGTTAAACCTATACCCACATTCTGCAAGCTCGTTTGGATACCTACTACAATTGGGATAATTATTGACACTGTAACATATTTGTCCCCGGAGACCTGCTTTGTGGCTTCTTCAAATGGCTTTAACACTGCAACTATTTCCTTTATTGTTGATATGTCACTAAAGTTAAGAATTTCAGGTGCATTGGCTGAATTGGACAATGCAATTGTCAGGCAGTTGTCATTATGAAGGTGAAGTAGCCTCTCTAGCATGTATAAAGTACTATTCCATCTAGTACAAACATCTTGAATTGGCTTTAATGGGGTCTTATTTTTTTTTTCTTGTTCCTTTATCAAGTGGTCCATTGCTAATGTGCTTTTTTTAAAAAATCTTACTATATTCCTGCATTTCTGCAACAAGTTTCTTAGGTTGTCCTCTTCAGAGCTTATTTCTTCATTGTGACTGTGACCTAACTTTTCTTCTCCAGATCCTTTCCGAGGCTCCAGGCCATCTGTTACTGTGAGATTCAGGGTACGGGCGAAGCAAGGGAGATGAGTCACACGTAACAGTTCACTTGCTTTTAACATGGTTGCAGCATTGTCGGATACTAAGCAAGATATTTTATTTGTCAAACTCCATTGCACATGTTTTTGATCCCTATTGGTAGTTGAGTTGTACATAATATCATGATAATATACTAAAATGATACATTAAGGAAATACCTGTAAATGATCCTTGATTGCTTCAGCAGTATGGCGTCCCTCTATTTGCATACTTTCAAGAACAGCAGTTTTGAGTGCATTCTTATAAACAAAATGTGCTGTTACAGTTATGTAACCTTGATTGGCAACAGAGGTCCACATATCAGTTGTTATAGAAACATGATTAACTGAACTAAATATTTTTTTAAGTTTTGCAGTTAATTCATTATACAAGGCAGGCAATATTTTTTTACTTAATGTTGTTCTGGAGGGTAGCTCATACCTAGGGTCCAATGCTGTAACAAAATTGACAAATCCCACATCTTCCACAATAGAGTATGGCTGGAAATCATTTGCAATCATAAAGGCAACAAGCCTGTCAAGTTCTAACTTTGTGGGATCATTTCAGGAATAACAGCTACTTGGTTTTTGTACAAATCCTGTTAATTTTGTCTGTTTCTGTTGTTTACGTTTTGGTGTTTGTTCCGCAGGACCAGAATTATCACTATCTGAGTCTGAACCTGAATTTTCCTCTGTGTGAATGCGCTTTCCTAGTTTAGACTTGTGGAACCTATTTAGATGGTCTCGTAGATTAGATGTATTCCCACTCGTTCGGTATTCTTTTTTACATAATAAGCAGGTAGCGAATTGTCGTCCAAATTCATCTTTTGGCATATTATTTGAATTGTGATTGTGTGATTGGTGAAATTGAAGTTTATCTGAACTTACGTAGGTTCTCCTTGGCTTACTCAGTAACTCAGTAGGTAGGTAGGTACTGACTGATATTTTAAGACTATAAGTTATAGTAATAATACTAGTAAGTATAGTAATGTACACAAACAATTCAAATATTTCAACTTCTAAAATTTCTGTATTGTCTTGTCACTTGTCATGCCATTATTGTGTTGTCATTGTCCGTTTGTCCTTTGCATTTATATGTCATAATTGTCATATCTCATTTTTATTGCAATTTTGCGTCCTGTCGTCAATAGATGGCGCTGTGTGCGCTACTATCGATAGTTTTGTATTTACTATCGATAATCTCGATAGTAAGAATTTGTGAAGCACTATCGATTAAATCGATAGTGCTATCGATTGTTTTGCATCTCTAGCACTCACATGCCAACTTGTCACTTTGCTGTTGTTTTGTTGTATCAAAAAAAATTACATGCAGCTGAAATAATTATTGTATTTTTATTACAATAATCCAATACTTGGCGAAGATTATTCACTAAATTCAAGTAAATGTATATTTTTCAATGGTGATAATGCAGACAACGCTTGCTAGCCCAGGTAAGATTACAATTGCAATTTCATACCTAACCTGAATAAATTCTGCTGATGCATCACTTGTATACATTACTAAACATTTTTAAGGGTGGTTCAACTAACACATTGGGCCTATTTCACAGATCTGTATCCTGTATATGCTGAATACTTCACTAATTTTCCATGTGGATGAGAAAATACAACTTTAATGAAGAAATTGACCTAAGCGAAGAACAAATTACCCACTAAGAAGATTGAAACAAATTAATCAAGTTGAAGAGTGAAATTGTGTGCAATGGGTTCAACTACTTACATTAGAATAGTGAATAAAAAAGCAAGTTTTAAGGTCAGTATATTGATTTTACGTAAATTAACATTCAAATCAAAACTAATGCAGTTTTCGTAATTGTTTTATGTTTAATAATTATCATTATACACTTTAGTAAACGGCATTGCTCAACATTGAGTTAATATGTATTATACAATGTCTTTGTAAAGTACATTGTTGCCCTCGAACAAAACTACCCGTTTTGCCCTTGGAGTTGTCTCTTGCACTCTGGATCGGGAAAAAATATAACACCCTTTACTCGAATTCAACTTTATTCGGTGTTAGAACTAAACTTTAGATTGGGATTAAAACCCTAAAAGATATCAAGAACATGTGCCTATTTTTTACTTAACGCCAATAATCTCCCTTTTTTAGGTTATAGTTACACGTTGACATTACTTTTCAAAACAAAATTTTTCAGCTAACAGATGACAGTTGAAACTAGAAAATGTACATAGATACAACATTCTCCCACCTGAGTCACTTAAAAAGTACAATCAAGTGACTCACAAATCAAATTTAAATTTACAAGTATTTTTTGGGCATCTTAGACACACGCCCGCTTCTAGTCGTCTTCTGCATCACTGGAGCCGGTCTAGGGATCAGAACTTCTTGTTCTGGATCAGCCTCATCTGTACCATTCTTTTTGGAGGTGGTTTTCACGACTTGAGGAACACATTCGGACGAACTTGGTTCACATACCTTAACCTGCTGCACACATTCCAAAGGGTAAAGTCTCTGAATCGGCCGCATAAAGGTTCCTCGGTTAGTAGACACTTTGACCAAACGTACTTGTCCGTCTTTGCCAGGCATCAGCTCACAAATCCGTCCCATAGTCCAATCGAGGCGTTTCTCATTGTCATTGCCAATAAGGACAATATCACCAAGTTTAGGTTCTGTTGTACGTTTTCCCCAGTTTAGTAACTTTAACTGACCTAAATAGTCAGCTCGGAATCTTCGATGTAGATCTTCTCGGATTTTCCTGAGATATACAACTCTTTTGCAAAGTGACTGACCATCTATTGCATCAATGTCACAAACGCTACTGCTCGCCTGGTCTCTCAAAAAGAACATGGGAGTGAGAGGTATTAGTTCTTCGGGATCATCTGACAAACACGTCAACGGTCTGGAGTTCACAATTGCTTCGCAATCACACAATACTGTGACTAGCTCCTCGTAATTCAACGACGCCCGTCCTAAAGTCTTACGGAGAAGTTGTTTAACAGCTCCCACTAACCTTTCCCAAAATCCTCCCCACCAGGGTGCGGACGGAGGGTTGAATTTCCAGGTAATACGTTCTATACTGGTTTCCGTAGTAATTTTATCCCAGTCCAGCTTGCTGAACAGTGTCTCTGTCCCTACGAAATTAGTCCCATTATCATTGTAAATGGTCCGTGGTCGTCCTCGTCTAGCGATAAACCTACGAAGAGCTTGAAGAAAATTAACAACCGACAGTGAAGTACACAGTTCCAAATGCACCGCACGGTATACAGCACAAGTAAAAAGGCATATCCATGCCTTTTCTCCATTTTTTAAATATAAAGGTCCAGCAAAGTCTAAACCGGTCACTTCGAATGTAGCAGCCTCGCGAACACGGTCCCGCGGCAGAGCAGGTGAATCCACGACGTACGATTTACCGTTATGTCTCTTACACACGACACACTTAGAAATTATGGATTTGATAACTCGCCTACCGCCCGGGATCCAGTAGTTTTCTCGAAGTATCCCCAATAGACCCTGTGCTCGAACATGACACGATTTAATATGAAGGTCAAATATCAAGTTTTCAACCAGCTGGTTTTTGGCAGGTAAAATAATAGGGTAACGAAACTGGTCAGTATCGTCGCGTTGACTCACTCTAGACTTCAAACGTATGATACCCGATTTGTCCACAAAATAATCAAAACTTCCAAGTCGTTTTTCTTCATTTCCTTTAAATGACTGTTGTTGCAGCAGCTTAAATATAAACGTCTCTGCTTTACTCAATTCTTCAGTAGACAAGACACTTTGTAATCGTCTGGAAGGAAATCGAGCATTATGAGAAAATCTAAATATCCAAGCTATCATTCGGACGGTTTTCCAATACTTAGAGAAATAAGTCATATGCCAATCATCTACGGTCATACTACAATCATTATTGGCTAATAATGAGGTAACAAGCCCTTTCTTGCGTTCACGTTGAACTTCTTGTTCATTTGTTAGTGAACATTGGTTAGGCCAATTATCAGATGCTGTATAAAGCCATTCTGGGCCCTCCCACCAATTTGATTTTTTAAGTTGACTGGCCGAACATCCACGAGATGGCAGGTCTGCAGGATTAAGATGGCCAGGAACGTGTCTCCACGCATCGAAGGGGGTTGCATTTTTTATTTCATTGACTCGATTGGTGACGAATACGTTCCATTCTTCCTGTCGTCGAATCCAAGCTAAAACTGTAGAGGAGTCAGTCCAGAAAAAACTTCCATAACTACACTGTAAACTTTGCTGGACTGAAGAATACAACCTCGCTCCAATCACCGCTGCTAATAGTTCTAATCGTGGTATAGTTATTCTTTTCACTGGAGCGATTCTGCTTTTCGCTGCTAGGAGAGTAACAAAAACCTTACCATGTTTAACTCCACGCAAGAAAACAACAGCGGCGTAAGCAGTTTTACTTGCATCACAGAAAGTATGCAGCGTCCAGTCTTCTGCGTCTTCCAATCCTGCATGAATCCAACGAGGAATCTTGATGTCCAAAAGATGTTTTGACTCTGTCAGCCAGTTCTTAAAGTCTTTGGAAATATCCGGAGTAACCTCAGCGTCCCAACCTATTTTCATTCCCCATGTCAGTTGCAACAGCAGTTTGGGAACCAATGTCGTAGGACAAGTAAACCCAATAGGATCAAATATTCTTTGAGCTACAGACAGCATTATTCTTTTTGTTACAGGGGTATTCATAAATTGTTCAAAACAGTGTGACAGCGATTTATTCAAACCTAAGGTATCCTGGTCAGTGTTCCACTCCATTCCAAGTAACGCAGTCACGGGTTCGCTGTTTTCTGGTAACGTCTGATGAGAAAACTCCCACCCTCTCAAGTCAAATAATGCTTTCTCCAAAAATGTAGTGGCTTCTCGTCGAAAAGTAATCAAGCTTTCTTCATCTGGAACACTACAAACACAATTATCTACATAAAAGCTCTTACTAAGTCTTTCTAAAGTTTGTTTGGAAAACTCAAGACTACATTCCTTCAAACCTTGATTTATATGGTACTCTAAGGTAGCCCCCAACAAAAATGGACTACTTCTAATACCAAAGACTACTCGTTTGTGTCGATAAATTATTTCATTCCCTTCAGAATCGACCCATAAAAAGCGCAGAAAGTCTCGGTCAGCTTCGTGAATACTAATCTGTAGAAATGCTTTTCTTATATCTGCAGACACACCTATTTTATGTTGACGGAAACGAAGAAGTATGTCTGGTATCAGCTCTATTAAGTTGGGGCCAGTCTCTAAACATTGATTCAGTGAGGGTCCCTGTTTGTCTTTGGCTGACGCGTCGAACACTGGTCTAATTCTGGTAGTGCTATTTTCCTTGACGACTGGCCTGTGAGGTAAATAATGAACCAATGAAGTTACCTGGTTTTCTCTAACTTCTTCAATGATCCCAGCTTTAATCCATTCCAAGAAAACTTCATCGTAAGGTTGCCTCAATTGACTGGTGATTAATTTCGTCAAAGTGTTTTTCAAACGTTTTCGTGCCAGCTCATAATTTGAAGGCAATGGCGGATGTCCATCTACCCAGGGAAGCCTTACTTTATAACGACCCCTTGGTGTAACTTGAACAGATTCTAAAAAGAGCTGTACTGCCGCCGAAGCTTGTTCTCTTCGAGAGCGTTGTTCATAAGGGTCACGAATTCCTAAAGTATCTAAATCCCATAGTTGGGACAGTAAAGCATCATTTATAAGTAAACTTATAGCACTTAAAGTGTGTCCTAAAGGTCTATCAATTGGTACCTTTCCCATCAGGGTCCAACCAAGTAGCATTTCCACAGCAACTAAACCGGTTGTCAGCTTAAGGGTACGTCCAGTATACAGCTTCCCAGCTACATCCGACCCTATCAACACCTCTATGGGGCCTGGAGTATTAAAATCAGAGAGGGGAATGTCCTTCTGCCTCAAATCGTCCATCCAGGGTCCATAAAAAACAGGCAAAACATCTGTACAAATAACATTTTGAGATAAAGCTTCTAAAGTACACTTGTAATTTCCTTGACTTAAACAAATATCATAAACATTGTGGTTCTGTTCAGATGACACTCCTCCAAACAAACAGTGGCGTATTTTAAAATTCTGTTTTATAGAAAATCCTAATGAGTCTGCTGTGGCTTTTAGTATGTAACTGTTATGTGAACCAGTGTCAATAAGTACCCTCACGCTTTTGGAACCATGTGGACCATTCAAGTTAACCTTCAAAGTCTGCAAAAATACATGAGAACCCGTCCCATTAGTACAAGTCAAAAAATCGTTGGACGTCGACGCGGGAGTTTCGTCGGCTTTCAGCTCTGTCACTGCTTTTCCACCTGTTGATAGACTGAAACACATAAGGGTTACATGTGACTTTCCACAAATTATGCATTTAACCCTGGCATGGCACTGCCGTGACTGATGACCCAACTTCAAGCATCGAAAACAAGCCCTCATGGAAGACAACAACTCTTTCCTCTTCTCCAAAGTCATACCTTGGGCTTTAAAACAGTTTAGGCTGTCATGACAACTGTTGCAAAATACACATTTATTTGGTTCTCGTTGTGGTGGACTTGGCTTCTGGTTTGACTGCACCAACAGTGCACTGGCACTAGGCTGTCGACGGGAGTTTGCTTTCACAGGGGTCTCTTGAAAATTGTCCACAGTTTCACTACGTAGACCAAATCCCTGTGCTGCAAGAACAATGCGTTGCTCATTATTAACCTCATTTCGCAGAAAATGTAGCAAATGTTTTAGTTTGGCCTCGAGACTGACTGCTTCAACATCTGGTGGATCTGATGGTATACTACTACTAATAAACGATCGCTGCCACACTCTTAATAAGTCCTCAGGTAGGCAAGACTCAATCAAAGGAAACAACACTGCTGAATATCCACTTGTGGTAATGCCTAAAGTCTCCAAAGCACGAATTTGTGTTTCCAGGCCATCATAAAGT
This sequence comes from Ips typographus, assembly GCF_016097725.1. NCBI lineage: Eukaryota > Metazoa > Arthropoda > Insecta > Coleoptera > Curculionidae > Ips > Ips typographus. The sequence continues at coordinate 4,899,960 of NC_138434.1, forward strand.
GAACATACGTCTATATTATTACTAGAGGTAGCATTGTTAATAATAAGCTGCAGCAGACCACGTATATACACCTCTATTTGCAAATCTTCCCTGCCAAAACGAGATTTTAGTGACTCAACGATCTTAGGATAATTTTCTTTAACAGCAGGGAAACTTTCTACTAGTAACCTGGCTCTACTGCCAGGAACAGTAGCCTGAATAAGGTATTCAATTTTATCATTGCAATCAATGTCAGGGTCTTCATGAACTTTGCGAAATTGTGACCAAAATGGTAACCATTCCTTGATATTACCGGAAAATGTCTTAAATTCAATAACAGGCAACTTAAACTTATGTTTACCTTGTAACGGTGCAACACTATTGGTTTCCGGGTTTCCTGAAGCTGCATGGTATCCATTTCTATCTTTCTGCATGAGGGATTCGTAACGTAAACTTAATAAGGAGAATCTCTTCATGTAGTTATCACATGCTTCTAACTCCGTCATTATGAGGTCCTCTTCAGTATCTTCGCTCAACAGTAGATCATATATTTCCTCATTGAGAGCTTTTAGCTTCTCAGCTTTATTATTCAACATGTCGAAGGCCACTCGAACATCTAAGTTCACCTCTTCACCAGTTAGTAGCTCTTCCAAATCATTGGCACTCTTTGTAAACATAGTACGCAGAATTTTTCTATTCTTCCTTAGCTGCTCCATACTATGTCCCCAAAAGCTCAAAAAATACACTACAAAACTGTCCAACCCCAACCAAAGTCACAAGAGTCCTGTCACGGTCGCCACTAATGTTGCCCTCGAACAAAACTACCCGTTTTGCCCTTGGAGTTGTCTCTTGCACTCTGGATCGGGAAAAAATATAACACCCTTTACTCGAATTCAACTTTATTCGGTGTTAGAACTAAACTTTAGATTGGGATTAAAACCCTAAAAGATATCAAGAACATGTGCCTATTTTTTACTTAACGCCAATAATCTCCCTTTTTTAGGTTATAGTTACACGTTGACATTACTTTTCAAAACAAAATTTTTCAGCTAACAGATGACAGTTGAAACTAGAAAATGTACATAGATACAACATACATACTGTCACACCCGGGTTAGTAGTTACGGTGCACACCCAGTAACCAGCCCAGTCAGCAAGGTTAGCATAATGAGGTCGCTGACGAATATAAAAGATGCACCGTAGCTCGACTAAATTACCGAACTCTGGGGTATGCCTATTGTGTAACGTAACGTGGAGCAGTAGGAGACCAAGTGCCACACCCTAGATCAGCCCTAGCAAAGGAAATAGTGTGGGCGAGCAGCTTAAGTTGCCGTTCCTACTTACGAAGTCTAGGGTTCATTCATCACCGCTAAAGCGTCGCCCCCCGTGTACCCTCTGCCTAGAAGCCAGATCACATCATGCTCCCCGCCATCTTGGCAATCTGGGGGTAAGATTACTGACTAGTCATTAAGGCACTATAACTTAATAAAAGTGGGTTACCTGTGGAAACCTGTGTGTTCTTCCCCCTCAACTACCCCTTAACGTGACAATACTGCATAAATTTGATGAAATGGAAGGGACTTAAGCCTAGTTTATAAAACAAAATTTAATTTTAGTTATAGTATTAATATTAGGACTAAGAATAGAATCAATGCTTATGACCGAAGAAGTTTATAAAAAAAATAATTTAATTTTAGTATTAGAAATAACCGAGGGGGAAATTAGTCTCCAAAATCTGTACACTAAAAAACCACTTTCGGCAAAATACCATGAAATACCAACTTTTCATCCCAAACTTCCACAAATTACCACTATATAAGCCGAAATACCATGGCCTTCCATGAACTACTACAAATTCTGAAAAATACCATGCACTTTCACCGAAATACTGGTAAACTTCCATAAAATATCGAAGAAATTGAATAGAATATTGGTCTAATTGGTTCTAATATTATGATTCCCTGGTAAACAGAATAACAATATGTTCCAAGTTCCAAGATAAAATATATAGGTGTATGAATACAAGGTTAGTTCCTTAAGTTAATAGCAATTTAGTAGGAATAATACAAATTAATAAAATGTTTGTTATTACCTCCATATATTAAAAATCCATCGAGTTAAAAACTAAAGTTCAGTAAATGAATATATTTATAGTACATTTAAGTCTTAGTAAAAAAAAAGTAACAAATGTCGTAGCTAAAATATTCAAAGTAAGTTATGCAAATCTTTCAGTTAAAATTTAAAGATATCAGAAAGGAACTTATGTTTATTGTATTAAAGCCACATAACTAATATCAAAGAAAAGACTAGACAAGTATCTACAACTCGGATAAATTATTAATAACAGGTCAAATAATTATGCTGTCAAAATATCAATTGTTGTACTTAATTATTTGATTCTATAGCAGCTTATCTCAAATTATGTTTGTAATTTTTATATTGTTTGTTAATGGCATCTAAATCATTAGTACAAATTTGAATTGGACCCGATCCAATGAGTTGTATAGGACCGTAAAATATAAATTATTTATTGACTTCTGTAATGTCATCATTTTTTGGCCAAATAAAAACATTTACCTCTTGTTTTAAAAATTTCATTCTAAAAACATCACCGTCAAGTTTCTCTACTACCGTTCCTACGTACCAGCTTTTATCATACAGAACCGCATAATAATGTTCTTTTAAAACCGATTTTGAAACACACTTCTCATTTTTGTGCCTCAACTTCTCGATCATATTACTCTCGTTATTGCAATGCTCTGAGTCCGAGAAACTTTCAGAATCTGTCGAGTCATTTAGTGTGTAATCGGATTCAATATCCGTTTCTGGAAATTGGTTTTTGTTTTTTCGCTTACCACCCAGTTTGACAGTTTTTCTTGTACATTTTCGTAAAGTTGGATTCTTTTTAGTTGGATTTTTGGAAAGCTTAGTATTGGTAACAAAACGTCTTAATCTGTCGACACTGACCTTGCCTTTTCCTTCATAGAGCAACCAACACAAAGAGGATTTTTTTATTATTTTGCTTTTGCCGTTTGACAAATTTACTCTTACAAAGGGACTGAACTCGGCTAAGTCTTTATTAGCATAATCCTCGGAATAATCTTTAAGATCTAGATTTTCTCGATTAAGACCTTCTAACACAGAGTCATTAATAATAAATGTGTTAAAATTATCTGTCAAATTGAGATCTAAGTTTCCACACGTCTTGCCAATTATTTGCAATGTCTACTATATTGCAATCATCATTTATTTATTTATTTAGGTACACTTTACAAACAGCCTAGGGGGTACTTACAAGTAAAGGAACAGTTGAGCTAAAACAGTCGCTCATAAGGTAACAAACAGAATATCTGGTATGACATTAGTAGAGATCAGCTCATTGCACTGTAAAGTCATATCGCTGAGGGGTGAAGCCACAGACCTATTATTAACATAGAAAAGGCTGGGGGATAAAATTCTTAAATTAACTTTAGGAACTTTGAAGTTTATATAATTAATCAGATCACAGCCAAAATATTTAGTGTTATTTACAATGTGGTAGATGAAGAGAACAGCCAGAGTTTTCCTCCTAGCACCAAGAGTAGTCAAGTCAAAAGTGACAAGCATGGAATTGTACGACACTTTAAAAGGATACACATTGTTTTGTTTTACATATAAATAGCGCAAGAACCTTTATTGAACCTTCTCAATTTCATTGCTATTAGAAAAATCAGCTGGTGACCAAACATTAGAGGCATATTCAAGGTATGGCCTGACCAGTGCAGTATAAAGCTTGATGATTGTATCGATGTTGAAATCTTTGGTATTACGTATGACAAAACCCAGTAATTTAAACGCCTTGTTTATTATACAGTGCGTTTTTTTTAACGCGCAACATAGGATTTCACGTGTTAAATTTTTAAGCCCATGTTAGACCATGTTATTTTGGAACTACAAGTATAAAACTTGACGGGTGGCTGTTTCGTACCCTGAACCTTAAGTAAGTTTACCAATTCGGCCTAAAAAGTGTTAAAAAGCTTGCAAAAAATCATCTTTTTTCGAAAAGGTTTTATCGTTTCATACTCCCTGTATGCATTGTTGTTCTTTGTTGTTTTTGATACTGGCACGGCAGGTAGCAGGTAAAATTTGGAGTAGAAAGTAAAACAGGGTGATCATTAACTTTATATCAAGAAAGTTAAGAACAAAAGAAGTATTTTTATAAGTGAATTGTTCAAAGTGACCTCCGTTTGAAGCCAAACAGTATTCCAAACAATCATAAAATGCCCTTTTGACGTTCAAAAGATGTCGGGTCGTGATGCAGTCAAAATATGTCACTTTACCTGCTACCTGCCCTGCCAGTATAAAAACAACAAGGAACAACAATGCATACAGGGAGTATGGAACGATAAAATCTTTTCGAAAAAAAATGATTTTTTTCCAGTTTTTAATCACTTTTTAGACCAAATTGGTAGACTTACTTAAGCTTCAGGGTACTAAAGACACACCAGTCAAGTTATAGACTTGTAGTTCCAAAATAAAAGGGTCTAACATGGGCTTAAAAATTTAACACGTAAAATCCTATGTTGCGCGTTAAAAAAAACGCACTGTATAGTCATAATGGTTATTGAAAGCAAAATTACTTTGAAATTGAACTCCCAAATCCTTGATTTCATTGCATCTTTCCAATTTAGAACCTGCTATATAGTAATCTCCAGTCACCAACGTACGCCTCCTGCTGTATGTAACAATAAAACATGTTTTAATATCCAGTGTCATATTATTGTTATAAAACCATGCAGCAACCTCATCCAAATCACCCTGGAGAATGCTACAATCAGCATCGTTGCCTATCTGACTAAAAATCTTAAAGTCGTCAGCAAATAACAAGCCGGTAGAGCTTTGCAGGCAATTCGGTAAGTCATTAATAAAAATCAGAAAAAGTAAAGGCCCCACAATACTCCCCTGGGGTACCCCAGAAGTTGCAACATAATAATCGGACAATGAGAAGCCCACTTTAACGTCCAAGCAGGTAGGAACTCATGAGCCTCAGCACTCCATCAGAGAACCCCGCCTCCTCAAGCTTACGTAGTAGTACACAGTGATCGACTTAGTACACAGCGATCGACTTATCAAATGCCTTTGCACAATCTGTATAGATGACATCTAATTGCTGTTTATCACGCAAGGCATCTGCCACATGCTCAGAAAAAACGCACAGGTTGGTAACTGTTGATCTGTCAGGCAAAAAACCATGTTGATACTTCGACATGTCACAGAGCACATATGAATATATGAAATTATAGATAATCCTCTCAAATATCTTACTAAGAGAATTTAGTAAGCTGATAGGTCTGTAATTGCTCACATCCTCCGTGATTCCATTCTTAAAAATTGGTGCCACGACGCTTTCCTTAAGTCTACTTGGAAGAACGTTATACTTCAGTGATAGATTAAAGATATGCTTCAAGGGAGCTAATACAGCGTCTACACATCCCTTATAAATGTATGTAGGAACGCCATCTGACCCAGTACATTTTTTTGATTTCAATGATTTAATACTATTGATAATATCATTATCTGACAACAAGGGAAATATGAAGCCCCCCCTGCTATCGAAAGTATTTATGTGTTTGACGGAGTTACCCACTTCATACACAGAACTAAAATGATGTGCAAAAGCCTGCGCAATGTCACGCTCATTTGTAAGCGTAACATTGTGAAAACGCATTTTCTCAGGAATGCCGCTATGTTGCTGTTTCTTTGACATAAATGACCAGAATGTTGTAGGATCTTTAGTTAAATTGTTTTCAATACTTTTTTTGTGGTCAAGATGCTCTAACCTAGTCTGATGTTTAACCTGACACCTCAGAGTTTTATAATACATTTTATCAGCTTGACTAGCTCTATTCCCAACTAATAAATTATGTAAATAATTTTTCCTCCTTATCTTACCAGATCAATGGAAAACCACGGTGGATACCGGCTTTCCCCATTAGAAGCTCCTAGGACTCTTAGGGGTACTGATTCATCTAAACAGTTGTACATGTGTTCATAGAACCTATTCAAACTATCATCTACATTGTCACAACACAGAACATCTGACCAATTGCAGTGTCCTAGTAATTGATACAGTAATAAAAAGTTACCCTTTGCAAAGTCATATTTATATGCCTTGTGATAAGTTTTAGATTTTGTGTCTCTAGAGAAGAGAGCCGAGACTTCAAGAGCTGGATGATAAGGGTCCTCATACAACAGAGGATTACTAGCCCTTCCAATTTTCAGCTTGACATTCAATAATACCAAGTCCAAGTACCTATTCATAGAGTTACCAACACTGTTCAGCTGCCCCAGATCATTGAGGTTCAAAAACTGTCGCAATAATCCATGCTTGTCACCCCGACCCAAATGAAAAAATGGCAGGTTAAAGTCCCCTATGATTAACACATTTTCTGATTTAATATTTAACAATTTGTCACTAAGGCTGTGTAAAAAGCCCTGAAATGTATCAACATTACAGTAAGGCACCATGTAAACTACACATAGATATAGAATATAGTTTTTAGATTGTATCGTAACCAAAATACTATCACTATCACAGTCAAATTCAATTTTTTCATAGGAGAATAAGTTATGCTTAATAGCTATAAGTACCCCTCCACCTCTACTCAATTGTTGACACTGTCTGTCTTTCCTAAAGACTATATACCTATCATCAAAAAGCTCACCATTAGAAATGCCATCACAAAGCCATGTTTCAGTGACAGCTACAATATCATAATTTTCTGCTAATACACTAAGATAAAGCGATTCAGTTTTGGTTCTGAGACCACGGACATTTTGATAGTAAATATTAAGAAGGGTTGAGCGAACAGGAACCATGTAGTCTGAGATGTTATTATGTTGTACCTTTAATGATTGGGATCCAATTCCTGTGTTGGAGTCCTCTTCCTTGCAAAAAAACAAACTCCAAAAACAAAACAAACTAACAAATTCCAGGCACTTCGGTTTGCACTCATCACAAAACCAGAATACATTCCCGACCTCCACTAATAACTTTTGCCAGGAGTCCTTAACATCTACGCAAATTAAGTGAAACTTTTTTCGGCACAATTTGCAGCCTTCACTTTGAATTAACAATAAAATTGTCGGAGCAGACTACACACACTTCGACATCGTCCGCCATTTTTTATTGTTTTGAATGTTTAATTGATGACATGTTCCAATTGCCAACCACTAACCTAACCTAACCTAACCTAACCTAATTTTTGACCGTCCTGCGAAGCATCTCTCATTGCCTGACCGAGTATTTTGTCAAAATCTAGATTTAAATCGACGCTATTTGTATTTGACATGTTGGCGTTTTTTTGACGTCGCAGATTTTCTCTGGGGAAAATAAATACATTTTGGAGATCATTTATCACGAAATTGATAAAAGAAATCCTATCAATGCGACTAAAAACTATAAAATCTTTTATGCTAAAGTTTATTACGGTTGAAAAAGTTGAGGTTATAGAAAGTGCAGATCGAAACAGCCCTTCGCATGGCTGACTACTAGGTAAACTGGGAATAAACATGTTGGAATCTAAATTGTCCGCGTTTTGAAGTTTTTTTATGAACTCAAGTAAAACATGTGCATTAATTTCGATACATGTATAACAATTTAATGTTATGAAGTTTTTTTGTAGAGTCAAATTAGGATGTCGTTTGACATGTTGCCTCCAAATTCTACACAAAAAAACTACATACCATATTTTGTATACTCGCTTCTCAACACTTTGGTCATTCCGTAAAAACGAGTCAATAAGATAATCCATTATTTTTAAAAAAGTTCTTGTTGCAGAAGTATTATCATTTTTCAACAGTGCCTGTACTTTCGGCGAGCAGATTCTTTCTGCAGAACTGTAATTCATTTTATCTTCAAGTGAAAGATCAGACTGTGTTAAAAAATGTTGATCTTTTGTATTATTTTCTACAACGGCCATTAAATGATCTACGCTAACCAGATACGGGCCCATTGCTAATTGAACATTCGAATTTAGAAGCCGTGTTCGCATTTTTGTTAAAATGTGAGTTTGATCTTGAATACATAATATATAGTTTCGGTTGTCATTAATAATAATAATAATAATAAAACTCCTTTATTCCATTTGACATACAAATATGTTTGGAATGCGTCACAAGTCAGATACGAACAATTAACACACTTAACAAAATAAAGTTTGACAGACAACAAAATAACAAATTAAACAGACTTTTCCATATTTAAGATCCACCAAAGTACTCAACTATACTATAAAATTCCCTCTCGATAAGGTATCGCTTTAACGCAATTTTAAATCTTCTGAAGTTAATTTCAGACTTTATACTTATAGGTAGTCTGTTAAAAATGTTTAGGCCCGCGATGTGAGGAGAGCCCTTACTGATTTCCAAACGACATCTAGCAGGCCGAAGGTCCATTCTAGCCCTTGTAGAGTAGCAGTGCATGTCCACGCCGGCAGAGAAACAATTTTTATTCTGATGTACAAATTTACAAATTTCATAAATATAAATTCCCGTGAGTGTCAGAATACCCAGGTTACGGAAACACCCTCTGCATGAAGTCCGATATCCCGCCCCCATAATGCATCGAAAAATTTTCTTTTGTGCTATAAACACTCTCTCAGAAGTCGGCGACACACCCCAAAAACAAATTCCGTAGTGCAGTCGTGAACCTACATAAGCGTGATACACATTTATAATTTGCCGAGCGGACAAAACAGATCTAAGGTTTCTGATAAGGAAACAAAAACTACCGAGTTTAGACGACAAGACGTCACACTGTTCTTTCCAGTTTAATTTGTCATCAAAGATGAGCCCTAAAAATTTTGTAGTATTAGAATGTGAAACTAATTCATCTCCAACTCTCAAAGACAGAGCAGGATTACTCTTACTCTGATAAGTATGAAATCTCAAAAAGACGGTTTTCTGAATGTTTAAACAGAGAGAGTTATTGCAACACCAACTTCTGAATGCTTCCAAACCCGAGCCACACCTGTGCTCTATATCATCTGCATTATCGGCCACAATGAACGAAGAATCGTCAGCAAAAAGTGTTGTATCCATCTTACTGCCTATCTCCGAAATAAGGTCATTGACATAAGCAAGAAACAAATAAGGTCCCAATACACTACCCTGCGGTACCCCCGTATTTATTGGCAGTAAACAAGAACGCTCCAATTTTACTCCTCCTGCGGGGTTGGTGTGTGTCACTACCACATACTGATACCTATTTAACAAGAAACCCGACAACCAGTTCAAAGCTGGTCCCCGAACACCGTACGTCTCTAACTTTGCGAGTAAAAGCTTTATGTCGACGCAATCAAAAGCTTTACTGAGATCGCAAAAAACGCCCACTGTGCCCTTTCCCTGCTCCAAATAATGTATAAGCTTTTCGTAAAAGTGTTGAACGGCTGTCATAGTAGAACAGCGCTTTCTAAAGCCAAATTGTTCAGGGAGCAGGACATTGTTAAAAGAAAAAAAATGTTCTAATCTACTTAAGAACGCGTATTCTAGAATCTTTGAAAAAACAGGTGTTAGGGCTATTGGTCGGTAATTATCCATAAGGCTATCATCACCCTTCTTAAAAACAGGGACGACCTTATTTATTTTAAGGATTGAAGGAAAGTAACCTTCAGTAAATGATAAATTAATGAGGTACTTTAAAACTGTTGATCGTTTGTTTTTAATTTTATTTGTAACAATGTCATACAGTTCTTCTTCTGTTATTGGTTTTAAAAAGATAGTAGAGGAGAGGTTATTTTTTGAATTGGTGCTTTGTTGAACTCCTGACCGAATATTTTTGATTACTGATTCGGGAGCCTGCTTAAAAAACTTATTGAACTGCTCAGCTATCGCTATCGGATCACTCACCATGCAGCCGCCAATCGAAAGTTCAATATTCTTACGTAAAGGAGATTTGTTAGTGACTTCCGTCACAACTCTCCATGCTTCTTTGACGGGATTGTCAGAACACGATATTCGAGACTGATAAAACTGCTTCTTAGAGCGGGATACCAACCTTACATGCTCTAACTTTTTGGTTTTATATAATTGATTGAGAGCGGGATATTTTGTCTTGAGTTTAAATAGATCTTTCAACCTTAAACCCGACTCTACTACGTTTGGGTTTATCCAAGAATTTTTTTTAGGTCGAACAGTTATACGCTTTAAAGGAAAATGTACATCAAAATAGTGACAGTATAGATTATAAAAATTTTCGAAAGCAATTTTCGCGGTTGTCTCTTGGTAAACCGAAATCCAGTCTTCACGGAATAAGCCATCAGAAAATGCGGCCATGCTTGCGTCAGAAAAGACTCTCCTCATAATTGATTGCGGCCGCTTGTTATTGGGGTTAGAGCACCCAACACAGACATTCAGAGATCTATGATCGGAAAAGTTGTTGTCCTGAACAGACAGAGAAACCAATGTACTACTGGTGTAAAAGTGGTCCAAAGTATTATTGCCTCTAGTGGGCTCGTTCACAAAATTACCCGAAATGCCGTAAGTAATTAAAATATCACGTAATGCTATGTAATCGTTCGAATCCCTGTAATGGTCTATGTTAAAGTCGCCAACCAAGGAAATCTGCATTCGCTTCGGTGGCTTAAATAAACTATCTAAAACACAAATAATCTTATCACAAAATAGTTTAAAATTACTTCCTGGAGATCGATAACAGGTCAGTATAGCGCATGATACGATACCATCGAGGTCATCAATGAGAATACCGCTTATTTCAAATTCTCTCTCGATACACATGGTCGAAAGATCGAGAGGTGATGCGCAAATGTCCTTATGACAATATACAGATATTCCACCGCCCCTCTGAATGGATCGACAGTTATGTGATACTAAATTAAAATTTTCAAAATTAATTGACCTTACACTATCCCTGCTTGCCCAGGTGTCACAAAAACACAAAACATTTATTTTATTTGACAGCCCAACGGCAATCAAATCAGCCTTTTCTTGGCTGAGAGCTTGACAATTGCTATAATAAATATCATACCTAGTGTTGCTAATTGTTTTGGTAGCCGTTCTCGTTTGATCCTTACTCAGACGAGGTGAGATGGCTTCCCTCTCCGTTGAAAAAACCGGCTCACTATAATGCCCGCCGGCCAAATTTCCGGATCCAAAAACTGCTTTCGGTTGCTCTCGAAAATGGAGACTTTGAATGACGAGTAGCTGTTGGGATACTTGGATGTAATTTTTTCACATTGAATTTCAGGGAATGTCTCTTTGAAAAGCGCTTTCACCATCTCTTCCGTTGCTTCAGGTTTAAACCTCGACACATGAAATGATACAACAGAAGGAGCAGGTTGATACAAAGCATCGTCATACTTCCTATTTCCCACAATCATAATCGTTCTATTATTCGTCGCATTTTGATTAGATGTATTTAGTTTGTTAAAACCAGAGATATTTCTGTTTTTATCTACATCCGTATCATATTTCGAACCGCCGACAACCGATGTTAAATTTACCTGACTGTGTTTATTCTGAGATTTTTTACTCACACCTGTATACTGATTTTTTACATCGGGTCGTTGACCATGTCTGTTTTGATTTCGGTTTTGAGATGATGGGGCCCCTTCTTTTCGACAAGGGGGCGCCGGGGGGCGTCGATTCTGAGTGGTCTCTCCCACTGGGTTTGGTGCTGGTGCCCCTTTCTGGTGGCTCGTTGCTGCTGGACGTTGCGGCGTTGTCAGATTAACTGGTATAACAAAATCGCTCTGCGTCGCACGCCTGCCCTCCAATACATCAATTTTAAACAAAAGGAGCTCATGTTTATCATCCATTTCCTTAACAAGCTTTTTTAACAGCAGGTTTTCATTTGACAGATTTGAATTTTCTTTTACAAGATTATCAATTAAAATGTCTTTAGAATTAGTTTCTTTAGTATCGCCAATGGTTACAACTGTGTTCGCACTGTCGTTTAGGTTAGGTATCGCACATGACTCACATTTTAGGCTTTCTTCATCAGAATTGTACCCCATAGCTGATGCACAGTTGTTGTGGATAAACAGTACCTCACAGACACTGCACTTTTTACCATTTGTTACCTTTCTATTACACTTTATGCACTTTTCTTCTGTATTTACCGAGATCGTGTTCATTGAAGACGCCATGATGCGCGATTATTACATTGTCATTGTCTAGATGATACCACAGTTTGGTGTGATGTTGCCGTGGAAACCTTAGTTCAGTTTTCATGGCTTTCAGTAATCTCGTGTCCCCGTCCGAAGAAAATCCTAATAATTCAATGTTATTAGCTGAAGCAAGTTCTCTCATTTTATGCCATCTTTGTGAGACATCAAGATTTGTGAATTTTTTGTCAGTACCAAATACCGCTAAACAAAAGGCTGGAGTCTTGGAATCTAATGGCTGTGCCATAACTACATATGCGTATTCAGCCTTATTAGCATTATTGAAGTAATATTTCATTTGATCCGCATTTCTAGCTAAATACGCAGATGAGTTTGGCATGCCATTCTGCAAAGGTAATACAAATCCCAAAAATTTGTTTGTTTTGGAATCGTAGTCTATTTTGCCGTTGATTCGAGTGGCATCTTCAGACACCCACACAATTCGTGGAAGATTCCTTTCTTCCAGATAAGTACTCAAACCTTTAAAGTTAAATTCCCCTTCTTCTATTTGCCCCATTTGGAAATTTCTTCGAAACCTGTACAATGTGGACAAAGAAGGCAATATATGTTTTAAGTTAGCTTGCAAAGTTTCGTATAACAACTTTCCTCCAGAATAAAATAAGTATAAAGACAATTTTTTAAGCTGTTCGTCATATGAATTTACTTTGCTGTTACCACTGAAGTTTTTAGTGGCCACATCAACAAGAATTTCGAAAAATTTACTTTTTGTTAATGTTTCGGTTGAGCTTTTGGTGCTCCGAAGTTCACAGTTATTAACTGTTTCGTTGATGCAGTCGGTTATAGTTGACATATTTACGAGTATATTGTCAATAGTAGAATTTATTGCTTCCACAATATTAAAAAAGTTTGTAATCAAAGGTTGGTTACTTACAGACAATTCCCGTTTGCGGCGTTCTCTTTCTGGACGGCTATATTTTACCGCTGACCACTTTGTTCTAGAACCGGGATTAATTTTATTACGAGTCGTGTGATTTATCGCAGATGGTAGTAAAGTTAAGGTATTCGTTGATTGCTCTGTTGAATTCAACGCGTCAATTGGGTCTGAGATATTTTCAGAAAGGAAAACAGAAGATGGAACTTCTGATCCTTGAACAGGTTTAAAATCTTTTAGTACTACTGAATTTATCACATGGATTTTTGGTTTATTTTTTTCTGAGTTTTCAACATTGACATTTTGAACAACACAATTTTGACTAAAGCTTTCATTACCTGAGATCGAGCCTGAAATATTACCTAAATCTCGACTTAACTTACAATCATGTGAATTATTCCGCTCATGAGAGTCTGCCGATAAGTCTTCATTTTGGCCTGCCTGGTCATTGCCAAGTTTGGAAAAAAATTGTTCAATCCATCAATTATTATTACTATTACCCCCACATCACGGGCTTTGTCCTGTCTTTATCAACTTGTTAAAGAAAGGGATGGATAGAGTGCTTTGTCCGATAATTTACATGTAGCACGAGCAGCAGTGGCCCTGCGAAGCAAATCAGTTCGTTACCTTGCGTTTCGTGCGATACCCGTGTTCTCCGTGTCTCTGTATTCGTGTGTTCCTAAACTAAAATCGACTTGGCATTTCTCTGGACTCTGATTTACTCTTTATTTGTGGACTGTTTGTGGAATAAAACGACAACTCGACACTCTATCGGAGACTGATTTTTGTATGCATCAATGGCGAATCGCAATCTCCAGTTTACTCATAGTGAGTACGCTGACATGCACCTGATTTATGGCGAAACTAGGCGTGTTTCGAATCGAGGCAATGTGACTTACAATGCAAGATTAGCTGCAAGGTTGTATTAGTAACGATATCCAAGTCGTAATCCTACGAACTATGAAGTTATTTTGAGAGCCGTAAATGCTTATCGCGAGGGCAGGCTACCAGGTACGAATAGCCGAGCTGGAAGACCTCGGACTGTTGACGACGACGTGGTTTTAGAAGAGCCGGGCACTTCAGTGCGAACCATTGAACGCTGCACTAGCGTCCCAAAATCCTCAGCACACCGTATTTTGAAACGGCACAAATACCATCCATTCCATATCCAACGCGTACACACTCAGCTGACTACGCACCGCGTGTTGAATTTTGTCGCAAAATGAGGAAATTACAACTTTTTAAATCAAGTATTCTGGAGTGATGAATCGGCCTGCAGAAGGGATGGATATGCCAATTTGCATAATATGCACAGCTGGCAATTAGAAAACCCGCATGAAGTAAGAGAAGACCGGTCCCAATACCAATTTAAAATCAATTTGTGGACGGGAATTTTTAACGGCCAAATAGTAGGACCGGTCGAGTTGCCTGCTATCTTAAACGGGGCAAACTACCTACAATTCCTGCAAAATGATCTGCCTGGATTATTGGAAGATACGCCGCTGACACTAAGGCAAAGGATGTGGTTTCAGCAAGATGGCTGCCCGGCACACTACGCTCGGCGGGTCCGCAAGCACCTCAGCAACACATTCCCCGACAGGTGGATTGGGCGATTAGGACCAATATTGTGGCCACCGTTCTCCGGACTTGAATCCACTAGATTTTTCTTCCGAGGTCCGAGGAGACAATTCGAGTCCGAGGGAGACAATTCGAACATTTATTGTAAGTTAGATTTAAGGATTAAAATAAATAATTGAAAGTTAAACCTGTTTTTATTTCATTGAAATTTTTCCAGATAGTTAGCCAGTGATATTCCTCCCTCTCTTTACCTTATCCATCTTTTTCCTTTCGTGAGAAAGCCCGGTATCAAATGCGATATCATAGCGAGCGGCAAAATTACCTGACAGCGATGGCTAGCGGGGTTACCATTTCTGAATTTGCATAACATTCTTAATCTTTTGACGTTATTTGCTCGTTTCGTTTCAACATTTTTTTTTAACGGCAGGTGCCCAAAGTGAAAATTCTTATTTTGCTGATAATTTACATCAAGATTTATCCAGTATTTTTCGGAACTTTACATTACTTTTTGACAAAAATATGTTCATGGCATCTTAAGTAACTATTTAGGATTCCATACAATAAAAAAAATAAGCTTCGAGAGCTTTCCAACAGAATTCTGGCACTGACAATGTTAAAAAATGTGAAAATTCATGAAAAATCGTAATTTGCTAATAACTCGAAACCCATGCAACTTTTACTAGGGTCATGTTAGGCTGGTTCGGTGCCTCTTTGGCTGACCTACCTGCGGTGTCACTATGACGTGTCACTTATGGGACACCCTGTATATCCACCTACTGCTACCGCCAGACGATCTGCTCATTTTTGAAATTTTTATATTAATTCCGCAAAAGCAGTTTATGGTGCAAGTCATTGACACATTCGAATTAGTCGACTCGGCTACGGTACAAAATATCTTCATGTTGTCAAAATCAGCAGTGTCAAAACTTTCAAATTTGGTCTTCGTCCAGTTTTTAATAGTCTTCAAAATATTTGTTTTCTAGTGAAATATCAGTAGTATTGGTAGTTTTTCCGTTATGTTTACTTGCTTTTCATTTTCATCCAATAATGGCTCGGTCATTGTAGCCTTGTCAAATTTCTTAGATAGTTTTTGTTTACAATACTGACTAATTTTGTCAAGTATTATTTTATGTCCCAGAACAAATTCAAAATTTTCGGGGCTATTACAATAAAGTGGACCGTAATAATTTATGTAGTCTTCCTGTTTAATGCAAGTATGAAGTTTTGTTTTTACGAAAACTTCTATTTCAAAGATATTTTTTTCTGTTATATCCTTTAAAAGTTGTATATCATCAAATCCAGTGACAATCAAAATGTTCCTCAAGGTTTGTGGAATTTTAGTGTTCAATTGCTTCTCAATATCACAAAAGATATTTCGATTTTCATTCATCATGGTCATGTAACTACAAACAGAATAAATTAGAATCTAGTAATATTTACCCTACTAACATCTTAGTTGACCCATGCCAGTAGTGGCGGCTCGCCTATAGTGCAGCACATTTAATTCAGAGATGATTTATGTAAAAATTCATTCAATTTTCTGAATATACAGGTTGTTCAACAGTGGATGGTACTTTAGACGTTTTCAGAACATTAATTACATTTTTTATATACAAAAACATCTATATAAACTATAATTTGTACTTCTATTCTATTACTGTTTGAAAAAGGCGGAAATACACGGTGATTGAAATTAAATTAAAAATAAAAACAACAATTTACTTCGCTAATCGGTTTGAGACATCGTATAAACACTTGGAGCTATGGAAGACTTGCGAAATGTGTGGAATGTTTTCCCAGTACCGAGGGTCGAAAGGTCGTCACGAGTTGTCGGCTAAACGAGACCAGGTCTGGGAATTTTGATTGGTGGAACCAGTGTCTGGAATGCTATAAAAAGGAAGTTGTACCCTAAAGAGGGGTTCAGTTCAATTCATTCCAGCCAGTCCAGTTTTGCTGTGCACCACGTTAGTGACCGAACCGCAAATGTCAATTAGACATGTCCGTAACGCTCAAGTAAAGTTATTCGTGACAAGCCTCTCTCCAAGATTCTGTCTTCTATAGAGATGTAAGTATGTTTATTGTACTTCTATGTTGTGTATTGATTTACGCCTGGTTTATTATGATTTTATTAACGTTTTCGTTGGGTTAGGAAACCTGTTATTTTATTAGTTAGTAAGTTAGGAGTTGTTAGGTTAAGGTACTTATTTAATAGAACTTGATGGTAGAGTTAACTGTGTTTTATTTTCACGCTGAAACGAGATCCCAGGCAAATAAGTTGAATTAAATTCAACACGTCACGCTAGTCGTGACAATATTGTTTTTTATATGTAGCTATTATGCTAAATAAATCTCTCTTACTACTTACTAGTAATGACAGACCACAAATATGATGGTTGAACTCTGAAACGAAAAGTAGTCTTGTTTATAAGAAAAAATGGTCCATCTATTGAACGCTATCGATTGGAATTTCGTGCTTCTAACTTTTGTTTGTATTTATTCAGCAGTAAATTATACTGGGTGTTCAGGTCTTAAGTATCCGATCTTAAATTAACACAATTGTTAATTGAAATGTAAATCATTTCACTCAAACGGCGTTTAGTGTAATTAAGCTCTCTGTCTAAAATCGTCGCATCTCCAAAGTTGAAGTTGTGACCTGTACTAAAATGATGCATTGCCAAGGCATTTGTCATGCCAACCTAAGATGCCGCACCCCCGCATGGTATTTTGTACACTAAATTTGAAGAAATGTCCTTTGGAGTTGGATCTTTCAACCTTGAGAAAATGCTATTTAAAGTATTAGGGTTATATAAGGCTAGCCAGCTAGCCTGCAGTTGGGGTTGACATGATCTATATGTTTTTGGATCTTTGTTGAC
Source organism: Ips typographus (assembly GCF_016097725.1). Lineage (NCBI taxonomy): Eukaryota > Metazoa > Arthropoda > Insecta > Coleoptera > Curculionidae > Ips > Ips typographus. The sequence continues at coordinate 4,917,446 of NC_138434.1, forward strand.
AACCCTGGCACGACCGGAAATTTAAAGTAAGTCATTTCTGGTACGTGGACACTGTTCAGAGTAAGCTTCCTTTCATATTTGTTTAATACCCTATTGATCAGCGTATTTGGATAATTATTGTTGTTTTTCAAGATTTGTTTAATTTTTTGTGTATTTTCTTTGTAAAATTGTGGGCTGCTAAGCTTATATGAACGGTATAACAAATTTTTTATAATTGAGATTTTTTGTGTTGTAGCATGAGATGATAAATAATTAACAACTCTTCCGGACGCTGTTGGTTTAACGTACCAGTTGGTAACAACTTGCTATTAGGACTCCTAATTACCATTGTGTCCAAGAATGGAATTTGACTTTGTTGTTCACGCTCCATTGTAAACTGCAGCTGAGAGTTTTGATATTGTATTAACCAGAATTAAGGCATAATTTAACTCGTTTTAAAATCTTTTTTTTTTTCTTTTTTCTTTCTCGAATGTATCATGGGCAGAAAGACTACGAGGCCGATAGCCCTTTTTATTGTACGGTGTGCTTTAAAATACATATTATATATACATAGTTCAATTTTCAACAAAAAAAAACTCTATGAAAATACAGCACTGAATAAATAAATCAACTAAATAAAAGAACAAAGACAAAAAAGCATATTTTAAATAAGACAACATACTATATCAAGCATTACTAATTTTAAACTACAACCACAAGTGAGCCACCAAGTTGTTTCTTTTCGCTTTAGCTTTATTGCTTCCCTCTAAAAATCTCAGATCAGCTTGTAACTCCTGAGCATCACTTTCACGATGGTCATCTTCAAAATTATCATAGTCAATTTGCCCCCTGATACACACATTGTGTAAAACAGAAGCAGTGGCAATTACATACTTGCAATATTTTTTTTACGCAACATTTAAGTATTTCGGTTTTCGCCACATGCCTTTCAGGCTTTTATATGCTTGTTCTATTACAACCTTAGTACCACTAAGCACTTGATTATAATGTTTTTGCCGTTGATTTAAAACACCATTGTCCTTAAAAGGCACCATTAATAAAATATCCAGTGGGTAAGCAGTGTCCCCTAATAAATGATAGCAGCTTGGTAGGACATGATTTTTTAATTTTGAATAAATGGGAGAATTTCGCCAAACTCTAGCATCATGTGCAGATCCTGGCCATCCTAGTGCAGGAATAATGTCAGAATAGCCATGCTAGTCGCCAGCATCCGAACCGGATAGGCACTGCAAGAAGAAGAACAAATTAAACTTTTTTAATATCATTATTGTAGATGCCCAATGACCAAGAGAAGGATCAAAAGTGAGCCCCCATGATATTGAAGGACATTTGAACATCCAAATACTTATTTGTCAATGATGACACCATTCCGGATATTGCAAGATGGGTTCATTAATTAATAGATTTTTACAAGTTTCAAAACAAGTTAAGAATTCATTATTGTGCTCGATGGTAGCACCCTTCTTACAACATTTAGTTAGTGATTTAGTTAATTTTGCGGTATTGTTAATAAAACGCCGATAGTAACCCAAATCCTAAGAAACCTTTTCGTTGTTTTGTTGTTTTAGGAATAGGAAAATTCATTATTGCTTTGATTTTAGCCGGATTTGGTTTTACTCCCCATGGTGTTACTACATGACCTAAGTAAGCAACTTCACGTCTTAAAAACTCGCTTTTATCGAGTTGAATTTTGAAATTTGAGTCTCTTAATCCCTGGAAAACGAGCTTGAGATTTTCTATGTGTTCTTGCAATGATGTTTAGAATACAATTATATCGTCAAGATACACAAGACACTTTTCACTTTGTATACCACGCAGTATAGAATCCATGATTTGCTGAAAGGTTGAGGGTGCGTTTTTTAATCCGAAGGGCTTTCTCAAAAACTCATAATGCCTATTTTCTGTATTGAACGCGGTTTTTTGAATATCACTTCCTTCCATTTCGATCTGCTGGAAACCAGACGCAAGATCAATTGTTGAGAAATACTGACATTTGCCAAGCTTGTCTAAAATATCAGTAATTTGTGGTAAGGGATATTTTTTGTCAATCGTCTTTTCATTTAACTTAATCAATAACCACTCGCCATTTTTGCTTTCCGGTAGCATCCAACTTCTTTGGTACCACCCAAATTGGTGATGACCAAGGCGAATCCGAAGGCTTAATGATCTTTTGATCTAACATTTTCTTTATTTGGTTATTGACTTTCTGTCTGTGAACAAAAGGGTATCGGTATGTTTTTGCGTAAACCGGTAACTCGTCCGTTGTTTTAATAGAGTGTTTAATCTTATAGGTTAGGTTAGGTTAGGCATTGGGCTTTGCATAATTTTACAATGTGATATTTTTCTTCCGAATTTAGATGATCGAGTCGGAGTTTTGATGTGTCCAAGTTAGGTTCTGATGCCATATTATCCTCGAAATTGTTTAAATCTATATTTTCAATTTTTGAAATATCGAAACTTTCTACTGTAATAGGTTCAGAGAAATCTATTGTAGCTGGTGAAATGCCGCTGTTTAAAACTGTGGTTAACGCATAACCATCTTTTGCAACCGTCAACGATTCTGGAATTTCACAGCTGTTAATTTTTTGGTAAGGAACTATCACATTACCATTTGCAACCGTAGTTTTTATCTTAATTACTTGCTCCATGCGGGGACTTACAGTAATAAAACAATTTACAGAATTTGTTTGATGAAATTGAATTTGGATACTTGCAAAAGGGGTTTTTAAACGTTTTGTATTATAGTTAATGTTGGCTTGCAAATATTGTCACGTTTAATTTATGAGCCCTTCTCGGTTCATCAATTAAACTGACTCACGACTTTAAACGTCGCGCCGGGATCTCAGTTTTAAAGATGGAATCAAACACTGAGTTTTCTATTAAACACTTAAATCTATTGACCAAAAAATACAGTCATAAACTAACATACTAAAAGTTAATAATCCAACAATTGTACTTACATGAATACATAAGCTAAGGAGCATTTTCTGGCGGCTGGCTTAGTCACTTCCGTATTGGAACAATTCTGGAGAATGGACTACTTAACTTGATCTTCTTTTCTCGAGGAGAGTCGACATCTCGACTTCTTGGTTTAGCTGGTCGCACTACTGTCGATTGGTTCACACTCATCCTATACTGCTGCAATCGGCGTGTTTTATACCCGATTGATCGGCTGACGTAGTTTGTTATTGTTCGTCGCCTATTTTTCATATTCCTGCAAAGCAGGTGGTGGTGACTCATCACCGATATGATGCACTCGGTGCATCATGGTGCGACCTTGCCTCTTTCCCTTAATATTTCGCAATCCTCGAATATTCATATGTTTTTAAGTCAATAAGCCCATCTTTTGAATTAATGGATTTTCCATTCGTGACATATGCCTCCGCCCCAGAAAAACTGGTCCCCAGTTTTATATGAACAATAATTAAAAAAATTTTAAGACAAGTAAAAATATATTGTTTAGCCTAACACAAATTTAGAAGTTACATGTGTACATACGAAGACATTATAATAAATGGTTAGTAGGTTTACATACAGTGTGGAAAAGCCAAATGGAATAAATTCGATAACAAATAGATGAGAGCGTGTTGCGAAAAACGCTTGGACACGTCGCATTTAAAAAAAATAAAATTATGTAGAGGGTGTGTCCTGTGACAGTGGCCGATACCAACTTTCTTATTTTAAATACAACCCCCTGTATATTATTCGTTTTTTGGATTCTTCAGAAAATTCTAGACACACACGTACAATGTCCTATACCTATCTTCAACTGTTTCGGAGATATTAAGTGTTTTCAGATGTATTACAAAAATTAACATTAAAAAAGAAAATTATTTTATTTCACAAATTCGCTACATTACACTCAATACTTATTTTCGCAAACATTTTGACCATCTCTTACATTGAAATTAATGTTTTTTTGTTTTTTTTTTACATTATTTGTCAAAATAACGCAACACTGGGCAAGGTTGTCCAAGCCCTTCGTGAGTTCCAATAACAATAATGGCTCATCATAGTCTGCTTTGGCTTCCTTCTCATATAGTCCTCAGTGTTACATGAAATATAAGAACAAAGGTTAATATGTGCTACTTAAGGCTTAATATACAATATCATGTCTTATTTTAGCATCATTTTTAACTCTTATTTATGTGTTAGTATATACGATCCATTTTCCATTCCTAAAAAAATAAAAAAATGGAACGTGTGAAATTTATTTCCCTAATGCTGTAAAGCAAGGATTTCCGTGTATGCACTGTGCGAACAAAATTAGTCATGTAAACAATTTGAACGGTTGTTTACTGTTTTCATTATTTGTCATGTTAGTCGTTCGTCATCAACCAACAATATTCATAACTGCGCGTAGAGATAAATCAAATTTGTAAAATTATCGCTCGCGAATTAGTTGCTTTCTTCGCAAAAATGCATAAACAACTATATGTTCAAGGTGATTATTACACCGACAATATTAATTTTTCATATATTTATCTTTATTCGTTGGTAGGTACCTACTTTACAATGACAACATTCAATATTTGTATTTTCATTGCATGTAACCATTTTTTATCTTATAGGGAAAATTAAACTGATATCTGTTCTTGAATTTTAAGAATTTGCGCAATAAAAATTCAGACGCAGATAACAGAATAAAATCCTTGGGCCCTGTAAAAATAAGTACACAGCTCAGTATGTGGAGCTTTATTATACATTATAGTTGTTACCTTGTTTCAATATTATGCTTCAATTGCATTTCGTGTTTTAAGCATTACTTGGTCTGTACTGAACAATGTCTGGTCTCATTGAGATATTATTCCGAATCGGCTAAACCAGCGAATTCCATGGTTTTAAGCATGGTGCACTCATTAACCTTTGGGAAGAATTTCTCTGATAACCTAATATGACAAGTGTTCAAGTTTCAAAATTTGCTAGCCTCACCATTTCACTGTACTAGTGGAAAGGCTTTTGAATTGTATTTATACGGTTGTCTTATCACCTTCTCCACAGTTCGTCCTCCGACCTCTACAGAAGCCGTTTGGAGTATTTCTGAGTAATTTTTTTCTTTTTGTTTTATTTGAAAGTAAGTATAAATGTTTTTTTTCCTATTATTCATTATCACCCATATAGTTTTTCTTCCAAAGAAAAATTCACTTTGTTTAGCTATCCATTGGTTTCTTTCTTCCAAAGAAAAAAATATTTTCCAGCCACCATTAAAATGGGGCCTTAGGCCGATGCCGGTCCTTCCGGGGCCTCAAAACCCCCCGCCGGAAGAGCGAGAAACTGGGAATGAAGAGCCAGACGATGGGTCCCCAACATCAGCGGCGCCCCGTTTGGCGGTCGAGGCTATTGGCACCCATGCCAAAACGATAAATTTTTATTTTTTTTTAAATAAATGAATATTAACTGAAATGCTTGTATTACTTTAGTTGAGGAGTTCCTTCTGGTGTCCATGGATCATGGTAAGGTAAAATTCTGCTTACATGGACTACCTCAGTTTTAGATTTTTGTGAAATGCCCTTTCGTATTTCATAGTCCACATCAGACATTTGTCGATTTATGTAGTAAGGACCAAACCATCTAAGCAGTAATTTTTCACTTTTTCCTACTTTCCTAATAGGGGTGAAAACTTTCACTTGGTCACCCTCTTCAAATTCAATATGGCGGTGTTTACAATCGTAGCGTAACTTATCTATGTTTTGTCGCCGTTTTATATTTTCAACTGCCAAATTTCTGACTGCTAAACCAACGTCTCTAATTTGGTCGCTATTACTACTTTCTAAGGGTGGCAACAAGTTTGCTTCTGTTGGTAAAATAGGTTCACGACCGTACACCAGCATAAATGGTGAAAATTTAGTACTATCCTGCTTTGCAGAATTATATGCGAAGGTCACATGTGGAAGATATTCATCCCAATTTGACTGATTAGTATTAGTATACATAGATAGCATGTTAGCAAGCGTTTTATTGAACCTTTCTGTTAAGCCATTAGTTGCGGGATGATATGCAGTCGTAAACTGACTTGTCGTCCCCATCTTCTTTAGCAATTCCGTAACCAATTCTGATTGAAAAACTTTTCCTCTATCGCTTAACAATTCCTTAGGTGCACCGTGTTTTGTAATAATCCTCTCTAGTATAAACTTTGCTACAGGTCCGGCTTTGCCGCTCGGTAATGCGTCAGTCTCCGCCCACCTTGTGGCGTAATCTGTCGCTACCACTATCATGGTTTTGCCGCTGCTACTTCTGCGAAACGGACCTAACCAATCTATTCCAACCTTTGCAAATGGGGTGCCAACTGGGATAGGATGTAACAGACCGATAGGCTTTTGATTTTGTTGGCCTTTCCTGGCCTGACAATCCGGGCATCCTTTTACAAAACGTTCCACGTCTTTTTGCAAATAGTATCTTTGTTTTATTTTCGCTAGGGTTTTTAACAATCCCAAATGGCCACTCAGCGGTTCCGAGTGGTGGGAGTACAAAATTTTCCCTATTAACTGTTGCGGTATCACTAAAAGTTTAGTCTGGCCCACTCCATGCGGGTTTATACGGTACAAAACTTCTGACTCAAGCCTAAAATTTTTCGCTTGCTTGCGTATACCAATTGTAGCTTCTTCAGTAGGTTTTATAGCCTGAATTATTTCCAAAATGTTTTCATCTTTTGCTTTTAATTCTGCAATGTTACGTATATCTAATAAAAAGTTTGGTATTTCGTCAATTTCTTGTACTTTCGTATTCGCTGGCAAAACAGGATATCTGCTTACGCAGTCTGCATCACTGTGAGCAATTCCTGATTTATGATGTACTGTGTACTGTGTAGTCAAATTCCGATAATTTTAACGCCCAACGCGCTAAACGTCCAGTAGTCTCTTTTAAAGTTTTTAGCCAACATAGTGCATGATGATCTGTCACTATTTTTATTGGTTTTCCATAAATAAAATGTCTAAAATAGGATAGCTCCCATATAGCTGCTAACCCTTCAAGTTCTGTTATAGAATAATTCTTTTCAGCTTTACTAAGGCTTCTACTTGCGTATGCTATTGGGTGTAACGCATTTTCATGATCTTCCTGCAATAATATTGCTCCGATTCCATCTTTACATGCATCTACCCTTAATTCACATCCTTTATTTGGTTGAAAATGTGCCAAAACTGGTTCACTAATCAATTTTTGATTTAGTGTTTCAAACGCTTCGTCATGTATGTCCTGCCAATCAAATTTATTTTGTTTCTTTGTCAGATCATGTAAGGGACGTGCAATTTTTGCAAAATTTTCTATAAACTTCCGGTAGTAGTTACAAAGTCCCAAAAAACTTTGTACACCCTTTACATTTTTTGGCCTTGGAAAATTTTCAATTGAAACTAATTTTGATTTATCAGGAAAAATTCCATCTTTCGAAATTGTATAACCAAGAATATTAATTTTTTCTTTTAAATACTCACATTTTTTAGGTTTTAATGTTAGGCCTGCACTTCGAAGTCTATTGAAAACTTTACGTAATTTTTCCAAATGTTCTTCCATTGTTTTAGAAAAAATTATAATGTTGTCCATGTAAATTAAAACTTCTTTCCATTTTAAATCTCTAAACACTACATCTTCTAACTGTTGGAATGTTGCCGGGGCATTGCACAATCCAAAAGGCATTACATTAAATTCCCATAATCCGTGACCTGGCGCTGTAAAGGCAGTAAGTGGCTTACTTTCTTATTTTACTTTGACTTGCCAATAACCTGAATAAATGTGCAACGATGAGAAATATTGGGCGTTTCCTAAGTAAGTCAAAATATCCTCAATATTAGATCCTGACCACGAATTTTTTACTGTTACATTGTTTAACTTGCGATAATCCACGCAAAATCGTGTCTCTCCAGACTTTTTCTTTACTGATACGACGGGACTTGCCCAGGGCGAGTTACTTTGCCTTATTATATCGTATTGTTCCATTTCTCTTATTTGCTTATCTATTATCTCTCTTTCTTTTTGTGCTACTCTGTAGGGTTTTTGTTTATAGGTATAGCACTTCCTACATCAATTTCGTGTTCAATTACATCTGTTCTCCCCATATATTTTGGTGTTTTTGAAAAAAAGTCACTATACTCTGCAACTGGCGTTTGCAATTTGTTACACAATTCTGGGTTCGTTATATTACTTAGATTATGGTCATTCATCGTAATAATTTCTTCATCATCTTCAGTTTCATCATACAATGAACTGGAATTTTTGTTATATCCATTTTTATATTTTTCTCTAAATACCCGGTTGTGGTATTTTTTAATATGAACACTTCTTTAAAACTCATATTTTTAATTTTGATGTACCATTTGTCATCTCTTGCAAAAACATTTGAACAAATCAATCCTCTTGGTCGTAGGTATTTATCGTTCTCGATAAAGCAGTACTTTGTGAACTCGTGTGGAGATAAGGCACAGTTCAGTCGTACCGTTATCTCGCGACCAACCTTGACCATGTAGTCGGTTGCAAGTGTAACCTTAAAACTTCGCGCGGTTGACCCAATCTCGACGTTTGCAAATACTTTATCAGTATTTTCCACTTGTTCCATTTTTCCCATGTTGTTGTTGACATTGTTGCCAAAATGTAAAATCAATGCGTCAAATTCATGGTATAATGTCACAGTATTGGTATTGTAGTCAATTAATGATTTTTTACTAGCCAAGAAGTTATGTCCCAAAATCAAGGCTTTTGATAAATTTTGCACCACTAGTGCCTCAACGGAAATAATTGTGCCATTAACTTTTATAATTACCTCAGAATTGCCGAGAGGTTGCACTGTATAACCTCCTGCTGTTATCAATTGTATATTGTCTTGTAACCGTCTCATGTTACTGATATAATTTATGTCGACTACATTTTTACAAGCTCCTGTATCAAGTAAAACAGGGACGTTATCTTTATCGTTAACTGTGATATGTACTATTAATGTTTGTTTACTGATGCCCGTAGATGACAATTGGACAATTTCGTTCGGGGTTCTTAGTTTTGAAATTGTGTTGTTGTTTCTCCGGCCTTGAGGTGCATTCCTTTGAAATGGCCTGTTATTGGAGTTACAAGACACGTGACCGGTCCTACGGCAATCAATGCAAATAACCCGGCCATCATGCGTTCTCGTACGAGGCAAATAATTATCATTATTATTATTTCTCCAGTTTTGATTAGAAAACTGATTTCTGTCCCTATTAAAAGTATCATGGTTTTGGGTTTGTTGCGAATTGTTTCTTACAAATTGTCGCCCCCTATTGAATGAGTTGTACCTCGGACCATTTTGATTTGGTCTAAAATTATTCACCCTTGGAACATAGGTATTTCGTGACTGATTTTAAACCGTATTTGAAAAATTCCTATTAAAAAATGTTCGTGGCCTGGTGTCATTCCAGGTCCTTTGCCGGTTTGTTGGGTTATTATTACTGTTCACTGCCGCTGATACTGACAATAAAGCTGTACTTTGGGTCATTTGATTTACTAATGTTCTTTCTTTTATATCGCTTAGCTTAATCACCAATTGCTTTAAATCGTCAAAATTTCTGTTCCTAGAACTAAGCAAATAATACATCTCATAATAAGATGGATGCAAACCATTTTCAAAATGATCCCTAAACGCATCAAAAGTCATTTCTGGGTCAATCTTGTTTGCGATTGCTAAGAGATCATAATAGTACTTTTTTATATCCTCGACGTCTTGCTGTTTGCGAGTGTCTAATCGAAATTTTAACTTTCGGAGTGGCTGTTCTCCTGAAAACTCTTTCAAAAAATCTGATTTTATATTTAGCCATGTTTTCATCTGATTTTCTGGCTCACTAATATAATTACCAAACCATGTATGGGCTGGACCTTCCAAAAAATTAGCTAAATAAGATATTTTGTGATTTTCTGACCAGCTATTTACAATCGCTGCTTTTTCGTATTTATTCACAAAAATAATGGGAGAGTCAATAGAAGGGTTAAATGTAGATGGGCATGTAAACTTTGGGGTGGCTGGAGTTTTTGGCTCAGCCAAAGCTGCCTATAAAGTCATGTTAGCCATTACTGAAGTATTGTTAGGGCGTATGGCACGGTTTCTTTCCCGAATCACAGGGGGTGGGCAAGGATTATTAGAACTTTGTAATAATTCTGAGGGGCGGGATGAGATAAGCTTTGGTGGCACTACCACTTCTAAGGGACTTTCTTGCCAAGGCTCTTCTGTTTCTCGTGGTTTAGGCGGAGTTCTACTTAACGAAGCTCTTGGTTTGAAATAAACTTCCGTGGATTAGGGCTTAGAAGTTGAAGCCGAGGCTTGGGAAGTTTGAGCTTGAACGCTCACGACAGTATTGTCAAGAGTATTTTCTTCGTCCTCACGGCTTGTCAAACAAACAACTGAACTGGGTTTGTCAAGCTTTTGTTTTTGTGAAGAAGTTGCCGTTTGTGTCGGAGCAGGAGAACTCACAGTCGAACTGTGATGGTCGGGTTTGAAATCTTTCAATTCTTTTATCACCTTCTCTGGGTTTCGACCTCTAGCGATAGCTTCACGTAACACGAATTTTTCTTTTTCCGACAAACTTTGAGCCCTACTGCGAGTTTTTACTCGGTCTTTGTCACTCGACTCACTCATGGACAATTTTTAAATGACCGTTTAAATTCATTTATGTGCTATATTTATTTTTTTTTTCAAATTATTTTTGTTTTTTTTTTCTTTTTTTTTTTAATTTTTTTTAAACAAGTTGATTATTCCTAGCAATTTCTTTACGAATTTGCTTGTTCATCAAACTAATAATTTTTTTGACGCTAAAATACACAAGCATTAATACCCCCATGCACAGAAAAATAATAATTAAAATTTCCTTAGCTGACCATGAATTATCTTTTCCCGAACTATTTGATACACCTCCACTGTTTCCCGCTTGAGAAGTAATAATTTCCTCCTCTTTTGAAGATGTACCACCCATATTAAACCAAAATTTTATCAAATGAGCGCTTCAATAGCAAAGGTAATCCCCAAAAAATCACTAAATAAATCAACGTCACTATCCCTAGCCAAAAGAAAATAATACTTTCTTCTAATTTCTTTTATAGCCCACACATTATTCTCCTGAATCTGTATCATACCCCAAAAAATAAAAATAAAAAACTCTTGTTTTTCATCCATCTCAAAACAGACCGGCGCCTCCACCAAATGTCACGTTTAATTTATGAGCCCTTCTGGGTTCATCAATTAAACTGACTCACGACGTTAAACGTCGCGCCGGGATCTCAGTTTTAAGGATGGAATCAAACACTGAGTTTTCTATTAAACACTTAAATCTATTAAATATATTATACACAAATGGGTCTGCACAATACGGTCATAAACACACTAAAAGTTGACAATTTAACAATTGTACTTACATAGACTCATAAGCTAAGGACTTAGCATTTTCTGGCGGCTGGCTTGGTCACTTTCGCGTTGGAACAACTTTGGAGAACGGACTACTTAACTTGATCTTTTCTCGAGGAGAGTCGACATTTCGACTTCTTGGGTCAGCTGGTCGCACTTCCGTGGATTGGTTCACACTTATCCTATACTGCTGAAATCGGCGTGTTTTATACCCGATCGGCTGACGTAGTTTGTTATTGTTCGTCGCCTATTTTTCATATTCCTGCAAAGCAGGTGGTGGTGACTCATCACTGATATGATGCACTCGGTGCATGACATACTCGGTGCATCATGGTGCGACCTTGCCTCGTGCGTTTAATATTTCGCAATCCTCGAATACTCTTATGTTTTTAAGTCAATAAGTCCATCTTTTGAATTAATGGATTTTCCATTCGTGACATTATTTATATAAGTTATTCATAACAAAACTTATATAACTATTGTTCCTCATTTGTTATATAACATAGGAGTAAATGTAACAAGTGTGCTTACTGGGCATCATATAAATGGTCCCCAAAATGGTCATAAAATTATGGCTTATATGTGATTCATTGTACTTACAATTAAAAGTTCTAGAAACTTGTCATCAAATTTTTTATTAATTGAATTTTGCGTCTTTGCAAAAAATTTTAAAAATTTTTCCGCATTTTTGCATACTTTAACTATCAAATGAGACGCTTTTACTAACCGCCCATATGTTTTTCGTTCTTTCAATTTACTTATACAGGTCACACTTTGAAGTAGCATTAAGCACTTAGCACAATTTATACAGGTTTTTAGTTTGCGCACAATAAATCCAGATATGTACCCAACAATGTCTTTAACATACTTTGTTAAATCCCATGAATATTTATATTTATCTAAGTCATTCTTAATTTCAGCTTCAAGTAAAACAAAATTATTATTTTTTCCATATCTTTCTCTTTGTATGTTTTTGTAATACCGCTGCAATTTAGAATGGCAACATTTTCAATTCAGTAATATTTGCTGACTTTGAACCGGACGTTTATAAGCAGCTTGAAATTTTCTTGATGTCGGATTCTTGTTGATCCCACCTTTGCTTCTAATTGCCTCAAAAAATGATATTGTGAAAGTTTCACAAGTCTCTGAAATGACCTTGTGAAAGTCTATAAGGTGCTATATATTTCATGTTTTGATTTTTTTAATATTGTCGTTATACAAGGATTCCAGTGATTCCATTCCAACTAAAAACCCTACAAAACCAGTTTTCCGTTTTGATTGGATAACGGGTCGTCCTTGTAATTTTAGTCCCTAAATATATCATGTCATAGAAAATATAAACATTTTCTTTCTTTACAGGATGTTCAAAATAAGTTTTTAAATTCTTGGGTTCACTTAGTTGAGCCAAGCTGCTGAACTGCACTTATGTTTGCAACTGCTCCATCGAATGTCAACGATTTTACAGTGACATTTGATTGATGCAAAAATTGCATGCACTTTTTTATTAACTCTGCTTTGTCGCTTGCTGTGAGTCCGCTTGTTAGAAAATATCCTACAGGAACTTTCCAACACTGGTTTAAGCGTTTAAGCATACCGTCACGTTTAGGGGGTGCGTAGTGCGGGATGGTAGAGAAACAACCTAGGTCACAGGCAAGCCTCGTTTATAATAAAACAATGTAAACTAAACACTTAAGAGGGGTTATTCTTCGTGTCGTTGAGCGCATGGAAGTTCGGGGAGGGTGAGTTTGGTTTTAGCCCTTCAGCTACACCGTAAAGGGGCACGCAAGGTGTTCTTGTACGATGTGACCAAAGGACCAAGTGAACAACTGACAGGGTTAAGGGTTCTAACGGTCACTTCAAGTTGCGAGAGAACCCTTCTCTTTTCAGCCTGGGATCCTGAGAGGGTAGCGAGCCGACCCACCACTTCAAGTTAGGGAAGGTTGCTCGCCGACCAACCCGGAGACCAGTCAGTGACCTCCCTCTGGGGAAGACCCCAGAGTTCGGTGCCTTAGCCGAGCTACGGTGAATCTTTTATACTCGTCAGCTAACCTCATTACGTTAACCTTGCTGACTATGGTGGTTACTGGGTGTGCACCGTAACTACTAACACGGGTGTGACAATACCAACATAAAAACAATTGCCTCCTTTGCCTGGGGTAACTCTTCCGAGTCAATATGACCACCAACATCAATGAATCCCGTGAAGCGCAAACCATCTCATTCAATCCTCTTCCTATTGCTATTTCGTCCATGACCAAATTACGTAACAAGGTTTCCCCAGTTTTCGACGACTTGCTTTGCAAAGTAACTAATGCCTCTTGGGTGAACCCAGAACTATCATCAACTGATGTATACCACTTGGAAATGGTTCTCAAATGAGGAACAGAGTCATTAAAATTGCGCCTCACTAGCTCATATGGTCTAGATAGATGATCATCTTCAGAGGTTGTAAAAATCTTAAGTGGAAAACGTTCCTTAAGTTTGGTAAATATTTTATTTTGCAACTTCTTTCTAGACGGGGATAATGTACCTGATAAAATAATGATTTTGTACCTTCCTTGCGATTAATCTCTTGATTAAAACTTATTTTCTTTGCAACTACGCCTTTTCCTAAAATTTCAGGTTGATGTTTACAAGATGTCACATATTTTACGACGGGTTTTTTGAAATCTGTGATGAGATGGTTTGAAAACGATGAAATTTGTACCTTTCTTGCGATTAATCTCTTGATTAAAACGTCGTTTCTTTACAACTACGCCTTTTTCTAAAATGTCAGTTTGATATAAGATGTCACGTATTTTTTTAAATCTGTGATCGAGATGGTTTCTTGTTAATTTTGTTTGTACAACATATCCCTTAGAGGCACGAATAAAAATTGCTCTTTTTTTACCTATGTTGCACGTAAAAAATAAAGCCATAATTTTCTTAATTAAACACGTTTATTGGAGAAAATGCAACAAAATATAACTTATTTTTCTTTTTTGAACTTAATCTTACACTAAGTAAAATGGTGGGGGGTGGTACAAATTTAATACCACTATGGCCTGAAAATTACTCTCACTTTTAACGAAAAATGTATATATTTATTTAATTATCTTACCTTCTGATGGTATTGTTGAAAACATGTTCTCAACTTTGACAAGCACAACGGTACTTTGCATACTGAACAAGTCCACTCTGTTCGTATTTGATTCGTCTTAGTGCTACATAATCCACAGCGTCTGGTGCTTCTTTCTGGCTGATGGGCAGACCTTTCCAATCTAATTTCCGAAGACACTGTTACTTTATGCTTTTTAATACACAGTGAAGAACTAACCCTACAATATTAAATAGATAATGATTTTTATGTTCTAAGCCTTTTATTAAGTCTTTGACCACTCTTTCTCCTAGGTTTTTCTCAGTTTTATCTCCTACCTTTCCCGTGAAAATTGCAAACCTGTACAAATAGCCAGATTGATCCGCTAGACACCAAACTTTATAGCCCATTTTTATTGTTTTTTTTGGAAGGTACTGCTTGATAGAACTCCTGCTTTTGAATCGAATCGTAGATTCATCTACAGCTAGTTTTTGTTGTAGTACATGGCATTTTTCAAAATTTTTCGAAATCATGTTCAAAAAAGGGCGAAGCCTGTAGAGCTTATTCTAATTTGGCTGATCTCTGCCAGGCATAAGATTATTGTCATTTAGATGGATATGGCTGAGTAGCCATCCAAATCTGTTTACTGCCATTAATTTACTTATACAGGGTGGACCATAAGTAATGGGACATAGAGCTACAGCATATTCCTGACATCAAAATAATACGATTTAGCTGAATTGTCCTATACCGAAAGTTAATATTAAGAAAGATACAGGGTGTGAAAGTTGAAATTTTACAAAAAGAAGTAGTAGTCCATTTTCTTTCAGTGGAGTTGTACAAGTACAAAAGGAAAGAAATGACACGCAGTCGTCTCCACAATACTTTATTTCGACCTTCAAAAGGTAAGGCCTGCTCTACTAGTTTCGGACATATAAATGGCCATCTTCAGGAGCTACAAGAATAACTAACTCTACATATGCGTAACAGGTGTTTAACAAACGGGAAAAAACCTACCTCAACTCGACAATCAATGCGCGGGCTGTCTTTTTATAAAGGGGGAGACAGTGAGACCCATGTTGTAAAGGTTTTGTGAATTTAAAGTTGTTAAAGGTGGGACTAAAGCTATAAAATTTTTAACACATGTAGTCTAAATTAAAAGGGTTTTAAAAAATTGAATAATTACCTGATTATGGAGAAAAATGAAAAACTGACACTGCATATTTAAACGACAAATACTTAAAATTAGACCCATTTTAAGGGCTGGGTTAGACCCTATGGGGAGAAAAAGATAAATTCAGGTACAATCCACCATCCACGGCAGAGGCGATCGAACAGGAAACAAAATGGAGATTTTTAAAAAACTTTAAAAAACCGCAGTGATAAGCCGTTAGTACAAAGTAGCCTATAAGCCTTTGTACTAACGGCTTATCACTGCGGTTTTTTAAAGTTTTTTAAAAATCTCCATTTTGTTTCCTGTTCGATCGCCTCTGCCGTGGATGGTGGATTGTATCTGAATTTATCTTTTTTTATTTAATTTTAAGTATTTGTCGTTTAAATATGTAGTGTCAGTTTTTCTTTTTTCTCCATAATCAGGTAATTATTCAATTTTTTAAAACCCTTTTAATTTAGACTACATGTGTTAAAAATTTTATAGCTTTATTCCCACCTTTAACAACTTTAAATTCACAAAACCTTTACAACATGGGTCTCACTGTCTCCCCCTTTCTAAAAAGACGCATTGATTGTCGAGTTGAGGTAGGTTTTTTCCCGTTTGTTAAACACCTGTTACGCATAAGTAGAGTAAGTTATTCTTGTAGCTCCTGAAGATGGCCATTTATATGTCCGAAACTAGTAGAGCAGGCCTTACCTTTTGAAGGTCGAAATAAAGTAATGTGGAGACGACTGCGTGTCATTCCTTTCCTTTTGTACTTGAAATTTTATTTTAGCTTTTTTGTCATATCTTTACGGTCTTTTGATATAAATTACTGAAAGTTGGTATAAAGGGGTTTTGGCAGGCGTAAAATACGATGCTTTCATTTGTTTTGTAGTAGCTGATAGGGGACGCTAGCTGTAACCATCTCCATCCCTTCAAGAGGCTCAAACTTTTTTTTACGGAACTGAAACGGCCATATGACTTCAAAATATGATTCTAAGATGTTTTCTGCGTAAAAAAGGTATACTTGTTGTAAGTCTTAAAAGTCGACCGTTTTCGAGTGATTTAATCTTTTATTATTGCATGCATTTACATGTACAGCAGATTTTGATTACTATTTTTTTTAAATTCTAAGTAGGCTTTGATACAAAAACAAAAAGGGCGTTCATAACCACTAGCTTCATTTTAAAGTTATGTTTATCTGTCAAATTCATGTGCTGAAATAAGTTTTCTTGTGAAAATATGCCAAGACATACGCTGTTTTCTAATGAAGAAATGAGAGATATGCTATGTGTCTACGCGCAAACAAACTTTAATGGACGAACGGCTTGTCGCAAGTATTTTGAGATATATCCCCATAGAAGGCAACCCAATCACAAGATATTTAAGCGTATTTATGACCGCTTGGGTGAAACTGGATCGTTTCGACCTAAGCGAGATAGTTTGGGACGTCCAAAAGTTATAACTGCAGACCAAGAGGAAGAAATTTTGGTTAGAGTAGCAGAAAATCCCAGACTAAGTACAAGACGATTGAAGGCAGAATGCGGTGTGAGTAAATCATCAATACTTCGAATATTTCGTAAAGAAGGTCTGCATCCATATCATTTTACACCTGTGCAAAATTTGTTACCAGCCGATCTTCTCCGCAGACTAGAGTTTTCACACTTTTTCCGGACCCAACAAAACAGAAATCCGCTATTTTTAAATAACATTCTTTTCACCGATGAAGCCACTTTTACTCGACGCGGTGTATTTAACTTTCGGAACATGCATGCTTGGGATATGGAAAATCTACATTTAATAACCGAACGGCACTTCCAACACGAGTTCAAAATAAATGTTTGGTGTGGAATAATTGGAGATTATGTCGTAGGTCCATATGAATTACCATCAAATCTTAATGGAAAATCTTACCTAAATTTTCTTCAAAATTAACTCGGTGGTCTTTTAGTACCGTTGAATTTGCGACAGAATATGTATTTCATGCAAGATGGAGCTCCAGCACATTTTTCCGTACAAGTAAGAACCTATCTAAACTATATTTTTCCACATCGATGGCTAGGACGAAGCGGACCGATTCCATGGCCTGCTCGAAGCCCGGATCTTAATCCATTAGATTTTTGTGTTTGGGGTTATTTGAAAACAATTGTTTATAATGAGACCATCAATGACCGCGACCAGTTATGGGAAAGAATTCTTAATGCTGCTGACCAAGTTAGAAATGAAGAAATCCTTTTCAAGATTAGGCAGTCATTCATGAAACGCATTTCAAAATGTATTAGTGTCAATGGTGGCCATATAGAACATTTGTTGGCCAAAAAAAACCTGTTTCATTTCTAGTTTTTTAATTTCTAGCAGTTTGTAGTTTAGGTTGTTTCAACGCAAATGATTGTATACCCACTTAATATCTAATTTATCATTTTGTTGTGTGATTTATTAAAAGTTTTACTAATTAATTTTTTTAGATTTTGTATTTACTACAAACATTTTTTAAACGGTCAAATTTACATACAGAAACTGTTATGTGTGTAACTTAAGGGTATACAGCACATATCGTATTAACATACGACAATGCATGCAATAATAAAACATTAAATAACTCGAAAACAGTCAACTTTTAAGACTTACAACAAGTATACCTTTTTTACATAGAAAACATCTTTGAGAGCATATGGTCGTTTCAGTTCCGTAAAAAAAAGTTAGTCTCTTGAAGGAACGGATATGGTTGCAGCTAGCGCCCCCTATCAGCTACTACAAAACAAATGAAAGCATCGTATTTAACGCCTGCCAAAACCCCTTTATACCAACTTTCAGTAATTTATATCAAACGACCGTGAAGATATTGTTACGATTTTCCCGTGGGTTTACACAAAGTCAACTTAACTGAACAATTAATAAATTTATTTACACTTTAAAACACTCCGTACAATAATTAACACAGCTACTAAAAAAACACTACTACAATTCCACAATTATTCCACTATTTAAACTTAACCGCGTTCCCAAATTCACTATTACTATACTACTCTCTCTATAAACCACGTTCTAGAATGACCGCTAAACGCTTCGCGATTTGCTTCGAATCTTCCAGGTGTGGCGCTTCCTAACTGTGGCCTACTTTAATACGCGCCCGGCCAGATATTGCGGCGCATCGGTTTCATCGAGTATCGAGCATAGTATGCCCAAACCGTAACACTGCCCCCCTCTTAAAGCTGATCGTCCCGATCCGCTTCATCTAGTCCCTGGTATTTCTTGAGTCTGTCCAGATGGACAATTTTCATCTTGCCTTTGGGGCTGCGGTGGACTCTGTAGGCGACGTCGTTTAACCTTTTTACCACATTGTAAGGTCCCTCCCAGTGTCGTTGCCATCTTTGACTTAATCCTTTGCTCCTCCTGGATTGAAACATCCACACAGCATCACCTTCCTTATAATTGCCACCAGTTGGTCTGTGGTCCAGTGTCATCTTCATACGGTCGTTGTTTGGTTTCATCTTCTCTCTCTCAAGTTCCCGAATTGTGATGGATCCCCTCTGTAACGAACACTGGTCACACCGTTCACACCATTCCTCAACGTCCTTTCTGAAGTTAATCCAGTAAAATCGATCTCTTATTCTAGCCAAAGTCTGGTTTACTCCAAAGTGTCCTCCTCCGCGACTGTCATGTAGTTCTCGCAGCACATTCTCTTTGCAGGAATTGGGCATTATTGTTTGGTAAACAAAGCGTTTTCCGTCTGGACTTTCCCATTTGCGAGTAATTAAGTCATCTCGCAGTCGAAGCGAATTCCACTGCAACCAGTAACCCCTTACTGTTGGTCCATATCTGGAAATCTGTTGCCAATCCGGTTTCAAATGCTTCTCCAACCATCTTCTGATTACTTTCAAATCAGAGTCTGAGCGCTCTCCTTTTATTATGTCTTCCTTAGAAACGCTGGTCTTCATTCTTCTTGTAGCCTCTTTATCCGTCACCTTCGCGATTTGACCAATCCTCCAACCATTATGAATTTGTCCTTTCCGGTACCTTAAGTCACTATCCAAAGCTTGACGATCCTCTACATATCGCGGTAAATGTCTTTCCGGATTCTTCATTTCCTGCTCCTGGTTACGCCAGTTCTGCGGGGTCGGTAAACGAGACTGCTGTCTGCAATTCCATTGGTAATGTCCTTTACGTCCACAAATATAACATGTAATATTTCTTTTAACAGAGGAGTTCCGGTGATTTGTTCTGATGTCCTGATTTCGTCGACACTGTGGGTTTGGAGAACAAGACCGCTGTCTGCAATTCCTTCTAATGTGTCCCGTACGTCCGCATCGATAACACTCCACTCTCGTGATCGGACGTGACCGTTCTAACTGTCTGGACTGACCATTTCCTAATGCTGCCATTTGTTGCACTAATTGGCCGAACATTGATTCAATTTTATTTATTGATGTAGCAACATGATCGGCTGGCGGTACTCCTTCCTCTTGAATAGGCTCTGGCTTTAAATCATTGCACGCAGCTTCAATTTCCAGCGCTCGAACCAGTAATTCGCTGTTGTTGCTCCCTTTGAACATCTTCAGCCATTTCTTTACCTCCGGATCTCGAATCCCATCTACAAAATACTGTGCCACAAGTTCTTCTTGGACTTCATCCGGGACGGCTGGGTAAGCCAGATGCACAAGGCGACAAATTTCGGTTTCAAACTCTTCTAGATTTTCACCAGTTTTCTGCTGTCTTGCCATTAATTGCGTTCGATACAGTCCTTTCTTATGTTGATCCCCATAACGACGTTCTAATGCAGCTACTAATGCTTCATAGTTGCTTCGTTGGGCGATAGGCACCGTCTGTAACAGCTCCAATGCAGGTCCTCGTAATGCCACTATTAGTGCTACAGCCATTTCCTCGTTACTCCATCCATTTGCATTTGCAGCGGCCTCAAATTGGAGTTGGTACATTGCCCATGAAGTTTGACCATCATATGTGGGAGGCTTGATCTTGTTGAACCCGTTTCCGGTGAACACTGTAGAGCTGACTCCTCTGCTGTCAATTTTCTGCTCTAAGTCGCGTAGCTTTATCTCGACATCATTCTGAATTTTATTTATGTCCTCCCGAACATCATTAATGTCCTCCCGAACACCGTTCTGAATTTTATTAATGTCGTCCCGAACATCGTTTAATTTTAACTGAACATCACTCTCCATCTTTTTAAGACTATGGGTTACATACTCTTGGATTTCTGTTTTGGTCCCCGCTAGAACGTTCAATATTTCTACGTTACCCTTTTCTTGCCGCTCTCTATCTTCTTGGCGCATTTCTATATCTTGTTGTCTCCTTCTTTCTTGTTCTTCTTTGTCTTGTTGTCGAATTCTTTCTTGTTCTTCTTTGTCTTGTTGTCGAATTCTTTCTTCTTGTTGTCGAATCCTTTCTTGTTCTTCCTTGTTTCGTTTTCGAATCTTTTCTTGTTCTTCTTTGCCTTGTTGTCGAATTCTTTCTTCTTGTTGTCGAATCCTTTCTTTTTGTTCCTTGTTTTGTTTTCGAAACTTTTCTAGTTCTTCTTTGGCTTGTTTAAGCATAGCTTCAAATCGGGCCTCCATGTTTGCACTTTGACGTTTTGTTATTGGCATAAAATAAATTTAACACACCACTGTTCCGAAAATCTCTAGTCCGGTTCTGAACACAAGTCTCTAACCCGAAGTTTAGTTCCAATTCACGTCGCACTAAAGTCTGATCCCACTTCTGACACCAATTGTTACGATTTTCCCGTGGGTTCACACAAAGTCAATTTAACTCAACAATTAATAAATTTATTTACACTTCAAAACACTCTGTACAATAATTAACTCAGCTATTAAAAAAAACACTACTACAATTCCACAACTATTTCACTATTTAAACTTTACCGCGTTCTCCAATTCACTACTATTCTCTACACTACTAACTAACTACGCCGTCGTCAACGCCGCTTCTTTTATATTCGCAAACCACGTTCTAGAATGACCGCGAAACGCTTCGCGGGTTGCCTTGACCATTCAAGAATATTCCAGGTAGCGCTTCCTAACTGTGGCCTACTTTAATACGCGCCCGGCCAGATATTGCGGCGCATCGGTTTCATCCCGAAGCGAGCGTCCGTTAAGAAGTATCGAGCATAGTAGGCCCAGACCGTAACAATATATTCAATTTTCACCACACGCCTATCAATTTTCTCTTTAATAAAACATGACTTTATGCCCAAATGTTTAATGCGAATTCTTTTTATTACTTTCACCTATTCGATTTAAGACAAACACGCTGGTGTTTATTGCCTCAGCCCAAAACGATTTGTCCAACTTCTTACTGTGTATCAAAGTGCGTGCAGCCTCCACTATAGTCCGATTTTCCCGTTCAGCACGGCCGTTTTGTTCCGGTGAATAGGCACAAGTTCTCTCATGCCTGACTCCTTTACTCTCCAGAAAACTCCTTAATTCTTCATTTATGAATTCCAAACCATTATCACTTCTGAGAGTTTTTAATCGGTTTCCAGTCTGATTCTCCAACATTGCTATGAAAATTTTAATTTTCTCTTTGGCCTCGGACTTATTCTTTAAGAAATACACAACTCTGTAATTTGAATAATCATCCTTAAGCAGTGTTTAATTGAGTAATGATAAGACTGTGCTTTAACCAAATACTAACTTTATTCTTCTATCTACTTCTACAATCACTTAAAACTAACCAGTATTACCAGTGATGTTCAAACTGTTGTACAAATATAAGTTACAATATATTTACTGGTTTCACAAACAAAACAGTTTAGTGGTCGCTGTAAACCTGATGTTGCAAATGCTGCCTACTGATCGTCCTACATAATATAGCTTGTACAAACACATTATGCGGATGTTTACTATTTCTTAATGAGTTCGATTGAGACATATTGAAAATAATTAATCACTTAAATCATGTCATGTCAATAACCTATTGTTTAAATGAAGATTAAACAAGCAGAAGGAAATATTTGGATTGACCCAAGGATTCCACTTCGAATGGTCCACAAAGATCAGTATGCATTAACTCTCCAATTTGCCTTGCTCTAGACTGACTCACACTGAAAGGAACTCGATGTTTTTTGCCCTTTAAACAATCATTACATGTAGTGGCATCGTCCTTGAATTTTATGTTATTTTGCTTTAAAACCTGCTTGACATGCTGAAAATTCACATGGGCCATTTTACAGTGCCAACTATTGACGCTTTCAACTACATAAGCAACATTAGAATTAACAGTTTGAACATCTTTTTTAGATCTAAATAACATTTTAAACAGTTTACTGCTCCGCATGGCTATGGCTCTAGTACAATTTTGACAATCAACAATTTTACACTTCTTTTGAAGATTTCATCAACATACCCTTATCTAAAGCTTTACTTACTGAGAATAGGTTTATCTTCAGCTGTGGTACATACAAGACGTCTCTCAATTCTGTTCTCATCCAACAACTGCCATTCCAAGCCTCTAAGACTATCAGTCCAACACCCATAACGTTAATGAGTGAACCATCACCAATTTTAACTGTCCTGTTAGCTGAATAGTCTAAAAATGCAAAATTGTTAACATCATGAGTCATGTGATCTGACGCACCACTGTCTAAACACCAATCACAACCATTTAGCTTGGATTCAGCGATTAAAGTAAACGCCTGTGGTTGATTTTCCAATTCCAGCAAACTTACGAAGGCATCGCCACTTTCTTCACCTCTATGTGATGGTCGTCCATGTTTATTCCAACAATTTTGAGCAGTATGGCCATTTTTATGACAGTAGCCACATTTTAATTGTGCAGATCTACTATTAAATCAGATGGCAAAAAACAAACAGTGGTAAAAAGTTCTAGAAAGCTCAGAGATAAAATCCTAGCATAACAGCTAACAGCACCTAGTGACTCATAACACTAAGTGATTAAGCCATCTTCACGTTTGGCTAAAATCATTCACTAATAAATGTAAGCTGTCTGCTTAGGGTCCCACTCTTACTTAGGGCCCCATTTTTATTCCTGTTATAGGAAGATTTCTTGTAATACTTGTTCAAGAGACATCATCACATCATATGTTTAAGACATCTAAGATACCTTAACTTGTAAATCTAGGAAAAAAAATCTGATCAGTGATTCCAAAAAATCCCTTTTATTTACATACAACATAGGTACAACAAACAAAACAGTTATGCTGTGTTGAACCTGTGGTTGAACTTAAACACATGAACAAAAGAAAACACAACACAAAAGTCACTAAACCAGATAACTTTGAAAGTGATGATTCCACGAGATTAACCAACCCAATTTTCAATGTTCTGACAGGTTTTGTCCACTACTGTAACTGTGATTCTCCTACAAAACTATTTGAATAGTTATTATAGTTTACTTATGATACTAAAAGTACCTACCTAATTCACCTGTTTAGAAAGTCCAAATTCTGATGTAGGTTGTGGATGTGGCAAGTCCAACAAAGTTTGAACAGTGATATCTACCCATTTATGAAAACATGTCACTCTACTGAAAAAAAAAGAACAATATAGGAGGTGGTTTTATGTGCTTCAACTATGGTCTGGGTTCCATGATTTTTCACTTATCAACACTTCAAATGTGTTCAAGTTTTACTTACAGGCCTGAAGATGATTGATGGTTTGTATCAACAACTAGAAACCACGTTTGCTTGAAAAACTAGCTGGAATGAGCTGCAAAACAAATTTGTCTATTGAAGGGATACTGATTTGAGGTTATGGTGCGACTTACTTTCTTACTTAGGACATTTTGTAGATTTATCCCCACTAGCTAAAATGATAAACTGTAAGACTGGTTTTGTAATAGTGATGTTAGTCTGTGTTTAACAAATTACCTATTATTATTATAGGTATATACATATGTATATTCTGCACTAATAATTTATCACCTGCTTGCAAATGTTAAAACTATATTACATTATAATATTATACATAGGATACAAAAAATGTAAGCTGATTTTTAAAACCACTAGAATAAAAATTAATGAATGGTTGAACTTTCCTGTTTACTTTATAGGATAAGAAATAGGAATAATAAAAAAAGTTTATTTTAAAAATTATTGTTTTGTCAGTAGTTTTATAAATCCATGACCTTATAAATACCTACTTATAATATATAATTTTGTCTTTGTCAATAATGCATACTAAATAATAAATAACATAATAATTGGAAACCACTTTTTTACAGACATTCTCAAATGAGAGAATCAGGTAAAAAATATAATGATTGAAATATGAAAGTTATCCGGGCTTATAACCCGTGGTCCATTGGCGGCTTATAAGCTCGGATAACTTTCATATTTCAGTTTTGACCGGCCGTGAAAGCCTTCATAGTCTAATATAATGATTTTATGAAAGACATATGAGTAATGAAAATAAAGCCATATAAATCAAGGGCAAATGCTTGAATATAAAGAGAAAAATCAAGTTGAAATTATTACATTGATCTGGTGTAGGTTGGTAAGAAAGACTATAATGTCTCTGGAGAATTTTCTACAATATGTTTTCAACTCTCATGGATGAAGAAATGAAATTCTATGAGTTAGAATGAGCCAAACCACAATTGGAAGTATTCTGTTATTATTTAATTAACGCACTAATCACACCAAATGCACAGCACATGCATATTTCACATTTCCTCATACATTGCCAAAAGTCTGTGACAAAACCAAGGCAAAATAGGTTAAAATATTATTGCATACTTGCAAGCCCCATTCTATCAATGAGCTTCACCTCCATTCATGATTTTCGAATCAGATTATGAATGAACTTCCATTCATTAACAAGTTAGAGTGGAATAATGATAGAAGAAAACTGTAATAGTTTACAGTTTTTTTTTTGCTGCAATATTGTCGACAAACAGATCAATTTACAGTTTCCTTCTGTAGCGACTGACGTCACACTCCGGCAGCCATTTTGAGACGGATGAGATTTAGGTTACGTGTGGTTGTCCCATTCTGATCACTTGGTATGCTGTACACATCCTCCAGTTCCCTCTCAAATTCCGCTTTCGACATCCCAACCAAACTGAATGGAAGATAATCCGAATCCATGGCGATCACCTAAGATGCGAAAATAATCAAACATCACCTAATTGCATGGAGGTCCAAAATCTGGACACAATATGTACTACTTACTTACTATTTTGATTAATCGTAACAAACAGTGGGTGATTAAAATATGCGCAATTACTCCTACTACAACGCGTGTTTGTAAACAACGGACTAAAAAATTGCGGGAAATTTCGCTCCACGACCTTCGCAACAGTATATTACGCGAGTGGGGCTGGTGGTTCATTTTTTGAGCGACTGTGCTGCAAGGTATTTAGCGAATTTGAAGTGGTTTATTTTATGTACCACTATGCATCTGTTGACAAATATTAAGTGGTCCAAATTTTGCTCCATGGTGCATCAAAGAGTTAACGTGTTGGAGCAATCTGCTTTTTAAACTGTTTGGAAGAAACTATAAACTGAAAATTATCAAAGTCGTGTAAATCATAAGGTAATTCCAAATTTGATACTAATTTTAATTTTGTCAACTCATACCTTAAGTGCCTTGGGGTAATTATGTTTGGATGAAATATATTTTGCTTTGATAATAAGATTGATGCTATCATTACATCAAATTCTTCGTTTAGTTCATTGCATAATTGACTAATTAAGCTGAGATGATCAGTAACCGTTTGACTGTAAAGCGGGATTCATAGTCTGATTTCAGTAAGAAATAAGCAATAACAGTAAGAGATAAGCAATAAAGTTAGAAGTAAGAAACCGGTTGACATTCATAGTACGGTAGAAATACATTTTAAATTTAATTTATCACAACCTAGTTATATGATTTATATTTTGAAAAGTGGTGCATACTGTTTTACAAAACACGGTGGTTTACTTAACAATACAAAAATCCAACAAGCCTGCAATGGATAATGAAGAGGATACAGTTATTATTGCTGGTGCAGGAATACTTTTGTGCTATTTGATTTTATTAAAACAGAGTGATCGAAAAAAACGGGCATTTAAGACAAGATTGATAAATCGACAAAGAAAAACAAAAGGATTTTACAAAACTTACTTTCCGCCCATGAAATCAAATGATGCTAAACAATTTTTCAAATATACTAGATTATCTGTGGAATCTTTCAACAAATTACTGCTAATAGTCACACCATTCCTAAAAAAAAAGTCGTTGCCAGATGGTATAGGTCCCGAGGAAAGATTGGCTATGACCCTGCAGTAAGTCAAGTTTTTTATTTTCCGTATAGACCTTTAAAAATACATGTAATTTTGTTCTTAGTTACTTCTCCCAGGGCTCTACAATGCAAACAATAGCGTGGGCTTATCATGTCGGTACAGACTCAATTGTACACTATGTAGTTAAAGAAACTGCCATTGCAATTTGGGAGGCATTATCCAAGTCTTATTTAAAGCCACCCTCATCTGAAAAGGAATGGCTTAAGATATCTCGTGCCTTTGATGAACTCTGGAATTTTCCTCATTGTATTGGTGCCTTAGACGGCAAACATATAAATATTCAAGCCCCACCTAGAAGTGGCAGCATTTTCTTCAACTACAAAAAGACCTTCAGTATTATATTAAAGGCAAGCTGTGATGCTACATACAATTTCACCTTGGTGGATATAGGTGCTTATGGAAGTGAAAATGATGGAGGAGTATTTGCTAAATCAGTATTTGGTAGAATGTTAGATGGTAATCAAATGGCTGTTCCAAAACCCAGACCTTTACCTAATAGTGCACTAATACACCCTTTTACTTTCGTTGCCGATGAAGCATTCCCTCTTAAAATTTATATTTTAAGACCATACCCAGGACACAAAAAAAACATAAAAAAAAAACATACACTCAAAATATTTCAAATACCCCTGATGTGAAAAAAAAAAAAAGAATACATATACCTACTTCAAAAACTCTTCAATTCTTTGATTTTAATTTTTACTTTTACAAATTTTGAGGCTTGTTCTATCATATAGAATTGTTCTAAAAGCTAAACAACAACTGCTAATACAACATAACCTTGAAAAGTTTATTAGAGAAAAATACCTATAAGCTTAAAACTAAAATTACGCATTGCATTTTGTTTTTGTCTGTAAATGTAATAAAAAACATTTAAAAGGTGATGGATTTGCATTAACTGGTAATGCTTATAGACTTCAATCAATTTTGTTACTATTTGACACCAAAGAAATAAAGTAAAAAAATTTAGTAATTTTAGTACTTACTAAAAACACAGAAATTCGGCAAAAAAAATAAAGAGATACTTTTAATCATACGAATTGAGAATAAACTAGTAAAACAGTAGAGTAAATCCAGGCTTTTTGGATAGAAACCATGTGGTTATATCTAAAGAATATACCATATGAGTATCAACAAAAGTAATAATGTACTAAAATATAGCCTAATAAATAATAATTAAGTATTTTACTTACTTTTTGTGATGCAATTTAGCACTTCAAACATAAGATTCCACTTAAAAAAACAGCACCAACTTTCAAGCAGAATTTAGAATTCCACAATGGCGGAATGGCGGCCTATTCTGAAACTAAAATCGTGTTTCTTGCGCCGAGCAAAATCAAGGTTGAAACACAAAGACCGAGATGATCCGCTAATGCGCTTGCGCCGGTTGTCCCGCGTTGCCAGTCCTGCGAAAATAAAAGTTCTACCACGTATGAGAGATAAAAGCTAACAGAAAATTTATTGAAACTGGATTACTACGTAGTATGAAGATTTGTCTTGTTAATTTACCAGAAAGGTTAACAGTTTTTGACCACATCAGACAATATGAGATCTCGATATTTTTTTGCTTTGATGTATTTTGAGTAAGAAAGTTCAGAATTACGTACTTTACAATGACACTGGCAACGCTCTTCTTTGAAGCCGACGACGAGTATCCCGCCTTTATTTGAATTTGAAGTCAAATATTATTTTTAACACTTGTACTTGGATAATGAAGTTTCCAGTTTTGCTAACTTTGGAAATATTTAGCAAGATTGTTCCGAAAACCACTTGGTGGTACAAGAAGTATAAATAATAAATTTGTGATTAATGTTCAAACAATTGATGATTCTTCCAACTGAAACTGTTTATATTTTCGTAAGGTAATACGTAAATTTCCATATTTCTTAACATTTGATTCTTACATTGAAAAAGAATTCAAAATTGGTAATTTATGATGAAATGGTGTGTTACACTATTTTAGTACTACTACGCGTTTTTATGCAATTTATCCAAAGAGGAAATAGGGTTTGGTCTATCGTAAACGCTTATTTATAATAAAGTCTAAAAACTTCATAAAACGTAGAAACAATACGTAATAATGTGGTTATAGTCACAGGTCAGAGGGTGTCCTACATTTTTTGATTGAGTTGTAGGTACCTATGTATTAACGCAATAATATATTAGTTTTATTATGTGACAAGAAGATTATAAGCCACACAGAGAAAGAAAATCTAATAGGATACGATCGACGTAGATTGATGTACTTATAATTTTATGAGATCTACGTTTAACAGTTACACGATTTTTGCCTATAAAAATATTATTAAAAAATAAATTCCTATGATAATAATTTACATATAGAAATCATTTGTTGAGGTGAATAAATTGATTAGCAAAAAAATTGAACAGGCCAGACATAAATTACAAAGTGATAAATTTAAGGCCACTAAAACATGTTATATTATAGACCTAGAAATAACGGCGTTACTTACGCTGTTCAGTAATAGAATATTATTTTGTGACTTGCATACGTATATTAAAAGGCTAAAAAATAGACGTTGGTTATAAATGTATTATAGATGTTTAAACGATATACCAAAACTAAAATATTACGAAAAACGGTTGCATATACATTAATTAAACGATAATGAAAATTTGTGTCTTGCTTGGGAGACGTGTAAGTATGATTATTGTACTTTTATGTTGTGTATTAATTTACGCCTATTTGATTATGATCTTATTGGGAGTTAGCAACGTTTTCGTTGGGTTAGGAAACCGTTTATTTTATTAGTTAGTAAGTTAGGAGTTGTTAGATTAAGGTACTTATTTAATAGAACTTGATGGTAGAGTTAACTGTGTTTTATTTTCACGCTGAAACGAGGGCAAGGCAAATAAGTTGAATTAAATTCAACACGTCACGCTAGTCGTGACAATATCAGCGGCATTCCCTATCTCTAATTAAAATCGGTCCAGCGTAGTCAACGCCGCATGTATAAAACGGAGGTGCTGGATTGACTCTTTTGCTGGGCAAATCTCCCATCATGGGTTGTAATTCTGAAGGCCTTGAACGAAAACAGCGAACGCAATTTCGAGTAATTTTACGCGCTAAATTACGCCCACCCAAAGGCCAAAATTCTTCTCTAATATTTGCCAACAACAACTGGGGACCAGCGTGTAATAAACGTAAGTGAGCGCCAGAAAACAACAATTCTGTAAACTTATGTTTCGCTGACAAAATAATCGGATGTTTTTTGTTGTAACTAAATTCAGAATGTGATAATCTGCCACCTACACTTAAAATGCCGGTTTCATCAATAAATGGATTAAGATTGAGTATTTGGCCACCCTTTTTTATTTGAGCACCACTAGAAATTTGATCAATTTCTTGTTCGAAACTTTGCATTTGCGAAAGCTTAATAAGAAAGAGTGACGCTCGATTAATTTCTGTGATTGTTAATGGACCTGTGAAGCGATTTTTGGAGCGACAATTAAGTCCAAATCTAATGCAATAGGCTATTGTTCGTTCAAGTTTTGTGAGATTGGAATAATTATCAAAATTAACGATTAAACTGTTGTGTTGGTTGATTTGAGAATGCATATTCAATCTCTTCATTTCAGGCAGGTCAGTTGTAGGAAGATGAGAAAGCTCGGGCCAATGCGTGTTGTCAAATGACAACCATTCAGGGCCATGCCAATACAAGTTATGGTCGAGTAAGGCACTCGGAGTAATACCAGGCGAAACGATATCTGCAGGATTATCTAAAGTTGGCACGAGCCTCCATTCGTTGACGGATGACAATTCCTGAATTAGCGAGACACGATTTGCAACGAACACTTGAAGAGCACTTGGACACGTTCGCAACCAGCCCAAAACGATAGTAGAATCGCTCCAATAGACCGTCTTAGAAACGCACATGTTTAAGGATGTCTTCACGTTCTGTACCAACCGGGCCAGCAAAACTGCAGCTGATAATTCTAAGCGGGGTATTGTTAGTGTTTTCAAAAGAGCTACTTTAGATTTTGCGCAAATTAGATGGACTGAAGATTCACCAGTAACCTTTTCTGACTTGATGTAGATGCACGCTCCGTAAGCATGAGCTGAAGCGTCCGAAAATCCATGGATTTCAATATTAGTTGCTTCCCTCCGAGTTACTTGTCTGTTTATATTGAGAGAATTCAGTAATGGTAAGTCGTCACAAAGCTGAAGCCATCTAGTATGCAAATGACAAGATAATGGACTGTCGCAACCAATTTTGCTTGTCCATATGTCTCTCAAAATGACCTTAGCGAGTATAATGACAGGACTTAACAAACCCAGTGGGTCGAAGATTTGAAAAATTTCTGATGGAACCGAACGCTTTGTGATATTTTTGGTAAATTCTGAACCTATTTCAAACAACAATTTGTCCCTTTGACCATTCCAAACTGACCCTAAAGTTTTCGTGTTGTCATTCTCTCCCAAGTCAATAAAATTAGCTCTGTCAGAAGCGTTGATGCCATTGAGAACGTGAGCACTATTTGAAATCCATTTTCGAAGGTGAAAACCATATTTTTCCAAAAGGGATAAAATATCATTTGCTAATTTTACTGTGTCTTCCACAGAATTCGATCCAGTCAGCAAATTGTCGACATAGTAGTCATTCTTAATCACTCGAGAAGCTTCTGCGTGACTGGTTTCATAATCAATAGCCACTTGGCAGAGGCAGCGGATAGCTAAAAAAGAAGCCGCTTTAGTACCGTATGTAATGGTAGAAAGTTCATAGGTTTCTAAAGGGTCGTCGACTGAATCACGCCAAATAATTCTCTGTAAAGAACGCTGATCGGAATTTACCCACATGCGACACATTTTCTCTATGTCCGCTGCGATGACATAATTGTGTTTTCGACAACGTAAAAGAATAGTTGGGCCAGCCATTTGTATATCATTTAAAGAGTTGTGACGCTATTAACTCGCGAATTATAATTATAAGGAAAGTCGTAAACCACTAATTTCCTCCTACGCGCCATCATACTGCAACGTTGTTGTAAACCCTGTAATTCTACCAATTGTTTCCAACAAGAACGGTAAAAATCGGACTGGCCAATCCTGAGAAAATATAATAACTTAAAAATACGGCTTATCGTATTTTGGCAAAGTACTAGCACTGGTTACTTTACTAAACGGCTTCTATTAATAGTTCCCTTATCTGCATATCGCCGCAAAACCAACGGCACTAACGGACGGCTTAGTAAACAAAACAAAAAAAATATTCGTAACTTCGTTACACACCCCTCTCTCTGATTGAACTCCTCGGGACACAAACTGGCGTGTAGTTGGAGTCACTTTTGGAGGTGGCAATACGGTCGTCTCCTCTTCCGGAAACCAAGGTCTGCAGGGACAATGTCTAGACAGGCGATCCCTGACGGCTGACGGCTACTTATGCAAAAAAAAATCAAAACAAATTCACGGACGGAGGGTCAGGAAAGGACCACCGGCACTGACGGGTTTAGGGCACGTTGACGTGTACCCGGCGACCATCGCTGGTCCGAAGATGTCTCCGTAACCGGCGGTGTTTCCGGTAGTCAGGCGGACGCAGAGTCCGAAGCTGACTCACCAAAGCGGGGGACCAACGCTTCGGGTCAGGAGTGGCCATGATGGTATCGGCCACTGCTTCCCAATCCACTGGGGTCGGTTCGGCGGACGGTTCTGCTGTCACCCGGGCTGGTTTGCAGTCAGGTGCAATTTCGACGGTGACAGGACGGGCAGGGTCAGGAAATAATTCCTCAGTATGTTGCACAGCCCATTCCAGCCGCTCCAGATTGGCGTCATAAGCCGTCGTCCGTAAAGAACCGTAAAGAACTCGGGTCTACCAGACGCACTCGGATGTCCGACAGTACCCGAATGCGACCGGCCATCCGGGGCCGACCGGAAGCAGAGTCAGGTTTGGTGAGCGCTGGCCGACTCCTGAACGGGGGGGCTCTTAATGCCAGGGCCTCCCTTTTGAGTTGCGCCACCCGGGTCTTCATGGCGGTGACAGCCAAGGTGTTGGCTACTCTCATGGAGGTGGTGGGGAGGTTCACCGGGCAAGCGCCGGCGAGACTTCGGAACGGTACGGTTAACGGACATCTAAAGAAAAGCGGGTTCCGTCGGACAGGCAAAAAAAAAACGCTGAGAAAACGTTCGGGGAGGAGAAAAAGAAACTCCAGGCGGTTACGATTGACCTGTCCTACCATCGACTTCCGCACTAGCCTCGACATACGCCGACTTAAGGTCCTTTATGTGGATATGTCGAAAAGTTTTGCCGGTACGATCTTTAAGACCATAGACCACGGGAGAAACAGCTTTGACAACGGTATACGGCCCAGAATATTTGGGCGCAAGTTTCGAGGCAAAACCTCGGACAGCGGAAGACAGAGGATTTTCCCGGCGGAAAACTTGATCTCCCAAGTGACATCTCCATTCGCGTCTCCGGAGGTTGTAATGTCGGCTTTGAGTGGTGAACGCCCGACTCAGATTCAGACGGACCAGCTCATAAATATCACAAAGCTGTTTGAGGCGGTTACTATGCTCCTCAATATCGGAGAGCTGGCCCAACTAACATTTCTTGTGTTTTAATAGGCAGTGTTACGTTCTAGTTTCTACTTTATAAAACTTAGGTTTTATTAATTTGCCTCAGAAACGAAATCTTTACCCAAATATATCACTAATAGCACTTAAATGGAGAATCTTATAACGGTAACGATGACCAGTTTTCGGTCATATTATAAAACATATACCCTTAAGCTATCCTGAGCATCTAGTAACAATAATGTTTTCGTTACCAATTGAAAACCTCTATTAAGAAACAACCAGATTTGTAAAGGTAACAGTATTATTTCTCTTACTACTATAATTCTAAAAACAGTGTTTATAAACGCTTTTATAAAACTAAAAATATACGAAGCGCCACCTACATGCCTTTCACGTGTTTACTGTGTCTTTCCTCTTCGTTTAATAAATGCAATTTGCATTTTCTCTTTCGCTTCAAAAATAATCGTCAAGCCGAACTTTGACTGCACGATGGTTGTTGTTCTCGAGGTGATCTGATGTGTGTTTTATAAGGTTACTAAATAATTTAATAATGGCGCTTTTGATTTTATTTTTATCAGCAATTGGAGTTCGGTCTTGGATGCACATTTACTTACATTTACTTGCCAATCAAAATTTGCTGTGAAAAATTAGATGATACCTATCCCAAAACTCACGGGCCCATGACATATTCCCGTTTGAATGTTTGTAAATAAAATTGTGAGACTTCAATGCTCTGTTATATTTTGGGAAATTGAAGGAAAAACATATTTGCAATTACTTGCATACTTTGTACATCACATTTGAAAGTATTCGTGTCTACAAGATGCCGAAACATAAAAAAAATTATCCGAGTTTAAAGTTTCGAGTCAAGTTAAGTAAAAAAAAAACAAATATGGCCGACGTTTATTTTCACATATAACAGCCATGTTTTATGTCTATAAATATTAAAGTAATTTTATTGCCGCGAAGTTCCTTATAAATGTTTGTAAACTTTTATAAATATTGGTTGGTCGAGTACAAAACTGAGCATCTGCTAATAAATCCACAACGCTCAATTAAGTAAATTTCGTTACAAAAAGCCAATTAATAGTTTCAATAATTACTCTTAGTTTTATATTGGCCCAATAACCATCCCTAGTTTTATACGAGTCTGGGCAGTGACAAATGGCATATGTCATGAATCATCAATTATAGTTTTGAGGTTAGATTAATTTGTAACCGTGCGTATTTTTTACAGTAATTTAAAGTCAGTGCTAGGTGGATTTTTAGAACTATATACAAAAAAAATGTCGTTTAAAATCGTCCAAACCACGGAACCAGAGGAAAATGCCTTACGGTTGTTCCCGGTGGATGGGAGAAAAATGGAACTTTGTTTTGGCCTTCAAAAAAGTTAAGGAGTTCATTGGGATTGAAACTAATTAAAAATCCAAACTCTCTACCCGGTGAAGGATGGGAGAAATTGTTCTGCATTAAAAAAAGAGACAACTTTTTGTTGTACCAATCAGAAGAAGCTGAAATGAAGGCTATGACGGAAGTTAGTGATAGTGAAACCAATGAATGCAGTGGCAGCGAGTTGAAATTATCTGCTAAAATAAAAAATCCCAGGAGAGAAATTGCTCGATCGCCTCAACGTTCTTTTAACTCAGTGGCTGATGAGGCATGTGTTAATTCGGTATGTAATAAAATACTTATCATGTGTATATGTGGTTTATAATGTTTATTTTTTTTTATTTTAGGCGGAGTATTATGAATGTCATACCTTATCATCAACCATGAACAAAGGTGAACCATATCCAATAATAAAAAAGATCATTACTGAATCAAACAATAATTTAACAGTAAGATCAGTTTTTTTTAAACTGCCCTGCAAGGCTTTCAGTAATAACCTTGATTAATTTTTAGGATTTAAATACCCTCAACAACATAATGAAGACAAATGTGTTTCCATCTGTAAGCACCAATAACGAACCTAGTAGCGAGTGCATAAAAAATGTCAAGCCTACAATTAAGATTCTCCAATCTATTCCATTAACACAAAATGGAAAGCTGTCGGAAAAATATAAAGTAACAGAACTAGAACCTTTTGATGTGCAGGAACTAGATGTTGATGTGCTGGTATAAAAATCTACATCTTACATATTTGCACTTAAGTTTTAATGCATTAATGTTTGTTTAGGTTTCTTCAGATGAAGATGTAGAGAACATAGTATATGAAGTTCAAGATGTGGGTGGTGATATTCAGCAACAATACCTACATAATAAAATTTATATTATATGAGTCTCACACCTGTGAAGCTACGCAAGAAAATCGAAATATAATAATAAGGAATCAAACAAAAATAATAGGCGAACTAGCAAAACTGAAAACTATGCTAAATATCCTGCTGGATACCAGAAATCCCATATCTAATAATGAAGATAGCACAGAAAATAGTAAGGATGTTGGTCAAAGGAGGCCATATGATCTACCTGTTGATTCATATGAAAAACTAGAAACATTTGAACTTGAGCTCTCAAAACCAGGTGTGCTTCAGAAATTGGTAAAATTGAATATACAGGTGTGGAACATGCATATTTTTTTTGGCTTTTCTAGGTAGAGGAGAAGTCCAAAATATGCGGCACAACTGGTAAAAAAAAATTGTCAAAATTGCTGCTATTCCTTGGTGGATCAATTTTTCAATAGGGATTTTTTGATTAAATGTTCATGGGCTGGAGGCAGTAGAGATGAAGACAGAAAAATTGCATTTAAATCTTATAAAAATATTATTAATGCATTCTTTTCCATCATTCATTTGGCAGATTCCAATTTTAGTGTTAAAGACTGCGAAATTTTTTTTAAGGTGGTAATAAAAAATGCTAGAAGACGCGCTAATATAGATGTCTCAAAGAATAAGCGAATGTCAACTTTCAAAAATAGGCCAAATAATCTTCAATACAAAAAAGTCATTAAAGTTGATTCAGAAGACGATTCTAGTAAAACCATTCTACAAATTAAGGATCATCAGGTTAGTGATGAAGAAAGTCATGTTGAAAGTGAAGAACATTTCTAATTAATATTCTCTTGTTAAAAGTTTTTGTTTCTTTTACTTTACTTATACCAAAGAATTTTGTTACTATTGTCACACCCGTGTTAGTAGTTACGGTGCACACCCAGTAACCACCATAGTCAGCAAGGTTAACGTAATGAGGTTAGCTGACGAGTATAAAAGATGCACCGTAGCTCGGCTAAGGCACCGAACTCTGGGGTCATCCCCAGAGGGAGGTCACGAGCGACAGTCCGAACTTCCTAGCGCCCGGACGGCTCGTTACCCTGTTGCAGTGCCTTAAGTAAATCCTTTGGGCGTGTCGGACATAGGGGCACCCTGCTCGTATCGAGCGGGTTCCGCTTGGCGGCACTTCAGAAGGCCTTACGCACATACACCAACACACACCCACACACCCCCTCTTGGACGGTGTTCGATGCTAAGAGTTATACAGTGCCAAATAAAGACGACATACTTAAGCTACGATCTTGTTTCTCTTCCTACGCTACCCCCTAAACGTGACACTATAATTTTGTCTGTGGTATTATAAACTAATATTAATAAAAGGAGGTATTGAACTAGAAAATTGTTTATTTAATTACAATACATTTATTGTGTGCAATAAAAGTACAAATACACTCATTTCCTCATTAAAATCTATTTTTGCTAATTTGCATTTAACTTCAGATACTTTATATAAGTTGGGATTATTTTTTATGCCATCAGAACAATAAATATCTAAATAGGACGATTTAATAGGGGTTTCAAAAAACAAAAAAATATTTTTTCAAACTACATCCATAAATTTGTACGGCATTATTACTAAAACTTATTATATTTTCTGCACATACTATTTGTTTTGAGTGAGTTAAGAACCACCGGTTCCTGTCTTCTTTAGTATTTAGACCATATTTTCTAAACGTTGCTTTATAAAAAAATTCATGATGTTCTACAATATTTTGAAGTAAGGCGTTTTCAACATTTTCTCCATTGTTAGCATTTTTAAGACTAATAAAATAGTCTGTTCTGTTGTGTGGTTTTCCATTAGTAGTATCGTTGTTTTCAACTGAAGTTAGCTCATGAAGTCTTCGTGCTACTTGGGCCAGTGGAAATCTACCATTTCTTAACAAGCATTTGATTGAATACAATTTGTTTTCAAAGGGATATGCACTAAATGATATTAAAGGACCAAACCTTCGAACATCATCTGTCAAGTGTATTAGATTATGTATATTACTTGTTATATGATCTACACCATATATCTCTCTGAATTTTTCCACGTACGTATCTAATAACATTTCAGATAAATTTAAAAAGTGGTGATATACATCAGATGCAGCTAGAATGGATGTTGCACAAAACAGCAGCAAAAAATGTTCGTAGGCATCATAGGGTAGATATTTCTTTAAAATAACAACTCCAGCATATTGCAAAAATGTTCGAAATTCTGTTCCTTTCCAAAATGCTAAGCAATCAAGTCCTCTTAATGTTCTATGAATTTCAGAAGGTAATTTGCATTGAGCTAAAAATATTGATATTTCTTTTATATCTTTTCCTGACCATTTTGTGTTGTAATTATTAAATGAACCATCACGCCATCCAGTTAGGCATCTCTTAAGTACACCTAAATGTAATAAATGTAAAGCATCACCTATTGGAAAATCTTTAACCATATCCAGTTCAGGAATTTTTAATAATGGACTGTGATATTTGTGATGTGATCCATATGTTTTGTTTCGAAAGCCTTGATCAGTTCGATTCATAGCATGACTTCTTGGAAATATGTTACAGCGGGTCACATAGGAATATTCTCCCTCAGTAGTGCATTTAAGGCATCCATTGTGACTGTTGAAGTTTGCGACACCTAAAACATAATACAAAAATGTACTTGCAGTAATATATGATGCCCATCCTGAGTTATATCACCTACCTTTAATAAACGCCCTGGCTGGAGAATCAGCAATAAAACAACGAATTTTTACTTTCGCCAAGGACCCATTTCCTAACTCCAAACCAGACTCACTAAGTTTAATAAATTCCTCTACAAATGGATTTAGAAAATTATCGATATTGGAAGGTTTTCTTTTTCCAAGGTAAATGCCAATAGCCATAGGTTTGATTTCAGGACATTCATGTATATTAAACAAAATTGGCCAAAATTCATCCTTGCTACTTTTGTAAATTGGTAATCCATCAATGTTTACATTAATCCATACTGTTGACATAGTTTTTATTCGAGAAGCACAGTAAGTTCTCAAACAAAATTCTAACCCCTGATGCCAGTAAAATTCTCCTTCCCCGATCTGAGTTATGGCAACATTTTTAGGTGTTTGTAACAAAGTCCTGGGATCTTAAGAAGCGTATGTGGCCAATATTTATTGACAATTGAAAAAAGATCCTTTAGACAGCTATGAGGTGTATTTGTCTTTATAGCCCACTGTCTGAAGTCATCTAATAAACGAGTTTTCCTGTCGACGTTGGCAGGATCACAGTCGGAAGTTTCAGAACTAACTTCTTCATTTCCATTAAGTTCCTGTAGCTGGTATTCCTTGGGATTAGGGTCTTCGAAGTTACAACTCCCAAATTCGCTCAAACTCAGATCACCCACAGATTTATCAGTATCACTTTCTTTTTCTTCAAATTTATTATGTTGTATTAAATTAGTTATTTTCTTGTTTCCAGCAAAATTCAAAATGTTGTCACGTGCTCTATTACATTTTCTGTAGAACCTAACCTAACCTAACTTATTACTTTTGCATGTAATGTAGATCACAAAAGTTTTATATGGATGCAAACAGTTTAATAGATGATTAAAAGTTTTTTATGGTTTTTATTAAATATTTAAATTCTACAAGTTTTAAAGCAACACAAGTAGGAACTTTAAGTCCCGTTTTTTTATAACAGTATACCAGGTGTCCAAGAGCACCCTGGACATAGGAGATTAACATGGGAAAACGGTTTTGATTTTTTTGCGCCTGTACGGTTGATTTGATTGAAAAATCGTATTAATGAAAGTTGTAGTACCTATCACGGACTAGTTTTCTGTATTTTTTTCAGATCTGTAACTTGAGCCCTTTCGTCGTAAAACACGAACAAAAATGCGAAAATTTTAACTTTTTACCTGCACTGTATAAACGGTTGTCGAGCAACCGGACCAGCAACAATGACTTGTTTACCCGTTGCCCTGCTGAAGACATCCGCAAATGTTAGTTGGGGGGGCTCCACGGACGGTTCGGTACTGTCGATTTCCGGCCTAGCGAAACGATACAGAGCCTTTGGGGGCTCTCACTCACGGCCAAAATTCAGGTACGCGGGCGTGAACCCGGTAAAGTCATGTTGTGATGTGTTTATGGCAAACACTAATTCCGTCAGAAAGACATCCCACTTGCGATGATCATTCTCACAGAATTGCGCAATCATGGTCTTGAGCGTCTTTTTAGTACGCTCGACAGGATTAGCTTGAGGCGTATACGGCGGAGTGAAACGGTGAGCTATTCGACCGTGCTGTCCTAAATTGGGTGCCATTGTCGGACAGCACGGTCTTTGACAACCAAAAACGAGTTACAATCTCCTCGTAGAAAGCCTGGCTTACGGCACGGGTTGTTGCCTTCCTTATCGCTCTACACTGTACCAATTTAGTGAAACGGTCCTGGAAAACTACTAGGTAGTTGTTTCCTTTGGCCGAACGAGGTAAAGGGCCAACTAAATCGGTACTGACGGTTTCCCAGGGATTGTTGTTACGAGACGGTCGCATCTGGCCTGGAGGTGCCTGCTGTGAGAGCTTATATCTTTGACAGGAGGAACAATTACGGACATATTTAGCGATATCACGCATCATTCCCGGCCAGTAATAACGTTGGGCGGTAGTTTTTGCTATTCCCAAATGTCCGGCGGTCGGTTCTGCCATTTTGTTGTGGAGTATAGGGTGCTGACCATTCATGTGATATGCCCTCTTTCTTCAAATAGTCTTGGAATTCTTTGTTGAGGTATTCACCTTTACCTTGATCACTTCTTAAAATTTTTATTTTGTTGCCAGTCTGTCTTTCAACATAAGCTTGGTATTGCACAAACTTATATAAACTTCTGATTTAGCTTTTAGAAAATAGAGAGTTCGATATCCACTGCAGTCATCCTTGAATAATACAAAGTATCTTGATCCACTGGACGATGAGATGTTCATTGGTCCACAAACATCGGAGTGAATCATTTCTCCTGGTTTTTCACTTCTTCTGGATTCGAGTTTCTTATGTGACTTCCTTGACTGCTTACCAAGTTGACAAACTTCACAGAAAAAGTCCTCCTTGTCATTAATGTTCAAATCTTTGACTAGTTTAGTAGTATTCAAAATGGCCTTGAAGTTAACATGACCTAAACGATCATGCCATAATCTTAGTGAATTTTTACTGGCAAGACTTAAGTTGCATTCAAGTGGAGGTACCACTTTAAATTTCATAATCCACAAATTATTTTTCCTTACTCCAGTGCAAGAAATGTTTCCATCACTGTCACGAAATTCACATCTGTCTTTATAGGAATTATGAGTAAACCCTTTATCAGTCATTACTCCCACTGAAAACAAGCTTCTACTAATATTTGGTAAGTACAGTACATTATTTATGATTCTATCATGCCATTGACCTTCAATAAAAACTTTAATTTCAATGGAACCTGTTCCAGTCGCTTCTATCAATTTGTCATTTGCAATTCTGACAAACATGGGATTCTCAATAGGTTTCAGGTTTTTAAACCATTCTTTATGACCAGACATATGCATGCTAGCCCCTGAGTCACAAATCCACTCATCCTTTTCCAAATCATGACTTGCACTGTACAAAGATGAAATGTCGCAGATATATGCTGAACTGGAAGATGGAGAATCATTCATATTTTTCAATTGGCTTTGCAGTGCCCTCACCTCTAATGCAAGCCTGGACATTTCAGAGTCATCATTTGTCATTCTGGTTTCTTCTTTCAGGAGTCTGGCTGTCAGATTTTCAAAAGTTTGTTGATCACTAGACACCGAGTCCCATGCAGTGCGAAAAGCATTGAACTTGGATGGTAAACTGTTAATGACCTTGGAGCAAATGGCACTAACACTTATATGTTCTTTCACATCTTTTAACTGTCTCACTAAAAGTTCTATTGAGGAAATATGTTCAGCAACTGACGCATTTTCTGGCATCCTATATTCGTAGAACCGTTGCCAAAGTAGTTCCTTTGAGATTTCAGTCTTTTGTTCATGAATTGAAATTAATCGTCCCCACATTTGAGCGGCATCCTCACAATTTATTAAAAATAGCATCTGCTGCTGTGTTATTGTCGATAACAACAGCACTTGTGCTTTGGAATTCTTCAAATCCCAAACTTTCCACTCTTCAGAGCTTTGATCGGCGGGCATCTTTTCTGTGCCATTGACTATGGACAGAAGATTTTCTGCTTTCAACAAAATGGTGATACTGAACTTCCATAGCTGAAAGTTTGAGCCATCAAACTTCGGGATACTGGAGTCAAACTTGACTGCTGCTGAAGCCATCACTTTAGTCTTTAGTTTAATGATACGACTTGAACGTAATTACAATTACACCACGCGTAAAAAACACGACTTGAACGTGAACACCAATGTGACGACTTTGTACTTTGGTTTTTACCCGAACTTTCCGATCAACAGGTTGCCCTAAAACCGACACGACGTACCTGGGCCCATAACCTGTTAAATAAAACGCCGATGACCGGAAAATTAATAGAAGTTTATTGAAAAATAATGCAACCGGGAAAAACAGCTAATCAGTTCAACATCGACATACATAACCTACATTACCGGTACTAATCTAGTAACCAACCAAAAAAAAACAAAAGTTACTATATATCAAGACTACCAACCCACTAAACATAAATGCACAGCTGACTGCGTGTTTTGTGGGTTGTCTACTGGAACATAAATATTCAAATATTATCTCAACACTTAACACATCCTATACTGCTGCAATCGGCGTGTTTTATACCCGATTGATCGGCTGACGTAGTTTGTTATTGTTCGTCGCCTGTTTTTCATATTCCTGCAAAGCAGGTGGTGGTGACTCATCACCGATATGATGCACTCGGTGCGACCTTGCCTCGTGCGCTTAATATTTTGCAATCCTCGAATATTCATATGTTTTTAAGTCAATAAGTTCATCTTTTGAATTAATGGATTTTCCATTCGTGACAATATTTTGAGTTATGTAATCCTAACAAACCGTCGGACGCATGATGAACTTTAAAAAGGTAGAAATCTTGGTTATTTGGTAAATTAAATATTTTTGAAGTTGGCAAGAATGCACTAAACTCGTGGTTTGATTTTTGGAAAACTGTACTTACTACAAACGGGTCGTAAGATATTCGATCAGGATAAATTGCCTTTACTACGTCAGGATTCATGAAAGATCTAGTTGATCCTGAGTCAATGAGTATCTTTAAGTTATGTTCAGGGAATATTATATATGATAACTCGCTGTTAGAATCTAGGTTAAAGGATATAATTTGGGGTTTAGTTGGTGGTGTTATTAAGTGTTGTTGTCGCTTTCGAAAAGTTGGTGAAAATTTCCTTCTTTCTGAAGGGACTGTTGAACAGATCCCTCAGGCATAGTTTCTTGAAAAAAATCATTTTCAGTTTGTTCATTGACGGTTCCGTCAAGATAATATGTGCTTGGATTTTCATATTGGTAATTAGATTTGTTGATAGATTAGATTGATCGTATGTAGGGTCTAATTCGGTATTGTATACATCTCCAATGACTGGCATATTCCGGGGACGGAAGTTTGAATAGGAAGGACCTAGTCTTGAACCGTAATTAGGTCTGTTTGCATTGGAACTAAATGAGTCAAAAAACAATGAGTTTATAAAAATTTCATCTACGTCACTGGAATCTATGCGAAAAAGTGTCCAAATAATGTAATAATTATATTTAGCTACAATCCAAAATAACGAAATTAAAATGTTATTTTTAAATCAACAAAAATCGGTGTTTTGCACTTAACACAAAAACTAATTTTTAATAAAAAATTTTGAATACAGCATAAACATATCTCAAAAAAAAAGACATCGAGACTTGGATATCAGTTTTCTTCTATCGCTTGTAGTTTTCCAGATCTCCTATAGAAACATCGAAATTTGCCCACCTTGTACTGGCAACAGTATTCGATCAAGGTCCAA
Source organism: Ips typographus (assembly GCF_016097725.1). NCBI lineage: Eukaryota > Metazoa > Arthropoda > Insecta > Coleoptera > Curculionidae > Ips > Ips typographus. The sequence continues at coordinate 4,961,038 of NC_138434.1, forward strand.
TGAATCGCTCCGCAATATTTTAATTGAGTCAAGAATCTGATAGGCCAGGACCATATTTTAATATAAATCAGGACAAAGTATTTACAATTTTCGATCCACCACATCTATTAAAATCAACCCGAAACGCTTTTATGAAATACGATTTAAAATCTAACGATCAAGTAGCAAAGTTTTCATATATTCGCAAGTTACAAATTTTACCAACAAAGAAAATTTCAAGCAATGAGAAAAATTCTTGAAGTCTATTTATATTTAAATGATCACAATCGACTCAAAATGAAATTTTGTGTGGCTGCCCGAACATTAAGTCAAACTGTTGCCAGTACCATTGAGTCCATGATAGCTTGTTACAATCTTTTTACTTATTGCTAATAAAATTAAAACTTATCTCGGGCGTGGATAATTGAGCATGAGATAGCCCTGCTAAGCAACACTTTTGGGTTTTAAGGTAGTCGAAAACATACACTGAACTAGGTGAAATGTACAATCTATATTTACAAATTTACAGTTTACAAAGAATAAAAACAGTTAAGGCTGAAGGCTTAAAATTTACTCAGGAAATTACTCGAACACAGTTCTAGGGCTGTTGCTAACTCTTAACTTAAGACATACCGCCCTTACTGCCAGATTTACTGGAGCCGGGGACGAATCGGGATGCAGCGCTACAGCACGATCCTCCAGGCCAATGTCGTTGTTGTAGAATACCTAGGCAGAAATCAAGAGCACCCAAAAACAATAAGCTAACTGACCTTGACTCGGTTAATCTGTTAAGTGGCAATAAGCCAGAATACAAGTCCCCTTCCAGTGGTTACTACAAGGGTTAACCGAGCCAAGGTCAATACTTAAAAAGTCAAAACAGTAACTATTACTCTAAATGCTATCAAGTTCAGTTCCAGTTGCTTTGTGAATCACAATAAAACTATAACCCACTAACCAGGCAAAATGCTCCCTCCAAAACAGTCACCAATCTCTTGGTGGTTTAGCACGTGGCTATCCGCTGGCCAGTCATCCAGCAGGAAAATAAAATGGTGCCTGAATCTTTGTTTCCTTTCAATCCACCAATCCACGAACTCTTAGCTCCCTGTAGCTACCGCGTGGGTCTGTCCACGGCAAATCAACCAACTACCACTCCCTGCTTGTTTCCAACAAATTACCCTGCTCTGACTCCAGGAGACAAGCTTTGACCACAACCAGGAGGGGTCCTTCAGATAAATCTAACCTTAACACGTTGACCGCTTTGCTGGTCCCATGGGACCAACACCAAATGTTACTGACAGGCTCTGCTGGTCCCATGGGACCAACAATCAAATGTTGCTTTGGGGGCCGCAGGCCGGTATATTAGACGGTAGAAACCGTATGTTGGGACCTGCGGGGCCTAGCAAGGCGTCATTGGTATGCAGAATTTTTAGTAGCGTCATTGTAAGGTCCCTCTATGTTGTTGGATTCAATAAAAAACACTAGTTTCGAAATAATTGTTATATTCAAATATTGCCAACGAAGCAATACAAAGTTACAGTTATTTATGACACTTATTTATTATCATGGATTTCATTGAAACAGTCCAAACACAAATGCGGCTTTCCTTCGCAGTCATCACAAAAAGTAGTACATTTTTTTGTTCGGTTTGTTGCATATACTCTCCCATGGGTAGCGCTGTTTTTCTTGTAACAATTCTTACAAAACCTACGTACTAAATGCTTCTTTTCCCCCTGTTTTTCTTGTAAAGTGTGAACTGTCCTTCTCCTTTTACTTTCAGGTACGACGTCATCTTGAATTCGGACCAGATCTTTTATTACCATTTCTTTGAACTCCGTTATGCTGATTTGATTTCCCGTAGTAAGTTTGAATAAAATGTAAGCATTTACCATTGATGTCGTAAGCAACAATTCAAAAGCTACTTTCCGGTACCATTTTAGAGATCTCCGTAAGGGATTGGAGTAAGCTCCCATCTGATCCGAAATGTCAACCGGGGCCTTACCCTTATTGTAGTCTTCTACAACTTTTGGTTTTAGTTTTGAACGATTTCTAGATGTTACTTCAACCATCTCAGACCCGTGTTTAGTTGTCAACATTAGCAGGTTTCTCGTGTCCTTCCAGTTTATTACAACCATCCCATCCTTCTCTTCCCCATATACTTCACCTTTCTTCAATTGCTTATTTACTACAGTTTTCGGAATATTCTTTCTATTCTTTCTCAAAGTTCCCACGATATGCGTATTTGCTTCTAACATTTTTTGAGCCAAAGTTTCTGTCAAAAACAAAACTATTTTTTCTGGAGTCAAAAAATCATTTTCCTTTCCTGTATATATCTTGACGTTGAATGTATATCCTAAACCGGAACAAAGCTTGAAAAGCTTGATGCCATATTTGTGGCGCTTGTTCTTTATGTACTGTCTAAATGATAGACGCCCTCGAAAAGGTAAAAGTGTTTCGTCCACACATACATACTCATTAGGTACATATAAAGATTGGAATTTTTTTATAAGCAAATCGTCATTATTGCCGTAATTGATGTTTTCCGTCTCACCTTCTTCTTGATTGGCTTCTTCGGTTTCTTGTTGTTCCAGTTGTTTTGGTCCTTCAAATTCTTCGTCTGAATCTGAAGATTCTGTTGAGGGACAGTACTCGCTTCCAGAGTCTTGAAACGGTTCCTCGTCATCCAAAACTCCTTCATAAAAATTCTCGGCTAAATTTTCCAGTTCTTCTGGTGACAATTTTCGAGCCATCTGAATAAGAGTTTAGAGAAATATAATACCTATATGTATTTGATGGTAAACATGCTACTTACTTTGATTTGGGCGTAATGCTAACTCGATACAGGTTATATATGTATTTTATACAAGCAAATCACTTCGCGGCGACTGAAATCGAAGTAAACAAACACAATTTTATAGGTTAGGTTTTTTGGCGGGACCAGCGGCTCATGACATTACATATCCATTTCATAGGCCGCATAGGTCCGATGGGACCTGCACACAAAATCTAATAATTTAGGAAAAGTAACAAGTATACATATTTTTTTTTTAAATATAGTGTTATTTGGTACTCAGAAGGGTGAAAGTACAATAGGCCCCTAGCAAAAAATATCTGAATTTCTTATAGCAGTCAACGTGTTTTAAATACCCAGGTTAACACATGTCAAGAAAATTACCTTTTTATTTCCAAAAAAGGACGAAAAAGCAAAACGGCCCGCTTCCAACCACTGGAATACGGCCACCATTAAATAAAACCAACATTAAAACCTGGGTTGCTTCTAGCAAATTAAGGCAACTTACCAAAATGGCGGAAATAACCTCACACACACGCGTGTCACAAAATCGAACACCAAATTCGTGGATCTCGCTCGATAGTCAGCGCAAAAAAGAACTGGCCAGATGACAAATTGGCCTTTTATAGACTTGCACAATTCTAGAATCTCAGCGAACAAACTTTTCAAGTTGGTGATGCACCATTTTCATTGAACTCTATTGACACTATTGACATGGACTGACCGGCACAACAAGAATGACAACCAACTGTCACGACCATGGAAGTATACAGATGTTAAAGACGATTCAGTCGATGTTAACTCTGAATCACGGACAAACAAGTTACGGGCAAGGTTAAAACTTACCGTAACAAGCTTCTGGTAGTTCTGGTTGCTCAGGCGGCTTTTTGCCTCCGGAGGCCATGCACACTGCTCAATTTGTACACGACATGTATAAATTGTTTGATTCCCTTAATGAACACAGTAAAATGGAAAAATCTTATCGAAGATGTCTGTCTAAAAATTTCCAGCATCTCAGGTTATAGACGACGAATTGGTACCAAAAATTAATAGTTATAGTTATTTTATTTTATATACTTGGTAACTGCACACAATCAAATTGCATGTGCAATCCAAATTCCGTGAAGGTCATACAGTTTTGAAAAGCTAAACAATTGATTGGTACGTTTAAAAGTCCCGCCTATTATCAAGCGAAGAAAAGTGGGATCTTTTTTATCGACACTATCGATCAATTAGCCGCCAAGCTAGTCGCCACTGTCGAGTACTGCTAAACTCTGTAACAACCACATATCATGGAATTAACTTCTCTTCTTAGTTTTAGTTATTAGTTTCTCTATGGTTTATAGTAATAGTAAACGACCGGCGGATTACGCGCCCCCTGAGAGTGAAATCCCGGTACTAACCCGAGGTTGAATAACTATAGTAAACTAAAAACAATGGTGAAGAGTGTAACATGGTGCAATTTTTTTAACTACCAACATTATAACATAACACAACATTATAAAAGCATGTTTTAAGCTAAGTTAACTGTTTTTATTCAAACTAACATTAATACTATAATTCCAATATTAACATTCACTGAAAAATGAAAATCATTGCAGTTTACAGTGTTCTTTTATGTTTAACACAATATAACCATATCATCATTAGGTGATTCAGTAAACTGCATTGCTGAACCTCTAATGCTAATATGTCTTACGAGTATATGTAGCCTTATCTAAAAGCATGCTAAGAAATAGTAGTCATATTTTTTAATAAAGTAGTTTGTGGTGAGTTTAAATATTCGTTCTAGAAACCTCTTATATGAGACAACATCTGCCTATCAAGTACTATAATTGTAAAGAAAACATCCTTGTGCTGCTTCAATGTTCTTTTAAACCAATAAATCCAATACTTAATGAATATACATACATTCTTAGATATTTCGTTTAGTCGAACTTACCCCTTCCTATAAATACCATCTCAGAAGAATGTAATGTCTCCACTCTGTGAAGATGGACTAGCAAATAGTAATACCAAACCACGGACAACGCCTGTAATCCCTTGGGTATTAAGTGCATATTGTGCACCCGAGCATCCACTGTGACGTCACCCGGCGTATCTCGTTAAGAAAAGAAGTTCCGCTGATAGGCCATCTTGGATCTGTTGTGATGTCAAATGCCAACTTGTCACTTGGCTTTTGTTTTTGTTTTGTTGTGTCAAAAAAATTAACATGCAGCTAAAATAATTGTATTTTTATTACAATAGTTTATTAATTGGTGAAGACTATACATACACTAAATTCAAGTAAATGTATATTTTTCAATGGTCATAATGCACACAACGTCTGCTAGCCCAGGTAAGATTACAATGACAATTAGGCAATTACATACCTAACCTAAATAATCTCTGCTGATGTATACATTACTAAAAATTTGTCTAGTCTGACAATTTTTTAAGGGTGGTTCAACTAACAAATTGGGCCTATTTCACAGATCTGTATCCTGTATATGCTGAATACTTCACTACTTTTCCATGTGGATGAGAAAATATAACTTTTACGAAGAAATTGACCTAAGCGAAGAACAAATTACCCACTAAGAAGATTGCAACATAACAATTAGTTTGAAAAGAGTGAAATTGTGTGCAATGGGTTCAACTACCTACATTAGAACAGTGAAGAAAAAAGCAAGTTTTAAGGTCAGTATATTGATTTTACTTAAATTAACATTTAAATGAAAACCAATGCAGTTTTCATAATTCTTTTATGGTTAACACTTATCATTATACCCTTTAGTAAACTGCATTGCTCAACTTTGAGTTAATATGTATAATACAGTGTCTTTGTAAAGTAGGTACTGCATAAATTTGATGAAATGGAAGGGACTTAACTTAAGCCTAGTTTATAAAAGAAAATTTAATTTTAGTAATATTATTAATATTAGTACTAAGAATATAATCAATGTTTATGACCAAAGGAGTTTATAAAAAAAAATATTTAAATTTACTATTAGTAATAACTGAATTCACTTAAAAACCAAATTTTGTATGGCTAATACTAAAATTAAATTATTTTGCCTTTTTTGGACCTGCAGTATGGTTAACCTGGCATTGACAGATGAATATTATCACAAAAGTGATAGTTCTTAGGTACATGATTTTATTAACTTTTTCTGGAGATATGTTCTATATGTTTGTTGAGACGAGTTACTCATTTTTTCTTTGTTTATTGGGTCTTCTGTCTCACACAAAAAAGGTTTGTTGGGAAAATGGAATTTTGCACTATTTTCAACGAAGTTGAAAATAACATTAACCTAGTTGTCCCAACACAAGACCACTGACTTAGGCTCGGTCTTGTTACCTAAAAATGCTGACGTTTCGGTGGAAAATCTACCACCGTCCTCAGAGAATCTAAAAAAGAAAGAACACAGCGGCAGAACACAGAAAACAACAACTTATTAAATATTAAACCTGATAATGTTCAATTTGGAACTCTGAGAAGGGTTTTGTCAATAAAAATTGACATAAATTTTGATTTTTGTCATTCCAATAGCAAAGGTTATCTATTGTTGTAGTGAAAGGTGGGTTTTATAATGAAAACAAAATTACAAGAAATTTCAGTTTTGTTTGATATGGCCAAGTTTTATCTCCTCCTCTAGAATATTTAACCAAGTTTGGTCAATATTAATAGAGGATGTAGCAACACAGGAGTCATGGTTTAATCTAATATATGCACTTTCTTTTATTTTACGTCTTTTTGAAAAAGTTTCTTTGTCTATGATACTACATTCATTCCATTTGACTCTATGATCATTATCAAACGCGTGTTGGCATATATTAGATTTGTGAAAGTCTCCAGTTCTTAAATAATTTTGGTGTTCTTTAATACGTTTTTTTAAAGGTCTCGAGGTTTCACCAATATAAAATTGATTGCATTCGCAAGGAATTTTATATATCACGTTTCTTGTAGATTCATTTTCATTGTGAGGTTTTGTTTTAGTTAAGTGTGATCTTAATGTGTTTTGAGTTCTAAATATTGTTCTGATGTTATATTTTTTAGCGATTCGTTTGATTTTGTCAGAAATACCTGGAATGTAAGGAATAAAAAGGTTAGTAAAAGGTAAAATTTGATTTTGATTTCCAGATTGTTTTGGATGTTCTAAATCCCTAAAACATTTATTAATAAATGTTTCAGGATAGTCATTTTCTTTTAGAACATTTTTAATGAATAATTTTTCTTTATTAAATTGTTCATTATTGCAAATAATTTTGGCTCTATCAAATAAACTTTTTACAATACCTTTTTTTACCATTATTAGATGATTGGATTTGTAGTTTAAATATCTATTTGTGTGGGTTGGTTTTCTGTATACTTTTGTTTCAAATTTGTTTATGTTGTTTTTGATTAGAAAAAAAACTAAAAAATAAAAAACAAAAAAAAAACTATAAACTAAAACAAAAAAAAAAAAAAAAAAAGATAACTCAAAATTTATCTGATAGCGAAAAACTTGTTCTTTCAAAAGGTTTAAACTTTGCCATTACACCACAACACATTCCCAAACTTGATATTATTTCTGCAATTGAAGAGACAACTCAAGATTTGCCAGAAGAACATCAACAAGAATTTAAAATAAGATCAAAACTTATCTTAGAAAAACAACACAAAATCAAACAAAACCTATCCAAACCTGAACAAGCATTATACTCTCTCAGAAAAGACAACAACATAAAAATACTTCCAGCAGACAAAGGTAATGCTACAGTCATAATGGACTCTATTACATACCACAACAAAGTCATGACTCTTTTAAATGAAAACAATTACACAAAACTAAATAAAAACCCAACAGAAAAAATTGAAAGGCAAATTTACACTACTTTAAAAAAACATCGAGATCAATTTTCTGATCTTGAGAGGCGTAATCTTACGCCACATAATAGCAAAACACCACATTTTTATGGTGTTCCTAATTCGGCTACTCACTCATTAGCTCGCTTCTTGCTAAACATTTTAAATCCTTTAGTAGGTAACACAGATTCTTACATAAAAAACTCTCCTCACTTTCTTGAAAAACTCAAACATATCGACATTAATCCAAATCATATTCTGGTAAGTTTTGATGTTGTACGTTTATTCACGAACGTCCCAGTTGACAAAACTCTTTCAATTGTTAGATCTAAATTGCAAAATGATTCAAGTCTTGGGGAACGTACAAGCTTAAGCGTAAACACTATTTTAGAACTTTTAACAATTTGTGTTAAAACAACATTCTTCCAATATGGAAATGATTATTACCAACAAAATTCTGGAATGGCAATGGGTTCTCCATTGTCTCCAATATTAAGTAATATTTTTATGGAACATTTCGAAGAAAATAACATTAATAATTTTAATTATAAACCAACAATCTGGTGGAGATATATTGATGTTTTCACAATATATCCATTCAGTAATGATCATCTCAAACAATTTCTAACTCACATAAACTCAATAGAACCCACAATCAAATTTACAACAGAAACTGAACAAAATAACGAACTTCCATTCTTAGACATTCTAATCAAAAAAGATAAACAAATTTGAAACAAAAGTATACAGAAAACCAACCCACACAAATAGATATTTAAACTACAAATCCTATCATCCAATAATGGTAAAAAAAAAAAGATATTGTAAAAAGTTTATTTGATAGAGCCAAAATTATTTGCAATAATGAACAATTTAATAAAGAAAAATTATTCATTAAAAATGTTCTAAAAGAAAATGACTATCCTGAAACATTTATTAATAAATGTTTTAGGGATTTAGAACATCCAAAACAATCTGGAAATCAAAATCAAATTTTACCTTTTACTAACCTTTTTATTCCTTACATTCCAGGTATTTCTGACAAAATCAAACGAATAGCTAAAAAATATAACATCAGAACAATATTTAGAACTCAAAACACATTAAGATCACATTTAACTAAAACAAAACCTCACAATGAAAATGAATCTACAAGAAACGCGATATATAAAATTCCTTGCGAATGCAATCAATTTTATATTGGTGAAACCTCCAGACCTTTAAAAAAACGTATTAAAGAGCACCAAAATTATTTAAGAACTGGAGACTTTCACAAATCTAATATATGCCAACACGCGTTTGATAATGATCATAGAGTCAAATGGAATGAATGTAGTATCATAGACAAAGAAACTTTTTCAAAAAGACGTAAAATAAAAGAAAGTGCATATATTAGATTAAACCATGACTCCTGTGTTGCTACATCCTCTATTAATATTGACCAAACTTGGTTAAATATTCTAGAGGAGGAGATAACACTTGGTCATATCAAACGAAACTGAAATTTCTTGTAATTTTTTAAAACGAAAACAAACTAAAAATAGACATAATTCGGAAATCAAGGTAAAGACCGTAGCGGTCCAGTTAAATAGTACAATTATTTTACATCGAAGCCTCGGTAACAATTTACTTGGTACGCTACGTCGGTGCGCCGACAAAAACGGCCCCGTCTGGGCAATGTTGCCATTCATTTGAGCGAATTTCGAACATATTCCCCCCCCCCCCCCCCCGTTGAAGTAATATCTTCAAAATTATTTAAAATAACGTAAATATCAACTAAACTGAAACTTAACTCTTGATCAAAGCTGTTGTTGTTCCAAACTCGGTTGGCTCTGGTAACAAACATAGTTTTGCTATTGACCGGTTGTAAATGCCATTGACAGTTCGCACCTTTACCACTCTGACCTTACCATCCGGTCCAGGAAAAATTTCTAAAATTCGGGCAAGACACCATTGCAGTGGTGGTAAATTATCTTCCATAAGGACTAAATCATCCACTTTAACGTTTTTGGATTCAGTTACCCACTTGGTGCGAGTTTGTAATGAAGATACTCTCTAGACCATTTTTTCCAAAAATGTTGTTGAATTCTTGAACACAATTGATAAAACGAGAGTCTGTTGCAGGGAATATCACATAGATCTTGTTCAGGATAAGCAGTAATGTTTGCGCCAATTAAAAAGTGGCCGGGCGTTAAACACTGAAATTCTGAGGGATCTGAAGAAAGAGCGCACAGAGGTCTAGAATTTAGAATAGCCTCTATTTTAGTTATTACAGTTTGAAACTGCTCAGAAGTTAAATTACTGTTTCCAATTATGCGTTTCATATGAAATTTAGCAGATTTTATGTTGCTTTCCCATAATCCTCCCCAATGAGGACTTCTGGGCGGTATGAATTTCCAAGTTATACCATTTTGAGATAATTGTTCTCTTATAGAGTAGAATTCAGTTTTATTTTTAAAAAATTTATAAACCTCATTTAACTCGTTTCGGGCTCCTTGAAAGTTAGACGCATTATCACTCAAGGTTAAGGTTGGATTTCCTCTTCTTGAAATTAATCTTTTAAGGGACATGAGGAAGTGTTCAGTGGACAAAGAAGATACGAGTTCCAAGTGAACTGCTTTTGTTACTGTACAAATAAACAAAGCAACGTAGCACTTTAGTAAAGGAGATTTTCTAAGTGATGATGATTTGATGGTAAAAGGACCAGCAAAATCTATACCAACACCAATCAGGCAAATCCGCCATTTCTTGATGCAACGGTTGAGCACGATATCGGAAACATGTCATACATTCTCCGATAACCTTCTTTATACTTCTTAAAGCGTTTAAAGACCAGTATTTTAGCCGTACATTTGCTAATACCGTTTGTGGACCCGCATGGCCCAGTCGAATGTGTTCATACTTCAGCAAAAGATGAACAACATAGCTGTTTGATGGCAGTAATATAGGGTGTTTTTGAGATTCTGAAATTTCAGCATTACTCAATCTACCAACAACACACAAAAATCCTGACTGATTCAAGAACGGCTTAAGATTTAATAGTGATTTCTGTGAAATGGGTTTATTTTGAGATAGCTCCTTGATCATTGTATCAAAATGAATTAATTGTACATTACGTATTATCAGGTTAAGTGCAGCTTGCAGCTCCTTTGCTGTTAAAGCGCCAATTTCAGGTTTAAGCTTTGAAACTTTTAAATGAATGAACCTTTGGCAATAAGCAATCACCCGTTGTAAGCGCGTAAAAGAAGAAAATTTGGAAAACATATTATTCCAAAATTTGTGTTGAGTTGATATTACATTAAGTCTTTAAAACAACTTTTCTTTCTTCAGGTATTTCGGTTTTTACACATTTAGTTTTAAAATAATTGTTATTTATCGGATGTTAAATAACAATTCATTTGTAGTTATATGTTCTGCCGAAGTACCTCTGGATAATAGATCCGCAGGATTTAGTTTTGAAGGGATATGGTACCAGTTGTAATTGGCAGTTAATGTTTGAATTTTGCTTACACGATTTGATACAAATATATTCCATTGAGAAGGGTGAGAAGCTATCCATGCTAACGCAATTTCAGAGTCGGTCTAAAGAGTCACTGAGTCAATATTTAACGTTTCTTTGTAAAAGATAGCTTTGTCAATTAATTTTGATAAAATCAATAAAGCACAGAGCTCTAGTCTCGGTAAAGAGACCGTTTTGACTGGGGAAACTCTGGATTTAGAAGTTAATAATGTACAACTTACAGAATTATTTTGATAAACTGCTCTTAAATACACACAACCACCGTAAACTCTTAGACTCGCATCTGCAAACCCATGTAGTTCGATATACTTAATCGCAGCCTGGTCTTCAAAAACATACCGAGGAAACCTTAAAAGACTTATTTTAGGTAGGTCTTCAATAAATTCAGTCCATTCAGTCTCAAGAATTCCCTTTAAAGGTGTATCCCAATCAATTTTATTTAACCAGATTTTTTGCATTAGCAATTTGCCCTTTACAGTCACTGGATTTACTAAACCGAGAGGGTCAAATGTCTGGGCTAATAGAGAAAGCACCATTCTTTTGGTCAAAGGGAATTTTGCATTGATAATTGTTGGTGTCGTTATAGTAATAATATCTGCCTCTGAGTGCCAACATAAACCTAATACTTTATTCAAATCAGTGGGAGACCCAGTAATATCTTGTAGATTTTTGCAAGTTGCTGACAAAAGCCTAGAGTTACTTTCTAAAAGTGATTTGTTATTGGATGCCCATTTATGTAGTTTTAGTTGATAAGAGTTTAACAAATGATTTAATTCACTACATGTTTGCTTTAATTGATTAATGGAATCGCAACTAAAAAGTAAATCATCCATATACGTTTGAGATAGTAAAATTTTAGAGGCCAAAGGGTATTTATTTTTATTTAAGTTTGCAATTTCATTTAAAGTTCGAGTCGCTAAATAAGGTGCACAAGTGGTACCGTACGATACTGTTCTTAATTGAATACATTCGAGGGGTAATTCTGGACATTCTCTCCACAGAATTGACTGCAAAAAACGCTGTTCGGGATTGATGTCAATTTGTCTATACATTTTTTCGATATCAGTGGTTACAGCATATTTTCCCACTCGAAACCTACATAATATGTCAAATAAGTCAGGTTGAACCTGAAAGCCTTTCAAGGAAATATCATTCAACAAGTAACCAGAAGCTGACTTTGAAGAAGCATCAAACACCACTCGAAGTTTAGTAGTCAAGCTACTTAACTTCGATGTTGAGGCAGGCATAATTACAATGATGAGGCATAAAATGTCTGTTTTTGTCATTTTCATTGGATAAAGCAAATGGCACCCGTTCCGCATGATTTAGAGAGACGTATTCGTCCACAAAATTTTTATATTTACAAAAGAGTTCAGGGTTTTGCTGAAAACGTTTTTCTAGATTCAAAAATCTTCTGAGAGCAACAGAATACGAGTTTCCGAGTTTTAAATATTCTTCACGAGATTTCAACAGTAGGTTTACTTGAATTTTACCATCATCGGCATCATCAAGAATTTTAAAAGAATTCTGAAATATAGTTTCAGCAAGTTCATGTTCCGGAGTTAAAATTGGCAGATTTGAAATTTCTTCCAATTCCCAAAATCTAGTAAGCGTCAGTGTTTTCAACTTGAGTTTTAGTAATACAAGCATTGTCATTTGAACTAGAAGTTCTTGTAAAAAACGATAAACTATTTTTAACATTAAATTGAGCAGTAGGAATGCTACCGAAAAGAATCCAGCCCAAATGGGTCTTTTGAAGCACTGGCATACCTTTACCCAAATGCAAAATCTGTCCACAGAGCATTTCTGCATAACTACTTGCACTTAAAAGAATGTCAACTGCATTGGGTTTAAAGAAAGTTGGGTCAGCTAACTCAATTTCTGAAGGTATTTTCCAGGCATTTATATTTATAGGTACTTGAGGTAAATTGCATGTTATTGTTTTTAAAATAGCACAAGGAACAGTGAAAGTATGCAATTTATTCAATTTTGAGTTAATTTTAAGGTCAATCATCTCATTTGAATTTGAGACATTCTGGTTGATTCCTATAACATTAACATTACAATTGGAAACAGGTAATTGTAGCTGTTTAACTAATCGTTCTGTTATAAAAGATGTTTGACTTCCACTATCAAACACAACTCTAGCTTGTATAGGTTTGCCAGAATTTGTAAATAGGGTGACGACTGCGGTGGCTAACAAAACCTGAGATTGAGAGTGGTTATTTGACATAGCGGACCATTCATAACTGAATTATCACTTCTTAAAACTGGTTGAAATTGCGACTTAGTTAAGGTGTAAGTAGCAACTTCGTGATCTGACGCAACATTCTGATTATCTGCGACTTCATTTGAAGTGTGAAGAAAAGTTTTGAGAATAAGTTCTCGCCACCCGGGGGGAAAGTCGTTGGTGGGGGGGTTGGTCTTCTTTATCCTGGCTGGATTGGTCATGGCTGGTACCTGAAACATAAAAACAGAAAACATTAATAATACTTGCTCCAAAAGATGAAGTTGAGGTCAAAATCGGGTGTTGTCAAATCCGGGTGTGGTCATGATCGGGTGTTCAGTGCTGTCATCTATCGTCCTGAAGCAATCTGTCACCAGACCGATTGACCCAGTGGCGTATCATCAAAAGCGAATGTAGATTTTTACTAACACAATAATAATAATAATAATGTTAAAAAATAATTATAGTTATTATTACTTTTGAGTTGTTTAATGTGGGAAAAATCAATAGACACAATGTATTACACTAATTTCTGTTATTTTCAGGTATATTTAAAAAATACATAGGTACATTTTTATTATAATAATATTATAAAACTATAACTATTATTATGAAAACTTAGTAGAACTATCTATCTAGCTAAAAATTTATTAACAATAATTAAACTACCTAACCTAACAAACTTATAAAAAAATAAATATTTACATGAGACAAAAGTTGTGCAAACTTATTGGCCTTTAAACAATATTAGTTTTGTTAACTGGTTTCTAACAGGATCTGTAATTTCAGACTGCCTTTTTGTTATAAAATGTATGCGTATATTAAGGTATTTTAAAATAACGGATTCTGTTAAAAAATAAATATGGTTTGTGTTACAATTTAAAACATGATCGATTAAGTTACTAAAATAATTATTTTGTATTGAATTAAACATAATTTTGATTTTTAATATACAGGGTGTCTAAAAAGTCTGGAATATTGCAAATATCTCGAAAACTGCTGATTTTATTTTTTTCAAAATTTGCGTCTTGTTATAGTAAATAACAGCGCATGACGTGAGGGTGAAATGAGGTTCGCAAGTATACAGGGTCAGTCACAAAGTATACCAACTTTCTTAATTCAAACCTAACACACTGTATATTACTTCAGATTTTAAGAGTAGTCATAAAGGCCAATTCAACGATATACGATTTTTTTTTTTTTTTTTTTTTTACCCACCTATAACAATGATAGGTGTAACAATGACAGCTAACGTCAATATAATGTTAAATTAATTGGCAAATTTTCCTATTACTTAAAATGGTGTTTTTGAGTGAGAAGGATACTTAAGATGTCAGTCTTTTCCTACAAAAAAAAAAAAAAAAAATAAAAATAAAAATCGTATATCGTTGAATTGGCCTTTATGAGTACTCTTAAAATCTGAAGTAATATACAGTGTGTTAGGTTTGAATTAAGAAAGTTGGTATACTTTGTGACTGACCCTGTATACTTGCGAACCTCATTTCACCCTCACGTCATGCGCTGTTATTTACTTTAACAAGACGCAAATTTTGAGTAAAATAAAATCAGCAGTTTTCGAGATATTTGCAATATTCCAGACTTTTTAGACACCTTGTATTTACAATATTAGTTTTTGTCAGGTTTAATGTATTAATCGGCAAAAAATGTTCAGAAATCTTACATATTTCTATAATGTCCTTAGAAGGGTATGTAAGGCCTCCACGATTTTTTTTTGTTATTAATGAATTTAGGAAATTTTCCCGATTACCACTTAAAGCGCCTAAACACTCTTCACACTTAATACTTTTTTTAAGTTGATATGCCACAAAACCTGCTATGTAAATAACAATTTGTAGTGAACAGTTACTAATAACATTAGTATTCATTATATATTCGTGTTCACTCCAAATTGTTTGTAATGCATACTCTTCTGGGTTATCCTCAGAAAGTAGTCTCGACACATTCAAATTAATATTTAAATCAGGATTTTTAAATCTACTTGGCCCTGACAAAATTGGGATATCCTCTAGAGGGATGCAATTCCCCACTCCTTTATCTCGAATTTCTGTCCTAACTAACAATCTTTTGTATGCAGCACTGAACTGTCGACTGGTTGGGTTGTTATTCCAACCACCTTTGGAGCGTATAGAGCTAAAGAAAAGCTCTAAATGATCTTGGCTAGCTTTATATAGAGGCAGATATATTAAAAAATTTTGTTGGGAAATCAATTCATTATATAAAAGCAGTGCACTCTTTAAACATATAATGAATCCCAAAAATCCTTGTAGATTTTATGACTAGCTCACCAGTATCAGCAAACCTTAATGTAAAAATATAACTAATTGCTTCATTTATGAAATTTGTTGTAAGGACAATATTTTTTTCACAAAGTGCTTTTTTAAATCCTGGAGGTACAAGCGAACGGCTATTCAATATGTCAAAAACATTATTAAATATTCTAATAAATTTGCATCTTGGTTGACACCCTTTAAATTCTTCAAGCCCCAGTTCCTCCTCACAATACGACAATGCATCAGCAACTGAATTACTTAACAGCTGTACTGCCAGTTTAACTTTCATTTTTTGTTTAAAGAAATGAATATGTGCTTTTCGGATCTTGTTACCTAAGTGCAACCCTTCCGAGTTTTGGAGATTTTCCAACTTTTTAATAAAATCCCATTTAATAAGTTCTCCCTTGTCATCGATAAAATTTTTTCGCTCCCCAAATGTATTTCGTACTAGTTTTAGTATATGATAGTAATCATGAAAAATGTAAATATTTTTTTCATTAAAGGAAAAAAATGGTTTTAAAATTTGAAACTCAGTTTGGCAACCCAAAATATTGGCCATAGAAACATTTGATGGTGCTCCATCAAAAGTTAATGATACTACAAAAGCACCTGTTTCGTGAATTAATTGTATACCCTGAGATAAAAGAGAACATTTTTGCTTTCCGTTTAGGCCATTTGTCAAAAAATATCCCACTGGCAATTTCCACTGCCCATTAATACAGCTAATCATGATTACAAAAGCTTCCTTTGCCATATCATTGTCATCATCTTGAAGATTAATGCCATAGTTCACGTAACCATGAAATTTCTTTCCGTCCCACTCTACTTGTTTACGAATAGAAATCTCATCGATGATAAGTGCCAACAACAATACTTTTTTTGTGGACATTTGTACATGAGATTTTAAAATGTTTAAAGCTTCTGTAGTAAAACCAGGTTCTGCATTTATGTTTTTAAACCACTTTCCAATGGTACTTTGGTGTGGCAAGCATATGTCAAAAGCTTGTCTAACATAATCATAACCTTTTGGGGAAAAGAAACTTAAGGTTATAGCAAATTTCCGTAACTCAGGAGAATATTTTGTTTTTTTTTTCCCAACTTACGGTTCAGTAATTTTTTGGTTTTTCCAGGTAAGTTATTAAGTACCCTGGAATTTTCTAGAGGTAGTAAATTTTTGTTTGTTAGATCTTTAGTAACCTGTTTTAAACATAGTATTTTCTTTTTATACCGTCTTATTTTTTGCCTTAACACTCTCACTTTTTTTTCTTTAACACGGCATTTGCTTACAGCTTGGAATAGCTACCTTCTGAGTTTCGTTTTTCTTGGTGTTTCCTCTAAGTTTTCTTCCACATTAGGGGGCGTACCCTCACTGGCTAGAACAACAGAAGTAGAACAGGAAGGCTCACCAATTTCTTGCCAAGGCCTTTTTCTTGCCCAAGACAATACATTTAATTAGACTATTTCTAGCATGATATACCTACACTGTAAGGTATGTAATACAACGTATTGCAAATTGTTTAAATGAGATCAAAAAATCAAAAAAATCGAAAAGGCATTTATTTCAAAACATATTTGCGTAAGTACACAAAGTCTGAAACAGGTCATACAGAATTAAAGTGCAAATGCACACTAAAATTTAAAAATGAATATAATATAAATCATTAAAAATCAATCAATAAAACCGCGTTACACTGAAATTTAGCATGTAATTGTCAATTATGTAATATACCTTAAAATCGAACATTACAACAAATTTAAAACAACAAAACATTGAATTACACTTCATGAGCATGCACTGGTGGGGCCGATAAAATTCATATACTCACCCAAAGAGTATGGCTTCATATTGCAAAGGTACAAATGAGGGGATGTTTTAAAACTGTTCAAACCTGTCACTGTTTTTAATGATACAGGCAGCCTATTGTATAACATAAGACAAGAGTAGGTACAGTTTTTCTCACTCAAGGTCTATTCTATTGGAGCTGTATAATTTATTTCTCGTGTCAAAACCATGTGTTATTTCAAAACGGAGAAACTTTTCAGGATACTTCCTTAAAAAAACAACACACTCATAAATGTATAATACTGGGGCGGTTTCTTAACCGCTTCTTCTAAAAACACCGCGGCACGATTCTCGGTATTGCAGTTTGAATATTATTCTTATAGCCAATTTCTGAATAATAAAAGCTTTATCCAGATTTGTTCCACTGCCCCAAAAATTTATGCCATAACGTAAAGACGATAGGAAAACACCGTTGTATACCAATTTTGACTTTGAAGAAAACACACTGTGATTTGTCTGAATTTAAAATTAAGCCGTTACTATCAAACCATTTCTTTATTAAGTTATATTGTTCTTCTATCCGCAATACCAATTTTGATAGACTTGCCTCTTTTATGATCAAATTAGTATCATCTGCATAGTTTATTAAGCAGTTAAATATGACCAGATCGGCCACAATTGTTACATCTGGAAATCAAATTGGGTTTGGTTTGTGGTTTAGGATTTTGAGTTAATCTACTTGATTTTTGTTGTTCAAAATAAGACAATTGAAGTTCTCTTCGAATTCTACTTTGAGCTTCTAATAAAGTTTGTGGATTACTAGCACGAATTAATTGTCCTAAGCGAAAATCTAAACCGGTTAATAAAGCGTTCAATGCCATAGTTTCTATTAAACTAGTTTGAGCATCTTTTTGTTGTCTAGATAAGCCTGATTTTTGAATATTAGCAAGTAATTTTGAATTTAATACTTGAAGTCGATTATAAAATGTAAGGGGTGATTCGTTTGGCAATTGTTTTAATCTTTGTAAATCTTGAATTAGCGATGAGAGATCTCTTGAGTCTCCAAAATGTAAGTTTAGTAAATGTTTAAGTTCTGCATAAGTTCCTGGATTTCTAGAACTTATTAATTGAGCGGCTCTACCTCTCATTTTATTTTTTATGTGAATTAAAAGAAAAACTTTCTGTTGTGTTGTAGCCATATTAAAAGCACAATCACAAGCATCAATAAAATTTCCTAGAAAGATTTGATCACCATCAAATTGAGGAATAATTGAAAAAATTTCTGATAGTTTGTAAGGTTCTACTTCTACAACTGTTGCTGTTGTATCTGGCATTTTGATATGTTAAGATAATTTTTTTTTATAACTAGTATTAAAATTGTTTTTAGTTTAAGTTTACTTTCTTATAGCTTAAACCAAAGATAGGATAGGGTATTAATAGTTTGGTGTAAGGAAATGCGATATTTGGAAAATCGAACAGTTTCACACAAAAATGTAAAATTGTAAAGTAAATCGAGATGATTCTTTACTTACATAAAAATTAACATTCCGTCGTGTTCTCGCTGCTGCTACTGGACTTTCCGGACGTAGTTTTCACGAGTGATGATCGGATTGCTTCTGACTTCTGAGTCTGAGGTTCTTTTCTTCGTTAAGGGATTGGAATCCGCCGTTACTAGTTAGAATACTCGTGTTCTAGCAACGTTTACGAATCCTACTGCTGACTGCGCCAATTTGTTGGGTTCTTCTTCTTATGAAGCACTTTTTAAAAAAATTATTTATTTCAAGAAATCACTTAATTATATTGGAATAATAAAATAATGGTACTATTAACTACTCATGCAAAAGTTTAATATTAATAGACGCGATTTTTACACTACACCTCTAATTTATAATATTAGCCTATGCTGACACAGCTTGATTGCACAATTTTACTATAGCTATGGTTTTGTAGTTGGAACACGATTTCCGTTTAGCTGACTTGGCAATCTTATGGGTCAGTGTCCGTCTCTGGTGGGTGACCATGATATAACATATATACAGGGTTCGAGTTGAAAATGTTCTATGAACATGGGTCCGCAAATGCTTCCTTACCAAGATATGATTTTTTTAAATTTAATAGTTTTATTGTGCTTAAAACTACAATAATGCCACAATTTTTTTTTTTAAAACAATCCACCTTCTCACCATTGTAAGTATAGTCTATCCCTTATAATGATATGGATGATAGCCAGTTTTTGGCACAATATTACTATAAAATTTAAAAAATCATATATTGTTAAGAAAAATAGGCTATCGACTACCAGGGTCTTTCTGCCTATGTTTACAGATCTATTTTTTTTGTGTACATGTTCTCTTATTTTTAATTATGTACAAGTTAATTAAAAAAAAAAAAAAATAATTCTACATAAAGTGCTCTAACAGGGTGGAAGCGCGGTGAAAAGGTAACGTGATTTTCTGGTCTGTCTTGTTATGCATAGTGGATTTACAATTGTCCAGTTGTTTGGGTTATTTTTCCACTTGGTTTGTAGTTGTACGAGACTGTCAGTTATTTTAGTCATGTTCGTACGTTCGTAGAGAAGTTGTTTAGATTGGTTGTGTAGTGGGTTTGCAGGGTGTCGTATTTTGGTTATTAGTCTTAGAGCAATCTGTTCTGTGATGTGAGTGTATTTTTTAGTTTTGTCAGTAGCGTTTGCTCTGAGTATGTGTCCGTAATCTAGAACTGGTGTACAGATGGATTTGTATATTTTAGTTGCTGTTTTCGTGCTAATACCCTTGTTTTTGTATGTTAATGACCTAAAGTATTTTATCCTTTTAATAATTTCAGTACGTGCATTTTTAAGGTGTTTAGTGAATTGTAGCTTTTGGTGCAGTGTTACCCCTATTATTTTACGTTTTGTTTAGGATCAGTTGTGTGGCCGTCTGTGGTTATGTTTGGAGAGTCGTTTTTTATTTGATGGTTTAGTAATAAAAACTGGTTTTTCGTTGCGTTGGGCGTTAGTCTCCATCTGTAGTTTTGATGTAGTTTTGTCGTGAACAATAATTGTAGTGTCGTCTGCGTATTGTAAAATCTATGCTGTTTTACCATTTGGTTTTTGTCCCGCTTGTTGTCGTCGTATATGTTGTGGCAGTAGATATTGTAAAGTAGATATTGTAAAGTAGATATTGTAAAGTAGATATTGTAAAGTAGATATTGTAAGGTAGGGGTGCACCTTGCAGTAGTCCTTGTTCAGGACTGAAAGCAAAGGAAAGTGTGTTGTCTATTCGAACGTGGAGTTGTCTATTTTCCAGTAAGTTTCTGATTGTGTAAAGTAAGTATTTTGGTGTGTTAAGTCTATGCAGTTTGTAAAGTAGTCCTTTGTGCCAAACACTGTCGAAAGCTTTGTTTATGTCCATGAACAAATAAGCTGTTTTGTTGCCGTTGAGGTGCGTTGTTTGTGTGTTGTTAGTTAAGATGAAAAGTGGATGTATAGTCGAGTGTTTTGGTTTAAAACCAAACTGATATGGTGGTATGTACTGTCCGATTTGTTCTTGAAGTCTGTTTTTTTTATAATCAGTTCGAGCAGTTTACTAAGTACTGGAAGTAGTGTAATGGGTCTGTAATTTTGTGTTTGTGTGCTGTCGAGTCCATTTTTTGGAATGGGCATTATTTATTATCATATCAAATGCAACAGCTTTGACAACGCCCACGTCCGCGTTGGAGCGCCTCCTTAACTTACCCTCCCTTCAGCTCCTGCTTAAGAGAGAGGTAAGGATGGTCTCCTACCGGCTCTTCCATAATATCCGTGTCCTGGTCACATACATGGAGCCTCGAGGGCCACTTGCGGAAATTCTAAATAGCGAATTCCTTGCTATGCCCTCCGATGTTCTGCCGGGCACGGTTGCCACCGATTTCTGCTACAGGACCCTCGTACCATCGAGAGTGGACTGTGCAGAACGGGCTGATGACCTACTCCGGGCAGATATCTGCTGGTGTCAAAATTTCTTTGATTAGTACTAATTCCGAAGCATCAATCATAGGGGGAGCTTTTGGACTCTTTAGCAAAAAAGGAGCCACATATTCATACAACTTTGTGAGCCTTTCTAACATATAACTGATTGTTCCAACTTTAATACATTATTAACTGGCTGAGCCTTTCTCAGGTCATCTGCTTCCACAACGCTATGTTTAAAAGTCATTATTGTTTTTACTTTATCGATAACAAATTTAATCTGTTCTATATCATTTGTAATTTTAGAAGCTACCAAGTCCAATGTATGGGAAAAACAAGGCACGTGCTTGTTTTTCCCAAATACTGTAGATTCTGCTTTCACAATGTTGGCCATTATCTGTAATGACTGCTGTGACTTTTGAAGGAGGAAGGTTCCATTCTTCACAAAGTTTGGTAATACATTCTGACAAGTATTCTGAATTATGCCTTTGATCTAATTCAAACACTCCTAACGTAAGACTAGTTAACTTATTTTCTAAAACAAAATGGCAGGTCAAACCCAAACTTGTATTTGTATTTATTGTTTCTGTCCATATGTCTGTTGTGATTGAAACAGTTGACACATTCTTCAGCTTATGCTTATACATTGTTGAGAGCAGTTCATGTTTTTCATCTATTAAGGAAGATACTTTTTTACGTTCAGGTACCTCATAGAGTGGTGCAACTGTCTTCATTAAAAACTGTTCAGTTGTGTTCAGTGTCCACTGTGGTCATCCAAACATTCCTAGCTAGAAACTAGAAAGAGAGAAAGAGATTTAGGTCCAAGGCCGTTTATATGCCTGTTCACAGATGCAATCCACAAGGATTTCTAACTAAAAATCAAAGAAATATTGCCACTGTGATTGGATATTTAGTTGACATTTTGTAACATGGAGCCAATGGCTGTACCTATATGTTACCATTCCCAATATTGTTTGCAACTCTCGTTTACTTTCTGGTCTTCGAATGTCCATAATTGCTTGTACTTTGTCATTGTCTGGAGAAAGTCCTTCTGCACTAAGCACGTGCCCCAAATATTTTACTTGTTTTACCCCAAATTTGCATTTACTTTCATTTCACCTAACATTGACGGCTTTTGCGCTTTCAAAAACTGCATTTAGTCTTTGAAGATGTTTCTCTTCGTTATTTGCATACACCAATATATCGTCAATGTACACTTGTACTCCAGGTAAATCACCAAATATTTCTGTAAACGTTTTCTGAAACACTTCTGGAGCAGAACAAATACCAAAATGAAGTCTCTTGTAACACCATCCACCATATTTTCCTGCATTAAAAGTTGTCAACAATTGACTTTCTTCATGTAATTTAATTTGATAAAAACCCTTATTAGAGTCAAGTGTTGAGAATATAGTGGGTTTTCCCATTTTAGATACTACTTCTTCAAATGTTGGTAACTGATATCTCTCGCTAATAATGGATTTCATTTTCAATCATTCAGATCAGATCATTCAGTTTCTCAAAATTACAATTTTTGTTTAATTTTTTCAACTCGGTGATAAATACATCAATTGGCTCACCTTCTAATTGATTTCTAATGTTAAAAACATGTCGATTTACGGTCTCATTATTTGTTGGTTGAAATAAAATGTTTTTCTAGCTTTCAACTCAACTTCATTGACTGACTTTTTCTGTCACTCCCTACCTGCTTCTTATCAACTACCTGTCATACTTATTATTACTATAAGATACCTGACATCCCCTATGAAATGCAGGACTTGTCTGACTTAGCAAAGGTTTTACCTTTTGATGATGCTATAAAACAGCTCTCAGGTTAATTCAACTTGAATTTCTCTTATTATTAATATGCTATCTTTGTGTACTTATCATTTCAATTGTAGGTGAAAAATACTGTACTGCGTCACTAATAATTCCTACTGTTTTTGGATTATTTAGTAAAATACTAAAATATAAGGAAAAGCAGTAGTATCCAGAGTTGCATTAAAGCTTAAGAAAAATTTAACAGAAGCCATAATTCAGAGGTTGTTTCCCTATGAACAACGACAAGCACTTCAGGTAGTTACTTTATTGGACCCTCATATGAAAAAGAAAGCATTTAGTTCTTTAGATAATGGTGCAAACGCACAAAAACTATTGGAAGCATTACAGCTTTCCCTCCTATGTTAAAACTAATTTTATAGCGGGAAGTAACTATAAACAGCTATTCATAAATCACAATTAATAGTCATATATAAGGTTTGTTTGTAGAGGAAATCAACAAGTAATAATCAGAGAAATATGTAGGTATTAGTAAATTTATTCGAAATTTATCTGATCTAACTAATTCAATGCGCGAAAAAAATATAGAATTTGTTTGGTCGGAAAATCATGAAATAGTATATTAAGTATCAAGAACAGTAAGTAAGCTTTACTGATCGATGACAAAGTTTGGCGGCTGAGCGAAGCGAAACCTCTAATTTGTCTGAGATCAGTAAAGCTATTACTGCTCGTGATGCTTACACTATCAATCAACACTTCAACAAAATCATCCTAATTACTAAATAAACTGAAGATTTCCTTTAATCCTGTATGTTACTTCCCGTTCAGCTGAACGGTAAGTACAGCAGGTATTTACTTCCCGGTTTGTTAGCCCTAGCCCAAAACAGGTGCTGTAAACACTCAAAATTATACAAGTCGTTCAAAATGGTACCTAAAGTTTTAAGAAAAGAAGTATTGGAACTTATTCACTATAATCACTTGGGGATTGAGAAATGTAAAAATAGAGCTAAACGTATTTTGTTTTGGCCACATAAGTTAAAAGAAATTTAAGATAAAGTTAGAAACTGTATAACATGCTTGAAATTCCAAAGAACTCATAGTGGTGAAGAAATGCTATTACGGGATGTTCCTAATGGACCTTGGAAACAACTTGGAATAGACATATTTTATTTTAAAACCCGTAAATACCTTTTAATTGTTGTTTATTTTTCTTGTTTAAGAATTACAACAAGAAACTTCACCTTTTATAATAGCTGCGTTAAAAAGTAATTTTACTCGTTATGGTATCATAATAGTCATTTGTATACCTAGGCCGTGAACTTGTATTTTTTCGGCCGAAAGAAAGTTTGGCCGATATATACATATAGCTTTATTGGAGTACCGAATTACTCCAATTGATTCAGTTATAAATAAGTCACCAAGCGAACTGAGGTTTGGTCGCAATTTAAATGGTTTTTTGCCTACCTAAGAATCATTTAATAATGGAGTCAAGTATCAAGAGGACTACCTTGTTAAATCTCAGTTGGAGAAACGTCAAAGGAACAATAAATATTTTTTAAAGTACTCACACGTAACGTCATCATAATTTGAACAAAATCGATTAAGTAACATTTTCCTAACAGTATTTTCAATTTTTATTTCCTACGGCTAAACCCGTCCCCCGAAATTATTGTTTGCTGGCAACGGTTGTAAATTCCTGTAATGGAATTCAGGAAGATTGCTCAGGATACTTGGTAGTTTATTGTTGTTTAGGTTGGAAGGTTGAGTAAGAACCGCTGTTGGATTAATACTGATTTTTATTTAACAGTTAACAACTATTTACACACATTTACAAACGTTATAAACAAATGAAAATAATAAGTGTTGACCAATATTGTTCTGTGCTCTACATTGGAAGGTTTGGTGATTTTCCTGCTGACGCTGCGTCTGATACCTGGTTGCCCGGTGACCTGCTGGCGGTGCATTAGCGGCAATAATCTAGTTAATTACTTTTGTGTTGTTTATGAGATATATAAACTGATAATATTTTTTATGACTAAATGTGAATTTAGACATTCTGGGCAGTCTATTGCCATGCCATCAATGTTCAGCGCCGTCATGGGGAAATACTGGTTCGAGGACAATCGCTTCTGTGGGTGGCTGGGCAGCTCTGATTGTATTTAATAGAATGTCTGCTGCATCTCTGTCTCTTCTCGTATTGGAGCTGTTACTTTGTCGTCGTAATCGATGTGTAAGTATGTATGATGGTGATTGTTGCAAATGCGGCATATCATTGATGAATTGCATTTGGATTTGTAGTCATGGTTTAAGCAGTTCAAACATAGCTTTTTGTCCTTGGCAGCTTTTAGTCGAAGTTCTGATGATAAGGCTTTGAATTTTGTGCAGTGGTAAATCAAGTGGGCTTCATTGCAGTACTTGCAGGCATCAGTACTTCTGGGTTTGTTATTGTCATTGTTGTTGTTTGAGTTGTATGGATTTTTCTTTTGTGCATCTGATATTGCTTCTAATGATTGGAATCTTGCTTGAAGAAATCTTCTAATTTCAACAAAGTCCTGTATTTCATGGGGCTTGCTTAGCGATTGTTCATAAAGCTTGTTGGTTTCATGATCCCATTTTCGGCAGATGATGCGACTGATAATAGGTCCCCAATTAGAAGTATCAATTTTTAGATTATTGATGGCTTCAAGACATTCCACAACTGTATTGTGAAGCTGCTTTATCTTGGATGGTGACTCATGTTGAATTACTGGAAGATCTAAGATCCTGTCTATTAGTTTGGAGACTATGAGTCTATCATTGCTGTATCTGTCATTGAGAATATTTCAAGCAGGATTATAGTTGGTTTCTGCTATGGACAACTGCTGGATCAGTCTTCCAGCTTCCCCTCTGACATGCGTTTTAAGATACTGCATTTTCTCTATTGTTGTAATTGTTGGATTTTCATGAACCACTTTGATGAAAATATCTCGAAATGTGACCCATTCTTCGTATAGGCCATCAAAATTTGGCAATTTGATTTGAGGTAAGACTATATTGCATTGTCTCACAGTTTGTTGTACTCCTTGAATCTTGTCTTGTAGGTTTTGTACTGTTTCTTCGTACTGCTTTTCAAGGTCTTGTATGGGATTCTTGATGGTATGGTCAATTTCCTGAACTTGAAGCTCGATGTATATTTCAGAGATAACGTCCCATTGCTTGGATAACTTCTCTAGTAGGAACTGATATCGGCTTCGAGACTGCTCATTGATTAGTTCCGTTGAGATGTCTCTTAAAGTTTGACTCATCTGGTTTACTCGGACCTCTTCTTCTTTTAAACGATTTTTCGGTGCTTGACACTGGTTTGGATTAGAATATACGGCTTCTTGTTGTGCGAGTGGTTTGGCTGCCTGAAGAAACTTTTGTTTGGAATCGGAAATATCTTTGGTAATTTCTTGGAGTAGCTCTTGTAGTTGACAAAAATAACTGGTTGTGAAATACGGATGCGTCGGAACGTCAAGCTTTATAAGCTGTTTATGGTTTTCTTCAATGCTTCCCCAAATGACCTCGAACTCTGCAGTTTTCTTGAGAAAATATTGTTCATTTTTCCTCGCGTGGGCGCCTTTTTTGTAATTGGTAAATAGGGTTTTTAATTTTTTACCCAAGGTCTCTTGTGCCTTGGCGAGTTTGTTGGCTTCTCCCATTCTTCTAGGTTTGTATATCCTGGCTTCTTCTTATGATTTTAGTAGGTGTTTTTTTTTTTTGTTGTTGTTTGTTGTTTGCTGGTATCTCAACCGATTTCTTTGTTTGGTTGTTGTTTGTTGTTTGCTGGTATCTCAACCGATTTCTTTGTTTGGTTGTTGTTTGTTGTTTGTTGTTTGCTGGTATCTCAACCGATTTCTTTGTTTTGGGTTTGTTGTTTGTTGTTTGTTGTTTGCTGGTATCTCAACCGATTTCTTTGTTTGGGTTTGTTGTTAGTTGTTTGTTGTTTGCTGGTATCTCAACCGATTTCTTTGTTTGATTGGGGATGGTATAATTTGGTCAAGAATTGTATAACCAGACAGTGCACCTGCTATACAAAGGAATAACTGAAAAGAACCACTACCACCCAAGGTATTCTTGGGCACCGCACAGGCTTGATAGAATTCTAATCAGTTTGGAATGCTGCAACCAGACAAGGCACTTGTTACAGCAGGAAGGAAGGTATGTGTTTTTATTTGTAAAGGGAATTAACTGAGAAGAACCACTCCCACCCAAGGTATACTTGGGCACCGCACAGGCTTGAGAGAATTCTAATCAGTTGGTTTTTTGAAGGTTTTTTTTTTTTTTTTTTGCTCGAAGGACCAATGTAAATTCCTGTAATGGAATTCAGGAAGATTGCTCAGGATACTTGGTAGTTTATTGTTGTTTAGGTTGGAAGGTTGAGTTAGAACCGCTGTTGGATTAATACTGATTTTTATTTAACAGTTAACAACTATTTATACACATTTACAAACGTTATAAACAAATGAAAATAATAAGTGCTGACCAATATTGTTCTGTGCTCTACATTGGAAGGTTTGGTGATTTTCCTGCTGACGCTGCGTCTGATACCTGGTTGCCCGGTGACCTGTTGGCGGTGCATTAGCGGCAATAACCTAGTTAATTACTTTTGTGTTGTTTATGAGATATATAAACTGATAATATTTTTTATGACTAAATGTGAATTTAGACAACGGTGAAAATCTCTATATCAAAAAACAGTGCATTCGTACGGTCACCTTTTTTATTTGAAGGCAGTCTCCGTAGAAACAAATACAGGCGCACACAATTTTGACACATTCAATTTGTCAAATACCAATTTAATACCAATTAAAAATAAATAGATAACAAAAATGTTGAAAAGTGTTTTTAATAATTGCAGACGTAGAAAAAAAATCGTATATAACTCGCACAGAATGCTTATTTCCTCTACTCATACGATTTACTGCACTCGCCTTACGGCTCGTGCGCAAACATCGTACTCGTGGGAAATAAGTATCATTCCATGCTTGTAATATAATATACTATTATTTATTTATTTACTACAAACTCTACAGATATAACTATCCAATTACAGAGTAGGCAAAACGAAAAACAAAGACAAAAAAAAAAAAAAGAAAATACATTTGTTCTAACTACTGCCTATAACTAATTTAATTTAAATTAATTCATTTGTTTCTCTTTTAAATGAGTTAAAGCCTAAACTAAATATATCAATATTATCCTGAATTTGGTTATATAGACTACACATTACATTGATAGGAGAATTGCAATAGTAATTAGTTCTAGTATTATCGACATAGAATGTTGATGGTTTTCTAGTTCTGTAAGTTGAAACACAAAAATTTAATTTAGCCAATAGTTCAGGATCACTTATAAGATTGTGTATTAGTTTATACAAGAAGACAATAGATGCGATTTTTCTACGATTTTCTAGAGGTTTGAGATTATGTGCTTTCATGACATCAATTTTGGGTATATGGATTTCAAACCTACCAGTTTCCTTATAATATATATATCTTAAGAATCTATTTTGCACTCTTTCTATGGTGTATTTATGATTGTTATAATATGGACTCCATACAATTGAACAATATTCCAATATTGGTCTTACATATGAAACATATAACATACGGATACAATTGGTATTCACAAATAATTTACTGTTCCTAACTATAAAACCATACATTTTTAAAGATTTATTTGCTATCTCGTGTATGTGAGACCTAAATGTCAACCGTGAATCAAAAGTCACTCCAAGATCCCGCATCTCCGAAACATGAGCCAGTGCTGTTCCGCCTATTTTGTAGGTGAAGTTAGTTAGACTTTTTTTCCTAGAAAACTGAAGTACACAGCTCTTACTAACATTAATATTAAGTTCATTAATAATGGTCCATTTATGTATTTTGGTTAAGTTTTCTTGAAGAATTTGACAATCTCTTTCATCACGTACCCTGGAGTATAATTTCAAATCATCAGCAAACACCAATACTCCACAATTTGTAATCTCATTCACTATACCATTAACAAACATAAGAAAAAGCAAAGGCCCAAGGTTCGAACCTTGAGGAATACCTGAAGTGGTCAAATAATACTTTGACTGAAATCCTTTTAAGACTACCTTTTGTTGCCTATTTCTTAAATATGATTGAAAAAATTTTACTAAGTTCTCATGAAAACAAAATTCGTTCTTCAATTTATTCAATAGTATAGAATGTGACACCTTATCAAAGGCTTTTGCAAAATCAGTGTAGATCACATCGACCTGGTATTTGTTATCTAAGTTTTCAGCAATGTACTGGGTAATATTACACAGATTTGTAGTTGTAGATTTTTTGGCAAGAAATCCATGTTGATACACACTGATTCTGTTGTGTACAAAACTACAAACATATCTGCATATAATGGACTCAAATAACTTGGCAGGACATGATAGTAAGGAAATAGGCCTATAATTCTGCACATCAGATGTTTCTCCTTTTTTGAATATTGGACACACTTTGGTCTCCTTCCATTTTACTGGAAAAGTATTTGTTTTAAGACATTTATTAAACAAAATTCTAAGCGGTTCTGCAAGAAAACCAACCATTCCTTTAAATATATAAGATCGTATGTTATCTGGTCCAGTGGCCTTATTTATTTTAAGTTTTTTTATAGCGTCACAGACATCCTCATTGTTGATATCGCTAATATATAGCACTTCAGGTGCCTCGTGCATATGAGAGCTCTCTGGTATATCTGAATTTTCTTTTGTGTAGACTGAACTAAAGTATGCCGCAAATGCATTTGCTATAGATCCATCAGTGTACTCAACGTTATCAAAGCACATCTTATTTGGTATATCAGGCGCCTCTTTTTTACTTTTTATGTACTGCCAGAATGACCGTGAATCCTGGCTAATGTCAGATTGTATTTTATTCAGATACTGTTTATGTGCTGCGCTAATATCCCTTTTAATTTGGGAGCGTAGTTGGGCATACTCATGGCGAATTTCGGGATTAAATATTTTCATGCTTTTAATTCTTAACTTTTCTTTTAATTTAATATTTTTGATAATGCTTTTGGTGAAGTATACAGGATATATTTTGGGACAAGGCTTGTTTTTGGGCACGCATATATCAAAAATATTATTTAGTTTTACATAAAAAATGTCGACAGCCAAATTGACATCTTTACAGGTTTCTAAATCGTTCCATTCTGTATTCTGAAACAACTGATACATGGCACAATAATCTGCTTTTCTAAAATTGTAATGACTGACATCGTAATGTACAAGAGGTTTGTCTTTAGTTTTATTGTTATTGAGTAAAACTTCTATCCTTAAAGGTGGATGATGTCGGTCTACTTCCACTAATCCATAAGAGCTCTCACATACATTACAATGATGTGTAGTTATGGCAATGTCTAATATATGATTATTAAAATTCGCTACTCGATTCACTTGTTGACAATCAAAAAAATCAATAAAATTTAGCAACATCTCCACATTATTGTCTGTGTAGTTATTTAAGTAATATTTATTTAAGCCAGTAATATTAAAGTCCCCAAGTATTATAAAATTATTTTGATAAAGAAATTCAAGACTTTCAATATATAAAAAAAAAGTATCTCTGTTATCAGCTGAACAACTAGGTGTAATATAAACAATTAATACATACATGAAACTAACGCTACTTGTGTATATCTTAATACCTACTAAGTCTATGTCTGGACACACATAATCTAATACCAGTAAAGTGCATTTAAAACATCGTTTTACCGCTATCAGTACACCCCATCCACGTTTGCTGTCACTTCTATTTCGATTTTTATAAACTTGAAATTCTTTTGGGAACAATTCACTGTCATAGACACTATTTGATAACCAAGTTTCGGTCACAGCTATTGCATCATACTCATTTTCAGTTGAATGCACTGCATTATAAAAGTCTTTTGTTTTGCTATTTAGGCCGCGAACATTCTGGTACACAATTTGAAATGTTAAGTCAGAAACTTCAGTAGATACTAAATTTTCAGCAGTCAGTGAGTTTTCTGTTGGTCCTTTGTCTGCATCTAACATAAAAAAGTTGAGCTTGTGTAATTTGTGTGCTGCTGCATTCGCTTAATTCTTTGAATATAGATGGGACAATTTGGATCTCGAGCTGAGTGATTTCTATTGGTTAGTTTGTAGCGCTTACAGTTAGGACAGTCATAGGTAGTTACCTCACATTTAGTGTAACTATGTGCTTCCCCACACTTATGACAGCACTCATTTGATGTGCAATACTTGGCAACATGACCAAATAAACAACATTTAAAGCACAATGCAACATTCGTGTATTCCTGGACATATGCTGGACAGAGGTCGAAAGTAAGGTTATTATTCCTAATCAACCATTTAAAAGTGTCAGGTGGTGTCTGAAATATCCAATTTTCTTTTGTTTTGTTTTTACAATCCCTTTTGGTGATAAACTTAAAATGGTTTGCTACATCGGAACCAAAAGTTACTGTCATGTCTGGGTTTTCATTGACAAATTCCTTAATAAAAAATTCCGGTGTATACCCTTTTAGGATTCCAGTAACCATTATCATAGGGTCTGTATTTGAAATCGTCTTAACTTCAATGTTTTTGTCAAAGCTGGCAAGACTAGTTTTTAGTTTCTCTTGCTGAGATGCATTTTGGCATTCAATGATAATGCTTCCAGTTGGTAGTTGTTTTACCCTTTTAAAAGTACCAGGTACATCTGAGGTTTTTATACTATTTTTTAATTCCTGTAAAACAACCTTGGGGTCAGTTTGTCCTTTTATTTTTACTATTGTCTCGTGTTTGGTTTTAGACTGGGGTGGTGTTTTCCATTCAGTGATCTTGCCGGAGATCCAGGGTTGTTACGCGCTGGGACAAACTTTAACATATCGCTAAATGATGGTTTGTCAGGTTTAACGGTTGACTGAGGAGTAGGAGACATACTTGGTGAAGGGCTTTGCAAGTGTAGTGCAGTTCCAACGCCTAATGTTAGTTCCCTAATTTGATTTCTCAATTCAAGGTTATTTTTTCTGTTTGTCCTATTCTGAATGCTAGTGTTGTGACATGTTTATGAATTGTAAATAATGCTGTTTGGACATTTTTAGATTCATTAAGAATATTAGATGTAGTAAACTCTTGAACAATCTGGAGAGAATCAAGTACTGCAATAAGGATATCCTCAGTTGATTGCGCAACATAGTTGCTTTTGGTGTTTTTTTCATTATTCTGGATATGTTGATAGTTTGGCCTTCTTTTTGTTTCGTTACTTTCTGGGTTTGAGTCCGATCGCTGTCTTTTTTGGGAGCCAATATGGGAAAGATACAAAGATTTTCCGTCAGTAATGTCACTTTTCTGACCAAAGACATCGGCATCAGTTATATCGTTTCGAGATTGCTTCTGGGAAGATGTAGCCATGGGTGGCGTTATTTGTACCGATTTTCTAGGTTTGAAAACTTGATCCGGCGTTAAATTTACGTTCTCCGTGCTAAAACTCTCTTGTTGTGATTTTGAAATGTTTATGCTATTGTTATCATATGTTTCCCCGACAGATTTCTCATTCATTTTGTTATCACAAATAACATCTTTTTTATCACATTTATTCAAAGGAGTTGCCTGAAAAGGTAATTTATTTATACCAATTATTTTTCGTATTTCTGCTTGGCTTATTGATCCCACAGAAGCACTTCTTTTTGTCTTCAATATGCGTTGTATTGAATTATTTTTACCACCAATCTCGTCACCGCCACTATCACTGTCCATTGTATAGTTTTTTGCAATTATGTCTGCTTTAATACCACAAAAATAAACAAAAATGTAGAGCGATAAAAATACGTCCGAACTACGCGAACTACGTATTTTGTTTTAAAAAATAAAGGTAAACCTCTTGATTTCGAGAAGGGAGAAAATGTTTATGTTAAGGATCTTGTACATAACATGACTCCTGCAAAAGTAATTGAACCATCTCAAAGATCTAGAAATTATAGGGTAAGATTAGCAAATGGAATTGAAGTTGAACGTAATCGCGTGCAATTATACCAAGCTTCTTCACCTAACCCTGTAAGTTCTGATGATGCACTTGATTGATTGATTTTGATGTAAACCATGTTCCAGAGAATCAACCTGATTTTGTAGAAAATTCTTTGCAGAATTTTAATAATATTAGACCTTCAACTGAAAATAATCCTACAACTTGGTCTACGGGGTACTTGGTCTATCAAGGTCTGGACGGTTGATTAAAAAGCCGGAATATCTTAAAGATTATGTTCGTTAAAATAACAAATTGTATTATATTTTTATTTTTTATAAGAAAAGAGGGATGTCAGGTATCTTATAGTAATAATAAGTATGATAGGTAGTTGGTAGGAAGCAGGTAGGGGGTGACAGAAAAAGTGAGTCAAAAAAGTTTAGTTGAAAGCACAACATACTTTTATTAATAGTATTTAGAACATGATTACAAGGTAGGTGGTGCCTTATCAGATTTAATTTGAACCATTATTAATTGGTCTCCAATTTCTATTATTCTTGTGAGCATAGTCAAAATACATCATGTTCCATCTTGTGTCAATATATTTTAGCAATTTTAAATGTGGCTTTCCCATTCGGTCATGCTCCTTTTTGAGCAAATCCATTGCATTATTGCTTCTTTTAAAGTAAGTTACAATTGAACGACATTTTGTTAGCAATTGAGTTAAGTGTTCGTCTTTTGACAATCCATCATGAACACACAAATTTAAAGTGTGTGCAAAGCATGGTAAGTGGCGTTCATGCTTTGCACACACAGTTCAATGTAATTTTTAATATTTTCTGCAGTCTTGGTTTCAGGAAGCTCAGATGTTTGCAAAACTGCTGAACATAATTTTGATTTTTGGAGGAAATGTGCAGTTACTGTGCAGTATGCTTCTGAGTTCATAGAACTCCAAATATCTGTGGTAAGGCTTATCCACTGAATATAATCTTTAGTTTTTGGAATGCTTCATTGAAAATCTCAGGTACAATTTTTTCTGAAAATGTCTTTTTGCAGGGAACATCATAACATGGATTTAATGTTTTCATTCAGGCGAGAATTTAAAGGTGCTCTAGAAAACAAAATAAAACCATGTATTTCTTTTTTACATAATATGTATTGATTTTTAAATAATATAAGTTTGGTGTATTTTTGTCTTATACTTGATTTATCCGCCTTCTTCTTAGCTTCATAACGTAATCTTAATTTTAAATATAATTTAGCAAAAATTTTAATCATTTGCGTCTTATGGTTATCTAATATATCTTGGCTTAAAATGTGTATGTTCATTTCAGGAGTATCAAAAAAATCCCCGCTATTACGCATTAATTTTAGTAATACCCTATCTTCAACTTGTTTTACAAAAAATATATCAGATTTATATTGCCTGATTATAGTTTCAAGTCGGCTACATATTTTGACGACATCTGTACTGGGTTTGATGAGCCCGCCTCGACTTTTTAATTCATTTAGTGTTGAATTACACTTATTATTTCTGTCGCATAAATGCTCTTGACATATTTTGCAGTCAATTTTTATATATACTTCATATCAATTTCTTCAACAAAATGTGATAACGTCAGTAAACTTTCAAAGTAATCATGGTCCTGTTCAACCACTGACAAAACTTCTAAATCACTATCTATAATTCTATCTCGAAAGGAAAGGACGTTAGAATGCCAGATGGTGTTTAAAAACGTAAACAACGCGTATGTCCTCTCTTTGTTCCAACGTTAAGTGGGGACCGGGTACGATAAGAGATGATAGAACGCAATTCTACAACGTAGAAAGAGACGGGTAGAAAAAAATATGTTGGGCATGTCCGTAACATAGCCTGCCATTAAGAGGTTCAGGCATTAGGCATAGCTGCATCTATACTCTATACAAAATCACTGCCTCAACCTAAACATAAGGAATTTTCAAATGTCATCAATGCCAGTTTCGCTCCGTTTGCTAAACTGTATAGGTTATGTTATATCATATCATATGTCATATGACTACCTTATTGACAAACAAAACCAATATCACGCGGTTACAGATCCCGGTTAACTCAGATCATTTAACCTACTCGTCACCTCACACGTCACACATTCCGGTTCCTATAGAGCTAAGCTTTCCTTCTAATATTTTTAGTCTATATTTTTAATAAAAACATTTAAAAACGATTTTTCTTTTATAATCGCCAAAGAAAATCGATTCTCGGTTTTAAAATCGCAGCTTAGAACATCGATGAAAAAAATCCGTTGAAGGGTGATTAATCGATTTGTAGGAACCGAAACGGCCGTCCTGGGAATCCTGGCTGGAATATAGCTCTGTTTTTCGAATGAACGAAATTGGGTACTGTTCGTGTTAAGATATACACACTTTAAATTGAGTGTGTATGATGCATGTCTGAATACCAAACAACAAGCGCAAGCTTGTAGGTTTGTAATATAGGTATATGTTACGGATAAAGACGATAATTGGACAATGAGGATAATGACCAGGCCTAGTCGTAAATATCCATTTTTGCTCGCTAATATCGATAATGTCCGGGCATTGGCGATATTGTCCGTTCTAGGTTGGTAATGTTGTTAATATTTTTATCTTAAACACATTTACCGGCCGTTAACGATAATCACTAAGAAGGACTGGATAGTGTCTTTTATTTTGATCACTGAGGTATCAAAGGTGAACCGTTGCAGTAGGTAAATAATCAACAAAACAAAATGACATTAAATTTATCCAAAACTAATCATTTTTGTTGTGGCAAGAGAGATATCCATGGCACTTCGAGTTGCAATTTTCTTATTTGCGCGACATGCACACTTATTGTTTTTACATCTACCCTTGCAGTGACAACGCTTGTAGCCCTGCGCCCCTAAAATACAATTTGCAGCTGCAACTTCTCTAAGTCTCACGCCTTGGACAGTCTCGAAAATTTCAAAATTATTCTGTGGTATACATTTTAATCGCATACTCACAAACCTTATAAAGACCATCATATACACTACTGATAACAGCCAATACATTAAGGGGCGATCCACGAGCTCTGTCTACATCCGGTATGGTACACGAACCGTAGTTCCAACCTGAACCTCGGAGAATTTTTGATCGGAGAGCTTCAGCATTGTGCTTGTTTTTCCAAAGATTCTCTCGATCTTTTACGCTCATAAGTAATGTTTTCCTGTCGCTCGCAATTAAGACATTTTCCGTCAATATTAACTTCTTCTTTGAGATCTAAGACTGTAGAGCACTGGTTGCAAACTCTCTGGTTATTCTCTCTTCGTACGCTACAACCATAATGAAATAGAATGTTATTTGTTAAGTCAAATTCCAAATAATAACATCAGTAAATAAACTTACTGTGTTCCGGCACACTTTCAGCATCTATTGCCTCAGCAAATTTAATTTGCAATTGAATATTTTCAGGAGCTGTGTCTTCTTCATGTTTTCTTTCCCTAGGCGAATTAAATGCGGTATGAGTCTCAAGCTCGTTAGGGTCTTCTTCCATTTCTTTTCGCAAACTTTCTACAATTTCCTCAGTGGTCAAATGGTTGATTACATCATGTGGAATGCCAGCTGAGGCTAATCCCATCCGAGGTGGACATCCGAACATAGCCTCATATCTTCCAATTCCTTTGAAACAAAATTTTTATAATATTGAAGCGGTAGTTTACTATATCCTTTACCACCATCCACCATTGCGGTATTCTTTTGATCCCAGGCTGGTCTCAGTACATATAATAGCTTCGATATTGCCAAGTTGATCACTTTAGTTACATATTGTTACACTTTACTGGGTTCTTTTGATAAGTGAGACTTTGAATAAACTCAACAAACTTTATTTACTAATTACACAACAATTTACAATACTAGAAATCACTTAAACTTACTGGTTTTGAGGCCTTTGTAACAATATTATTTGTCAATGAAATCTTTGTCCAGATTAAGTTATTCACGTTTTTTACTTGTGGATAGTTGCGAAGTATTGGTTATACAAGGCAAATTAATTCTTCTGAACTATGTGGTGAGTTTGTTGATGAATTAGTGTCATCATCACTTTCTTGTTTGGCCCTATTTTCGTAAGACTCGTTTAGAGCTTGCAGCTTCAGACAAAACAAATCACGATCAATAGTTTGCTATTGTAGGGTATAGTTTGTAGCGTTTTGTGTTTCTCCTTCCGAATTGACTTCCTCTGACACTCGATCCTCTGTTTCAACGTCGTCAACTGATGGCACATCCTCTTCTTCTTGGATAAATTCGACTGATATGTAGCTTACATTGTCTGATTTGTTATTAGTTACAGTTGTTTTGATGTTCCGTCTTATGAACTATTAAGTAGGGTTTCAATAACTGACGAAATTTTTCTGGAATCCTTTTGAGTAAATTTTGACCTCGTTTTTGCTTGATATGGAACCATCATAATACATGCAAATTTTTGTCTCTATTTTCATAAGATTCTTTTAAATAATGCAATTTCAGACAAAGTAAATTAACATCAAGGCTATAGTCTGTAGCCTTTCGGTTTACTATCGGTTCCTCTTCTATGATAAATTCGTCTGACTGTTGGTTACTGTTGTATTGATGATATAAGGCAAACTAATCGACAAACTGTCTTCTGAACGTTATTTTTAGTTGATATGAAGCTATCACAACAGTTTTGTACATCGTTAGCTTTATTTTTATTGGAATCCTTTAGATATTGCAATTTTAGATAAAGCAGTTCAACGTCAAGGCTATAGTTTGGTCTATAGTCTACTGTCGATCTGCAAGCTCTCTTGATATTCAGACGACTAGGATGATGTGGAGCTTTCATTATCTTGTACACCATCATAAGAGTATCGGGAATCTTGCCGTTTGACTTCAAATGGAAGCTTACTCGAGTTCCAGTCTGCAGCTATTCTCAGCTGAGTCTCAATTAAGAATAAACGTTGTTTTTTAAATTTGACCATTAATCTATCAAAATTGCCTCTGAAGCGGTTTTTTTACGAGATTAACGAGATTATTTACTACATATGCAGTATACCTTCGATACGCCTAAAGGCTGCGGCGTTGTCACGTTGATCTCTCTGGTTAAATATTTTGCTTTATCATCACGAGAACTTAGATTGAGTTTTTTAGAATTCTGGCTTGAAGATAATTGCTGATGCTTGGTTTCAAAATTGAGTAAGTTTGTGCAAGACAAACTAACTGGCCGTTCGACTAAACTGCCTGATGCATTTGTAGACGGTTTGGCGTCAACACTGTCACCCACAATTAACAGTTTTTCAGTTGACTTATCTGCACTCAACCACTAGCCAGAGTGCTTCTTCTCTAGATTGACTCCAGAATCCTGTTTGGCACTGATTTCCGGACAAGTTACATAAGCCAAACTAGCTGAGGAGGTGGCTTCTGATCTGTCTGGGGGTTAGGGCTTTGGTAAATATCAGCACTTAGATTTGGGCTTTTTGCAGGTGTCGCTATTTTTAGGAATGAAATGGAATGGATGGTGATAGAAGATTCGAAAAGCGGGACGTATTCCCATGTTCTTTGTCAGATGAGGTTTGCTGGTTATGAAGCCATCACCACTGTCTTGTTTACCTCTATTTTCATGATAAAAGTCATTTATGTTTTCAAGAGCTTGCAATTTCAGACAAAGCAAATCAATATCAAGGACATAGTTCTCTGCCTCTTGTAATTCTACTCTCTACTCTACTCTACTCGAATTGACTTCCTCTGATTCTAGATCGTCTGTTTTGACCTCGGAAACTGGAATAGCGTCTTGTTCTTGCACGTGGATCAGAACTGGTTTTTCAGCAGAGTGCTTATTCTACAAATCCTGTTTGGTACTGATTTCCGTGCATGTCAGAAGCCAGACTGGCAGAAAAATCGATTTCTGATCTGCCTATGGGCAGATTTGGCCTTTTTGCAGGTGTCGCTTTTTTTTAAAGTGAAAGACGTTTGACTGGAGATAGAAAATTTGAAAAGCATAAAATTATTCAAATGCTCTTCGTCAGATGACGATTTGCTTGAACGCCTCACTGCCTCGTATGCTCTGCGTACTGGAAGTTGGAAAATATTCGAGAGTCGCTTTCACTTCTCTGCATAGCAGTAGCGGTGATTTATGATCGCTAAAAATAAACATAATGTACTACTTGCATTCTGACTGTAACCTTGCCTCGCGCATTTTATTATTTTTCCATCTTCGAACATCTGCTTCAAATTAATGAATTTACATTTTTTAAATAATAAGTCTATCTTTTGAATTAATAAATTTTCTATTCATGGCATATGCCCCCTCTCCAGAAAAACTGGTTCCCAGTTTTAAATCAACGAAAGTTTAGATCGACGTACATAAAATGTTATGGTACTACTAAGTACAGTTTGATTAAAACATAGTACCTACTGCTTATGGTTAAAATAAATAACTTTTAATATACTTAAAAAAGAATATTGGAGTAAAATTCTAAAGAAAGAAATATCTAGGCTTTGAAAATACCAATTATTGAATGTGCGTAATACTCTACTCCATTTGCCTTAAGTCGCTTCTATTTAAATACATTTTTAATCTAACATAATTTAATAGCGCAACACAGAAAACATTATTGTTAAAGCGATAATTTTTCACTCTTACCTCGAAGGTTTGCACTGCACAATGTCCGCACATCACTAAATGCCAATAAAATGTGATGTGGTTAAAAGTCTATGACGTGTTGGTATTGCGTGTGGACTATGTTGTACACCAACGTCGACAGTCGTGGAAGAAATTAAATGTCTTCAGCAGAGCAGGATCAACGTGGGGTATTACTTCGCTCTGGCTTGTGGACTCTCATGTGTGCGTTTACATGAAATAAAAATATGAACAAAGGTTAATATACTTATATTCAAATTATAATTTGCATTTATTGTTACCTATAACTTGTAGTATAGAGTTACCTATACTATAAAGTTAATTGACATGTAAAAATAATCAATAATCCGATCCCAAAACTAAAAAGTTTGAACTCCTTAGTATGTAACAGACGCTCTAGTTTCCATTTTATAACGAGTAGAACGTATTAGCCTGCTTCAAAAAAGTACAGAAACAGAAATCGTTTCTACTTAACTTCAAATTCTTTTGGAGAAGTTTGTTTTATCAAAAATTGGAAGCAATGTTCTCAATTAAATTTCTTTCACTTTTTCCTAATTGTTTTCTGTAATAAGAAAAATATCTTATTAATGTGCAAATGCAAGTATTACATGATTAACTTAAATGATTTCTGGCATATTAAAAAAACTCTCATTATTGCATTACAACTAATTTATGGTAGCTATGTTAATCATTTCATAAAAAATACACATAGGCCATCTCCGTGTTTTTCTGGAGCAAGTCATATTACTGCACAGTTGATCAAAAGTATCTACTCCTGACTTGGTTTCATTATAGTTTATAATTATATCAGGTTTTCCTGGAATTAGATTTTCAGAAATGCTTTTTTCAGAATAGCTCGATAGAAAGTTCCTGATATGATCCCTTCAAACATGTGTCTAGTAAAAGTGATGGGAAAGAACACACAGCCTTCTCCACAAAAAATATTTATTAAAATTATATATAATTTTTTGTGAAGAAGGCTGTGTGTTCTTTCCCATCACTTTTACACTTACACCTCCACTTTGAGAAAAAATGGACTACTACTTCACATGTGTCTAGTAAGTTCTATTCATTTGTGTATGATCCCTTCAAACATGTGTCTTGCAATCTATTCATTGGTGTAACGAATCACTATGTCAAGAATGGTGTCATGAAAGAAGTGTAGAAAGTGGGTCCTTATAGAAGAACAGTTACGAGATTCTCCTTTGCAACCGGATATAAAATGGACGATGTTTCTTGAGCTGACTCTCTTTGACAATACCGTATAGATGACTACTTTTGACTATTCTTACCTTTCATGTTTGTTTGTTTAGGAAAAACAATATTTGGATGGCTTCGACCTCGGCTTTGACATAGATAGATAGATAGATAGATAACAGCTTTTATTTAAAACAAATAATTACAGGGTAATTATGTTTAAACACGTCAAAGAAGAAAAAAGTATCTAGTATCAGTGGATAGATATATAAAAATTTAACTTATTGCTAAGAACGTTGCACTTTTTGAAACAACTCAAAATTGATAGGTTGGCTAAAGGTCAATCATCTGATGATTCTTGATCATATCCTCCCAGTCACTTTCACTGTCCTCGTAAGGCTCATTATAATCAAAATGTCCCAATTCATAATATCCTAATATCTCCATTCATAATATTTTCTACTTCTTGCTGTAGTTCCAATTCAGTTAGTGGTTTATTTGTCATTTTTCAGTTTCTACAATTAAAAAACATATAAATCTTAGCTTGACCCTTAAATTTGCATACTGTTTCTACAAAATATAAAATATGTTTAGTCTACTTATACAACAAATCAAAAAAGTCAGCATAAAACCAAAGAAAAGACTCACAATACTATCGCCAATATTATCACGTATACTAAAGCGTCGTAATATTTACGACGTGATGTGTAATTTCCGCACTACCGATAAAAATCCGACCGACGTGAATCCATCAGCGTTTAGCACAGTACTAAAGATGAAGCTACTGGGAGACACAAAAACTTTCCGTTGTTGCCGAATTTGGGGACAAATAATTCGGCGTCGTAAATCTTACGAGTATTAGTACTCTAGGGTTAATGTGCAAATGCAAGTATTACATGATTAACTTAAATCATTTCTGGCATATTAAAAAAACTCTCATTATTGCATTACAACTCATTTGCCCGTTGCAATTATTGTTTGTCTCAGTTTTATTTTGCCTTACTAAGCTAAATCAAGGCTAAAGTTAGTCATCATTCAGATTATCAGCTGGACGAATTGTAAAGAAGCGCGCTGGAGTTACGTCTCCACGAAATAGCTTACCCAACTAGAAAACTTGTTTTATAATTGGAAGTTTTGGTGACAAAAATATTTTATTACCATTATGTAAAAGTTTTCCTGTGATTTATATATTTTATAAAAGGTTCACCTGGAACTAAATTGTGTTGGCTTAAAATCTACATTATAAAATTATTACCATCACATTTCCATGACAAATATTATGGTTATCTAATAAAACTATTATTATAAAATTGCAAAAGAACTTATAGCTACTTTACTTGCACCACTATAAAACATTTCAGCTAACTTTCTCGAAATTGTTGCAATAATATTTTATAAAGGACATTGTGTGATTGTCTAACTTTGTTATACAATTATTTTATACGTATTTTATTTGCCGCTTTAATTAAAATATTCTATTAAGATGTTCACTATAACAATTTTTCTGAAGGTTATTGTACACTAAAATGTGGTTATGTTAAATAAATTATTTTGTATTTGTGTAAATAATTTATAGCTGAACACAATTTATCTTAGTAAGTACGTGGTAAAAAATATAATATATAAAATTAAAATGATATACTTTATTATGAATTATAGCTGAAAATGAAACATCAAAAATCAAACTGGAAAAAAATTAAAAAAAGTGGAGCGTTTCGCAGAAAAGTAAAACTGCGTTATGAAAGTATTATGCATAATAAAAGCTTTAATTTTGCAAGGAAGAATAGCACTCAAGGGATTGCAGTAGCTGATAATAGTGATAATAAAGCACCTTCATCTTGCAGTGATACAATAATCAGTTTAACAAATGATATTTATTCAAGTGATGTTGAGGAAGATATCGGAGTGATAAACAGTAATTGCTTAGTAAAACTAGAAAAGGAGAATCTTGAGATGAGTGGCATGCGTAATTCAGACCTAGACAAGAATGTCGAATTTAGGCAGGACCTTAGACAGTGGGCCATTTCATATAACATTTCCCATGTAGCACTTAAAAAATTAACTCAAATTTTAAACAAAAGAATTGATAACATATTTCCTGAAGATCCCAGAACCTTTTTAAAAACATATAAATCAATATCTTTGACAAAAATTGGCGAAAGTGGAATTTATTGGCATCATGGTCTTGAGTATTGTCTCAAACTAATTTTAACATCATTAAACAATTCCGTCCTGAGC
Source organism: Ips typographus (assembly GCF_016097725.1). Classification (NCBI taxonomy): domain Eukaryota; kingdom Metazoa; phylum Arthropoda; class Insecta; order Coleoptera; family Curculionidae; genus Ips; species Ips typographus. The sequence continues at coordinate 5,004,192 of NC_138434.1, forward strand.
GTTTATCTCTTACAATCAACATTGATGGATTGCCAATCTACAGAAGCAGTAAAACAGAGTTCTGGCCCATTCTATTTAACATCCAAGAGCACCCGGATATAAAGCCCATGATAATTGGAATATTCTGTGGCAAAGGAAAACCTAGCGATCTGTTGCAGTTCTTGCAACCTTTCGTAAATGAAAGCCAAGTTATTTTTTCAAATGGACTTTCTATAAATGGAAACAAGGTTGAAGTCAAATTAAGATGCTTTGTCTGTGATTCACCTGCCAGAGCCTTTATTAAAGGTAGGTACACATTATATTACCCTAATTAAAAAACTCGACCTACACTGTATTAAATTGTTATCAATTTTCTTGTTCTTTTAGGTACAGTAAACTACAATGGTAAACACGGTTGTCTCAAATGTACGACTGTTGGTGAATATTCTTATATTTCCCGCACTGTCTTTTTTCCAAGGGCTGACTGTCCAAAACGAACTAGCGAAATGTTTAAAAAAAAGTTATATGGATCACATCACAAACAAATAACTCCTTAATGTTTACTGCCAATAGACATGGTCGAAGATTTCCCTGTTGGAGACTCTTTGCATTTAATTGACCTAGGAATAATGAAGAGATGCTTATTTGGATGGAGAGATGGTACTTTTGGAAAATTTAAAACTAAATGGTGTGCGAAAGACATCATTCTTGTATCCAATTTTCTTGAAAATTGTAAAATGCCATCTGAGATTCATAGAGCTGTGCGAGGATTAGATGTACTCTGCCACTGGAAAGGCTCAGAGTATCACACATTTTTGCATTATTTAAGCATAGTTATACTAAAAGATGTATTACCAAAAGATGCCTATCAACATTTTTTGAAGTTCTTTTGTGCTGTAACAATATGCGCCTCAAAATTTTATTTTAATATTATTGATGTTGCTGAAGCTTTACTTAATTCTTATGTTGAGCAGTACAGAGATATTTATGGCGAGGATTATATTAGTAGTAATGTGCATAATTTGGTACATTTAGCTGATGGAGTTAGAAGGTTTGGTCCGTCTATAGGATTTAGTTCATATCCTTTTGAAAACAGACTTTATTATATAAACAGACTTTTAAGAAATGGAAATCTTCCACTATCTCAAGTTGCCAAAAGAATTAGTGAAGTCATACAATGGGAAATTGATTTAATGAAAAACGTTCGATCAAATTCCGGTATACAATTTCCTATTCTGAAAAAAAAGGATGCAAATGGATGTTTTTCTAGAATAGATTTTAGCGATGTTTTTCTTTCTGTAGATACTCATAATAAGTGGTTTTTAAGTAATGATAACAAAATTGTTGCTTTGCAGAATGCTCAACTAATAAATAATAAAGCAGTTATTTATGGAAGGTCTGTAAATAACTTAGAAAATGTGTTCGAAATTCCAATAAAGTCATCACATCTCCATATTTATAAAAGTGAAAATTTAATATTAGAACCTGTTAAACGATATTTACTTACTAATGTGAAGTGTAAAATTGTAACAACAAAATACAAGAATCAAATAGTTTTTATTCCTTTTGTAACGAAGCGTTTAAATTCGTTACTAAATTCCACTGAACGGGTGAAACTGTGCACCGTGGATTATTGTAAATACGCTTCTGTGTGCGGTTTGACGAAATTGTGGAGGGGGTAAGCCTCGAGCAACGTACCGATCGGAACTGTGGCGCTCCTGTGTTGTGCGGCGGCGGCCCCACCACCGACGCGTCATTGTAGTGGGGGCCCGGCGATTAGTATAAATGAAGCTCCGTGGCACTAAGCCGGCAGTCTTGCACCGCCTTCGTAAGACTCTCTCCGATCTACCTAACCGAACCGTTCCGTCCGTCCGTAACCGTAAGTACCGTGGCTTGGTGGCGTAGCGTCGCCGGGCTTGCTCGTCATGCAGGCGCATGTCGCATGATGCCCCTTTTCCCTGTGTTCTGGCGTATGGTCGAACACATCCGTTCCCCTCCTGTTCCCCCTGTTGGCGTAGGGTCGCAGGGATACCTGGTCGTGCAGGCGCATGTCGCACGACGCTCCTTCACTCTGTGTTCTGGCGCATGGTCGAACACATCCGTTCCCCTCCTTTTCCTCCTGTTGGCGTAGGGTCGCAGGGTTACCTGGTCATGTTGGCGTAGTTCGCATGACATATTTTCCCCCACCGTAACACGTTTTGGCGTATGGTCGAACGTGGTCCTGTTCCGAACCAAGTATGGCGTAGTGTCGTACAGACGTTCGTCCTGCTCCTTCTTAAGGTAGTTCTCACCAAAGCGAGACGGCCGCCGAACATTGCCGCGTTAGTTTTAGGCACCGTAGGTTAAGCATGCGCTCGCTAGGATAAGACCGGGAGTTTAAGGTTAAGGGGTACTGTTAAGTTTCTTGCACCGTGCGGAGTTGTTAGTTTTATTTTAAGTGTCACCGTATACTTTCCCGAATAAAGAGAGATGTTTTGTTACCAGTTTGTTTTACTCATCCTTGCGGAGCTCACAAACCCAGAAACTTCGTTCTCCACTGTTTAAAAGCCGCCCGAAGGCAATCGTGTTCCTACTGGCACGTAACGACTCAGTAGGTGGCGCCCGAGCTTAGAGCCGGTAAATAGAAGAATTTTAAAAACGCGTCACAAATTTGGCGCCCGAGCAGGGACCTTTTTTGTTCTGTTTTAGTAAAGGGGACCACGCGAAGTAAGTTCTTGAGCTCCGAAAGGTTTGAGGGATTAGAGAGTCCGTAGTTAGTCATTGCCCAGATTGTACCCGGTTCGTAGTTTGTAGTCTCTTGGCAGTTTAATCAGTTATTTGCAGGAACCTACCGTCCGTCCGCCGTAAGTGACTCCACCAACATGGCAGAGGTTCCTTTCCTGTTGTAAAAGGTGTCCGAGACTGGCGTAAGTCGTTAGTTTGTTTTTTTTAGAGCTCCGTGAGGTCCGGAAGTAAACCACTGACCGTGCCTGGAGGATGCGCCGTGGCATCTTGGTAGGTCAGGACTGACTGTGCCTGTAAGGATGGATGGGATATCTTGGAGAACCGACGGACCGTAAACCTCCTGGTGGGTACATGGGAGTACCTTGGAGGACTTTGTCGGTGACTCCTGGAGGATATCCGGGACATCTTGGAGAGTCAGGCGAGGTTTTGTAAACGTTTTTCAGGGGCACCCGTTGAACCGAACTGACTGGCTGTCCATGGACCGTATACCCGAGTTCCAACTCCGTTGCAAAAGGGATGGCAGCCCAGGAAGTGGTTCTGTTTGTTGTTTGTTGCCTCGGATACCATACCAGCTTCGCATGATACTGACTGTCGCTTCGTTTTTTTTTTTTTTTTGGGGCAAACCGGACCGCCGCCTATCCGTTAAACTTAAGTTATTTGAGGAATACGACGTTATGTTTTCTTTTGTTTAGTGGTTCTGGGATTTATAATTTTGTTTACCTGAACCGTAATTTTACAAGTTTAGTATGACGCCTTATAGATGCCCAAGGATTTTACCGTTCCGCCACGACAAGCGACCACTGGCCCGTTAGCTCGCCCGGTGTTAGACCGGCACCGGAAGCGCGAGAAGGATGCAAGGCGTACCAGGGCTGTGAAAATCCTGGCCCGGGAGGCCAAGCTACTCACGGCCACCTACCAGCGGGTACCGACCCGACCAGTACCGGCCAGAAAACAAGCTCCCAAGAGGCCCTCTCCGGAAGGGTCTCCTATCCGGTGGCCATCCCCGATACCGCGGATGCTGTCGCCGATTCCGGACACCCCACCGCACCAACCAGTCCCAGACGAGGTCCCGGAGAGGGGCGATACTGCAGCCGCCCCGACAGCCGTGGGGGATTATATCCAGGGCCATCCAAACCCTGATAGTTGGGAGCCATGGGTGGTCGAGGCCCTACGGGCATTGAGGCCACAGGGCGTGGAGGGCCGGGTGCGCCGAAAGCTCCCCGTGTCCGGCGGCGGTTGGGTCCGAGTAACTTTACCGAAACCTTAATTCCCTTTCCCCTTGTCCTTTTTGTTGTTTTTTTTTTGAGTATATACCGTTTAGTTGTTATTTTTTTTGCGTCCGTTGAATAAAGTTTGTTTTAGTACCGTTTCGCCTCGCTTTTGTGAAAACAAGCTGAATGGGGTATTCCGGGTGTTATAGTATATTGTTCGCAGGTAACCGTCATGACCAACACCACCGAACAATTGGCTCAGGAGTTGGCCGAGGTCCTGGCTGTCGCCCTGCCTAGAGGTTTGAAACCAGCTGTCGAGGGGGAAGATCCCTTGAATACAATACCGGACCAGTCGGTCGGCCCGGTACCGTTTACTTTACTCCGGCATGAGTGGACGAGGCTAAGTCGGGCTACCCTCTTCATCCCGGTGGGACCGAACACCTGCTGGCGTTGCGGGGAGCATGGTCACAGCCGGCAGGGATGCCCAGCGCAGAACGCCGCCATCCTGTTCTGTTCAGGTTGTGGGAGACTGGGAGTCCTCTCCCGTAACTGCGCCTGCTCTCCGCCTCCGCCTCCAACCCGACGGCTGTCACCGGCTCAGTTCAGGGCGGCTGAGCCGTACCTGCTCCGGATCCGAGATGCCGACGCTGGCGGGAATTCAGCGTTAGCATGCCGTTGTACATTTTGTAAATAAGTTTTTACCATTATTTAGCGCTTAGGTCACCGCATTATTTTAGTTTTCCGCATTGTTGTGGTGTTCCACATTGTTTTAGTTGACCGCATTATTGTAGAATGCCACGTTAAGTTTCCGCATTGCTGTGGTGTTTCACGTTATTTTAGTTGACCGCATTATTTTAGTGTGCCACGTTAGGTTAATTTTCCGCATTGTTGTGGTGTTCCACGTTACTTTGGTTGACCGTATTATTTTGGTGTGCCACGTTAAGTTCGTTTTCCGCATTGTTGCGGCACTCCACGTTGCTTTAGTTTTCCGCCTTACTATGGTATCTCACGTCATTTTAGTTTTCCGCATCGTGTTTACGTTATACTTTCATATTTGAATAAAGGTTGTTTTAAGGGAAGCCGGGGTGCTTTTATTCTTTAGCATTAGGAAAAAACAGCGATCAAGTAACTGTTTTTTTTTCCGAAAGAAGGAGGGGTGTGTAACGAAGCGTTTAAATTCGTTACTAAATTCCACTGAACGGGTGAAACTGTGCACCGTGGATTATTGTAAATACGCTTCTGTGTGCGGTTTGACGAAATTGTGGAGGGGGTAAGCCTCGAGCAACGTACCGATCGGAACTGTGGCGCTCCTGTGTTGTGCGGCGGCGGCCCCACCACCGACGCGTCATTGTAGTGGGGGCCCGGCGATTAGTATAAATGAAGCTCCGTGGCACTAAGCCGGCAGTCTTGCACCGCCTTCGTAAGACTCTCTCCGATCTACCTAACCGAACCGTTCCGTCCGTCCGTAACCGTAAGTACCGTGGCTTGGTGGCGTAGCGTCGCCGGGCTTGCTCGTCATGCAGGCGCATGTCGCATGATGCCCCTTTTCCCTGTGTTCTGGCGTATGGTCGAACACATCCGTTCCCCTCCTGTTCCCCCTGTTGGCGTAGGGTCGCAGGGATACCTGGTCGTGCAGGCGCATGTCGCACGACGCTCCTTCACTCTGTGTTCTGGCGCATGGTCGAACACATCCGTTCCCCTCCTTTTCCTCCTGTTGGCGTAGGGTCGCAGGGTTACCTGGTCATGTTGGCGTAGTTCGCATGACATATTTTCCCCCACCGTAACACGTTTTGGCGTATGGTCGAACGTGGTCCTGTTCCGAACCAAGTATGGCGTAGTGTCGTACAGACGTTCGTCCTGCTCCTTCTTAAGGTAGTTCTCACCAAAGCGAGACGGCCGCCGAACATTGCCGCGTTAGTTTTAGGCACCGTAGGTTAAGCATGCGCTCGCTAGGATAAGACCGGGAGTTTAAGGTTAAGGGGTACTGTTAAGTTTCTTGCACCGTGCGGAGTTGTTAGTTTTATTTTAAGTGTCACCGTATACTTTCCCGAATAAAGAGAGATGTTTTGTTACCAGTTTGTTTTACTCATCCTTGCGGAGCTCACAAACCCAGAAACTTCGTTCTCCACTGTTTAAAAGCCGCCCGAAGGCAATCGTGTTCCTACTGGCACGTAACGACTCAGTAGGTGGCGCCCGAGCTTAGAGCCGGTAAATAGAAGAATTTTAAAAACGCGTCACACTTTATTGCATTCTCTTTAAGTTGTGTATTAACTTTTGTATGTAAAAAGGATCATTAAATTAGGTTGTGTTGTAATAATGTAATATTAAATGTATAACACTAATTTTCAGTCTTAATTGTTTCATTCAGTCTTTATTTTTACTCTACTAATACATAAACGCAACGAAATTTACATACTACAGCATTTCTGTACCCAATGCCCACATAATTTAAAGAAGAAGAAGAGTTTTGTGTGTCACCTGTCCGTATGTCTGCCGTCGCTGTCATTCAGTTTTAAAGATGGCAATATTTTGAATATTGGGAGGGAATTTAGAGGGAGGGAGTAATCTCTTCGGGCGAGGCGCTAGTATAATTACGATCGAACTTCACAGGTAAGTTCCTTTGATCGTATAATTATACGACGCGCCTCGCCCTTCAGAGATCACTCAATTTACACTAGGTAGATTTTTAAAGATATCTTCAGAATATTGCCTGTTAGGAAGCAACAAGTGGAGTTCATATATTTAGCTTTTGGTCAATCAGTATGCGATGGAGTGTTCTCCATATAATAAAGAAAATTGTATTGTATATTTCCTTAGTCCTACTAATACAAAAACAAGAACGGAACGAATGTCCTATGTCTAAGAGGGTAACAAATCAGTCTTCTATGTTAGGTTTACAGTCTTGAAAAACGAATGCGGTTATTTCAAAAATACTGCCTGAGTGAACTCGGATGCGTTTTCCGACAAAGGCAAATTATAGAATCTGGCAAACATTTGAGATGTAGAAGACCAGCCCGCCGTGTTCCGGATAGTCTCCCAAGATAAGCATTTCCTTGCAGCCGCCGAAGTTGAAGCATGTCGAGTCGAATGGGCTGAGAAACAGTGGGTATCAATTCTTGCTTCTTTCAAGGTACCTTTTATCCATCTGCCAATGGAATCTCTGCTAGCGCGACGATGAGGAGCTATCGTCGATATAAACAAATAAGTGGAGTCCTCTCCTCGTAAATGAGAAGTTCTCTCGACGTAATCAGCTAGGGTAGTTGCAACACAGATCTTGATATTGTTAGTAAAATATTGGAGGTCAATGCAAGGTTGGCAGGTTTTTGGATTGGATGTCTTAATAAGGTCTGATATGTAGATTCTTACCGATTCTCGACCAAAGGTTATCCCATCTACGCGTATCGAGTGTAAGGTTTGCAGTCTTTGACCCGACGCTAGTGCCAGTAGGGTAGCAAGCTTTTTAGTAAGATCCAACAAACCTAGGTCTTGATTATTCCCAAGGGTTTCCAAGTAATTTAGAACGACCTTTGGGTCCCACGTCACTTTATAACGCGCAGCTGGGGGGTTATGCCGAAATATCCCTCTCATAAACCTTTTTACGATAGGATTATTTCCGAAGTCCTCTGGCAAGATCAGAGCTAAGGCTGAGCGGTGCTGGTTTATGGAGCTATAACTTTTCTTTCTCCTCTTCTCATATTCCAAAAATTCCAAGGCTTCAGTTAATTGAGCAGTGAATGGATTCATCTTCCTGTTATTGCAGTACCTCCACCAAGCCTTGTAGGATGAATCATATTGTTTCAATGTCGAGGCTGCTAGAGAATTCAAAATTGTGTTGAGAGTAACGTCTGGTAGGCCTTTTCTATTTTTCTTTTCTTTTTTTTTTTTTTCTAATACACATTTTTATGTGGAACTCCCAAATAATCTTATTGCTTTTCCATTATAAATTCTTCAATAATAATCTGAAAAAAAAATTATGTTATCTTTTGTACCCTAGGAATTGTCAAAGTTTGCAATTAAGTAGTTATATTCATTTAGATTAAAAAAAGGATTACCTATTATAGTAAAAACTTACCAAGTTTGGTTCACTTTCTGTGTGTTCTGTTTCTCCTTCATTTTCTTCTTTATTTTTATAGGCCGGTTAGATTATTTTTTAGATATAATAAACAAACAATTTTCAGTTACCTTATAAGACAGATTGCTAGGCCTTTTCTTCTGTCCTGAGCATCTTTTTACTGCACTCTGACTTCTTTTTGTTGAATTTCTGATCACTGCCTTGAAAAAATCTTCACATTTTTTTAAAGTAAAGTCCGGATCTGATAAATTTATGACATTAAAGAAAAAAGTTGCAATATTCTTGAACAGTTTAAAGGGAATCTTTTCTTTTTGATCTCGTGATCCTCCAGCCCATGAACACAGAGTCATAAACTTTCGAGAAAATATTTTGTCTACCAGCATATAACAATTGTTGATTCCATTTCCAGTGCCTCGTCCACATATTTTACTAAACTCTCCTACAAAAGAATCCATATTTTTTTTATCACTTGATTTGGCTTCAAAATCTTCTAATTCTTGTAAAGTGGTTATTTCTTTGAACATAATAGTCGACCCACAGGTATTTCTAACTTGAGATGGTTGACAAGAGCAGCTTTGTTTGTCTATTGTGTCAACTGTTTTGTCTAAAATAACTTCTAATTTTGCCAGTTGTTGTAAAATCATATTTTGTTGTTCTTGAAACATATTTTGGTTGGATAAAATTAAGTCTAATTTTTCTTTGATCTCAGCAGGGTAAACATCTGTTGTTACCAATGTCGACTGAATTTGCTGACTTCTACGGGAAGGTGTGTTATATTGTAAAACATTAAGGCTTAGATTATTTTCATTTGTATCCAAAATAGTCATGTTTGGGCATGCAAAAGAATCAATATTGCTAATTGAGGGTGAGCTAACATTTGATGTGACCTAAAAGAAAGAATATCATAACATATATCTTTTTTGCAATTTAAAAGAAAGAAACTTACCATGCAGGCATCGAGAAGACTGTTAAAATCACCGGCTGAATTATTTGACACTGCTTTTGATTTTACTTGAGCCCTTTTTTTCTTTTGAATTGTGTGAGTCTCATACTCATCTTGTTCGGTGTCTTCATTTTCTAACATTCTCTCTAGCTCCTCCTCCGCAATTTCATATGATATTAAATGATTTCTCTTTAATTTGCAGGGCATTCTGAACCAATAGTTGTCTTCATTTGGAACAGAATTGACATCTAAAACTAATTTGTCTGCCCCTATCCTAGGCCAGGAAAGAAAGCCATCATTTTCCCATCTAGGAGAAACTATCTTAAGATGTTTTTGACCCTTCTCGATAGTTTGAACAATTTTGAACATTTTACTGCTGAAATAACACCTGTATAAACTAGGGACCGCCTTGAAAAAAAATATATATTTTACTACTTACCCTTTTTCCTTGAAAAAATGCCCAAATATTTGAAAAAAATAATAATTAGGATATGGTATGTTTACACATTTATTCAGACAAATTTAGAGGTTAGGTTTATCGTTTGGCGGGTTTTTTTAGTTGCCTATGCCTAACATTTTAAAACCAAATTACGACACTTTTGTCGTGTAGAGCTACCTGAACTCCGTTATAAAATAAATCTCCCTCCATTTAATTTTATTAAGATTGCTTTAACACATTCTCAAGACTTCGTACTCCTAGGTTATGTTGTATTATTATTACTGTTTTTTCTATAGAACAGAGTAATAGGCCGAACAGGGCCGTATCCAGTGTTCTCGTATCGCCATCTCAAAACTTTCAAATATGAAAAAAAAGCAAACAAAAATAAGATGACGATATGAAATTGATGGCAGGCAAATCTTTTGAATATGCCGTTTGCTTTTTATTTTTACTATTACAATTACAGCTGCTTTATGCAATGGGAAAATGCTTTTTATTATACTTCTTTGAAAACCCTCTATATTTTCATCTCTATTAGGACAACGCGTTTTTCTGTGCGCCCGCGCGGATTTTTTTTGCGCTGAATTAAAATGCTGAGTAAAATGGCTTTAAAATAGAAACGTACAGCACAATATATTAAATTTAAGACAATTTATAAGCCGACAAATATTTAGCACAAACCTGCATTATCATTTAATATATAAATGCTGGAATATTTTGATATATTTCCGAAGTATTTTTTGAATTTTTATAGACATTGCCTGACAGTGATAACTTACCACAATTATATCACCTTTGAACTACTTTAAACCAGTCATAGAAATGATCAATTAGATGTCAGTCATTCCCAACAATTAAATTAAAATATACTCAGGAGATAATTCCGATATTCCAGAATACATCTTAAAACAAGTGGCACAGTCAAACGCAAATTTACTGCCAGAGAAATCTAGGGCAAAATATGAACAAGAATATCATTTTTAAGTCTTTTTTTCTTAAGTCTGGTTTTTATGCCTTCGTTTTTAAAGAAGTATAATGAAAAATATCCTTCATAATTAGTCCAAAAATAGGTTTTTCGTGCTTTGCGTGACTTCCGGTGTTCGGCTTCGCCTCACATCTGAATTGGTCATACGTGAACGGAAAACCCTTATTTTTGTACTCCTAATGAAATATACTATTTTGTAATTGAAAATGTACTTTACCGCACGATTGTTCATGGCGGATTTTCTTTTTATTTGCAAAGTCAATTCGTTAAGATTCGCAATTTCCACCGCCAATGACATTGAAAAAGCAAGATATTGCAATTGAAAAAAAGCGAGTGCCAGACCTGCGTTATGGGTTCCGCTTCTCTGTTCTGTGACATCTTTGTTTTATTATCATTTTATAAATGTTGCTTGTTTACTAATTTGTCACAGAAAAGCTACGTTGTGTGCATAACTGTTTTATAAAATGGAGCCATTTTGTTTTAATAGTTTAAGGGGTTATAAATAAAAAATATTAAATAAAACTAATAAACACACATGGTTTCTACTGTTTTTGAAGATGAAAAGAAGATAAATTATTATCATTTATTTTTTGTTGAAAAATAAATGTAATAACCTAACCTCTAATTTTACAATATTGCTAAGAAAATTATTAAACTAACATAGTCGTGAGGCCCGATAAAAATCTGTCACAAACATAATATATGATTCACAGAAAAATTTCGTTCGCACTGTAAAAGAGGGTAAGCACTACGCGAAAGCACTCACATCATGAGTTGAGAGTTTATCAGTATGGCGTCTGTATGTAAAACGGACCTGGTCCCCATCTTGGCTTCCATGTTCGTGATTCCTTTTTGTAGATAAACAGAAAGCGTTTATAATGCAAAAATTATTTTGCAGCTATCTTAATACATTTTAAAAACAAAACCGTTTCATTAAAGTAAATTCACTACACACATCGGTTTTATAACGACTGTCAAATAAACTTGTATAAAACTGTTAAAAAGCAATTACATTATTGTTTTAGAGTTCCTGCTGTATAGCAGTGGCTGTGGAAACTATAAAAACTGTTCTATAGAAGTCGCAGTTAAGATTTTATAGTGGTATTAATAATGTTTATATATGTATTTTATAAGCTATTTGGAGTTAATTTTGCAGCTTTTATTCAATCACAATGTTTTATAAGGTGGTGCCAATTTTGCGTTTATAAGTATCGAGTAGTTGTTTTTAAAATGTTCATAAGCTTATGCTGTTTTATAAGAAAACGTTGCCGCAATTCTAATAAAACAAAAAATTGCTAGTTGGGGTTTTTGTCTCTCATCTGAGCTCTTGCGCTTCCAGTGATTTTTGAAATGACAAATGCCATAAGTTGCTCGCTTTGGGTTTCATTAGCAAATTTAAAAGCACTATTACAATTTGCAATAAATTCATGTAATTCAGATCGATTGCCGACAAAAGATTTAGTTATTAAAGAGCACAAAAAGGTTAGAGAACAACTTGGTCCATTGCGGTTTACTGACTCGTGAGTATGAGAATCGATACTAGAATTTGGTGTAATTTCGTTAGGCATTTTTTATTTTATTAAAGTTAAATCAAAGTCGAAAGGCACAAAAAGAATGAATTGAGTTTAGTATAACGATTACTGAATGTAAAAATTAAACTTATTATTTTATTTATTTTTTTTTTTTTTAAGTATGAGGAATCGTGGCAATTTTAGTCCTTTGGGAAAGTGTTTTGTTAAGTGTATTTAAACAAGTTATGAGGATAATTTTTTTTTAGTTTAGATAATAATTTTCAAAATTGAAGAAAGAAAAAATAGGAGTAATATGAGGAGTAAAAGAAAGTAGCACTTACAAAAATTCCTTTTCTTCTTTTCTTCTTGAGGTGACTAATCCAAGGCGTTGAAACTCGTCAACGTTGAAGAACTGCTCGGAGTCTTGAAGTCTAAGTACTGCCTTCTTGGGGCCTTAGAGATGATTGACCAACGTTGTGACCAGTATCCTGTCCACAGCGCCAAAATTATGTTGGGATCCTCTTGGAAATAAAAACTTGCACAAACACTAAATGACTTTTATTAAAAATATGAATTACAAGTGTCGGGGGACCGACCGTACCGAACTTATCAAAGGACTAGAATGCGTAGAGCTGGCGATGAAGTCGATTTTTATACTCCTTGATATCTGGGAAAATGGGTAATGTGCTCTTGCCGAAAGGGAATATGTGAACGATATTAGATTTCTTAGTGGCCTTTAAGTGATAAAAGTAATTAAAAGGGCGACCAAACCTAATCGACCGAAAAATAACTTAGTTAAATGACTGATTTATGCGACCGGTACTGTAAACTAGTACCGTAAAACCGGGTGGCTTTGTGTACATATTTTAACATTTTTTATCGATTTTGCTATTTATGATCAAGTTAAAAAAAATGTATGTTAAATGTACATCCTTTACCTAATGGAATCACTAGTTAAACTTAATTTATATTATTTGTGAGATATATATTTTTTTGAAAAAAGTTGTCACAATTTCACCCGCATGCGACGGGTGAGATTATGACACCGAACAATCCAAATAGAAACACTTTCTCCGCGCCTAAGAGAGCGAGATTGTGACAAAAAGTTTAACAAGATGCTTACTTTCAACCGCCGGGACCAGAACAAATCAAATTTAGTTTCTAAACACAAAAAAAAAAAAATTTTTTTTGGCACCAAATGTATGCAAATACAGTATTTCTTGTCATTAAAAACTTTACTTTTTTTAAATCAAACGTGAAAAAATATAAACAAAAACGTTTCTTAAATGTACCTATGCTACATATTCAAAAATAAATATTAATTCTAATGGTACCTAAGCAGATAATCTAAATAAGAAATTTGTCCATTTCAGGGAAATAAAAAATTTGTCTCCGTGAAATCTGTGTAAGTGGACTAATTTTCTGTTCGATAACGTCGTTGAATTCGTAAAAAAGTTCATCTTTTTTCTCCTGCCAATATTTGCCACAGCTTTGCATTGCACTTACATACAATCCGTCGGTAACAAATTTTGTTATTATACCCGGAAAATATTGTTGTTCATACCGTATGATAACGAAATCGCCAATTGCATTAGCAACACTTGCTGTCACTGTAGAGGTTGACTCTTTATGGTTATTTTTGTTGTTATTAGTGGAAGGCACAACAGGATTGGATTTAGAAATGTCTAATAACTCATCATTTAACATCATTGTCAAATTCGCTCATTGGAGAACAGCTGCTTTCCCTTAATGATATTTCTTCATTTGTGTCATCACTGCTCGTCTCTGTCTAGATTCTTCTTTTTCCTTTGCTGACTCATTTTAGTGATTTTGGTACTTTTTTCAGTGCTGCAACTAGCTTCATCTTGAAGAGGAAAGTCTGATGCAGATATACTCTTTCCAGGAGGCACTTTCACTTTCTTCCGTTTCTTTCGTTGTTGCAGATTAGTTAACACATTTCTCTTGCGCTCCAGCTGCTCTAAAAATGATTCTCCTAAAGTGTTTTTAATATTGAAGCTTTCGTTTTCCATTACTTCCTCTGGCAGTCGAGCCAAAACTTCGTCTTTATTAGGTGGATAAATGCCACATTTCCTAAAGCCAGATGGTAATATTTCATTAGATCTCTCCTTGATGTCCATTAATTTTTTTAATAAAGCAGGAAACTGGTTTTTAGGGATTGTTCCACATCTTGCTCCCAAAACCGAGTCTTTCCATTCATGTAAGAGTTTTCTCCAATTTCCCTTCATAGACCTAAAAAAGCCACATCTAATGGCTGTAGCAAGTGAGTAGCATTGGGTGGTAAGGCGATAAATGATATGGAATTTTTCTCGCATTGTCTTATGACCTCAATGTTCAGGTGGGAGCTAAGGTTATCTCCTATGATGATTTTTTTACCGTCTTGGTTTTTTAATATTGGTAGCATAAGATTTATAAACCAATCTTCAAAGCATTGAAAGTCGAACCATCCAGACTTTGTTCTGTTGTACCGCCCTTGCAAGGTCCATTTTCTATCCAAGTTTGCCAAAGTTTTTTCGATTTGTAGACAACGTACACCGGCGCTAGTTCACCAACAGCATTTCCTGCAATCATTATTGATGTGCATGATTTGGTTGCATTTCTAATCTGCTCTGGATATTTGGTGCCACGCTTCATTACCACCTTTGTAGCTCCAGGATCGTCCCCCAAATTGGTTTCATCGTAATTCCATATGTTACATGGAGGAATGTCTTTGATCTCGTTAAACAAGTTATCAATATAATCATTTAAAACTTCACGGTTTACAGGAGCTCTAGAAACACTGATATTTCTAGCGACTCGATTAACCAACACTTGCTTGTGTCTACTCAAAAAAGATGCAATCCAATCTCGACCTGGAGTATTTTGGTTAAATCGCATCACGGTTTTACCTCTTCTATCTAGATAAGATTTTACTACAAATTTCAAGTCATGTGTAGTTACGGGAAAGCCGTAAGTGCCCACTGCGATAATATGTGCAATAAGTGATTGTTCTTCGTCTTCATTCAGCGCTGTTTGTCCACCACTTCGCAGATTATTTCTTTTGTGCATTTTTGCGACTAACGTATTCCGATGGATATGAAACCTTAACAGAAAATTGAAGCAAAAATTATACATTTTAAAGTTATTTTCTCAAAGAATAATTACTTTTCTTCAGCTTCGCGGTAGGTAAGGGTTTTTGCCCTTAAACATCGCAGCGCTTCTTGTAACGTTTCCTCCGTATAATTCCTGTACTGACGTGATCCAGGTACCCTTTTGTACTTGCTAGGCGTCTTAGAAACAGTTGTCACAATCTCAACCGTCAGTTTGTGACAAGAAAATATGTCACAAAGTCTCCCTACAAAACGTCAAACTATTATTAATATTTACTTTACAGCCATACAATCAAGTACTTAATCTGAAATCAATATGTAAAATGCAGTTAACATATTATAGAACACTTTTAGTACCTTTGGCTTCCTTCAATTTCCTTGATCTATATTCTACAGGGGTAATTTTTCGAAGTTTTTAAAACACGTGAAAAGCGGAATTTTTAATCGAGCCAGACATTGGCGACACGACTGCACCCTGAGACCTTCACGCTTGTACTGTCTCTAGGCAAAACATTAAACGTACGATCTGACCAGAAATGACGCTGCTTACGTCACATGTCGGTGTCACAATCTCAAACTTAACCCTTAAATGCATGACTTTTTTTTAATTCCGATTATCATTGATTGATTGCATTGGTCTTAATATGGGAAAAATAGGGAAAAAATCTACATTATGTTTTTTTACTTTATTTTTAGAAAAAACTGTTTGTTGCCAAATGGCAACATCATGTATTACAAGCCAAGAGACTCACATGTGAAAATTTTTAAAACACTTGTTCTTCCGATTTAAACAAAGATCTGCACCGCATTTTTCGCATTTGGTGTGCGTAAAACCTTTACATTTTGGAAACTTGCACCTCATCTTGGCTTCTTGAAGGACTGGCCAGTGCCCCGTTTGGTCAGTACGAACTTCCATGGGCGGCAGGTGCTTCATTGGACCCCTTGTTCTTCTTTCTTTCAATTCGTTTTCCAGGCTAGTACTCGGACGACCGCGTTTGCTAGAGAGAGCTCTGACATTACACAAATTATAAGCAACTTCTGCTCTAAATTGAGCTTGGTTTTTTGGCTTGAAACCAGGCTGCTTTTTCGAAAGCACTCGTTTGTAGAGTAGCCAGGCATTTACCAAACTCAAATCCAAGAGATAATAGAAAATACGCATGTACCATTTGCGGCTTTTCAGTTTTATCTTATATCTTCCCATGAAGCTGTCTAGTAAATCAACGCCCCCCATATGTCGGTTATACTCGGAAACAATGAATGGGCACTCAACTTCCACAGATTTTTTCTCTTTGCGATCGAATCGTTTCACTTTGGAGGTAGGTTTTTTTCCTGCGAAAGATGACGCTAAAGTTACATATTTATTATCTTTCCACACAACAGTAGAAATGTCAACACCGTCTACTAAAGCAACCAACTCGTGGCTTGTCCCACGTTCCGCTTTCTTCATAGCAGCTTCCAGTGGCAATTTGCAATTTGGTATTCTGTTTCGCCGTATTGTGCCGAGAGAAAGAATTCCTTCTTTGGCCAAATGTACCATCAGCTGCAAAGATGTGTAGTATGTAATTACTTCCTGGATAATCCTTTAGTTTTTCTTGAATCATATTTAACGTCGGAACAGAATTATCTTTATAAAAACTGTAAGCAATTCGCCGGATGACATCCTTATCACCATCGTCTATTCTCTTAAATTTTTCTCCCCTCTTCTTCCTATTTGCCGAATGGTATAATACATCTCCTTCTTTGATAACACGGGAAATTGTAGAAAAAGACAATTTAGTCAGTTCCACGATTCTTTTAACAATAAAAGTATTGCACTCTTGGTTATTTTCTCTTTTTAAGCAGTCATACATGTTCAAAATTATTCTTTGACACTGTACATTTAAATCTTTGTTCTTGAACTCTTTATCACAGTTATCATCTTCGGCTTCAAGTTCGTGAAAAGGTCTCCAAAATGCCATTTTTATAAATAATATTAAGAACTACACTAACTCAAAACCAAACCTACCCACTAAACGTCTATGTGAAAATACACGATAACGATGGGCCACTTGCCCGTCGTCGACAGCAGGTGGATGCAACGACAGCCAAATAATGTCACAAAATTGTTTCACCGAATGCTTGCCGAACATCAATATTTTGAATGGTCGATTGTACTCGTCCTCTTCTGTTATACCAGGCTTTGTAAAAAAAATTTTTACGAGTTTTTAGGGGCTGTTTATGAGTAATGGTGTATTAGTGATCAGTCTTTGTAAGTTGGAAATATTCAACTAGAAATGGATAGACTATACCAGGTACATTATGAGCCCTATAAACGTACCAAAGGGCGTTGTGATACTATGATTAGTAATCTGAATGTCATATGCGCTGGCTTGCTAGACTAGTGAATTCAAAAATGCCGCCCCCTGACGGGGTGTAAGGGGTTCTCACTACCCTCGAAAGATACGTCATTATGAGCCCTATAAACGTATTTTAATTTCCGTGTCAGTAGATGCCTCGCGAGCCTAAATTTTTAATGCTTTCGAATTGATATGGTTTTTCGTCAGCATTCAATTCTTGCGGCTGAAGTCAGATTACTGGATAGGGATCAAATCTAACCCATTTATTATGTATGTAGTACATAGGTGGAATTATGGAGGTGCACTCTATTTCTTCAGCATGTTCTCGTAATATTCATGGCACTGGAGACAAGACCGGATCAAACGAGAAATAAGTTATGCTTTAAGTGTAACAATCCAAGGCACTACCAACGAGATTGTCTTGATACTAAACGAACAACTCCAACCAAGTTTACAATAACCAGAATAGAAATACTTCTACAAGGGCCAGAAATACAACCACTAGCAACCAGCAACAACGAATCTGCTTTAAATGTAACCAACCAGGACATTTTGCTAGAGAATGTACCGCCGAAATTGGGTCTTTAAATTTAAACTCCGACGCAGCCGCTTCCCAGCCCCAAAGCCCGGCTGCCATGGAGGCAACGTGAGAATAAGTGAAGGTGTTAGTGTAGGGAGAAACATTTGCGAGTGGAAAAGAATCTCCAGGCCCTGCAATGTTTCTAAGGTAATATTAGCTGAAAAGTTATATTGGGCACTGATAGATTCTGGAGCTGTTTTATCCCTAGTGAAACCCTCAGTTTCTCAGGGGTTTATACCGTTACAAAATAGTGGAATTAACTTAGTGGACACTCAGGGTAATAGTATTCTCATTTTAGTAACACTTGTTTGCGTGTAGGCATTGGGCCAAGAAGAATTGTGGAACATGAGTTCAAAGTACTTGAATTTGAGAGTTTTTAGACAGATTTTATATTGGGTTTTTGCATGAGCATGGTGAAACTATTGATTGGGGAAAAGGAGAAATGGTACTCCTAGGAGAAAAAACTATCTCTATATGAAGATAATTTGGGAAGTTTATATGGAACTTTAAATGGACAACATGTTCAGAATCGGACGCATTCACACACAACTACCTCCAAGAAACATTCATCGTTGCTGCCAACAACGAGGGATGTGGGCATTCAAACGATTGGCAGTCGTTTGGAAGCACTGGAAAAACCAAATTCAGGAGCGCATGGATGTCCTGATGTTCAACTCGTATGTTCCGGTGATGCGAATTTTAAAATGGACCTAAGAGCTGCCGAAATGGAAGGCTTCGAAGTCCGGGGAGAATTTTTTGATGATACTCATTATGTGGAAAATGAGGAAAAATCGTGGAAACTTTTACTAGAGGAAGATCTAATTTTACCCCCAAGAAGTGAGGTGATTTGTTTAGCTAGTATAGCTGGTTATTCAAGAATTACGACTCAGCATGTTGTGATAGAGCCATGTGAAGATTCTCAGCAGGGATTGCTAGTTGCGAGAAGTCTCTGTAAAAGGGGCGCCAAGGTGCCTGTGAGACTCATGAATGTATCGGATAAGGATATGCTAGTACAGTGAAGACAAAGGATATCAGTCGCCTTTGAGGTGGATATTGAAAATATGCCTGATTTACAAGAGCAAGCTATTAGAAAAATAAATTTAGAAAGTAATACTAAATACAATGATGTTATCCACATAATATACGATGCACTCATTGTAAGTAAGATTTGCAAATATCTGTCCCCTTTCTGTCACAATCTGCTGCCATATTGGCCCTGCTAAATCTTCAATTTCTATTGTATCGCGAACATTCCATCTGATGCGCCGATCCAAGTTTAAAGATACCGGGACATGTCCAAAAGTAGTTGTTTTGTAGATTTGCATTTTACATGGAGTTAAATGGGTAACTCCCTTATTTTAGGGCCTAGAGGGTTGAGACTTCGTATTAAGGGGGTAAGTTTGGGACACCCCTGGGATGCGGTGTTGCCAACTTGTGCACTTTTCCCCTAAATTTAGGAAAATTCTATATAGGGACCCCTCGTTTATCCCTAAATTTTCTTTTTTCAAAAGAGGTTAAGGATTGGTTAAGCAAGCACTTACAATTGGCTGAACGGATATGAAATCTTTGGTATATTATAGTTTAATTTTGACTCTGAAACATGATTCAGTCATTTATACTGACAGTTGTCATCAAAACATTGCATTGTATCTTGTCACTGACATGTTTCATTGTAAACATCGAAATGATCCAAA
Source organism: Ips typographus (assembly GCF_016097725.1). Lineage (NCBI taxonomy): Eukaryota > Metazoa > Arthropoda > Insecta > Coleoptera > Curculionidae > Ips > Ips typographus. The sequence continues at coordinate 5,023,773 of NC_138434.1, forward strand.
TATATCGATTTTGTGAATCTTTGGTATAATTCTAATTAGTCGTAGAAAAAATAGACTTTAGAATTCGTATGAATTGACCATCACATAATATTAATTAAATTATACAGGGTGGGCCACGACGAAACACATCGATTGACATTGGGAAAAGTATAAATAGGATAGTTTTGATAATTTGACAGGATAACCAATCCAACTGAAACATTTTCAAACTTTCTTATTTTAAATGAAACACACAAACACATATTAGGATTTTACAGAAAATTCTGACCAACTTTTGTGTACAAATACCAATTTGAAATACCGTAAAACCCTCCAACATTGCCCAGTAAAATTCAGTTATTATAATGTACCTTTTTTTACGATTATTAATATATGTATATAAATTATATATTTATCAATATAATAAAGTACGTGCGTCTTAAGATGTCTAAGAACTACACAAATACACTTTGATATGTCAAATTATCGTATTTCCCGTGATTTGACGGTAAAAAAATAAATAGGGGGTGCGCAAAGTTGTATACCAACTTTGCTCTGTCTTTAGAATTCTATGTTTGGAGCAAACTGACAACGAATTTAGCTACTTTGCCCACAGAATATGTATATAAAGCACTATTTTTGCAGTGAAAGTTGTAACAGTTTATTTTCCATTCAAAATGCAATGGCAAATGATGTATCAGGAACGTCGACATTGAATTCATCCGGAAGCTGAGTAGAGTCAACAATTCTCGGGTGTTTACTTGGACCTTGGTCGGATTCAGCGGTCGTCTTTCGTTTACTTTCTCTTGCAATCGGATGAGTTCGGAGTTGAGAAGAATTGATTATAAGGTTTTGCATGCGCGGTCTAGTCTGTCGTTTAATTAGATTATGTTGTGTTACAATCTTTTTACTTATTGCTAATAAAATTAAAACTTTTCTCGGTCGTGGATAATTGAGCATGAGATAGCCCTGCTAAGCAACACTTTTGGGTTTTAAGGTAGTCGAAAACATACACTGAACTAGGTGAAATGTACAATCTATATTTACAAATTTACAGTTTCCAAAGAATAAAAACAGTTAAGGCTGAAGGCTTAAAATTTACTCAGGAAATTACTCGAACACAGTTCTAGGGCTGTTGCTAACTCTTAACTTAAAACATACCGCCCTTACTGCCAGATTTACTGGAGCCGGGGACGAATCAGAATGCAGCGCTACAGCACGATCCTCCAGGCCAATGTCGTTGTTGTAGAATACCTAGGCCGAAATCAAGAGCAGCAAACAGCACCCAAAAACAATAAGCTAACTGACCTTGACTCGGTTAATCTGTTAAGTGGCAATAAGCCAGAATAAAGGTCCACTTCCAGTGGTTACTACAAGGGTTAACCAAGCCAAGGTCAATACTTAAAAAGTCAAAACAGTAACTATTACTCTAAATGCTATCAAGTTCAGTTCTAGTCGCTTTGTGAATCACAATAAAACTATAACCCACTAACCAGGCGAAATGCTCCATCCAAAACAGTCACCACACTCTTGGTGGTTTAGCACGTGGCTATCCGCTGGCCAGTCATCCAGCAGGAAAATAAAATGGTGCCTGAATCTTTGTTCCCTTTCAATCCACCAATCCACGAACTCTTAGCTCCCTGTAGCTACCGCGTGGGTCTGTCCACGGCAAATCAACCAACTACCACTCCCTGCTTGTTTCCAACAAATTACCCTGCTCTGACTCCAGGAGACAGGCTTTGACCACAACCAGGAGGGGCCCTTCAGATAAATCTAACCTTAAATACCCAGGTTAACACATGTCAAGAAAATTACCTATTTATTTCCAAAAAAGGACGAAAAAGCAAAACGGCCCGCTTCCAACCACTGGAATACGGCCACCCTTAAATAAAACCAACATTAAAACCTGGGTTGCTTCTAGCAAATTAAGGCAACTTACCAAAATGGCGGAAATAACCTCACACACACGCATGTCACAAAATCGAACACCAAGTTCGTGGATCTCGCTCGATAGTCAGCGTGAAAAAGAACTGGCCAGATGACAAATTGGCCTTTTATAGACTTGCACAATTCTAGAATCTTAGCGAACAAACTTTTCAAGTTGGTGATGCACCATTCTCCTTGAACTCTATTGACACTATTGACATTGACTGACCGGCACAACAAGAATGACAACCAACAGTCACGACCATGGAAGTATACAGATGTTAAAGACGATTCAGTCGATGTTAACTCTGAATCACGGACAAACAAGTTACGGGCAAGGTTAAAACTTACCGTAACACACTCCCATAAGTCCCCCAATTTTTTTATATTAAAAAAACCAATAGCCAAAAGTCAATCCCCTATTCAAGAGTACGAAGGAAATCACACCAAAAGAAAAGAGATTCCTACTGGAAAACCAACAGCCTGAGTACAAGCATGCCTTCAACTGAGTCATATAGCCCTTAAAATAAACTAAAGCTCATCTAAGTCATGAAGTGACTACAACGAGAAAAAAAAAACAGGATACCAGTCAACCTGCTCCAGTCTTCCCCGTTAATAATATCCCCATGAAAGGCCGTCATGCCCCCACAAATCTCCAACCGGCTTATGTCCAGAAAATGATACAGGGTTGGACATGAACCAACATTGCGTAACCCTCACACTGCAGGAGGGAACCTCGTTTGTCAGTCTTGATTGGGATAAGCAAAAACAGGACTTAACTCCCACAGAGTACCACAGAAGGAAGAACCTAAACGGATCACCTGGCAGGTGAAAATTAAACAAAGAAATGAACTAAGAAAAAAACAATTGTCCACCATCAAAAGGAAAGGTTTTTGATAGGAACCCTTTCTCGAAAACCCGAAAGATACACCGAACGGTTAGTGTATCGATAACCACACAAAATTTAAATTTAATCGGGGTGTTCCGAATGAAACCACCGCCGCCAAATAGAGACACAACCAGTCCAAAACATGAAGAAACCAAAAAAACAAAATGTTGGGCGCCAGCATACCTTAAGTAAAGGTGGTATACAACCTTAATGAAGAATGAACATTACAAGTGACTCATCCTTGCTAGGTCACTCAAAGAGTGCTCACCAAAAGCCTAACACAGGACGCAAAAGAAATTTAAAATTTTACTGCAATTATCAATAACAAAATTTAATTATAGAATAGAAACTGCTGGATATCCCTGTTAGGTCACTCAAAGAGTGCTCATCGAAAGCCCAACACCGGACATCACGTTAGAAACTAAATTCAAAACTCAAATGGACTAATTGGGTCTCTAATCCCTCAAAAGAAAAACATTTCCTGTCAACTCTGACATGAAGGTCAAACCAAAAAAAAACATCTACACCGACATTCAGTAGACTGTAAAAGAGTAAGCTAAACTTACAAACTTTTAAAGTTATTTATATCTAATTAGGTCACCAGCGGTGCACTCCAAAGCCTAATCCAGATATCATACAAGTCAAAATGATCTGAAAATCACAATCAAACAAAACAAGCCCGCAGTCTACTCAATGTCTCAATGTTAAACAACACTACAAAACAGAAAAGTCATAATCGGATAGAGTACTCGTAAAGCAAGAGTAAGAGATAAAGTGTTGATCGGTCATAAAAAGTCAGGTACCTAAGCAAAATCCATGTAATCCATGCATCCAATAATTTTGATCCTGTTTTTGAGTATCTACGCAGTAAGTTTAGTGGTATTAAATTATTTAGCATTGTTTGTAGAAAAAATATTGTTCTCCGCTGCGCGTCGCGCGGCAAATTTTATTCTCAGCGCATTAAAGGCATACTATTTGCGCTTAATACATAAATAACTATTATAAAATGTTTAAATTCTTTTTTTCTCAGTTTTCTCTCTGGGGTTACTTTGATTTTCTGTGGAATTTAAATAATGAAAGGATCGTTTTTTAAAGTTCACATAATATACCAAAGTCCAGTGTTGTCCTCTCTGGTTTAGCGGTATTAAAAGTTCTGTAGCATTTTTTATTATTGGCAAATTAGCATTTTTAACTACGGGTATCTAAAGGTATTTTAGAGTTCTGCTGAGGAAATATGGCTGTTCCTTCACACCATGAAATCACAGTAATATTCGAATTTAATTATACTTTATATTAAAACTAAGTCTATAGTTATATTATCGAGCCAGTATATCCTAGTAATTTTCTCGTAAGCTTGAGGTATTTTTAAAGTTGAATAACTCTCGTAGTTAATAAAATTCACTAAATATATATCTGCTATTTCCAAATTTACTCACAATAAAATTATTATTGATATTTTCCTGATAATAAATAATATCATTTACAAGACCATTACACAAAAATTTTAAAATTGTAAATTTGTTTACTTTGTTATGTTAAAATCCTTGTCCTTAAGATACATTTGGCTGGTAGCTGCTTTATAGTACTACCCAATTTTCTTCACTCTTTTACACCAACTTTCTACATGTTTTTTCCGTTTTCTTTTATTTACACTGCACGATTTTCTACTAATTTCAAATTCCATAGTTTTATGTGTAGCTAGAACATACTTCCGAACTTTTCTACAAAACCTTGAAGGTTTTTGGCGCAGTTGTTTTTGAAGAATTTGATTTTTTAAGTAGTTAAAATAATTTTAAATTGTTGCGTTCGACTTTCTTTGTTAAACAATAATTGCCATCCATAAAGGTAAATAAGTGAGATATATTTTTAATAGTGTTTAAAAAAATCGGATTGTAGTATTTATTTAGGTTATCAATTCCATCATTGCATATATTTTTTGAAATATATAAGTATCGATAAAAAACGCAAAAAAAATTATTTACTATAAAATGTATCTCTTTGATTAAAAATCTTGTAGCTTCGTCTTCGTCACTCTCAATAGTATCAATCTCATCCGATATATCCACTTGTAAGTTGGCATTAATTTCCAAATTATATTTCTCCGCGTTTTCTACTGATAAACTTAAATTTCGAATCAAGTAATATGGTGAAATATTCGTAAAACGTTTCTACCTCATGGATGTTGCTCATGGTGGTCAGTGTTGCTAAAGTCTCTTTGAGTATGGTTCTAATATTTGTTTCTTTAAAATGTTCATTTACTAAAGACGAAAAAATGTTCATCATATGAGCGCAACATAACTGTATCGGAGTAATACAGTTGCTGATAGAACCCTTTTGGTAAGCTAAGTCATCACAATAATTATTAATATACACTAACAGTGGCTGTTTAGTAAGTAAATTACATATAGCATGTATTTCAGCAAGTGAAAAATATGTCACTACTCGATCAAAAGTGAGCCAACTGTTTTTAAATTTGAGCCAATAGCTTTTAAACTTGAGTAACCAGTTAGCTATTAATGTCGTGTCATGAGTAGATGAGATCAATTCGGCAACTAGACATACGAACTTATTACCAGCTATGTCTGACTCAACTTGAATAGCACCGGCGTTTAATAAGATTCGCTTTTCTCTATCAAAGCGATCATGTATAGATGGTCATAGTATTACACTTGGCAGTGGCATCTAAAAACAAAACTATTTTCTTCTCTGACTTTTTTATTTCTTGAAGTATTATCTCATTCTGTTCCCTGCTAAACATATATACACTTAGAGGTTCTCCAGTAAATTGAATATACTGTCTATGTACCTACTCTCTCAGAAGAAGGAAACCACAGGTGTACAGGTAATCCGCTTTTATTCAAGATAAAACTACAATGGTCTTACCCCCAGATTGCCAAGATGGCGAGGATCATGACGTACGGTGTATCAGTGGGAGTGGTTACTGAGGTTCGCGGAGGGCACGCGCTTATCGGGGGTGGTAGGATATAATAGAACCCTAGACTAGTGTCCCAGGGCATTCACCACGCCGAATAAGACGCTATGGTACTGCTAAAGGGAGATAAGCCGGTACGGCAACTAATGCTACTCGCCCGTGCTATTTCCTTTAACAGGATCCCGGGTGTTTGCACTTGGTTACCACCTGCTCCACTAAAAGCTACACAGATGGTGAACCCAGACTATCCCAGAGATCAGTCAGTGACCTCCCTCTGGGGTAGACTCCAGAGTTCGGTGATTAGTACGTGCTTTGAAGCTGTATTATACCCACATCATGACCCCAATTCGCCGATCTTGTTTACATAAGTCTGGTATTGGGGGAGACCGAAGCAAATGCAGGTACGGAACAGTGTAATTACTATGTTACAATATTACGGTGTTTGTGATTCTGAAACCCAAAAAATCAACTTCCTCTCTACCAAAGTGGCACTTTTGAAAGTTAATGTGTATGTGATGAACGTTAAGTTTGGCCAATACGATTGAAACATGTTTATAATGTTGTTCAAAGGTCTCCGAAGCAATCAGAATGTCATCGATGTACACAAAAACGAAGTCCAGTCCCCTTGGTCGATGAATCTCTCAAACGTTTGTCCGGCATTTCGTAACCCAAATGACATCTTTTTAAATTCGTATAGCCCAAATGGGGTTATTACTGGGATTCACTGGAAACTGGAATCTGCTCGTACGATGTCTAATGTAGTAAAAAAATAGTTTTATTAAGAATGTAGACACAATCTAACATGTTCTAAACAGGATATCTGTCGGGCACAGTCACAGCATTAAGTTTCCGGTAGTCACCACATAGCCTCCATTGTCCATTTTGTTAGGGGCTAAAGATGTAAAGATGATGATAGATTCAGCGACCATCTGTTCAAATTCTTTTTTTTGCTGACAGGTATTTTTCAGGAGGTAACCGTCTAGGATGACTTGTGACTGGTACAATGGCAGGAATCGTCTCAATTAAATGTTCTGCTGTCACTGTTGGCATGTTCGCTTCTGGGGTGTTGATTTTGTCTAGATACCGCTGTAGAATTGCTTGCCAAGTAGTGCTGACCTGTGAAGTTACAAAACATGATATAGAAATGGAGTGGTATCTTTATTGATTGTAATCTGGTTAATTCTGGACCTGATGTCAGTTGTGTTGTCGATTACCTCATTGTTGGCTACATCAACTAACTGACTGATAATGTCTGAAGAAATCTGCGTCCAGGAGTGGTTTGGTCACGTCACAAATATAAAAATCACACTTGAATTGATGACAATGGCTTTTTCCATAAGTATAGATGGGTGTGCCAGTTGCTGTATAAAGTGCTGTTCAGGCTTTAAATTTTGGAAGTTAAACTGTAAGCCGGGATAGTGAATAATTCAATAAATAAACGGAAATGTTTCATAAAATTATTTAATTCCCCTCTTGAGCACACATTCCGACTTCATCTTAATCTTCAACTCCAACTTACTAAGACGTAAATGAGATTACATAAAATTCATACCGACAAGTGACATGACAGCTGTCTGTCATACACTAGAGATGTTCTGAAACTTACTAATAATAAACAAAGTCAGATCACAATTCGGCCTTCCTGACCACCATCATTACAAAATTTATAGCAACATCATTATACATAAATTGGTGACATAAGTTCATCAAACATAATTTTAAGCATAATAAACGTTACATCAACATAATGTCTTCAATCAAGACACATAACATAAACTCAGAAAAAATATTATTCATCATAAGTCAATCTTAACACACATAAACTTTATTTATTTTACCCTTTTGATAAATGCTAAATAATAATACGGATGGGGCATTATTAATGCTTTTATTAAAAGTGTTATTCATGGTGTACTCAACTTCATTAAGTATAGTATCTCATTTGCGTAGTTCGGGAGTTAGTTTGGCTAACATTGGTGTCAAATCACGATTAATCCGTTCTACTTGCCCATTAGCACGAGGTGTCCCAGCGGCAATCAAAATATGTTGAATATTTTGTTCTTCCAAAAATGTCTTAAACTCATTTGAACAGAAACAAGAACCTCGGTCAGAAATAATACGATTTGGACGACTATAACTATTAAAATAAGTATTCAAATATTTGATAATTTCTCTGGTACGAGTGGAACGACAAGGATAAAACTTCACAAATTTAGAAAAAGCATCAACAATCTCAAAGACAAATTTATGATTTCTTGGGGTGTTTTCTAAAGGTCCATAATGATCTATGTGTATTGTATCGAATGGTAGATTTCCTTTTGGTATGGGGTGTAATTCCCCTTCCTTCTTGCCAGGAACTGGTGAGTAAGTTATACATCTTAAACAATTTTGAATATGATCTTTTATAGATTTTGACAAATCTGGAAACCAGTAAGAGCGAGTAATTAATTCAAAAGTTTTGTCGTGACCCACATGTTCCGATTTATTGATTTAGGAACGTAAAAAAGTAAACGATTGTTATATTTCCGAAAAACTAAACCCTGTCTCAATTCATAGAGTGGAAGAACTGCCAATTTTTCAGAAAGTTTGTTGATTTCCGGATTCTTAGTTTGTGCGTAACACAGGTTTTGTTCAAAAGTCGTTTCAGAAACGATCATACATTCATACGTGCGACTTAACGCATCAACATGCTGCATCTGCGTTGCCGTTCTATGCTCTAATACATAATCATAATTATGCAAAACCAACGCATAATTCGCGGATTGATATCTTTTTTCTTTAATGCCAACTGTAAACTATTGCAATCGGTGACTAATTTAAATCGAAGTCCACTGAGATATATTTAAAATCGTTCCAAAGAATAAACAATCGCAAGCATTTCTAACTCGAAACTATGATATTTAGATTCAGCATTTGTAGTTCGCCGGCTAAGTAAAAAACGGGATGGAATAAATTATCTGCCTGTCTCTGCAATAATACTGATCCATAGCCATGCGCGCTGGCATCACAGTGTAGTTCAGTTTCTAAACTTGGAGAGCATCTTGCAAGATGCTCTGGGCTGGCAACACAATCGGTTTTTTACCTCTTCAAAAGCCTGTGAATGGTTTTCAGAAAACTTAAATCCATTTGCATAATTTGATTTTTTTAATAAATCATTAAGTAGTTGAGTTAAGATCAGAAAATCCTTTCACAAAGCGCCTAAAATAGGATGCTAAATCTAAAAATCTCTGTAATGCTTTTAAATTTGTAGGGACTGGATAACTTGAAATAGCATTTTTATTTTGCTCATTAGGCTGTATGCCATTCTCTGAGATATCATATCCTAAATATGTGACTTTAGTTTGCAAAAATGAACACTTGCCTAGTCTGAGAGTTAACTTGTTCTTATTTAAAACGTCATAAACTTTATTTAAAAGTTCCAAATTTTCTTTAACAGAGGAGGTTGCTATCATAATGTCATCTATATAATTAGCAATCTTACCAGCTTCAATCAATGACCGAAATGAAGTATTAATAAACCGCGAAAACATTACCGGACTGTTCTTCAAGCCAAACGGCATTTTTAAATATTCGAATTGACCATGAGGGGTCACGAAACTTGTATATTTAATTGAATCAATCGATACGTAATGAGATACATCTTTTAAATCGAGCTTAGTAAAAAACTTTTAATCTCGCAATTATTCAATTTGGCCATCAATCGACGGGAGTGGAAAATTGTCTCGACGGGTAATCTTATTTAAATCTCTGAAATCAACACACATTCTAGTCTTTCCAGACTTATTCTTAACAAGAACTATAGGAGAACTGTACTGTGAATTGCTCTTCTGGATAATTTTCCTCTCACATAAATCTTGTATTATTTCACCTACCTCCTGTCTCTCTTTGTATGATAAACGTCACAGATTGTAATAAAATGGATTGTGTTTTTCACACATAATATATCTCTGCCTATTAGACAAGAATGATTCATATCATAATCAGGAATTACATAAAGCCGTACACATAAATTCAAAGTTTGAATTGAAACCTTACCATTGAAATGAGCCTAAAAGTTCAATATTTGTCTGATTCATGCCAACAAATCTTTCATTGTCACTTGTTGGTTCCAAAATATAATAATTAGTAATAAATTTTGACTGAATAAAGGAAACTGGACTTCCCAAATCTAATATAGCTTCAAGTGTAAAAGAGTACTTAGCTTTGATGTCTTGGATGTTCACGGTAGTAGTCCTAGCAGGTACCAACGATCTTCTGGCCTCGTCTACACTCGGCTTCTTTCCTTGGACAGTTGTTTGCTCTATGTTCCAGGGCACCACATAGAAAGTAACTTCCAGGTTTCCGCTTTGGTTTGACACATTGATTTGCTAAGTGCCCTGGCCGATTACAGTTGTAGCATCTCCTAACCTCACTGAATGACTGATCTGGTCTATTGGAGTACTCACGATTCCTATCTTGACTAGGTCTATAAGAAATCGGTCTGGGTTGAATTCTTGGTCCTAGTATTGGTCAGACATTATCATTCCTATGCCTTAGACTTCTTTCACTTGACAGCCTTTCATAAGATAAGATATCTTGAAATAGTTGGTCTACATCAGCATGATATTGTCACGATCTAATTTTTAGTCGTAACTCGGGGACGTGTAGGCTGGGGTCGTAGTAAAGTTAAACTCAAAGATTGGATAACAAAAACAACAACGTTTATTCATAGAGAGAAACAAGTAAAGTTGAAGACTGATTTTATACACACTGTCAGACATAAGTTGGCTTATTTATAAGTTATGGACCTACTTACATGGTAATAAATGCACAAACCATTTTGAACCGAGGTTACGTGTCAGGGTAGAGTTCCCTTAAATTTTGCGACCGAACCGTTTAGTTTCGCGGATAATTTCTGACTCCCCTTTTCCAACATTTCTCTGCTATTTATTGTCAGGTATTGAGATCCCTTAGTCAGTTCAATTTCTTAATTGCTTGTCTAAGCACTTGGATCATTGTCCGAACAATTGATGACTTACTGCTGACTGGCGATTGCAACACCTTCAGTTCTAAAATGTTCGATTGCTTACTTTTTAATTTGAGTGGTCAACGACTTGTTTCGGTCAATGGTAGATTTTTGCTGACTAAGTAATTAACGAAAATCTACTTGTGACACATTCCCCCGGCCGACAAAAGGTAGCCCCTAGCTTTTCACAAAATTAATTTAAATCAATATTTTATAGGCAGAAAAACTTTATATACAGGGTGTCTAAAAAGTCTGGAATATTGCAAATATCTCGAAAACTGCTGATTTTATTTTTCTCAAAATTTGCGTCTTGTTAAAGTAAATAACAGCGCATGACGTGAGGGTGAAATGAGGTTCGCAAGTATACAGGGTCAGTCACAAAGTATACCAACTTTCTTAATTCAAACCTAACACACTGTATATTACTTCAGATTTTAAGAGTACTTATAAAGGCCAATTCAACGATATACGATTTTTTTTTTTTTTTTTTTGTACCGACCTATAACAATGATAGGTGTAACAATGACAGCTAACGTCAATATAATGTTAAATTAATTGGCAAATTTTCCTATTACTTAAAATGGTGTTTTTGAGTGAGAAGGATACTTAAGATGTCAGTCTTTTCCTTCTTCTTTCTTCTCAAAAAAAAAAAAAAAATCGTATATCGTTGAATTGGCCTTTATAAGTACTCTTAAAATCTGAAGTAATATACAGTGTGTTAGGTTTGAATTAAGAAAGTTGGTATACTTTGTGACTGACCCTGTATACTTGCGAACGTCATTTCACCCTCACGTCATGCGCTGTTATTTACTATAACAAGACGCCAATTTTGAGAAAAATAAAATCAGCAGTTTTCGAGATATTTGCAATATTCCAGACTTTTTAGACACCCTGTATATCATGACAGTAGATATTATATAAGAAAGGCGAAAGTGGTGAACCTTGCGGAAGCCCTTGTTCAGGACAAAATGGGAATGAAAAGGTACTGTCTATGCGTACCTCTAATTGTCTGTTGTCAAGTAAGTTTTTAATAATGTGAAGTAGATATTTTGCTGTCTTAAGCTCATGTAGTTTGTACAATAGTCCTTTATGCCAGGCACTGTCAAACGCTTTGTTGATATCCATAAATACGCTTGCTAATTTTTTGTTATCTAAGTGTGTAGTTTGTAAGTTATTTATTAATACGAAAAGTGGATGTATGGTTGAATGTTTTGGTTTAAAACTTTGCGCAACATTTCGGCATGGCTTTCATTATCCGGGTCAAAAACGTTTCGTTTTTTATCTAGAAATGCTTTATTCAGTTTCTACACTAAATTTGTGTAATATTCACGCTGAAATAACTTACCTTGCTGATAAAAATTAACAGTAACAATCTTACGAGAGTACCCGCGTGGTGTCTGAGAGACGCGCTTCAAATAAATCTCGTCGTGTTCTTTATACAATAAACGCTTGTAGAACTGCGGTATTTTCTGGATGCTCAGTGCAGAGTTGCCAACCTTTTAATATCGCCAGATAAAGAAAATAAAGTAGCCAAAATGTAGCCAACCCCAAGAAAAAAAAATCGCCATAAATTCGCCAAGAAATAAGATGGGTCGCGTTCGAGTTTTGTTCTTTTCTATTTTGAAAGCCATACATTTCCGGCGTTGGTTTAAAGTCTTTACAACATTGTTACGTAATTTAGTTTTAGTAGCATTCATTAAACTAGATTTTCTTTCGACTTGCATTTGAAGTAGGCAATGAAAGTAATCAAAAAACAAATCTTCCAATGTTTTCAAATATCCTTACAACCTCCGGATTTTTATGATAAAAAACTGTTGTCCAAAAAGTTTATGAATTTGGTAAAATTTGATTGCCATACCACTCAGCCCAGTTGATTTAAATCAAAGTATTGTTGTCAGTTATACATACTTATTTTTTCAGTATCAATAAAAACATTGGTGAATGGTAGAAATGCAAATTGTACCCGCAAAGTTTGAGACAAGCAAACAGAAGGACTATAAACTTTTAAATCTTTAAAGTGATTGAGATTTGTGGGAAATCTATCTATTGTGCCTTTCAATAGACAATGAACATATTTTTTCAATCTGTCCTTTATATTGATGAGATCCTGGGTGGATATTTTATTTTCATTTAAGGCTAGATTAAATTCAATACCCAGTTCAATGTTGTTTGTATCAAGAAGAGCTAAATCATTGGTTATATTGTTGAAAACATGATTAAAACTAAGAAATACAGGCTTAAAAATCTTTGCAGCCAGAAACATTATTATTGTTTGCACATCTTCAATTGTAAAGGTAGTAAATGATACCCCGGCAAGTTCCCTGTATTCAATATATATTTGCTGAATAAATCGCTTATATTTATAGTACTCTATTATGCCTACTCATACAATATAATATAGGTTGCTGTGTATACATAAAATACTTATAATAGCAAACCGATTGATGCAATACGATTAATAAGAATACTTAGCTATGCATGTCAATGAACTGTTACAACTTCAACTAACTATGTTACACCTGCAAGAGGGATCCTTTTGTGGGCAGCTTTGCCTGCTTACTTTTACTCCTGATGACCTCCTGACTGATTTATTTAATCAGTTTTGAGTAACTTGGATCACAAGTAGTGATCAAGTTTTTGATTGTTGTCCAAGTCAGTTGTTTTTGTTGCACTTTAGCTGTAAAATTTATATATCTCTTGTGTTTATCTAGTTTTTGGGGTTAAACTAGAAATTTTAATAATGGCTCTCCAAATTAATGCCTTGCAAGCCCATGAGCTAGATTATGAAATTTCTATCAGATCTATGAAGCCATTGGGTACTGTTGATCAGAGACGTAAAATTTTGAGGGGACTGTTGGCTCAAGAAAATGCCAATCGTTGTCAAGTGTCGAACCCATTTGAATTTGATTTTGATGAAAAGGAGCTGGCGTTATCTATTGCATCAATTAAGGTTAAAATAGTAGGTTTTACCGGTACATCTAGTGATCCTTCATACAAAAACATTTCAACTCGGCTCTGGCATGTCTCAGGCCGACTTAATCGTATGAATCATACTTCTGATGAGGAAACTCAAAGGAAGAATGATTTATATGTTGAGATATTAACTTTGGAAGGTGATCTCGATGCTAAAGTTTTTCCAGCTGCTTCAACTCCTCTTGACCCAAATTTGGGTTCTGTCAGTTTTAATGGTAATGCAGTTAATCAGGTTGTTAGCAAGTCTGTTCCTGTACATAAATGGGGACTGCAAAAGTTTACTGGCGAGGGTTCATTAATGGCTTTTCTTGAAAAGGTAGAAACCTTTAGAATGTCTCGTGGCTGCTCAACAGATGAGGTTTTTGCTTCTGCTGGAGACCTTATTGTTGGTGATAGTCAGGTTACTGAAGACGGTGCGTTGTCTTTGTCCACGGAAATTTCCGTTAATCCTGTTTGTGCTAAAAAATCGTTTGATGACCGTCCATATTTAAATGTTAGAATTTCTGATTGTTCGTTTTTGGCTTTGATCGATACTGGTAGTTCTATCTCTATTCTGGGTTTTGATGGTCTGCAGATACTTAAAGACGTAGACTTATGTTTGACCGAAGATTCGTCATTTCACGTCACTACTGCTGACGGAAACTTACAGAGTGTGTCAGGTTATTTTTGGGCTCCTATAACTTTAGGTAATGTTACCAGACTGTTGAAAATTTTAGTTATTCCTTCTTTAAAACATGAGTTGATTTTGGGCATTGATTTTCTTAAAGCATTTAATATTCAATTAAATTTTAGAAACCTGTCATATCAATCAATCTTTAATTCAGTGTCTGTTATAAATAAGATTCAGTCCGCTGAAGAGTTAGCTTTGACACAGACTGAAGAACTTAATAAGATCAAGGATCTGTATAAAACTATTGCACCAAAAAATAAATTGGGTTTAACCCATTTAATTAAACATACCATTAACACCGGTAATGAAAAGCCTGTCAAACAGAGACAATACCCATTATCATATGCAATGCAAAAGTGTCTTAACGAGCAGGTGGATGAAATGCTAGAGCTTGGTATAATAGAACCTTCTAATTCACCTTGGTGTTCGCCTATGTGGCTTGTCAAAAAAAGTGATGGCTCATTTAGAGTGTGCTTGGATGCCCGGAAGCTTAACTCTGTTAGTATTCCTAGTGCATATCCAATGCCTCTTATTGATTCTATTGTCACCAAGGTTCGAGATGCGAAGTTCCTGTCTTCGATTGATTTAAAGCAAGCTTTTCATCAAATTCCACTTGATGACACTTCAAAAGAGAAAACCGCTTTTGCAGTGCATGGTAGAGGGCTTTTCCATTATAAAGTTTTACCTTTTGGATTGAATGATAGTGCCCAAAGTATGTGTCGATTAATGGACATGGTTATAGGACCGGCTTTAGAGCCTTATGTATTTTATTATCTTGATGACATTATTATTGTCACACCTGACTTTGACACACACTGTGAGATTTTGAAAAAACTATTTATGCGTCTTAAGGATGCTGGTTTGACTATTAATTTGGACAAAAGTCAATTTTGTAGGTCGTCTCTCAAATTTTTAGGTTATATTGTTGATCGTGATGGGCTTAGGACCAACCCTGATAAAGTTTCTGCTATTTTGGATTACCCTGTTCCTAAAAATACTACGCAAATTCGTAGACTTGTCGGTTTGATAGGTTATTATCGTAGGTTTCTTAAGGATTTTTCGTCCCTATGTAGTCCAATTACAGATCTTTTGAAAGGGCGTAAAAAAGGTCAACCTATTGTTTGGACCCCTGAAGCAAGCATTGCTTTTGCTAAAATTAAAGAGGCACTTACTACTGCTCCTGTTCTTGCCAGTCCTGATTATACCAAGCCTTTTAGTTTAATGTGTGATGCTTCTGACACAGGAGTTGGCTGTGTGTTGTATCAAGAGGAGGACGGTTTGGAACACCCTATTGCCTATGCGAGTAGAACTTTGAACAAATGTCAACGTAAATATACAACCACTGAAAAGGAATTGTTAGCTGTTTTGTTTGGCATTGAAAAATTCCGATATTATTTGGAAGGGACACATTCTACAGTCCATACTGATCATTCCTCTTTAGTTTGGTTGAATAACATGAAAAATCCTTCTGCTCGTATAGCTAGATGGATTGTTAAGTTATCTCAGTATTCATTTAATATTGTGCATAGAAAGGGTGTTGCCAATACTGTAGCTGATGCTCTTTCGAGAAGTTTGGAAGATGATGCAGTTTTAAATTTGACCAATCTAATTTTGGATAAATGGTATCGTGACATGTTAGTGAAAGTTCAAGAATCACCTGATAAATTTCCGACTTTTAAGGTGATTATTTCCCTCATTGTACTAGCAGCCAATCAAATTCCGAGAACCTTTCTAGTTCCACCAATGGAAACCGTTTTATACTGATTAAATCCCTGGCTGCTAAAATTTAACAGTGATTAAACACCTCCTACCTTTTTCGAATACGTTTTTTTGAAGAAAATTTGATATTAAACGAAACGGGATTTAGACACTTATAAAATTTAAGTTATCTTCTTCAATATTAACAATTAATAAATCACTGTAACGTAGTTTTCATTAAATAATTACATAAATTAAAATATTTTGACGTATGATTGTCAATTTGAAATCTAAACAAAAATATACATGACTGAACGAAAATCTGTCGTCTGCTGGGGTGAGTTCAATATTATCATTAATTTCATCAGGTTTAGTTTAGTATTTATGTTCTAACTAAGGTGTTTTCTTGTTAATAAACTAAAATGTGAGTTTTCAGGAAATAATCTTGACATATACCCCTCGGCGTTCACGTTTTATCACGTAAAATGTGCATTGGTAGGTTTTTTGCAAAATTTTTCTTTTAGGCAAATGGTTTCGACTCAATCATTTTCCAAGCAAAATTTTGCAAAAAATCACCTATGCACAGTTTACCTGATAAAACTTGAACGTCTCGGGATATAACCTATGAAAAATGACTGTCTTTATAAACATGTATTTTCTAAGTACAACTTGGATGGCAATGTTGCCAATTGGAAAATTGTTGTACCTACGGCTCATAGACAGGAAATTCTTGAAAAGTTTCACGATCATGAAACAGCCGGTCATTTAGGCATCTCTAAAACGTTGTCTAGGGTTGCTGAACTGTATTATTGGGCAAATATGCGAGATTCTGTTTACCGTTATGTTAGAAAATGCACTATTTGCGCTGCTAGTAAATCTAGTCATTTACCCCAGGCAGGTCTTATGGGTCAATACCGAAAAGTTAATTTTCCTTTCCAGTTATTGTCAGCTGATCTTATTGGTCCTTATCCAAGATCAAAATCGGGAAACCAGTACGTTCTTGTTGTGGTGGATTGGTTCACTAAATTTGTACTTGTGCACCCTATGGCGAAGGCGACTTCTAAGGCCATAGTTAAGTTCATAGAAAATCAAGTTTTTCTTTTGTTTGGGGTTTGCCAAATTTTCTCTTGTGACAATGGTAGTCAGTTTACTAGCAAGGATTTTAAAAATCTCATGACTAAGTATAATGTCCAGAAAATTTGGTATAACGCTAGATATCATGCACAAGTGAACCATACTGAAAGAGTCAACCAAGTGATAATCACTGCAATAAGATCCTACATTCATGAAAATCACAGGGATTGGGATAAATCTATTTTCCAAGTTGCCCAGGCTATTAGACTGGCTAAACATGAAATTACTGGTTTCTCTCCTGCATTTTTAAACTTTGGCAGGAATATACCTGTTGATGGTTCATTTTATGGTTTAATTAGTGATAATGCTGACAATAAGGTGGAAATTTCTGATAAAGTGCATAACCCCAATACAGTTCAGGAATTACCTAACATCTATGAAGAAGTTCGGAAACGACTTCATAAATCTTACATTCAAAGTAAACAACGTTATGATTTTCGAAAGAGAGATGTTAAGTATCATGTTGGAGATCAGGTCTGGAAGAAAAATTATGTTTTATCTAAAGCAGTAGATGGTTTTGCTGCCAAGTTGGCACCTAGGTACATTCCGTGTACTATTTCTAAAGTCCTCTCTAATTTAGTATACCGTTTGGTTGACAGGGATGGAAATAATTTGGGAGATTGGCATGTATCCGACATTAAACCGGATGTGACTTTAAGTGACGAGTCTGAGCATTCTGATGCTCATTCGTCTGACTGATTATTGAGATTTAGTTTTTGTTAGGATTGACTCTAACTTTGTATGCAATTCCGTCGGTTTAATAGGTGTACACCAATTGAGTCGGTCGTATGTTTTCTAATTGATTGAATCCATAATGAACAAGTTTTTGTTTTCTTGTTTTGGTGATAATGACATTTGTTACCTAACATCTTTTTCAATAAGTGTCATTATTAAGGGACAGTGGCGGGTACTTATATACTCAATTGTTTAATTGAAAGATTCTGTGGATACCGTATTACCCAGAATAACACATTTTAACATCGTGTATCATTTTTAATTTAATTTAATTTGACTTGTTTATTATTGGATTTAATTTTTCTCGATTGTGACTTTAATTGATTGATTTTCCCGCTTTGGATACTCCCCTTTATTTGTTTGTTCAGGAATGAGTGTTACCGTGTGGTTAGGGTTCCTGGAATGATTTGGGAGTGTCAGGGAGTATATTTTTCCTCAATTGTGACTTTATTGATTTTTCCCGTTTTGGATACTCCTCTTAGTTTTTTGTTCAGGAACGAGTGTTACCGTGTGGTCAGGGTTCTTGGGACGATTTAGGAGTGTCAGGGAGTCAATTTTTCTTTTGCTCGATTGTGTCAATTGTTTTTCCCCGCAACTTGTATGCGTTAATGTTTAATCTTGCGTACATGTAGGGAATTTCATTTTTTTTTCTATTCTCTATTTTGTCTTGTTGTCAGTTTTGACAATTTACCTGATTTTGACTTTTACCGGATTTGACTTTGTAACCACTTTGCTTTGTTGTAAAGGGCTGAGCGGAATTGGGTGCCGCCATAGTCACTTAACCTTTAAGGTTTTTGGGAGGGTAGTTCATGGGGGGAAAGTCTTAGAGTCCCTGTAAGTACCTTCATGGCCCTGGAGTACGGAGACTTTCTACTGTGTTCGACCTCAGCCCCAATTGCTTGGTTGAGTGGGATTTGGCGTCAGTGGTTTCGTTCGGAACACCCCAGTAGATTTAATTTTTTTTGTGTGGTTACTAATACACTAACCGTTCGGTGTATTTTTCGGGTTTTCTAGAGAGGGTTCCTATCAAAAACCTTTCCTTTTGTTGGTGGACGATTGTCTTCTCTTTCCTGTTAGTTTTCTTTATTTCATTTCCACCTGCCAGGTGATTTGTTTTGGTTTCTCTTTCTGTGGTTTTCCTGAGCGTTGAGTCCTGTCTCTGTTTATCTCTACCGAGACCAATGAATGAGGTTTCCTCTCACATAACGAGGTTACGCAACGTTGGTTTCATGTTCAACCCCGTTTTAATTTTCTGGACTTAAACCGGTTAGAGATTTGTAGGGTCATGACGACTTCTCCAGGGAATATTGTTTGAGTGGGAGACTGGAGCGAGTCAACTGGTACCTTGTGTTTTTTTTTTCTCCTCTTCAGAGCTACTTCATAGCTGTGATGAGCTTCATTTTCGTTTGAAAGGTTGTATGTCTCCTTCAAATGGTATACTGGCGCCCATCATTTGTTTTCTTGATTTTGGTGGTTTATCGTCTTTTGGTTTGCTTTTCTTCAGGTCAGTTTCGAGGTGCTTTTTCACTTAAAAAAAAAATTGAACAAGTTTAATTTTTTTTTTTGGTTACTTAGGGGAGTGTGTTACGTACGAAATAGAGTTTTCGTCCGTTAACTCGTTTGATTTGTGTTTTTAATGTACTTGGTGTTAGTTACACTAGTAGACCGATTCCGATCGCTTAAATCCTCCAATTGCACTTTGTGCACATTTTGTTGTAAATGTGGGTGCGTGACCTGATAAGTTATCAGGTGCCGTAGTCACGTGATTGGTTTCGATTTTTGTCGGGGAAGCGTCGGTTTGTGGTCGTGTTTCTTTGTGTCAGGTGCCATGTGGCCTATTTAATCACCCCACTTTGTGATATCGGTCTCTTTACCACTACAGCACCCGAACTGCCGACATCTGATCTTTTTTCTGAGCGGTGTGGCGCGTGTGTGATTTTGAATTTTTAATCCGTGATCATCTGGCCGAATTACAGGTAAATTGGTTTTATTGTTAGTTCTTTTGAATTGTTTTGTATCGGCCCAATTTTCCAACACAGCATTGTGTTCGGCCCAACCGGATATTCAGAGATTTTTCCAATCGGAGATTCAGGGACTTTTCCAACCGGAGATTCAGAGACTTTTCTAGCCAGAGATTCAAAGACCTTTCCGACCGGAATTTCAAGGGTTTTCCCGACCGAATAACATTTCAATCGGGGACTGAATCAGCCTGACTGGGGCTGCTTTGTCCAGAGTTTTCCGGACCAACCCACGTGTTGGAAAAGCCGACCACCGGCCACAGAGTCTCAAAAGGTCAGAATCGAACCACCACAATTCCTCACTTGATTTAGTTTTATTTAATTTTATTTTTATTTTTTAGTTATATTAGTTTGCTCTAAACAACTTCAGCACTTGTCATCACCTCTGGTCACCTTTTTCGGTTGCCGGAACAAGTGTTGAAGCTGTTTGTTCGTTTTCCCTGGTGTTCTGCTGTTTTCTGCCTTAGGTACCTGTCACCAGTCTCTGGACCCCATTTCCTACCTGGACATCAGCGGTGGCCACTACTGACTACTGGGAAGAGGATACTGGAGGTTCCAGGACCCAAACATCGTCTTAAGAACTGGTAAGGGCAGTTAGAGACAGTTTGGCACTGGGAAAACTTTTCCTGTTTTTTTTTTAAATTTCAAATTTAACTTTTCTTGTTTTTTTTTTCCATTTGTTTTAAATTTAACTTCAATTTTGTTTTCTTTTATTTTAATTTAAATTCTTTTGATAATTTGTTTCTCGGCAACTTTTGTAAATTTTGTAAATTTTTGTAAA
This sequence comes from Ips typographus, assembly GCF_016097725.1. Taxonomy (NCBI): domain Eukaryota; kingdom Metazoa; phylum Arthropoda; class Insecta; order Coleoptera; family Curculionidae; genus Ips; species Ips typographus. The sequence goes on from NC_138434.1 coordinate 5,044,513, forward strand.
GTTGTAAATATTGTAGTTTTGTTTTTTAACTTGTAATATACACGTGTACATATACCGGTTCGTTTGATTTCCTGCAGTATATCCAAGTGTGTTCATCTATAGCTAGTTATGAACTCATGCAATTAATCCACGACCTTGAGCTATCTAATTAAAAAATGTTGAAATCTCATTAACGTGAGGTTTCATCATAACATTAAAAAGGGCATGCTTGAAAATTACCGATGTGCTTGAAAATTACCGATCCATTAGCATATTGACTTCTTTGCTGCTGTTACTGCTCTTTGAACGAGCTTTTTACAATAGAATTGTTAATTTTTTCGGATCTAATAAATTACTTTCTAGCTTTCAGCATGGTTTTCTGCGGGGTAGATCTGTGGAGACAGCAATTTTTGAGTTGACCTCTGAGATTTCAGAGGCTCTGGAGGAGGGAAATCTCTGTGCAGGGCTCTTCGTCGATTTGTCCAAGGCGTTCGACTGCCTTAACCATAAAAGTCTACTTTGTAAACTTAATAGATACGGTATTAGGGGATGTGCTTTCTCGTGGGTAGAGTCCTATCTCAAAGGTCGTACTCAGTATGTGACAATAAAGGACAAAAAATCGGAGAGCCTTCAATTGAAATTAGGTGTACCCCAGGGCAGTATACTGGGTCCTCTTCTTTTCATTATTTATTTGAACGATCTGCCATATGCTCTTCATAATGATAACTGCTTAATAAACTATGCAGATGATACTAATTTGATCATAAAAGAGGCAAGTCTATCAAAATTGGTATTGCGGATAGAAGAACAATATGACTTAATAAAGAAATGGTTTGATAGTAACGGCTTAATTTTAAATTCAGACAAATCACAGTGTGTTTTCTTCAAAGCCAAAATTGGTATACAACGGTGTTTTCCTATCGTTTTTACGTTATGGCATAATTTTTTGGGGCAGTGGAACAAATCTGGATAAAGCTTTTATTATTCAGAAATTGGCTATAAGAATAATATTCAAACTGCAATACCGAGAATCGTGCCGCGGTGTTTTTAGAAGAAGCGGACTCTTAACCGCCCCAGTATTATACATTTATGAGTGTGTTGTTTTTTTAAGGAAGTATCCTGAAAAGTTTCTCCGTTTTGAAATAACACATGGTTTTGACACGAGAAATAAATTATACAGCTCCAATAGAATAGACCTTGAGTGAGAAAAACTGTACCTACTCTTGTCTTATGTTATACAATAGGCTGCCTGTATCATTAAAAACAGTGACAGGTTTGAACAGTTTTAAAACATCCCCTCATTTGTACCTTTGCAATATGAAGCCATACTCTTTGGGTGAGTATATGAATTTTATCGGCCCCACCAGTGCATGCTCATGAAGTGTAATTCAATGTTTTGTTGTTTTAAATTTGTTGTAATGTTCGATTTTAAGGTATATTACATAATTGACAATTACATGCTAAATTTCAGTGTAACGCGGTTTTATTGATTGATTTTTAATGATTTATATTGTATTCATTTTTAAATTTTAGTGTGCATTTGCACTTTAATTCTGTATGACCTGTTTCAGACTTTGTGTACTTACGCAAATATGTTTTGAAATAAATGCCTTTTCGATTTTTTTGATTTTTTGATCTCATTTAAACAATTTGCAATACGTTGTATTACATACCTTACAGTGTAGGTATATCATGCTAGAAATAGTCTAATTAAATGTATTGTCTTGGGCAAGAAAAAGGCCTTGGCAAGAAATTGGTGAGCCTTCCTGTTCTACTTCTGTTGTTCTAGCCAGTGAGGGTACGCCCCCTAATGTGGAAGAAAACTTAGAGGAAACACCAAGAAAAACGAAACTCAGAAGGTAGCTATTCCAAGCTGTAAGCAAATGCCGTGTTAAAGAAAAAAAAGTGAGAGTGTTAAGGCAAAAAATAAGACGGTATAAAAAGAAAATACTATGTTTAAAACAGGTTACTAAAGATCTAACAAACAAAAATTTACTACCTCTAGAAAATTCCAGGGTACTTAATAACTTACCTGGAAAAACCAAAAAATTACTGAACCGTAAGTTGGGAAAAAAAAACCAAAATATTCTCCTGAGTTACGGAAATTTGCTATAACCTTAAGTTTCTTTTCCCCAAAAGGTTATGATTATGTTAGACAAGCTTTTGACATATGCTTGCCACACCAAAGTACCATTGGAAAGTGGTTTAAAAACATAAATGCAGAACCTGGTTTTACTACAGAAGCTTTAAACATTTTAAAATCTCATGTACAAATGTCCACAAAAAAAGTATTGTTGTTGGCACTTATCATCGATGAGATTTCTATTCGTAAACAAGTAGAGTGGGATGGAAAGAAATTTCATGGTTACGTGAACTATGGCATTAATCTTCAAGATGATGACAATGATATGGCAAAGGAAGCTTTTGTAATCATGATTAGCTGTATTAATGGGCAGTGGAAATTGCCAGTGGGATATTTTTTGACAAATGGCCTAAACGGAAAGAAAAAATGTTCTCTTTTATCTCAGTGTATACAATTAATTCACGAAACAGGTGCTTTTGTAGTATCATTAACTTTTGATGGAGCACCATCAAATGTTTCTATGGCCAATATTTTGGGTTGCCAAACTGAGTTTCAAATTTTAAAACCATTTTTTTCCTTTAATGAAAAAAATATTTACATTTTTTATGATTACTGTCATATGCTAAAACTAGTATGAAATACATTTGGGGAGCGAAAAAATTTTATCGATGACAAGGGAGAACTTATTAAATGGGATTTTATTAAAAAGTTGGAAAATCTCCAAAATTCGGAAGGGTTGCACTTAGGTAACAAGATCCGAAAAGCACATATTCATTTCTTTAAACAAAAAATGAAAGTTAAACTGGCAGTACAGCTGTAAAGTAATTCAGTTGCTGATGCATTGTCGTATTGTGAGGAGGAACTGGCGCTTGAAGAATTTAAAAGGTGTCAACCAACATGCAAATTTATTAGAATATTTAATATTGTTTTTGACATATTGAATAGCCGTTCGCTTGTACCTCCAGGATTTAAAAAAGCACTTTGTGAAAAAAATATTGTCCTTACAACAAATTTCATAAATGAAGCAATTAGTTATATTTTTACATTAAGGTTTGCTGATACTGGTGAGCTAGTCATAAAATCTACAAGAAAAACTGGATTTTTGGGATTCATTATATGTTTAAAGAGTGCACTGCTTTTATATAATGAATTGATTTCCCAACAAAATTTTTTAATATATCTGCCTCTATATAAAGCCAAGATCATTTAGAGCTCTTCTTTAGCTCTATACGCTCCAAAGGTGGTTGGAATAACAACCCAACCAGTCGACAGTTCAGTGCTGCATACAAAAGATTGTTAGTTAGGACAGAAATTCGAGATAAAGGAGTGGGGAATTGCATCCCTCTAGAGGATATCCCAATTTTGACAGGGTCAAGTAGATTTAAAAATCCTGATTTAAATATTAATTTGAATGTGTCGAGACTACTTTCTGAGGATAACCCAGAAAAGTATGCATTACAAACAATTTGGAGTGAACACGAATATATAATGAATACTAATGTTATTAGTAACTGTTCACTACAAATTGTTATTTACATAGCAGGTTTTGTGGCATATCAACTTAAAAAAAGTATTAAGTGTGAAGAGTGTTTAGGCGCTTTAAGTGGTAATCGGGAAAATTTCCTAAATTCATTAATAACAAAAAAAAATCGTGGAGGCCTTACATACCCTTCTAAGGAAATTATAGAAATATGTAAGATTTCTGAACATTTTTTGCGGATTAATACATTAAACCTGACAAAAACTAATATTGTAAATATATTAAAAAGCAAAATTATGTTTAATTCAATACAAAATAATTATTTTAGTAACTTAAACGATCATGTTTTAAATTGTAACACAAACCATATTTATTTTTTAACAGAATCCGTTATTTTAAAATACCTTAATATACGCATACATTTTATAACAAAAAGGCAGTCTGAAATTACAGATCCTGTTAGAAACCAGTTAACAAAACTAATATTGTTTAAAGGCCAATAAGTTTGCACAACTTTTGTCTCATGTAAATATTTATTTTTTTATAAGTTTGTTAGGTTAGGTAGTTTAATTATTGTTAATAAATTTTTAGCTAGATAGATAGTTCTACTAAGTTTTCATAATAATAGTTATAGTTTTATAATATTATTATAATAAAAATGTACCTATGTATTTTTTAAATATACCTGAAAATAACAGAAATTAGTGTAATACATTGTGTCTATTGATTTTTCCCACATTAAACAACTCAAAAGTAATAATAACTATAATTATTTTTTAACAAAGACTACAACAAATTCAAACAAAATGGAAAAACAACCCACATAACTGGACCATACTAAATCCTCTGTGTCTCACAAGACAGACAAGACAATCTCGCTTCCTATTTCCTACAACTACCCTACTAGAACACTTACACATAGCATAATCCTCAAAACTACGTTAGACTAACTTTTTTTTTTTTTTTAATATGTTATTTTGTAAATACTTTACCTAGTTAAGTTATACTTTATTTTGTAATCATATTACAGTATGCATTTCTAATCACATAGGCAGAAAGACCAAACTGGTCGATAGCCTGTTTCGTTGTAAACGAAATAAAGATTGTATATATATATATTTTTTAACATTATTATTATTATTATTGTGTTAGTAAAAATCTACATTCGCTTTTGATGATACGCCACTGGGTCAATCGGTCTCGTGACAGATTGCTTCAGGACGATAGATGACAGCACTGAACACCCGATCATGACACACCCGGATTTGACAACACCCGATTATGACCTCAACTTCATCTTTTGGAGCAAGTATTATTAATGTTTTCTGTTTTTATGTTTCAGGTAGCAGCCATGACCAATCCAGCCAGGATAAAGAAGACCAACCCACCCCACCAACGACTTTCCCCCCGGGTGGCGAGAACTTATTCTCAAAACTTTTCTTCACACTTCAAATGAAGTCGCAGATAATCAGAATGTGGCGTCAGATCACGAAGTTGCTACTTACACCTTAACTAAGTCGCAATTTCAACCAGTTTTAAGAAGTGATAATTCAGTTATGAATTGTCCGCTATATCAAATAACTACTCTCAATCTCAGGTTTTGTTAGCCACCGCAGTCGTCACCCTATTTACAAATTCTGGCAAACATATACAAGCTAGAGTTGTGTTTGATAGTGGAAGTCAAACATCTTTTATAACAGAACGATTAGTTAAACAGCTACAATTACCTGTTTCCAATTGTAATGTTAATGTTATAGGAATCAACCAGAATGTCTCAATTTCAAATGAGATGATTGACCTTAAAATTAACTCAAAATTGAATAAATTGCATACTTTCACTGTTCCTTGTGCTATTTTAAAAACAATAACAAGCAATTTACCTCAAGTACCTATAAATATAAATGCCTGGAAAATACCTTCAGAAATTGAGTTAGCTGACCCAACTTTCTTTAAACCCAATGCAGTTGACATTCTTTTAAGTGCAAGTAGTTATGCAGAAATGCTCTGTGGAGAGATTTTGCATTTGGGTAAAGGTATGCCAGTGCTTCAAAAGACCCATTTGGGCTGGATTCTTTTCGGTAGCATTCCTACTGCTCAATTTAATGTTAAAAATAGTTTATCGTTTTTTACAAGAACTTCTAGTTCAAATGACAATGCTTGTATTACTAAAACTCAAGTTGAAAACACTGACGCTTACTAGATTTTGGGAATTGGAAGAAATTTCAAATCTGCCAATTTTAACTCCGGAACATGAACTTGCTGAAACTATATTTCAGAATTCTTTTAAAATTCTTGATGATGCCGATGATGGTAAAATTCAAGTAAACCTACTGTTGAAATCTCGCGAAGAATATTTAAAACTCGGAAACTCGTATTCTGTTGCTCTCAGAAGATTTTTGAATCTAGAAAAACGTTTTTAGCAAAACCCGGAACTCTTTTGTAAATATAAAAATTTTGTGGACGAATACGTCTCTCTAAATCATGCGGAACGGGTGCCATTTGCTTTATCCAATGAAAATGACAAAAACAGATATTTTATGCCTCATCATTGTAATTATGCCTGCCTCAACATCGAAGTTAAGTAGCTTGACTACTAAACTTCGAGTGGTGTTTGATGCTTCTTCAAAGTCATCTTCTGGTTACTTGTTGAATGATATTTCCTTGAAAGGCTTTCAGGTTCAACCTGACTTATTTGACATATTATGTAGGTTTCGAGTGGGAAAATATGCTGTAACCACTGATATCGAAAAAATGTATAGACAAATTGACATCAATCCCGAACAGCGTTTTTTGCAGTCAATTCTGTGGAGAGAATGTCCAGAATTACCCCTCGAATGTATTCAATTAAGAACAGTATCGTACGGTACCACTTGTGCACCTTATTTAGCGACTCGTACTTTAAATGAAATTGCAAACTTGAATAAAAATAAATACCCTTTGGCCTCTAAAATTTTACTATCTCAAACGTATATGGATGATTTACTTTTTAGTTGCGATTCCATTAATCAATTAAAGCAAACATGTAGTGAATTAAATAATTTGTTAAACTCTTATCAACTAAAACTACATAAATGGGCATCCAATAACAAATCACTTTTAGAAAGTAACTCTAGTCTTTTGTCAGCAACTTGCAAAAATCTACAAGATATTACTGGGTCTCCCACTGATTTGAATAAAGTATTAGGTTTATGTTGGCACTCAGAGGCAGATATTATTACTATAACGACACCAACAATTATCAATGCAAAATTCCCTTTGACCAAAAGAAAGGTGCTTTATTAGCCCAGACATTTGACCCTCTCGGTTTAGTAAATCCAGTGATTGTAAAGGGCAAATTGCTAATGCAAAAAATCTGGTTAAATAAAATTGATTGGGATACACCTTTAAAAGGAATTCTTGAGACTGAATGGACTGAATTTATTGAAAACCTACCTAAAATAAGTCTTTTAAGGTTTCCTCGGTATGTTTTGGAAGACCAGGCTGCGATTAAGTATATCAAACTACATGGGTTTGCAGATGCGAGTCTAAGAGCTTACGGTGGTTGTGTGTATTTAAGAGCAGTTTATCAAAATAATTCTGTAAGTTGTACATTATTAACTTCTAAATCCAGAGTTTCCCCAGTCAAAACGGTCTCTTTACCGAGACTAGAGCTCTGTGCTTTATTGATTTTATCAAAATTAATTGACAAAGCTATCTTTTACAAAGAAACGTTAAATATTGACTCAGTGACTCTTTAGACCGACTCTGAAATCGGGTTAGCATGGATAGCTTCTCACCCTTCTCAATGGAATATATTTGTATCAAATCGTGTAAGCAAAATTCAAACATTAACTTCCAATTACAACTGGTACCATATCCCTTCAAAACTAAATCCTGCGGATCTATTATCCAGAGGTACTTCGGCAGAACATATAACTACAAATGAATTGTTATTTAACATTCGATAAATAACAATTATTTTAAAACTAAATGTGTAAAAACCGAAATACCTGAAGAAAGAAAAGTTGTTTTAAAGACTTCAGTTAATGTAATATCAACTCAACACAAATTTTGGAATAATATGTTTTCCAAATTTTCTTCTTTTACGCGCTTACAACGGGTGATTGCTTATTGCCAAAGGTTCATTCATTTAAAAGTTTCAAAGCTTAAACCTGAAATTGGCGCTTTAACAGCAAAGGAGCTGCACTTAATCTGATAATACTGTAACATACAGATTACACTAGGTGCCGTTAACTTAAGTTGCCCCGGTCTCCCCCAGTACAATGTTTGTGTCAGCAAGATTGGCGTATTGGGGTCATGATGTGAGTATAAATACTGTACCAAAAGCACGTACAGATCAATGATCTCTGGGTTAGTCTGGGTATGCCTATTGTGTAACGTAACGTGGAGCAGTAGGTGACCAAGTGCCACACCCTAGATCAGCCCTAGCAAAGGAAATAGTGTGGGCGAGCAGCTTAAGTTGCCGTTCCTACTTACCTCCCTTTGCTAGGTTCTTCACGTCTTTACCGGCTCGGTGAATGCCCTCGGACCGAAGTCTAGGGTTCATTCATCCCCGTTAAAGCGTCGCCCCCCGTGTTCCTTCTGCCCTATAACTTAATAAAAGTGGGTTACTTGTGGAATCCTGTGTGTTCTTCCCCCTCAACCAACCCTTAACGTGACATGATGGAGGCGCCTCGTTTCATCCCCGTCTGCTAATCCCCACATTAGTGGACACGCCCTCGCAGACGCAGTTAACGGCGCAGGAAAAAGGGAATGAATAAAGGGTACAATTTGAGATCCGCAAAGACTGACAGCCCATTTGCACCAAGGCACAGAAGCTCAAGTGTAGGGGACATACGGACTCAGGATACAGAAGGAACACCGAGATACATCACCCTGACCTTGGTACGTCAAATAGTCGCAACCATAACAGAAAAAAGAGACGAAAGACAAAGCGAAAACGAAGAATCAGAAAACGAAGAGAACGTAACGATACGTGAACAAAGGATAATCAAGGAATTAGAAGCGCACACCGGCACGGCACAATGGCAAACATCACAATCTCCACAGTGGAAACAGGAGAAAAAACGCCCGCTTTGCCACAATTCATCAGCCCCCCGACATACAACCCTTGCACAGATTCAGCGCAATCATTCATAGCGACATACGACCGAGTGGCCGTGGCCAACAATTGGAATGATGGCCTAAAAATTCTATACTTTCACTCCTTCTTGCAGGGGGCTGCAAATATATGGTACACAGAATACAAGGAAGGCCACCCTGACAGTAATTGGTCCCTCATATGTCCGGCCTTCAAAAATGAATTCTGCGACGATAACAGCAGCCTACGACTACTTGCGAAGGTTCGAGAAAGAACACAGGGTCCCTTAGAACCCACGAAGAACTATTTCTACGATCTAAGGGTCCTTTATGAAGAATACAAGCGGGAAGTGGATTTCGGGGAATTCCAAGAGATTTTTCAAAACGGTTTGACAACCGAAACAAAGGCTAGGTACTACTGGCTCACGCATTTTCCCAATCAGCCACCTAGATCATTAAAAGAAATTAAATTGCTATGCATCACGATAGATAACGCCCCTACAGAGCCACCCCCACGGCCCTCTACACCAACATTCCGGCCGCAGCGCCAAGCTTACGATCACTCGGGCTTCAGAGAACCGGCACGGTACGAAAACCACCGCCCTTATGCAGGCGAAAGGACCCCGCCACCGCCCAGGAGGGAATACGACACAAGGCACACACCCCCGCCTCAAAGGCGTTACCCTAGCACAAGGGCACGAGACAATAGGCCAGCATGCTATAGCTGCGGAAAAATTGGGCACTTTGCCAGTCTGCAGAAGCAGACCGCATCACCCAAACTTCGAAGGGTGGCAAAATTGAGTTCCGTCACCCTCTCCACTTGGGGGCCAACGCGCAATAAAGTATTGACAATCAACGTTATTCTAAATGGATTCTTCATACCAGCAATAATAGATACAGGGGCGGAGCTGAACATAGTAAGCGATCACCTAATAAGAAACAAGGAAAGAAGCACAAGACACTCTACACTTCTTCTCACGGCAGGGGGCCAGAAAATCCCCAGCCTGGGGGAAACAAAAACATCACTTGAGATAGTAGGGAGCTACGTAGGAAAATGGGACATACGTGCAACTATACTAAGAAACCCACCACAGCCACTCATCTTGGGCATGGAATTTTTGGTGGATACAAAAGCGACAATCGACATGGAAAAGAAAACGTTAACCCTAGAAGAAGGATTGACCATAAAATTCAGCCATCAAGCAAAAAGCACAAGCCAACAAAACCCACGTTTACACCCGCAAAACAAAAAAACTGACCCAAGCAAAGCAACCCAGCAAGCAAAAGCAGGAAAAGACAGAGAAAGGCAAGCAAGTTTACGGTCACCAGAACCAAGCATACACGAGGTGCCCAGATCGATATTTTCCTTCCACAGGGACACGGCATGGGCATTCACAGTGTCCACGACACCCTGCAACGACGGAGGTATTGCTAGAGTCATCAGAAGCCACGCAGGGGTAGAAAAAAGGAATGACTCTTACTTGGGAGAACTGGATTTTTTCTCAAAGAACGGCCGACAGATAGTTCAAATGACGGCCAAAGAGGAAAACTCCCATTCAGTCGCCATCGAACCCTTCAGAAGATGCTGCACAGCACTGAAACAGTGGGCAAATCAACGGAAGATTAGGAGCATCGCCTTACCGAGACTAAGCCAACGAGACGACCACACAAGCTGGTTAACCAACAAAGAAATACTAACAGACACTTTTAGGGACACTAACATAGAAATTTGGATATCGAAAGGAAAAGGAAAAAGGAAAACGCGCGCCGGCAAAGTAAAAACAGGATGGGAAATCCTCCCTAACTATTTTGAGGAAATTCCGTCAGAACAGACCAAATTAAGGGCTACGGAAGATGTGGTCATCATGCCTGGCGAAACAAGAACAATAACAACAGGGCCACAAAATATCCCGACAGAAGGAACACACGTGGTACCTAATGAAAGTTGGTTGATTAGGAATCACCTACTGTGCAGCTACGGGCAAAACAGAGAGAGCCCCAAGATAGAGCTCAAAAACGTCGGCCCGACGCCAAGAATAGTGTATAAAGGCACCACCATAGCAAAAATTGAAAAGGAAACAGCATCCAGTCAGGTATTCTCGGTCCGTCAATCAAACGATGAAAGGATGAACCTAGAGGATCATAAGCTCGAACACATACCAGAAGGACGCTTTAAAGAAAAGTTAAAGCAATTACTGGCAAGTTACGAAGATGTGTTCTGCAAATCATACAAATTCATGGGAAAAACAAACCTTATCAAACACAAGATAGAGGTAACTGAGGACAAACCGGTAAAATGCCGCCCGTCTAAGGTCTCACAGAACGAAAGGAAAATAATAGATTCCCAAATACAAGAGATGTTAGACTGTGGAGTAATAAGACCCTGCCATTCTCCCTGGGCAAGCCCGGTAGTCTTAGTTAAGAAAAAGGATGGGTCCACCAGATTCTGTGTGGATTACAAAAGAACCATCAACCCAGTGACAAAGAAATCCTGCTACCCCCTACCGCAGATAGATGATATATTGACCTATCTAGGAAAAGCCACATATTTCACGACACTGGACATGTTCTCAGGGTACTGGCAGATTCCGATCGAAGAATCCTCAAAGCAATATACGGCTTTCACGGCACAAGGGCATGGCTCCTATGAATTTAATGTATTAAGCTTCGGACTCTGCAATGCTCCAGCCACCTTCCAGCAGTTAGTAGACAAAGTTTTTGGAGATCTTAAGTGGAGAGAAATTCTGATATATTTAGACGACATAATAATATTCTCCGAGAACCTAGATGATCACATCAAGAAGCTGGAAAAGGTATTCACACGGATGAGAGAAGCTAACCTCACGCTTAAACCCAGCAAATGCGAGTATCTGCAGGAGCAAGTAAGAATACTGGGCTATACAGTAAGCGGGGAAGGCATATACCCCGAAGAAGGGAAGTTAACAGGGATTAAAGAATTCCCGACACCAAAGAAAACTACAGAACTCCAAAGTTTCCTGGGCCTATGCAACTTCTATAGGAAATTCATAAAAAAATATTCAGTGTTGGCTCGACCCCTACACGAGGCCACAAAGAAAAACAAATTTCATTGGGGCACAGAACAAGAAGAGGCATTCCAGGAACTGAAAAAACGGCTGACGACAGCCCCGGTGTTGAAACACTACAACCCGAACATCGGGTGCACCCTCCACACAGACGCATGCACAGAGGGCATTGGGGCAATACTGTTGCAGGAAGGAGACGACAAGCAAAACCACCCCATAGCATACATAAGCAGGTCACTATCAAAAGCTGAAAAAAACTACTCTATAAGTGAACTGGAACTGCTAGCCGCTGTATGGGGGATGACGTACTTAAGACATCTCATTTACGGAAGACCGGTAGTAATAGTCACCGACCACCATGCACTCTGTTGGATCCACAACATAAAAGACCACTCTAGGCGGTTAGCACGGTGGGCACTAAAACTAGCCGAGTTCGACTACTCGGTGGTATACAAGAAAGGCAGCAAGCATCAAGACGCAGACTGTCTATCTCGCAACCCCGCTCTACATATAGATAATATGGAAATCGAAGAATGGGATGACGTGCCCACCTTCACCATCTCGACAGTAAAGATAGACGAACTGCAAAACAGGGACAAGGATCTAAGGGAATTAAAAGAAGTAATCGTAGACCCTGAAATAGTACCTGCGACGCAATAACACGACGGAAGGCGAAGAATTTCAGGTTAAGGGACAACATATTATACAAAGCCACCACAGATAAAGACGGCTTAGAATATGCGCTCGTAATACCACGGGCACTAAGAGAGGAAGTGCTATGGGAAGCCCACAACGCACCCACAAGTGGACACATGGGCATGACCAAAACCCTGAGTAGACTAAGCCCAAAGTACTACTGGGACAACATGGTGAAGGACGTGCACAAGTACATCCGAGGGTGCAGGGACTGTCAAGCAAGAAAAGGACCCTCAAACAGGAAACCCTTGGGGCTACTCCAGCCGATTCAAGTAGGGCAAGTGTTCGATCAGCTGGGGATAGACCTCTTGGGTTCTTTTCGGAAAAGTAGTCTGGGAAAAACAACCATTGTGGTGGTAACAGACTATGCAACAGGATACGCAATAACAGCGGCCCTACCTAACGGCAAGGCAGGGCCAGTGGCAAAATTCTTGATAGAAAAAGTGGTCTTGATACACGTTATACCCCGTACTATTCTGAGCGACAGAGGAAAGGTGTTCCAGTCAGAAATAGTGCAAGAGTTACAACAAATAATGGGCGTCCAAAGCACCTTCACCACAGCATACCACCCTTCGTGCAATGGATTGACGGAAAGGCTAAACAAAACACTAGCCGACATGCTGTCTCTGTATTGTAACACGGAACAAACGGACTGGTGTTCGTACCTGCCCTTCGTCACCTTCGCGTACAACACGGCGAAACAGGAGACAACACAATTCACGCCCTTTGAATTAATATTTGCACGAAGCCCGACTCTGCCGTTGGATGCAGCACTCTTGGATAAAGAAACGAGCAGGAATGCCAAAGAGCTAAGGGAAAAAGCGTTGATAATAAGGGCATTGGCCGTAGACAACATACAGAAAAAACAAGGGAAAGATAAGGAGCTCTACGACGCTAAACATAGAGAAGGGGAGTATGAAGTTGGGGACAGAGTAAAGATCCTCGGCGCCCAAATCCTCGTAGTAGTAGTAGCAGTACAAAAAAAAGGGTAGACAATTCAGAGTAAGGGAAATTAGTAAGGTAGTAGAACATAATTATCGTCATAGTACATATCATAGTTTAAAAAAAAAATATATATACCAGGTGTCCAAGAGCACCCTGGACATAGGAGATTAACATGGGAAAACGGTTTTGATTTTTTTGCGCCTGTACGGTTGATTTGATGGAAAAATCGTAATAATGAAAGTTGTAGTACCTATCACGGACTAGTTTTCTGGATTTTTTTCAGATCTCTAACTTGAACCCTTTCGTCGTAAAACACGAACAAAAATGAGAAAATTTAAACTTTTGACCTGCACTGTATAGGCGGTTGTCGGGCAACGGGTAAACAGATCATTGTTGCTGGTACGGTTGCTCGACAACCGCTTATACAGTGCAGGTAAAAAGTTAAAATTTTCTCATTTTTGTTCGTGTTTTACGACGAAAGGGTTCAAGTTAAGAGATCTAAAAAAAATCCAGAAAACTAGTCCGTGATAGGTACTACAACTTTCATTAATACGATTTTTCAATCAAATCAACCGTACAGGCGCAAAAAAATCAAAACCATTTTCCCATGTTAATCTCCTATGTCCAGGGTGCTCTTGGACACCTGGTATACACATATCTTGTTGCATGATACCGGGCCACACGAAAGCAACGCCACCCAACACACAACACAAACACAGGACCAAGGCGAAACACCGGCCAAAAAGGAAAGTCACAGCGTGCGGCAGCACCAGAACGACCAGGGAGCTGGTAGCCTTGGTATCCGTGAACTGAGTAGCGGCCAAGGATGCTGGAACGTTCGGACAAGCCCTCGGGCGCTTAGCGTGATTAGTGGTTTAGATTATAAGACTCTGGATAAATAAAGGAGGACATGAGGAAGTGTTCAGTGGACAAAGAAGATACGAGTTCCAAGTGAACTGCTTTTGTTACTGTACAAATAAACAAAGCAACGTAGCACTTTAGTAAAGGAGATTTTCTAAGTGATGATGATTTGATGGTAAAAGGACCAGCAAAATCTATACCAACACTTTGAAAGGGGAGCGATTTTTACACGAAAATCAGGCAAATCCGCCATTTCTTGATGAAACGGTTGAGCACGATATCGGAAACATGTCATACATTCTCCGATAACCTTCTTTATACTTCTTAAAGCGTTTAAAGGCCAGTATTTTAGCCGTACATTTGCTAATACCGTTTGTGGACCCGCATGGCCCAGTCGAATGTGTTCATACTTCAGCAAAAGATGAACAACATAGTTGTTTGATGGCAGTAATATAGGGTGTTTTTGAGATGCTGAAATTTCAGCATTACTCAATCTACCACCAACACACAAAAATCCTGACTGATTCAAGAACGGCTTAAGATTTAATAGTGATTTCTGTGAAATGGGTTTATTTTGAGATAGCTCCTTGATCATTGTACCAAAATGAATTAATTGTACATTTCGTATTGTCACGTTAAGGGTTGGTTGAGGGGGAAGAACACACAGGATTCCACAAGTAACCCACTTTTATTAAGTTATAGGGCAGAAGGAACACGGGGGGCGACGCTTTAACGGGGATGAATGAACCCTAGACTTAGGTCCGAGGGCATTCACCGAGCCGGTAAAGACGTGAAGAACCTAGCAAAGGGAGGTAAGTAGGAACGGCAACTTAAGCTGCTCGCCCACACTATTTCCTTTGCTAGGGCTGATCTAGGGTGTGGCACTTGGTCACCTACTGCTCCACGTTACGTTACACAATAGGCATACCCAGACTAACCCAGAGATCAGTGATCTGTACGTGCTTTTGGTACAGTATTTATACTCACATCATGACCCCAATTCGCCAATCTTGCTGACACAAACATTGTACTGGGGGAGACCGGGGCAACTTAAGTTAACGGCACCTAGTGTAATCTGTATGTTACATGCCCCTCCCCTAGAAAGTGTTCGCCCCGAACACTAAAATATCCTAATCGTACAAGTCTATAATAGCTTACATGCTATCAGGTGGGATTATGTGGTGGAACGAATCCTTTATTTATCCAGAGTCTTATAATCTAAACCACTAATCACGCTAAGCGCCCGAGGGCTTGTCCGAACGTTCCAGCATCCTTGGCCGCTACTCAGTTCACGGATACCAAGGCTACCAGCTCCCTGGTCGTTCTGGTGCTGCCGCACGCTGTGACTTTCCTTTTTGGCCGGTGTTTCGCCTTGGTCCTGTGTTTGTGTTGTGTGTTGGGTGGCGTTGCTTTCGTGTGGCCCGGTATCATGCAACAAGATATGTGTATACCAGGTGTCCAAGAGCACCCTGGACATAGGAGATTAACATGGGAAAATGGTTTTGATTTTTTTGCGCCTGTACGGTTGATTTGATTGAAAAATCGTATTAATGAAAGTTGTAGTACCTATCACGGACTAGTTTTCTGGATTTTTTTAGATCTCTTAACTTGAACCCTTTCGTCGTAAAACACGAACAAAAATGAGAAAATTTTAACTTTTTACCTGCACTGTATAGGCGGTTGTCGGGCAACGGGTAAACAGATCATTGTTGCTGGTACGGTTGCTCGACAACCGCTTATACAGTGCAGGTAAAAAGTTAAAATTTTCTCATTTTTGTTCGTGTTTTACGACGAAAGGGTTCAAGTTAAGAGATCTAAAAAAAATCCAGAAAACTAGTCCGTGATAGGTACTACAACTTTCATTAATACGATTTTTCAATCAAATCAACCGTACAGGCGCAAAAAAATCAAAACCATTTTCCCATGTTAATCTCCTATGTCCAGGGTGCTCTTGGACACCTGGTATACACATATCTTGTTGCATGATACCGGGCCACACGAAAGCAACGCCACCCAACACACAACACAAACACAGGACCAAGGCGAAACACCGGCCAAAAAGGAAAGTCACAGCGTGCGGCAGCACCAGAACGACCAGGGAGCTGGTAGCCTTGGTATCCGTGAACTGAGTAGCGGCCAAGGATGCTGGAACGTTCGGACAAGCCCTCGGGCGCTTAGCGTGATTAGTGGTTTAGATTATAAGACTCTGGATAAATAAAGGATTCGTTCCACCACATAATCCCACCTGATAGCATGTAAGCTATTATAGACTTGTACGATTAGGATATTTTAGTGTTCGGGGCGAACACTTTCTAGGGGAGGGGCATGTAACATACAGATTACACTAGGTGCCGTTAACTTAAGTTGCCCCGGTCTCCCCCAGTACAATGTTTGTGTCAGCAAGATTGGCGAATTGGGGTCATGATGTGAGTATAAATACTGTACCAAAAGCACGTACAGATCACTGATCTCTGGGTTAGTCTGGGTATGCCTATTGTGTAACGTAACGTGGAGCAGTAGGTGACCAAGTGCCACACCCTAGATCAGCCCTAGCAAAGGAAATAGTGTGGGCGAGCAGCTTAAGTTGCCGTTCCTACTTACCTCCCTTTGCTAGGTTCTTCACGTCTTTACCGGCTCGGTGAATGCCCTCGGACCTAAGTCTAGGGTTCATTCATCCCCGTTAAAGCGTCGCCCCCCGTGTTCCTTCTGCCCTATAACTTAATAAAAGTGGGTTACTTGTGGAATCCTGTGTGTTCTTCCCCCTCAACCAACCCTTAACGTGACAATACGAAATGTACAATTAATTCATTTTGGTACAATGATCAAGGAGCTATCTCAAAATAAACCCATTTCACAGAAATCACTATTAAATCTTAAGCCGTTCTTGAATCAGTCAGGATTTTTGTGTGTTGGTGGTAGATTGAGTAATGCTGAAATTTCAGCATCTCAAAAACACCCTATATTACTGCCATCAAACAACTATGTTGTTCATCTTTTGCTGAAGTATGAACACATTCGACTGGGCCATGCGGGTCCACAAACGGTATTAGCAAATGTACGGCTAAAATACTGGCCTTTAAACGCTTTAAGAAGTATAAAGAAGGTTATCGGAGAATGTATGACATGTTTCCGATATCGTGCTCAACCGTTTCATCAAGAAATGGCGGATTTGCCTGATTTTCGTGTAAAAATCGCTCCCCTTTCAAAGTGTTGGTATAGATTTTGCTGGTCCTTTTACCATCAAATCATCATCACTTAGAAAATCTCCTTTACTAAAGTGCTACGTTGCTTTGTTTATTTGTACAGTAACAAAAGCAGTTCACTTGGAACTCGTATCTTCTTTGTCCACTGAACACTTCCTCATGTCCTCCTTTATTTATCCAGAGTCTTATAATCTAAACCACTAATCACGCTAAGCGCCCGAGGGCTTGTCCGAACGTTCCAGCATCCTTGGCCGCTACTCAGTTCACGGATACCAAGGCTACCAGCTCCCTGGTCGTTCTGGTGCTGCCGCACGCTGTGACTTTCCTTTTTGGCCGGTGTTTCGCCTTGGTCCTGTGTTTGTGTTGTGTGTTGGGTGGCGTTGCTTTCGTGTGGCCCGGTATCATGCAACAAGATATGTGTATACCAGGTGTCCAAGAGCACCCTGGACATAGGAGATTAACATGGGAAAATGGTTTTGATTTTTTTGCGCCTGTACGGTTGATTTGATTGAAAAATCGTATTAATGAAAGTTGTAGTACCTATCACGGACTAGTTTTCTGGATTTTTTTTAGATCTCTTAACTTGAACCCTTTCGTCGTAAAACACGAACAAAAATGAGAAAATTTTAACTTTTTACCTGCACTGTATAAGCGGTTGTCGAGCAACCGTACCAGCAACAATGATCTGTTTACCCGTTGCCCGACAACCGCCTATACAGTGCAGGTAAAAAGTTAAAATTTTCTCATTTTTGTTCGTGTTTTACGACGAAAGGGTTCAAGTTAAGAGATCTAAAAAAAATCCAGAAAACTAGTCCGTGATAGGTACTACAACTTTCATTAATACGATTTTTCAATCAAATCAACCGTACAGGCGCAAAAAAATCAAAACCATTTTCCCATGTTAATCTCCTATGTCCAGGGTGCTCTTGGACACCTGGTATACACATATCTTGTTGCATGATACCGGGCCACACGAAAGCAACGCCACCCAACACACAACACAAACACAGGACCAAGGCGAAACACCGGCCAAAAAGGAAAGTCACAGCGTGCGGCAGCACCAGAACGACCAGGGAGCTGGTAGCCTTGGTATCCGTGAACTGAGTAGCGGCCAAGGATGCTGGAACGTTCGGACAAGCCCTCGGGCGCTTAGCGTGATTAGTGGTTTAGATTATAAGACTCTGGATAAATAAAGGATTCGTTCCACCACATAATCCCACCTGATAGCATGTAAGCTATTATAGACTTGTACGATTAGGATATTTTAGTGTTCGGGGCGAACACTTTCTAGGGGAGGGGCATGTAACATACAGATTACACTAGGTGCCGTTAACTTAAGTTGCCCCGGTCTCCCCCAGTACAATGTTTGTGTCAGCAAGATTGGCGAATTGGGGTCATGATGTGAGTATAAATACTGTACCAAAAGCACGTACAGATCACTGATCTCTGGGTTAGTCTGGGTATGCCTATTGTGTAACGTAACGTGGAGCAGTAGGTGACCAAGTGCCACACCCTAGATCAGCCCTAGCAAAGGAAATAGTGTGGGCGAGCAGCTTAAGTTGCCGTTCCTACTTACCTCCCTTTGCTAGGTTCTTCACGTCTTTACCGGCTCGGTGAATGCCCTCGGACCTAAGTCTAGGGTTCATTCATCCCCGTTAAAGCGTCGCCCCCCGTGTTCCTTCTGCCCTATAACTTAATAAAAGTGGGTTACTTGTGGAATCCTGTGTGTTCTTCCCCCTCAACCAACCCTTAACGTGACAATACGAAATGTACAATTAATTCATTTTGGTACAATGATCAAGGAGCTATCTCAAAATAAACCCATTTCACAGAAATCACTATTAAATCTTAAGCCGTTCTTGAATCAGTCAGGATTTTTGTGTGTTGGTGGTAGATTGAGTAATGCTGAAATTTCAGCATCTCAAAAACACCCTATATTACTGCCATCAAACAACTATGTTGTTCATCTTTTGCTGAAGTATGAACACATTCGACTGGGCCATGCGGGTCCACAAACGGTATTAGCAAATGTACGGCTAAAATACTGGCCTTTAAACGCTTTAAGAAGTATAAAGAAGGTTATCGGAGAATGTATGACATGTTTCCGATATCGTGCTCAACCGTTTCATCAAGAAATGGCGGATTTGCCTGATTTTCGTGTAAAAATCGTTCCCCTTTCAAAGTGTTGGTATAGATTTTGCTGGTCCTTTTACCATCAAATCATCATCACTTAGAAAATCTCCTTTACTAAAGTGCTACGTTGCTTTGTTTATTTGTACAGTAACAAAAGCAGTTCACTTGGAACTCGTATCTTCTTTGTCCACTGAACACTTCCTCATGTCCCTTAAAAGATTCATTTCAAGAAGAGGAAATCCAACCTTAATCTTGAGTGATAATGCGTCTAACTTTCAAGGAGCCCGAAACGAGTTAAATGAGGTTTATACATTTTTTAAAAATAAAACTGAATTCTACTCTATAAGAGAACAATTATCTCAAAATGGTATAACTTGGAAATTCATACCGCCCAGAAGTCCTCATTGGGGAGGATTATGGGAAAGCAACATAAAATCTGCTAAATTTCATATGAAACGCATAATTGGAAACAGTAATTTAACTTCTGAGCAGTTTCAAACTGTAATAACTCAAATAGAGGTAGAATAGTTTCTAGAATTCTAGACCTCTGTGCGCTCTTTCTTCAGATCCCTCAGAATTTCAGTGTTTAACGCCCGGCTACTTTTTAATTGGCGCAAACATTACTGCTTATCCTGAACAAGATCTATCTGATATTCCCTTCAACAGACTCTCGTTTTATCAATTGTGTTCAAGAATTCAACAACATTTTTGGAAAAAATGGTCTAGAGAGTATCTTCACCGATTACAAACTCGCACCAAGTGGGTAACTGAATCCAAAAACGTTAAAGTGGATGATTTAGTCCTTTTAATGGAAGATAATTTACCACCACTGCAATGGTGTCTTGCCCGAATTTTAGAAATTTTTCCTGGACCGGATGGTAAGGTCAGAGTGGTAAAGGTGCGAACTGTCAATGGCATTTACAACCGGTCAATAGCAAAACTATGTTTGTTACCAGAGCCAACCGAGTTTGGAACAACAACAGCTTTGATCAAGAGTTAAGTTTAAGTTTAGTTGATATTTACGTTATTTTAAATAAATTACTTCAACGGGGGGGAATATGTTCGCAATTCGCTCAAATGAATGGCAACATTGCCCAGACGGGGCCGTTTTTGTCGGCGCACCGACGTAGCGTACTGTTACGATTTTCCCGTGGGTTTACACAAAGTCAATTTAACTCAACGATTAATAAATTTATTTACACTTCAAAACACTCCGTACAATAATTAATTCAGCTACTAAAACACTACTACAATTCCACAATTATTCCGCTATTTAAACTTTACCGCGTTCCCAAATTCACTACTACACTACTACGCCGTCGTCTGAAACCGCTTCTTTTATATTCGCAAACCACGTTCTAGAATGACCGCAAAACGCTTCGCGGGTTGCCTCGAACATTAAAGAATCTTCCAGGTGGCGCTTCCTAACTGTGGCCTACTTTAACACGCGCCCGGCCAGATATTGCGGCGCATCGGTTTCATCCCGAGTCGAGTGCTCGTTCAGAAGTATTAGCATAGTAGGCCCAAACCGTAACAGTACCAACTAAATTGTTACCGCGGCTTCGATGTAAAATAATTGTACTATTTAACTGGACCGCTACGGTCTTCACCTTGATTTCCGAATTATGTCTATTTTTAGTTTGTTTTCGTTTTAGGATCGCCTTCGCGACACGAAAAAGTGCGTGAAGTTAGTTATAGTTTGTTGGCTGTAGAGAGTTGAACACAATGAATAAAGTTCCTTTCGCTCCCCCAATTTGTACTCTTTTTTTTCTCTGTGTACTGCAAAACCAATAGTTTTGTTGTACCACCCGAAGTTTTACGCAATAAAACAAGAAATTACAGTCCTGTTTTGGTGATATGAGAAGAACAAAAGACGCCTTCTCGTTTTAATGAATTTGGAATAAAAAAATAACTTCTATCCAGATCAGCCGGTCCAATCAGCTCGTTTCAAAGTGTTATCAGTAGATTATTTTGGACCTTTACCACCAAGTAGTAAAGGGAACCGCTGGATCTTAATAGTGGAAGATGCAGCTTCCAGATGGGTGGAATTGTTTGCTCTACCCGACATACTACATGGGACCAGTTTTTACCAACCATCCGATTTTCTCTTAATACAGCCCTTAGTGGTACAACTGGCTGCACCCCAGCTTTCTTGACGTTTGGCAGAGATCTGCGGACTTCTGATGAAGTCGCCCATGATATTCGAACCATTGCCCAACAAGAAAACTTCGTTCCAGTCATATCACCTTACCTAAAGAAAATGGGACAGTTTCTTGAAGATGCCAGATCCCGAGTTGAGAAAGAGCAGGATCGCCAAAAGGAGATTGCTGACAAAACCAGGCATCCTCATCCAAACTATGAAGAAAGAGACTTCTCTTGCTTAAGACTCATGCGATAAGTGATGCATCTAAGGGTTTCACCAGCAAGTTTTGCCCCAAATGAGACGGACCATATAAGATCCTGAGGTATGTTACTCCCGTTACAGTTGAATTAATCGATCCTGAACGATCCAACCAGAGCATTGGAAAGTACCATGTCTCCGATGTAGAGGAATTTACCCAGAGAGAGGATGATGATACTCCTAAGCCGCTGCGGCCCGTTAGGCAGCGTGGACGACCCAGAAGGTATGACGACTACGTCGAGTAAATCCTACTTTCCCTTCGAGGGCGTAACGGGAAAGTCGAGGGGGAGTGTAACACAATCGCGTTATATGAAGGCCAAAACTTGTGTAAGCGCCCGAGAGAGGAAGAAGAGTTTTGGAGGTTATGAAGTTTAAGTAAGAGGTTAAGAACTTTCCCGGACATATGTTTGGCTTTTGTCTTTTTGATTTGTTTTGTTATAATAAAGTATTAATTAAAGTCTACAACCAGTGTCTGCTTCTCTGAAACAACAGAATATAACGGTGGCCCGTTACAAAACATATTTTGGCAATTTAAAAACGAATGTTCTCGCAGATAACCGTAATCTAAAATGTAGTAGGTTTGTGAGAAAGTCTAGAGGACTAACTTTGGCCACTTATAAAGAAATGATATGCGGAATATCTAAATCGAACCTCGCTCGGCCACCTCTTGTCAAAGACCCTTTAATAAACGAGTTAAATAGTCAAGAAAGTTGGAAGCGAAAAAAAGCTACCGTTTCAACGCATTTTTCTGGTAATTATTTAAAACACTTTCAAAACCACTCAATATCCAATGACAAAAAAACGTCAATCAAATGGTCCAATTAATAGCGAAAGATGCATATATTGTGGTCTTGGTGGATTGGATGTCACTGTGTCATGGCATCAATGCGATATGTGTAACTGATGGGTGCACGATCTATGTACAGCAGAATACAAAAATATTTCAAATACCGAAAACTATTTTTGCAAACAGTGTTTTTCGTATGATGTGTGCATTATTTATAATTGTGGAGCATTGACCACCACCGCTTATTGGGTTCAGTGCGATCTATGTGACAGGTGGGTACACCAAATTTGTGATCCACCGTTGGACCCAAATCAGTCAACAACAAAAGTCAACAGTAAAAAGGATAATTTTAAGA
Organism: Ips typographus; assembly: GCF_016097725.1. Taxonomy (NCBI): domain Eukaryota; kingdom Metazoa; phylum Arthropoda; class Insecta; order Coleoptera; family Curculionidae; genus Ips; species Ips typographus. The sequence continues at coordinate 5,067,559 of NC_138434.1, forward strand.
AAAAAGATTCTCACTCTTTTGAATTTAACTAATGTACAATGAAAACGTGTAGAAGAAAAAACTAAAAATCAGAGAAAATCTCAATTTTGGTTAGAGGAGCGACGAAAGCGCTTAACTTGCTCTAATTTTGGTACAATTATAAAAGCTAAAGACAATATATCAAAAGCAAGCTAGCTGACGTAATGTTATCTTTCAAAGAGTTAGTTAGGCATGGCATCAAAGAAAAATAAAATGCCTTTCGAGAGTATAGTATGATTTTTGGCAATGTGGTGTTGAAAACTGGTTTAATCATTCACAACAAATATCCATATCTAGCTGGTTCTCCAGATGGTTTGGTGGGCAATGACGGAATAGTTGAGGTAAAATGTCCCTACAATATTGGAAATGAGAAAATTACTTTTACATAATTGAAATACCTCAATTCGACTAATGGTCAACTAAATAAAACCAATTTATACTATTATCAGGAACAAGGATTAATGGAGGGTTCGAATCGCAATTGGTGTGATTTGGTTATATTTTCAAAATGCGACATAATAATAGAACGAATAAACCGAGATAAACGGTTTTTTGATACCCAAATACTTATGGTACTTCGAGATTTTTATTTCAAATATTATTTACCCGCCATGCTTACACCAAACGAAACGTTCGGAAGATGAAAGCAACTGGCTTCGTTTCTTATCATCAGATATTAGCGATGCTAGCGCCGCTAAAAAACATAATTTACATCAAGATGATCTAACTAAAACTGAATCCCAGAGCTTCCAAATTTTGGAAAATGGATTAATAAATGATCCCAATTATTACAAGAAAATCGGAAAAACGACGTATTACATTGCTACATTTAAAAAGTTCAATGTTAAAGTTGCACAAGTTAACTGTGTAGAATTTGAAAGCCTTTTTGGAGAGGGTTGGTTATATGATAACATAATTAATATTGGGTACATATTTGCAACAAGAATGAAAAAGCTCAAACAATGGAATAACCTTAGTGGAAGCCGTTTTAGGTGGATTCTTTGATCATGACTTTCTGAACGATTTTCGAATAACTGCCCCTATATTAGTGTTCCCAGTGAATGTAAATCAAAATCATTGGTGTCTCGCCATCGCAGATTTTGAAAAAAGCTACGTTTGGTTTTATAGATCCACAAACACAAAGGCGTAATATGGCTTTAAATCAAAGTGAACGTTATTTCAAAAAGTTATACAATTTATTAACTTTTACAATAACAAATTTAATGGTACAGATTCAACTTAACTCATTAAGAACTTGATTGATGTAAAAATTATTTGTAAAAGAAACTTTAGTTTTAGCAGTATTTGAGAATCAAAAAGCAATAAAGACAAAAATGAAAAAAAAAAATAAGCTCCACTTTTTTTCTCAAAATGTCAACCTAATTTCTCAATCAATTAAATAAAAAAAACTACAAATTTTGCTCTTTTCAGCTACTTGATACTGTGACGCTCTTTTGTTGGGGGCAAATGAAATACCCCTTTTGACACTAGTCTGATTTTAATTGCCTCGGGCGCCACCTGGTTTCAAACAACCGCGGAGCGTAAACCAGGAAAACGCTCCGTCTACCGGGGTAACTTTTAAGACAGTCGAAGAAGGAAAGCGGGCGCTAAGGTTTTGCAAGGCTGACAGGCTCAATGAAAGACAAAAGTAAATTTACAAACTCACCGGGTCGTGTTTCCAAATAAACTAAACAGAAATTAACACACTGAAACACTTAACCAAAATTATGACTACGGACCTACGGTGGTTAACGAACAGAACCAATCGGAGAAACAAAAGTCGGAACCCTAACGGTATCTTAAGTCTTAAACAGAAACAAAAGCAAGTGTAAAAATGAGAGAGGGCGTGTAACTTTGTTTTAAGTGATCAATTTCAACCTAAAGCGTGTAAGTCGGGACGCGGGTGACAAAGCAGTTAAACGTACCAATAAAAGCGGTCAAATAAAAAGTGTACGCGTTAACGGTGTCTACGGCAGCTGTCCTGGCGGTCAAGAACAGGAGAAATTCGGGTGCTAGCTACGGTATACTAATTCCTGGGAAAATCCGTCGGGTCAATACGAGTCCAAACGACGGCTAACTACGGTGTACTAAATACAGGGAAAATCCGTCGGGTCAATACGAGCCCAAACGACGGCTAACTACGGTGTACTAAATACAGGGAAAATCCGTCGGGTCAATACGAGCCCAAACGACGGCTAACTACGGTGTACTAATTACTGGGAAAATCCGTCGGGTCAATACGAGTCCAAACGACGGCTGACTTCGGTGTACTAAATACAGGGAAAATCCGTCGGGTCAATACGAGTCCAAACGACGGCTAACTACGGTGTACTAATTACTGGGAAAATCCGTCGGGTCAATACGAGTCCAAACGACGGCTAACTACGGTGTACTAATTACTGGGAAAATCCGTCGGGTCAATACGAGTCCAAACGACGGCTGACTACGGTGTACTAAATACAGGGAAAATCCGTCGGGTCAATACGAGTCCAAACGACGGCTAACTACGGTGTACTAATTACTGGGAAAATCCGTCGGGTCAATACGAGTCCAAACGACGGCTAACTACGGTGTACTAAATACAGGGAAAATCAAAAGGAACGGACAGGTATTGCGGTATAGGCCCAGAACAGATGCCGTACCGGTACACGTCGTTGAATGGTACTTACTGCTGGTCGGGTTTCGAGTCGGAGCAGGTTGACTGGTTCGGACGCTGACCGCAGGTGGAAGAGACCGTTTGCCACGTGCAGGCCAGCTTTATTTCCTGCAATCTCCCACTCACCTACGTACCATGTATGGGGGACCGGAACCGCGCGCACTGCCACACACTGGGTGCCGGCAGGACGCCTTTGCAGGTTAACTGCGGTACAAAACGCGGCCGCTGAACATTCGGCCGCGTAAAACTTATTAACCACGCACTCATCAATTAGCGGCTTTCCGCGACACATCGCTATGACCCTAACGAAAAGTAACCGACGTCCCGAACCTAAACTGACAAGAACGGAGAAAATCCGACTGTTGGAACTTAAGTTATTAAAATGATGATTCCGGTTGATCGATTTAATTAAGAAAACGGTAAAACTTAGTAACTTCGTTACACACCCCCTCTTCGTACGGAAAAAAAAGGCGTTTTTTTTAAACAAAACTTTTCAAAACAGACGGCCCTACCTTAAAACTACCCGGCAACTCGAGAAAACAAAAACTTAACGGCTTAACTCTAACGCTACGGTTAACAATAGAATCACAAAAATAAATCACAGACTCGATACAATCAAAAAAATAAAAATCACAGATTCTACAAAAGTACAAAATCGCGCTACCCGCCGAGACCCATCGCACAGAGCCCTCACACCTCTGCCCGCACACCGCATACCCCCCTCACTTCCGGTCTCGGCTACAGATGGCCGATGGATAAGTAGGTGCAGAGAACGGAGGCTCCCCCGGTAAGCGCCGACAGAACTTCGGTAAACACTTTCTTTCGGTCATCTAGACTAACGGCTACGGTCGGTACGGTAACAAATACGGCTTTCGTTACGGTTGCTAACGGTTGTCACCCGCCCCAACTCACAGCGTGGTTTACACGCGGGCTTCATTAAATTCGGCTCCGTCATGCGCCGCTTTTAAGTCTTTAACATGAATACGGCGCAGAATTTTACCGGTGCAGCTTTTAATGTCATACACCACCGGAGAAAGAACCCTAACCACGGTGTAGGGCCCTGAAAATTTAGGCGCTAGCTTTGAGGCAAAACCTCGGACCGCTGAGGACAAGGGGTTTTCACGCCAATAAACCTGATCTCCCACATGACACCGCCACTCTCTTCTCCGCAAATTATAAGACCCGCTCATAAATATCATTGAGCTGTTTGAGCCGGTTGCTGTGCTCCCCAATATCGGAGCGCTGGGGTTCCCTTAACGGCTCGGCGCCGTCGGGTTCCGGTCCGACAGAACGGTATAAAGCTTTTGGTGGCTCTAACTCCCGACCAAAGTTCAAATAAGCCGGCGTGTATCCGGTAGAGTCATGTTGCGACGTGTTAACGGCAAACAGCAAATCGGGGAGCAGTACGTCCCACTTATGGTGATCCCCTTCGCAAAACTGGGCGATCATGGTTTTGAGAGTCTTATTAGCTCGCTCGACGGGGTTGGCTTGGGGCGTATACGGTGGAGTTAGCCGGTGAGCAATGCCCAACTCCGCAAGCAATTGCTTGAACGGTTGCCCGGTAAACTGCGTGCCATTATCGGACAAAACGGTTCGTGGGCACCCAAATCTAGTTATGACCTCGTCGTACAAAGCCTGGCTTACAGCTCGAGCCGTTGCTTTTCTAATTGCTCGACATTGTACCCACTTAGTAAATCGGTCTTGAAACACTACCAAGTAATTGTTCCCTTTTGCAGAACGGGGTAACTGGCCAACCAAATCGGTACAGACGGTTCCCCAGGGGCGGTTATTTCGTGACGGTTGCATGTACCCAGGAGGCGCTTGTTGCGATACTTTATACCGCTGACAAGAAGGACAATTGCGGACGTAATTTGCAATATCCCGCATCATTCCCGGCCAATAATAGCGCTGGGCTATACGGACGGTGGTTTTTGCAATCCCAAAATGCCCGGCGGCCGGCTCATCGTGGTTTTGCCGAAGAATGGCCGCTCTAGCGGTTTTAGGGACGCAAAGTTTCCACGAACTGGCAGACTCTGCAGACGTGACTTGGTTTAAATCCCAAAAATGGCGGTAGAGACGATTTTCTTTAACACAGTAGTCAGGAAAATTTTTGGGATTCGCTTCGACCGCCGCCATCTTAGCGCTATACCAGGAGCACGGTTCAAAATTTTCGATCAGCGCTATGGATTCGGGCGGATCGCCAACCGAGTTGGACGGCACGGGGTCCCGAGATAGAGCGTCAGCTACTTTATTCAGTATCCCCTTTCGGTACTTGATTTCGAAGTCAAATTGTTGGAGATAAATACTCCAACGGGCTAATCGGCCAGATGGGCTTTTAAGCGAGTGCAACCACCGTAAGGACTGGTGATCCGTCACCACGGTAAAACGGTAGCCTTCAAGGTACGGTCTCATTTTTTCGACTCCCCACACTATTGCCAAGCATTCTTTCTCGGTCACCGAAAACTTCCGTTCAGTAGCTGTCAACGTTCTGCTAGCATAAGCGATAATGTGATCGCCATTGGAATCATGCTGTATTAATGCAGCACCTAGCCCATGATCCGACGCGTCTGTTTGTAGTACAAACGGCCGGGAAAAATCTGGACAAGCCAAAATGGGGGCTTCGGTTAAGCACTTTTTCAGCTGCTCAAATGCATGCTGCTCGTCCGCTGACCACGACCACTTCACTCCCTTTTTTAAAAGTCGGTTTAGAGGAGAAGCAATTTTGGAAAAGTCCTTGACAAAACGGCGGTACCAGGGTGCAACACCGAGAACGGCGAACGCCTCTCACGTTGGTTGGAGCCGGCAGTTCCTGAATAGCCGACACTTTTTCTGGATCGGTACGGATACCACTGGACGTAACCAGGTGGCCCAGGTAACGGAGGGATTTCCGACCAAATTGACATTTATCCGGATTCAGGCGCAAGTTCGCAGCTCGGAGACGACGGAGAACCTCGGACAGATTGTCGAGATGTTGTTCAAAGGTTTCCCCAAGAACAATAATGTCGTCCAGATACGCAAAACAGTACGGATCCATATCGGGGCCGATGACTCTATCCATTAATCGTTGAAACGTAGCGGGAGCTGAGTGTAAACCAAATGGCATGACTTTGAATTGAAACAAGCCCATGCCCGGCACCGTAAATGCGGTAATTGGTTTGCTAGCTTCATCAAGAGCTACTTGCCAGTAACCCTGTTTCAAGTCAATACTGGATATATAACGGGCACGGCGGAGTTTGTCCAAGATTGCATTAATAAATGGTAACGGGTATGCATCTTTTCGGGTAACGTCATTGACTCTTTGGAAGTCAATACAGAAACGGTGTTTACCATCCTTTTTACGGACAATTACTACAGGGGAAATCCACGGACTGGTTGACGGCTCAATAATACCGTCTTGCAACATCTGCTTTACCTCGGTATTAATAATCTCCTGCATACGAGGATTGCGAGGGTGATAGCGTTGCTTAATCGGCTCGATTTGCTCCAAATGAATGGTATGTGTGGTTAGTGGAGTTACGCCTCTAATTCGGTCAAACTTGGGAAGTTCGGTGTTTAAAAACTGTTGCAGTCTGGCGTTTTCGGTTTCGGTTAACGTTAGAGGCTCAGGCGGTTCAATGGTGTTGACTGGACTAATCTTTTGCGGTATACGGACTGGTCTAGGGCTTACTATTTGTACAGCCCTTGTCTGCAAATTTACTTGGAAAGGATGTTTTCCTAGTAAATCCATACCAAGTACGATAAATACGGTTAACCCTGGTAAATAGTGCAACACCTCCGTTACAGTCGGGTAACCCTCAAAAGTCAGTTTGACCCTGAAAGCCTCGGTAATATCCACCTTACTGCCGTTTGCAACTTTAGCGTTCTCAACAGTTGGACGGAGAGGTGGGCAGCCGTGCTTAAAACACAACTGTCGTACCACGGCCCCTACGTATGAACGGGCGGCACCAGTGTCTACCAATGCCATAAATTCTGTGTCAAACATTTTGACAGAAATGTGGGGTCGATTCTCAGTGGTCAGGAAAGCATTCAGGGCGGTGACTGCTGGTATATCAGCAACAGATGGCACTGGGACGGTCGGTACGGTAACGTTTGGTGTTGCGGTCGGAAGAACGTGGTCTTTTGTGCCAGAATCGTTAACCAACGTCTCGGTCGGTACAGAGTAACTGGTAATCACGTTAGGTACTTTAGTAACTGGTGTAACGGCACGCTTATATCTTCTAACGGTCGGTACGGTACTACTAGGCACAGAAACGGTCGGTACGGTAATGTTAACTTTGTCGGCGGTATACTTGGGTACGGTATAACAGGTGACAGGAACAGGTGGTATGGTATAACAGGTGACAGGAACAGGTGGTACGGTATGACAGGTGACAGGAACAGGTGGTACGGTATGACAGGTGACAGGAACAGCTGGTACGGTATGACCGGTGCCAGGAACAGGCAGTACGGTATGACAGGTGCCAGGAACAGGCAGTACGGTATGACAGGTGACAGGAACAGGTGGTACGGTATGACAGGTGACAGGAACAGGCCGTACGGTATGACAGGTGTCAGGAACAGGTGGTACGGTCCGACAGGTGACAGGAACAGGTGATACGGTATGACAGGTGACAGGAACAGGTGGTACGGAAAAGTTAACTGGAGAAACGGTCGGTACGGGGTTTAACGGCTGAACGGTATTTACAAGGGACGGCTGACAGGCGGTAACGGTCAAAACAGGGTGGGTCGAGACGGTTACGTCGGGCGGTTGTGCTTTCCTCGCACTATCACAACGCTCTTTTAGTTTTCCGGCCGTGCACAATCACAATGCCGAGACTGTACACCTGGTTTCCCACATCTGGAGCAGAACCGACGGGACGGACGCGTACATTCTGTACGGAAATGCCCGGTCTCTCCACATCGCCAGCACACTCCTCCAGGACTGCCCACGGGAGCACCCTGACGGTTTTCAGTACGGGGTGGGTGTTGAGGTGACCTGTTTTGCGTTGTATTGAGGAGCTGGTTGTTGCGAGTCTGTCGACTCCCCTCATTTGGTCGTGGGCGGCCCGGTACGGTAACCCGCGTCTCGGGTACTTGTCGTGACTTCATTGTCGGTTCCTGATGACTATTCACTCTAGTAAACTCAGGTTGAGGGCGGTAACTACATGCCTCTGCCTGCCTTACCTCCTCTAAGAGGCGTTCGGTCTCACGGGCTTTCTGTGACAGAGTTAACACATTGTAAAAGTCGGTCGGCCGAACCATCTGCCTTAATTGTGGTGTCATATTGCGGTACAACCAACGTAACTCCTGTTCGGGTGTAATACTCCCATGCCGGCGGATCATAGTTTGTAAGTCAGTAAAGTACAGACTAACGGATTCCCCTTGTCTTTGCAATCGGCGGCTTATCTGTGCCTCAAGATCATCATAGTATTCCAGAGGGTAATAAAAAGTGCGGAAATCAGCCTCGAATTGCTGCCACGTCGCCCAACGGTGCCGGTTGTTTCGGAACCACAGCAGCGCAGTACCGCGCAACACCATAGGTAATTGCGGCACTAGTAAGTCTGGGTGGATTTGGTTGGCGGCGCAAATTTCCATTAGTTGCTCCAGGAAAGCAACGGGATCATCCCGTTCATCAAAATAGACTTTCCAGTCTTGAGCACGAAAATACATGGGTGTTTGCCGGTACAGGGTCGGCGTGGGTTCCAGCAGACAAGGAAGTGGCTTTGTTAACGCCTCATTGGCCGTGGTCAGGGGCGGCACCCAGGGATAAGTTACCGGCATAGTCAGCGATAAAGGGGGGGCTCGGGAACCGTGAATCGGTCGAGTGAGCTGAGCTGAAGTGAACGTTACGGCGGTATTGCAACTGGGGATTGGGCGTGTAGTACCCCACGTCGATGGTGTTGTAAAAATGGGGGCGGTCGTCGTAAGAGACTCGGTAACTTTAACTACTACGGTAGTCGGGGGTAACGTTACTGTGGTAGCGGTCGGTTCGGTATTTACTGCAGGAAAAGTAAATGGTGCAGTTCTGACTATCGGGGTTGATTCCCCACCCATTAAGTAGGCAATTAAGCGCTTCCTTAATACCTCTGTGGTGCCACTGGTGTCTAATCCAATCTTGGATAGTTCAACTATCAACGCGTCTTTCCTGAGCTGGCAAACGTACGCAATTTTGGAGTCCATCGGTTCGGTGCCGCCTGAGAAGGCGGCTGCACTCGTGGCGGCGGTGACGGTTAACGGTAAACTATCTTTTTGATCGGTATCCATGACAACCCAGGCTACACGGTATATTTAAACTCGGGTAAAAAAAACAAAGCCGGACTGGTTAAAGACAAATTTTTTTTAGTGAATTGCAAAGCGGGGATCAAGCTTGGTTAGTACAGTTATCCTAAGCTATTAACCACAACAAAGTTACACGTTTATATTAAAAAGGGAGAGAAAACAAAAAACAAAACGGTTAATTGAAACACTGTCAGTTCAAAACTCAAAACGTGGTCCCTACTCGGGCGCCAAATTTGTGACGCTCTTTTGTTGGGGCAAATGAAATACCCCTTTTGACACTAGTCTGATTTTAATTGCCTCGGGCGCCACCTGGTTTCAAACAACCGCGGAGCGTAAACCAGGAAAACGCTCCGTCTACCGGGGTAACTTTTAAGACAGTCGAAGAAGGAAAGCGGGCGCTAAGGTTTTGCAAGGCTGACAGGCCCAATGAAAGACAAAAGTAAATTTACAAACTCACCGGGTCGTGTTTCCAAATAAACTAAACAGAAATTAACACACTGAAACACTTAACCAAAATTATGACTACGGACCTACGGTGGTTAACGAACAGAACCAATCGGAGAAACAAAAGTCGGAACCCTAACGGTATCTTAAGTCTTAAACAGAAACAAAAGCAAGTGTAAAAATGAGAGAGGGCGTGTAACTTTGTTTTAAGTGATCAATTTCAACCTAAAGCGTGTAAGTCGGGACGCGGGTGACAAAGCAGTTAAACGTACCAATAAAAGCGGTCAAATAAAAAGTGTACGCGTTAACGGTGTCTACGGCAGCTGTCCTGGCGGTCAAGAACAGGAGAAATTCGGGTGCTAGCTACGGTATACTAATTCCTGGGAAAATCCGTCGGGTCAATACGAGTCCAAACGACGGCTAACTACGGTGTACTAAATACAGGGAAAATCCGTCGGGTCAATACGAGCCCAAACGACGGCTAACTACGGTGTACTAAATACAGGGAAAATCCGTCGGGTCAATACGAGCCCAAACGACGGCTAACTACGGTGTACTAAATACAGGGAAAATCCGTCGGGTCAATACGAGTCCAAACGACGGCTAACTACGGTGTACTAAATACAGGGAAAATCCGTCGGGTCAATACGAGCCCAAACGACGGCTAACTACGGTGTACTAAATACAGGGAAAATCCGTCGGGTCAATACGAGTCCAAACGACGGCTAACTACGGTGTACTAAATACAGGGAAAATCAAAAGGAACGGACAGGTATTGCGGTATAGGCCCAGAACAGATGCCGTACCGGTACACGTCGTTGAATGGTACTTACTGCTGGTCGGGTTTCGAGTCGGAGCAGGTTGACTGGTTCGGACGCTGACCGCAGGTGGAAGAGACCGTTTGCCACGTGCAGGCCAGTTTTATTTCCTGCAATCTCCCACTCACCTACGTACCATGTATGGGGAACCGGAACCGCGCGCACTGCCACACACTGGGTGCCGGCAGGACGCCTTCGCAGGTTAACTGCGGTACTAAACGCGGTACAAAACGCGGCCGCTGAACATTCGGCCGGGTAAAACTTATTAACCACGCACTCATCAATTAGCGGCTTTCCGCGACACATCGCTATGACCCTAACGAAAAGTAACCGACGTCCCGAACATAAACTGACAAGAACGGAGAAAATCCGACTGTTGGAACTTAAGTTATTAAAATGATGATTCCGGTTGATCGATTTAATTAAGAAATGCACAAAAAAATTGATTTCTTGATAGAGGAAAATTTGCAATTGAAAAAAGAAATTGCTGATTTAAAATGTTTGAGATTTAGAGAGGATAGTACATCGACATCAAACTTTATACCAAAATCTTATGCCTCAACTGTCATGAGCACGAGTAAGGTTTTAGTTGTGAAACAAAAAGGTGAGGAAAATGATATTAAAAAAATTAAAGAGGACCTGAGGTCAAAAGTGAACCCCATTGAAATGGGGGTTGGGGTGTCAATGGGTCGCGCGGCAAAGCATGGAGGTCTAATAATAAACTGTGGAAGTGAAAAGGAGATATTACAAGTTCAAAAAGATATACAAACTAAACTTGGAGATAATTACCAAGTTGACAGACCGAAAATATTTGATCACAGGGTCAAAGTGGTGGGAATAAATGAAAATGAATACAACAATAGTGATGAAGATATCATGAAAAAAATTGTTCTGCAAAATGATCTAAATTGTGAGGTAAAAGACTGGAAAATAAAGATACTAAGGAAAACGACTGTCATGAACAAAAAATTTAATCTAATATTTGAAATTCGGGGTAATACGATGCTTTAATTGTTACAAATATGGTCACCTTATGAAGGAATGTAAACATAAAAAAGTGTGTGGTAAATGCAGTGGGGAACATGCTACTAATGATTGCAACATTAATGTGACCAAATGTAAAAACTGTATAGAAACGAATCAGAAGTTTGGAATGAATCTTAATATAGATCGTACTGCATGGGATGTTAAAAATTGTGAAGTTTATAAACGCAGAGAACAAATACAACGGCAAAAATTTGTGAAGTAGCAACTAGATACTCCAAATGATCACAATTATGATATAGTATATCTTAATTGTCAAGGATTCCTTAATAACAAAGATGAAATAATGATTTTGGTGAATGAGTGGAAACCCAAACTCCTGTTATTGTCGGAAACGCATGTGACAGATGAAGTGAGTGACTGCGAATTGCGTATCGATCATTATCGTCTCGAACAATGTGTGACTGAGAATAAACGAACCGGAGGAGTCATGGCATTGGTACAAGAAGGCATCAACTACAAGGTGAGGATTAGTGAATGTGTTCGGAGCTTTGTGTGGTTGTTAACTGTTGAGGTATTGTCTAACGCAAAACATTTTGTTACTGTATTGTACCACTCGCCTCAAAAGGAAAATGCGCGATTTGTGGAATATTTTGGAGAACATCTGGATAGGGTGAGTGATTATGGGGGAACTAACCTAATATTTGGTGATTTCAATTTTGATTTATTAAAACCTTCATTTTATAGCGATAAACTTTTAAACAAAATATACTTGAAAGGTTTTTCTCAAATTGTCGCTCAACCTACCAGAATAACCAATCAGAGTTCAACATTGATTGATTTCATAGTCTCTAACAATAAGAGCTTGAAACATGCAGTCCACCTAACCCCAAAGATAAGTGATCATAACATTCTGACAGCATCTCTTAATGAAAAGCTCGAGGGTGATCAGTACGTGACAATTTACAGGCGAAACACGAAAGACTACAATGTTGACTTTATTCGCGATTCAATTTTGGATACATGTTGGAATAATAGTGTTAGTGATGTAAATGTTTTGGCAAGTCATTTTATTAGCAGTGTAACTGACGTTTTAAATGAATTATGCCCGAAACAGGAATTAAGAATTAAACATCAAAACAGAAACAAACATTGGATTACGGGTGAGATTAGGCATATGATGGGTCAAAGGGATAGTTTGTATAAAAGAGCAACGCTGAGTAATGATGTTTCTATGTGGAATTAATATAAGGCCTTACGCAATCGAATTACGTCGCAGATTAAAATGGAAAAAAACAGATTCTTTATTGAGAAGATTGACAATAACAGAAGTAATTCCTATGAACTTTGGGGCAAAATTTAAAGTAGCTGCTCCCTGACCAAAAACATCAGTTGCCTGATTTCATTCGTTTTCCACATGGTAATATTAGGGATGAAGTGCGCATAGCCAATGATTTCAATGTGTATTTTATTGAAAGTATTAACCAAATTGTCACAAAAGTTGTTGCAAAGTCTAGTGTGGATTGTAATGTAGTCATCAATAATTCAGAGTATGATGTGTCCCTAAATAAGTTTGATAACATAACTATGCCTGAGTTAAAAAATATTGTCAAGGAGTTCAAAAATGTCAGCGGTGGTGAGAATGGCATATCAACCAAGGTGTTCAAAGATGTCATTGATTTTGCTGCAAATAGAATGTTAGACATAATTAACACATCGCTAACAAATGGAGTGTTTCCTGAGAACTGGAAATGTTCCATGGTGGTACCAGTGCCAAAAGTATCAAATACCCACATCTGCTCTGAATTTAGACCGATAAATAATGTCTCTGTATATGAAAAAGTTTTAGAAATGGTAGTAAAGACACAAATCGAAAAACATTGTAACGCAAATGGAATAATAGTTGGTAATCAGTCAGGTTTTCGCCAGGGTCATCCATGTGAAACGGTTATAGTAAATGTCTGTGATGCTTTTCGCAAAGCGCTTGATCGAGGTTGTTACGTGCTGGTGGTGCTTCTTGATTTCAGTAGAGCATTCGAGACTATAAATAGAGACATTTTGATTAAAAAGTTGGCAAGTTTGGGGTTTGGTGGAGTAGTATTAAGATGGTTTAAGTCATACCTAAGCAATCGCACACAAGTGTTGAAATTTAAAAACTGTATGTCTGATGCCCTTACTGTTGAACATGGTGTTCCACAAGGTACGGTTTTGGGGCCGTTGTTATTTTTGTTGTATATAAATGACATTGTCGAAGCGGTATCATATTCTAATATTGAGTTGTTTGCTGACGACACCATGATTTACAAGAGTGGGACGAACATTAATGAACTTGAGAATTTTATTAATCATGATATTAGTAAATTATACGAATGGCTTTGTAAGAATAGTTTAAGTGTGAATGTAAAAAAATCAAATTATTGTATCTTTGGTAAAAAAAGCTTAATTTCTAAAATTATATTATTTCTAAAATTAACTTATATTTATAATGTATATAATGTATCTATTAACATAGGAGGCGAAAAAGTTACTTACAAAAAGCAAGTTAAGTATTTGGGTGTTGTAAAAAGTCATTTGACTTTTTACGATCACGTGCAGTATGTAACCAGAAAATATGCCAAAAAAATAGGGTTTTTGGCTAGAGTAGGTAGCAACCTGTCGATGCAAACTAAACTGTTGCTGTATAATAGTATAGCGGCTCCGCATTTGGAGTATTGTAGCACACTGTTTTACAATATGCCAAAATATATACTGCATGATGTTCAAACTGTACAGAATAGAGCTGTGCGGATAATTCTCAGGTGTAATCGCTATACACCAATCCAAACAATGTTGAATGTCTTAAATATTTTATCTGTTAAATAAAAGGTCGTATATAATTCCTTTGTATTTATCTATAAAGTAAAAAATAAATTAGTACCGTCTTATATATGTGATAAAATACAAAATTTTGCTGATGTACATAGTTACAATACTAGAAATAATTTTGATTTTGTTTTGACTGATAAATATAATAATGAAGTATACGCTAGCAACATTTTATGTAGGGGTCTGTTCGAGTTTAACCGTTTACCAAAGGAAATAAAAATGTGTGAGTCTCTTAATAAGTTTAAAAAATGTATGCGAGACTATGTGCTTCTAAAATATTAGTACAGAATTTGCGAAATGAATGGGAAATTTTTTGGGAAGTTATTTTATTTGTTCTAATTTTTAAGTATACCTTTTAGTTACATATTTTGTTGTAAACTGATTATTGTTTATTGTATATAGCTTTGGGCTAAATAAACTATATTATTATTATTATTAAAAGACAGTGCTTCAGTTGTTTATCGATTTGACAAGAATCACAAGAGTGAGGTTAAGCTGGTAAAAAGCAAAATATAAACAAGAGCTGATAAATTAAATCAGTGTCGTTATTACTTTAAGTGAATTGTGCAGGCTGTTGTTGTTAGTGATTCTGGACTGGGTGTTACATGAAACATCATTCAGCTGCAAAATCACCAGCTGTTTGCCCTCACTGTACTGTTTATACAATTCACACAAAATAATAACTTAATCTATAAATTTAAGTTGCAAGGCAAAAGTTTGATGAAACTGTCAACAAACGCCAAACAACCAATTTATGAATTTAAAATGGCGTTGCGGATAGCGCCAACGCCGAATTTTCCAGAATTTTAACGTTGGTTAAAGAACATACTGTTACGATTTTCCCGTGTGTTCACACAAAGTCAGTTTAACTCAACAATTAATAAATTTATTTACACTTCAAAACACTCCGTACAATAATTAACTCAACTACTAAAAACACTACTACAATTCCACAATTATTCCACTATTTAAGCTTAACCGCGTTCCCAAATTCACTACTACACTACACTCTCTCGCCGCCGTCGACACCGCTTCTTTTATATTCGCAAACCACGTTCTAGAACGACCGCAAAACGCTTTGCGATTTGCTTCGAATATTCAAGATGCTTCCAGGTGTCGCTTCCTAAGTGTGGCCTACTTTAACACGCGCCCGGCCAGATATTGCGGCGCATCGGTTTCATCGAGTATCGAGCATTGTAGGCCCAAACCGTAACACTGCCCCCCTCTTAAAGCTGATCGTCCCGATCCGCTTCATCTAATCCGTGGTATTTCTTGAGTGTGTCCAGATGGACAATTTTCATCTTGCCTTTGGGGCTGCGTTGGACTCTGTAGGCGACGTCGTTTAACCTTTTTACCACATTGTAAGGTCCCTCCCAGTGTCGTTGCCATCTTTGACTTAATCCTTTGCTCCTCCTGGGTTGAAACATCCACACAGCATCACCTTTCTTATAATTGCCACCAGTTGGTCTGTGGTCCAGTGTCATCTTCATACGGTCGTTGTTTGGTTTCATCTTCTCTCTCTCAAGTTCCCGAATTGTGCTGGATCCCTTCTGTAACGAAAACTGGTCACACCGTTTACACCATTCCTCAACGTCCTTTCTGAAGTTAATCCAGTAAAATCGATCTCTTATTCTAGCCAAAGTCTGGTTTACTCCAAAGTGTCCTCCTCCGCGACTGTCATGTAGTTCTCGCAGCACATTCTCTTTGCAGAAATTGGGCACTATTGTTTGGTAAACAAAGCGTTTTCCGTCTGGACTTTCCCATTTGCGAGTAATTAAGTCATCTCGCAGTCGAAGCGAATTCCACTGCAACCAGTAACCCCTTACTGTTGGTCCATATCTGGAAATCTGTTGCCAATCCGGTTTCAAATCCTTCTCCAACCATCTTCTGATTACTTTCAAATCAGAGTCTGAGCGCTGTCCTTTTATTATGTCCTCCTTAGAAACGCTGCTCTTCATTCTTTTTGTAGCCTCTTTATCTGTCACCATCATCGCGATTTGACCAATCCTCCAACCATTATGAATTTGCCCTTTCCGGTACCTTAAATCACTATCAAAAGCTTGACGATCCTCTACATATCGCGGTAAATGTCCTTCCGGGTTTTTCATTTCCTGCTCCTGGTTACGCCAATTCTGCGGGGTCGGTAAACGAGACTGCTGTCTGCAATTCCATTGGTAATGTCCTTTACGTCCACAAATATAGCATGTAATGTTTCTTTTAGCAGAGGAGTTCCGGTGATTTGTTCTGATGTCCTGATTTCGTCGACACTGTGGGTTTGGAGAACAAGACCGTTGTCTGCAATTCCTTCTAATGTGTCCCGTACGTCCGCATCGATAACACTCCACTCTCGTGATCGGGCGTGATCGTTCTAACTGTGTGGACTGACCATTTCCTAATGCTGCCATTTGTTGCACTAATTGGCCGGACATTGATTTAGTTTCATCTATTAATGTAGCAACATCATCGGCTGGCGGTACTCTTTCCTCTTGAATAGTCTCTGGCTTTAAGTCATTGCACGCAGCTTCAACTTCCAGCGCTCGAACCAGTAATTCGCTGTTATTGCTCCCTTTGAACATCTTCAGCCATTTCTTTACCTCCGGATCTCGAATCCCATCTACAAAATACTGTGCCACAAGTTCTTCTTGGATTTCATCCGGGACGACTGGGTAAGCCAGATGCACAAGGCGACGAATTTCGGTTTCAAATTCTTCTAGATTTTCACCAGTTTTCTGCTGTCTTGCCATTAATTGCGTTCGATACAGTCCTTTCTTATGTTGATCCCCATAACGACGTTCTAATGCAGCTACTAATGCTTCATAGTTGCTTCGTTGGGCGATAGGCACCGTCTGTAACAGCTCCAATGCAGGTTCTCGTAATGCCACTATTAGTGCTACAGCCATTTCCTCGTTACTCCATCCATTTGCATTTGCAGCGGCCTCAAATTGGAGTTGGTACATTGCCCATGAAGTTTGACCGTCGTATGTGGGAGGCTTGATCTTGTTTCCGGTGATCACTGTAGAGCTGGCTCCTCTGCTGTCAATTTTCCGCTCTAAGTCGCGTAGCTTTATCTCGACATTATTCTGAATTTTATTAATGTCCTCCCGAACATCATTAATGTCCTCCCGAACATCGTTCTGAATTTTATTAATGTCCTCCCGAACATCATTCTGAATTTTGTTAATGTCCTCCCGAGCATCATTTAATTTTACCTGAACGTCATACTCCATCTTTTTGAGACTATGGGATACATACTCTTGGATTTCTGTCTTGGTCCCCGCTAGAACGTTCAATATTTCTACGTTACGCTCTCTAGCTTCTTGACGCATTTCCATATCTTGTTGTCGAATCCTTTCTTGTTCTTCCTTGTCTTGTTGTCGAATCCTTTCTTGTTCTTCCTTGTCTTGTTGTCGTTCTTCTTTGTCTTGTTTAAGCATTGCCATAATAGCTGCAAATTGGGCCTCCATGTTTGCACTTTGACGTCTTGTTATTGGCATAAAATAAATTTAACACAACACTGTTCCGAAAATCTCTAGTCCGGTTCTGAACACAAGTCTTTAACCCGAAGTTTAGTTCCAATTCACGTCGCACTAAAGTCTGATCCCACTTCGGACACCAATTGTTACGATTTTCCCGTGGGTTCACACAAAGTCAGTTTAACTCAACAATTAATAAATTTAGTTACACTTCAAAACACTCCGTACAATAATTAACTCGGCTACTAAAAACACTACTACAATTCCACAATTATTCCACTATTTAAGCTTAACCGCGTTCCCAAATTCACTACTACACTACACTCTCTCGCCGCCGTCGACACCGCTTCTTTTATATTCGCAAACCACGTTCTAGAACGACCGCAAAACGCTTTGCGATTTGCTTCGAATATTCAAGATGCTTCCAGGTGTCGCTTCCTAAGTGTGGCCTACTTTAACACGCGCCCGGCCAGATATTGCGGCGCATCGGTTTCATCGAGTATCGAGCATAGTAGGCCCAAGCCGTAACAATACGTTAATGACGTCAAAATTCCGTTTCAATCAGTTCACAACTAATAGACCAAAAAACGAAAATTATTACGTCATTGCCGCTCTCCCTGGAATAGACTTTACTTATTTTTATGTGATGTGAATGACATTTGTCAATATTGTTTAGAGACGTCGATGTAGGAGGATAGTCCTTATTTTCCCGCCCTATTTTCTATTCTATTCTCTTCTATATTCTATGGTTACTGGATTTTACTTAAAATTTACAAAAATGTCTACTTGAGTTATTGTATTTCTTACATTAAAATAGTTCAAAAGAATTAATATTTGATGATTGATTGATAACATTTAAAAGAAGTTAATAAACCGTCTTGGTTACTGTCAAACAGTGACATTTTGAACAACTGATTTTAATTTTTTATTATTTTTTAAATAAAAGTTGGGAGAATTATAGTTTTGAAAAAGGTGTTTTTAACATTTATTTGAAAAGAATTGAATAGCATTATAGAGTATGTTGCATGAAATATGTTAAGAATTGTTTGTAGAATCCAAAACAAAAGATACTAAATGTTTTTGTGAAAAGTGAGTTCCTTCAATTTTATCAAGTTGATGCAGTAGTTTACAAAGACACTCTATCATACATATTAACTCAAGGTTGAAAATGCAGTTTACTAAGTGTATAATAATAATTATTGTGTTAAACATAACAATAATGAAAGCTTTTAATTTTGGATCTTAATTTAAGTAAAATCAGCATACTGACCTTAAAACTTGCTTTTTTATCCTGTTCTGATCTAATGTAGTAGTTAAACACACTGCACACAATTTTATTCTTCAACTATGTTGCAATCTTCTTAGTGGGAAATTTGTTCCTCGCTTAGGTCAATTTCTTCATAAAAGTTGTGCTTTCTTATCCACATGGAAAAGTAGTAAAGTATTCAGCATATACAGGATACAGATCTGTGAAATAGGCCCAATTTGTTACTTAAACCACCCTTAAAAAATGTCAGACTATAAAAAATTTGTAGTAATGATGCATCAACATAGATTATTAAGGTTAAGTATGGAATTGCTATTGCAATCTTACCTGGGCCGGCAGGCATTGTAGCCATTATGACCATTGAAAAAATATACATTTACTTGATTTTAGAGTATAATCTTCACCAATTATTGGATTATTATTGTAATAAAAATTCAATAATTATTTTAGTTGCATGTTAATTTATTAGACACAATAAAACAAAAACAAAAGCAAAGTGACGAGTTACAAGTTTGCATTTGACATCACAACAGATCCAAGATGGCCATATTGTCGTGAAAACCCAGTTTTCCGATGCGTGGATTTTGAGCTTCGATGTAGATGGCGGAATTGCGCTGTATTAACAAAAATCAATAATTTCATCGCGATCTGGCACCTTATGTTGGATATGTTGAGGACAGTCACTAGACGAGAGAGACGACTAGACTTTTCTTTCTGCCCAGGATTTGTCTGACTCTAAGTCATCCCCAGGCAGGCCTCTCAGTGCTTTTCACAAAAAATACTTTACACACACAAAAAAGTCAAAAAAATCGATTAAAGGCACGAAAAACGTTGAAAACCGAACTCCCCCTCGTTCGAGTCGTTCTATAGTCCACGTTCTAGAGGAGGCGCGGAGATCGTTCACGTCCCCGCCGCGATGAATTAGACGCGAATGGGCGGTACTCGGATCCGTTGCACAGAACGTTTCGTTTGGGAGCGGGATTGCATTCCGCGCCCTCTCGTGAGCCGATGGATGAACAACGCCGCGTTATATCGTTTGTACGACATCGTTAGTTACTCGTAAAATTACGTTATTTGAATTGTGCAGGCTGGTATTGGTAGTGATTCTGGACTGTGTGTGTTATTTTCTTGATGGTAAACCTGCAAAGTAAGGTAAGCAGCAACTCTCTGTGTGTCACATGAAACATTGTTAAGACAATTTCGGTGGGAAACGCGCAATGGCCGAAATCGGTTAACCGAACATGCATTATATTCAAAAAATAACCAGCTAGCTTAGCGCCGGAAGTGGTCGACGGTAAAAGTTGGAGAATTCAAACAAACAACAGCCGTATCTAAGTGAAATTCGATATTCTAGTTTGTCCTTAATCAACGTAAATAAACGTCTTTGCGGTGGTAGTGCTGGGTAGGTGTCCCGAGTGACAGCTGTCTACAGTGACAAACACAAATAATCAATGACAAATGTCAAAAACAAATTAGAGGCTTACAGAGGCACCCTCTAGCCTACCAATCTAACATGCTATTAGTAAGATAGCAAGTATGCTGAAGCTCAAACAAACAGTTCTAAATGGCAAACAAATGCTCGCAACAATGTGGTTGGTGATTTTTAAGAAGGTTGAGGAACTGAAACCCTTAGCCAATTTACAACAAGTAATGAGGCACCCTTGAGTATTGTATTTATACTCTGGGGTTGTGCACATAGCAGAACAAGTCTTGGATATGATTTCTTCAAGGCATTTCAAAAGTGCAATTTTAAAATTTTTGCATGATTTTAAATGTTGTTGCTTAACTTGGCGGAAATGGCTGTTATTTGGTGCCGTAGTCAAAGATTTTAGTTTCGTTAGTATGCATGCTGTGGCCCGAGCATTTGAGTAATATCAGTTTGCAACATCATCTGAGCGAACATTACAATCAATTGACTCACCACGATGACGAGAAGGATGTGAGTTTATCTTTCGTTTTGTTACATTTATGTTGTGCTCATGTTATAAAAATGGTTTCTAAGGAATTGAACACATTTTTAAATAATGATATATAGAAAACATTTGAAAAATTTTATTTGCAAAATGTATTATGTTAACAACACTTAATGATGTTACTGTATGGTTTGAATGTATTTGCATTCTGGTTTTATCCAACACGAAAATCAACGTGTCCTTATGCAAACTCGAAAGTTGTGACACGGATAATAATGACGAATCGGCAAGTAATGTAATTCAAGTAGAAGAAGAATTGTCGTCTTCTGGTAATGCATTACACAAAGGTAATGCTCAGTTATGTACTCCTAAATTAGAATAATCTGTCATACTGTCAGATAGTGAAACTAATAAAAATGAGAGAGGGGGCAAAAGTAATTACTTTAAAATACATATATGCCTTTTCTTCCTTTGTGGTCAGAAATTATGATTTCGAAAAAATACTCATTAAATAGATTGAGTAATTGCTATGTTGAAAGTCATTTTGGTAATTTAAAAAAACGAATGTTCTCGCAGGTAACCGTAATCTAAAATGTAGTAGGTTTGTGAGAAAGTCTAGAGAACTAAGTAGGCCGCTTATAAAGAAATGTTATGCGGAATATCTAAATCGAACCTCGCTCGGCTTACCTAACTTTAATCAACAAGTTAAATAATCAAGAAAGTTGTAAATGAAAAAAGACAGTTACCGGAACCCGGACCATCAGGTATAAGTGCACATTCGTTTGCCCCTGCTGACCCCGTGGTGTTTCGTGCCCCCAGTCCAGCTAGGACATCAACAACAACAGACAAGCAATGAGCCTCAAATAGAGGCAGTTGAGCCTGAGCCCGTGGTTCCTCAGAAGCAAGGATCCGACAGCGACACTCCCGATGAGGTGAATGGAGATGAGCGCCTAGTTAAAGGTGTCACCCCAGCCCCAGCACGAGATTTACGACGTCGAGTCCCGATGCGTTAAGTTAACTGATAATGTCGACTCAGTTAGGCATTCAATTCATCAAAGAAGGAGAAAATGCTATTCGAGAGTATGATGCGGTCTGGCAATGTAGTGTTAAAAACTGGTTTAATAATCCACAATAAATACTCATATTTAGCTGGTTCTCCAGATGGTTTGGTGGTCAATGAAAGGATAGGTGGGGTAAAGTGAGTCATAAGCATTTATTGCTCAATTTATGTTAAATCGAAGCTGAGCAGACACAAAAGTTGATTTTGCTCTATGATGTCAATCAGTTGGAAAATAAATAGTAAGTTTGATAGATGTGATTGGCTGATTGCTGCTTTTTGTTCACTCCCAATGTCAGCTTTTGCACAGTTACTCAGTTTGCCATGAGTAGATTGACATTAAAAGAAATGACACTTTTCCTGATGACACATTACACAGACATTAAATGAAAATTCTTCCGCCAAATAATGGGTAGCTTACAACGCAATAAAATACGCATATAATAAACGCTGATTATGACAGAACAATAAAGCAAAATAGCAAATCAAACTACACACAACCCGCGACTCTATCTTTAGTTTATTAATAAAATTAATAAGAATTCCATCCACCTGGACGATATCTTTTCTTCTCGCTTCACCGCAAAAATTTCTGAAACAAAAAAAAATATTTTGTATACCAACATCTTTTCTGCCTTCCCCCCATCACAAAACACTAATTATATAGCGTCCTGGGGTGTGTTGCGAAAAATGGTCGTGTTATAAAAGTGTATTTTTTTAAATGGGACATCTTTTATACAGGGTGGATCAAAAATGACGCCCAATCAGTGATGTGAACTGGTAAATTACTTATATATTACCGTGGTAATTTACCGTAAATAACCTAAAATAAATTACCGAAATTTATTCGGAATTTACAAAATAAGTAACGACTCTAGTAATGAAAAATTTTTTTAAATTACCATTATTAACGATATTTCCTTGTAATTTACCATATTTAGTGAAAGTACTCGTTCAGCGAGTTTGGTGTCACCACTGTCAGGGTCAGAGACACATCTCATGTCTCATACAAGTGGTTTCTCGAGTTGTTTCATCATTTGATCTTACTGCAAACTACTTCATTATTACTTACTTCATTATGTCACGTTTAGGGGTGCGTAGTGAGGGATGGTAGAGAAACAACTCAGGTCACAGGTATGCCTTGTTTATTATAAAAATAATGTAAACCAAACACTTAAAAGGGGTTATTCTTACCCCCAGAATAGAAGGGCCAACATGGCCGTAATCGCCGTCGAGTGCATGGAAGTTCGGGGAGGGTGAGTTTGGTTTTAGCCCTTCAGCTACACCGTAAAGGGGCACGCAAGGTGTTCTTGTACAATGTGACCAAAGGACCAAGTAGACAACTGACAGGGTTAAGGGTTCTAACGGTCACTTCAAGTTGCGAGAAAACACTCTTTTCAGCCTGGGATCCTAAGAAGGTAGCGAGCCGACCCACCACTTCAAGTTAGGGAATGTTGCTCGCCGACCAACCCGGAGACCAGATTTTAGATGGCCAGTCTTGCTGAATAAATACTCGTCGATTGACCCAGATTCCTACCAGACTTGCTGACATAAACGATTATTCAGTGTATAGTACGATAGGTATGGTGAATGTAAATGTTGGAATCTGCGACACTATTACTTTAAACATGATTTTAGATAACACTAAATAATACATATTGATTTGACGTTCAGTAATGCATATTACTAAAGTGAATAATGATGATTATTGTGTTAATATAAAACAATAATGAAAACTACAATGCCTTTCATTTTAATGTAAATTTCAGTAAAAATAGTTAACTAACATTAAAAATTGCTCTTTTGTATGTATTACTTCTTGGTGGGTAATTTGTATATTTTTTTTTTGATTTTTGATTTGTTTTTTTTTGGTTCTTGGGGCTCGATATCTCCCTTAAGAGTGACTTTAGGAAAAATGTTTATATGGGACACCCTGTATACAGGGTAATTCAAATTCGACCCTCACCATTGGGAAACTATAGGAGATACGAGATAGTTCGTTTTATTCTGATTTTAGTGATGTATAATAACTTATGATTTGCTTCATAATTAACAAAATAATTCTATAAAAACAAATTTTACTTTAGTTAGCTTTGAGTTAATGAGACGCTTTATGAAGATTACTTGGTGACACTTGTCACACGCAATTGGGCTGAACATACTTAGTCACAAAGGTGTACACGTGACTTAAACCGGTTTATTCACTCGAAAAGCTTAGGCCACTCGCTACGCTAGTGGACCTAGTTGTTCTTTTCGTGAATAAAAAATGTTTTTTCCACTACTAACATAATAAACATACCATTATTGACCGATTAGTAACTTGAGAAATTAGTTTTCTCTACCTTAATGGTCAATGTTGACCTAGGTCAAAATTAGAGTCTAATCTCTAGTTCTAGTCTGGCACAAACACGACAAAAAAAGAAAGATAGAAGAAGAATATTATTGACCTAGGTAAATAATAATGTCAATGTCCACCAAGACATCTGACATATGAAATATACTTGACTTGACAGAGACAGATAAATTAGGTTGTCCACCGCCTACTATACTAGAAAGCCTAGAAGGTGCTTGTGAAAAATTCCAATATGGCGGGAATAGTGGTGACAGTTTGTATTGTGGAAATTTAGTTTTTTGAGGATTAGATGAATTTTTACGGTTTAAAATCAAAACTTGAAGTTATTTGCGTAAGTTATTTTTGCTGCCCTTCATAAGTTTTTCAAGCCATATTGCAACAGCAATTCAGGAAAGGACTTATCCCGTTTTTGCGCATCCTAATGCATGAATAAAATTTGCTTCTACTTGATAAATTTGATTTTAAATACATTTGTGATTTGTTTCTTAATTTGATATCATTCGTTTGAGTCGTAACCGAATTTTAATAGTGTGTTTACCAGTTGGGTTACGCTTAGTAGTTTTCGGTAACTTTCTAACGATGGATCAACTTATCAAAAGGCGAGGTTCTGTCAAGGCTAAACTTACTTTGTTTGAGAAATTTATTGCAAAGCTTGAAAAGAGCTTCCCTAGCTACAAAATTGATGATGAAGGTACACGTTTCAATTAAAACAACGCACAGAGCGTTTTGAAAAATGCATAGAAGAATTTGATGACCTTCAACTTCAAAGTGCTTGATGAACAATATAAACAACGTGATAGTTTCGAGTCGGCTTTTTTCGGTGCGTTTGCAAAAGCTAAAATGTTTCTTTCAATAACTTCACCAGAGCAGGCAGTTGGTGCTGGTGAAATTGACGTAAAGCATTCTTATTATTCTTAGTCAAAGAAACAATTTATCGAAAGACCCATTCGGGGTCAAACTTCCGGTTATTGAGATCGCAGTTTTCAATGGTGAATTTGATACCTGGCTTCAATTTAGAGATACTTATGAATCTTTAATACACACAAATTCCTCGCTTTCGAACGTTCAAAAATTTCATTATTTGCGTGCGTATTTAGGCGCTGCTGTTCTTCTTACAGCAAGTTTAGAGTTTTCTGGTGCTAACTACCAAACCGCGTGGGCACTAATTTGTGATAGATTCAATAATAATCGCATGTTGATTCAAAACCATGATAAAACCCTTTTCAACTTTGATAAAATTCGTGTCGAGTCCTCAGCATCCTTGAGAGGTCTTAATGACGGCGTTTCTAAGCACCTTAGAGCACTTAAAACTTTAAATGAACCTACTGATTCATGGGAGACTTTGATTATTTACTTGATCACTACAAAGCTAGATGACGTTTCACTAAGAAAATGGGAACAAGTTACGGCTTCTCATAGCTTGCCAACTTTAGGACAAATGTTTCAGTTTTTAAAAGAAAGAGCAGACCTTTTAGAGTCTTTAGAGCAGTGCGCCGGCAATAGTAAGCAACTATCTTTATTCGACTTTACCAACTTTAATCGTAATAAGGGTTCAAAATCGGTTTTCGCTGGAAGCAATGATTCCATAAAATGCGTAATTTGTTTCAGGGATCATTACATTACAGATTGTGCTCAATTCTTGAACCTTGATGTAAATGGGCGTTTTGAAGCAGCTAAAAAGAACCGATTATGTCTAAATGTTTAAGACCTGGTCACATGCTTCAAAAATCCACTTTGAATCTGTGTCGTATTTGCAAATACAAGCATCATTCTTTGTTACCCAGAAGTAGGTCGCGCAATCGGGAAAATGTCGAAAGGATAAATAATCAGTCTGAAAATTTGGAAAACTCAGACATTAGTTCAAATCGGAACAAAATTTCTTTGTCAGCTCAAAACATAGTAAGCGATAATCATGTTCTTTTGTCAACAGTCGTAGTCGACATTTTTGATTTTCAAAATAAGCGCTACAAAGCTCGAGCATTACTATATATGGGCTCACAAAGCAATTTTATTACAAACAAGTTCTGTTCGATATTAAAACTAAAGATGGCGCCTACCAATGTCAAAATAAGTGGAATAAATGAGACTCATTCAGAATGCTTTGATGATTGAATCGATAGTATTCCCAATATTCCGAATGACAAGAGCCATTTTGAAATTCCTGACAATCTTATACTAGCAGACCCCAATTTTGATGTTCCTGGTGAAATTGACCTTCTCATTGGCGGCGAATAGTTCTGGGATATACTTTGTGTGGGACAAATCAAATTAAGTAATCGAGGTCCTTATATTCACAAATCCAGGTTTGGTTGGATAGTCACCGGACCAATCCAATCAAAATCCGTTTCCGAAATTCGTTGTCATCTCTCGAAGGAAACTGATATTGACAGACAACTAACTCGATTTTGCGAGATCGAAGAATTTTCGTGTCTGAAACCACTCTCTCAAGAGGAGAAACTATGTGAGCGGCATTTCCAAGATACTTGCATTCGTGTCTCATAGCAGTCTCACTACCAAGCTTCGAGTAGTTTTCTCCGTAACGAAGTTACGAATATTTTTTTTGTTTTGTTTACTAAACCGTCCGTTAGTGCCGTTAGTTTTGCGGCGGTATGCAGATAAGGGAACTATTAATAGAAGCCGTTTAGTAAAGTAACCAGTGCTAGTACTTTGCCAAAATACGATAAGCCGTATTTTTAAGTTATTATATTTTCTCAGGATTGGCCAGTCCGATTTTTACCGTTCTTGTTGATAACAGTTTACGACTTTCCTTGTAATTATAATTCGCGAGTTGACGTAGCCGGCTAGGTTGGCCGAAGCGTACCGTTTTCCTGCAGTACTGCGGTTCTGTACGCGTCACTCGAGTAGGGCCGTGTTTCCCACTACCCGAAAGCGGGGAATCGGACTGCCTATAAAACTGGCGTGCGCCGCCAGTTCGTGGTCTGTTAAGATCACTAGCTCTCCCCGAGCAACATCTCAACCTCCCAGCAGCACCGCCGCATCACAGTAGGTATACCTGTTTAGTGGCTAGCCCTCCTAGTGCACTGTGTACCTGTTATTTAAACACCGAGGCTCGCTAGACCGGGTGTTCGTTCCTTGTTTACTCCAACCCTGAACCGCCGTTTGTTGTAGCGTCGTGGTTCGCTAGACCGGGCGCTGCTTTAACGTTCACGTCACCAGTTTCCATTGCAAACGCTACATGGTTCGCTAGACCGGGCGTTTGCACCGTTAGTCCCAGCCCGGCCATTTTTCCGGCCCTTTTTCTTCAGTAGCATCGTGGCTCGCTAGACCGGGTGCTACGCCATAGATCCGGCATTGTAGGTTTCTATACAAACACTACATGGTTCGCTAGACCGGGTGTTTGTATACTTTCCCCGATAGGCCAATTTCCGGCCCTAGTTCACTCTGTAGCGTCGAGGTTCGCTAGACCGGGCGTTACACGATAGTTCCGTATTCAACACAAACGCTACATGGTTCGCTAGACTGGGCGTTTGTGTCATTTAGTAGTCCGGCCGCACGTCCTGGCCCTGTCTTTTGTTGACTACGCTACATGGTTCGCTAGACCGGGCGTAGGAGGCAAGTTTCTAAATCCTGTTGCCAACAGGACCACTACAAGGCTCGTATAGACCGGGTGGTTTCAGTAATACCCTCTTCCGACTCTTTTACCGACCCGTGACACCGTAACTTTATTTGCACTAGGACGGTTAATTGCTTAGTTGTAAACATAGACCTGCTTTGTCCCCGTAATTAACTTTGAATCAGCTTGTACCTGTAACATTCATTGCATTGCGTGGCCTTTTAACTTTCTGCATTATACCGTTGACCTGTCTTGCATCGCATCCGACCCGTACCGTAACTAAGTTGCACACTCCGTTCTTGTTTAATTAAGGGGAGGGGGGATTTAAGATACGCTTATTTGCATAATTAATTGGTTTAGTTAAGTTTGCTGGCATTTTTTTGTTACCAGAGCCAACCGAGTTTGGAACAACAACAGCTTTGATCAAGAGTTAAGTTTAAGTTTAGTTGATATTTACGTTATTTTAAATAATTTTGAAGATATTACTTCAACGGGGGGGAATATGTTCGCAATTCGCTCAAATGAATGGCAACATTGCCCAGACGGGGCCGTTTTTGTCGGCGCACCGACGTAGCGTACCAACTAAATTGTTACCGCGGCTTCGATGTAAAATAATTGTACTATTTAACTGGACCGCTACGGTCTTTACCTTGATTTCCGAATTATGTCTATTTTTAGTTTGTTCTCGTTTTAGGATCGCCTTTGCGACACGAAAAAGTGCGTGAAGTTAGTTATAGCACAGTATAGCCAGTATACAGTAAAGACACTCTCGGATTTTCCTTTGAAGTCGGGCCCTCAATAGCTTGCCTCCGTTTGCTCCGCCTACCAATTATCTCTTGGTTTACGAGGGTCAAAATTTGTCGCGCGCTGCACTGGAGTCGGTTCTTCCCGGACCACCGAACTGACCGACGCTTCAGCCAGCTGAACGGTAAATTTTATTGTTCCTGGGAGCAAGCTTTGAAGGTGAAGGTATTTCGGAATCGTTTCCTTCGGACCGCCAGTACAGGATGTTATAACACTGCTGGTTAACTTCGAGGGCCACGATTCCGAAAACCTCTCGGTGATTTGAGTTGTTTCCTCTGGACCGCCAGTACCGGATGTTATAACACTGCTGGTCAACTTCGGAGGCTACAATCCCACTATCGCCTAGGTATTTCCGAACCGTTTCCTTCGGACCGCCGGTACTGGATGTTATAACACTGCCGGTTAACTTCGAAGGCCACGGCTCCGAAATCCTGTAACCAAACCTGATCTCACCCAGGTCTTTCCGAACTGATTTCTTCGGACTGTCAGCTCCAGCCGTTTTAACCCCCAACTGGTCAACTCCGAATGGTCGACCTTTTGAAAGCTGATGCCGATTCTTTGACCCCGTCTGTACCCCCAGAGCACAGTTTTCGTACCGTCCGAATCTGTCATGCATACCGTAACCGTCTGTTTACCGTTTCGAAACCGTCTTAGTTCTCCGAACCGTTCCCCGTTCTGAACACTAGGTTGTGTTGTCCATTTGTTTTCCGTTTCAAAGTTACCGTATTAATTTAGTTGGGATCTCCAGGTCCGACTGTACCGTTTATTGATTTGAACACGAGGTTGTGTGTTCTCCGTTTGTTCTGTCGTGCTAGAGTTTTTAAGTAAGTTAGGATATGAATGATTGTTAACTGTTATTTTTCCTGGTTAACACGACTTGTTTAGTTTTGCTGACAACCCTGTGTTTCCTTATTTTGTCCCACTCCCTTCATCCATTTACAGATAAACGTGAACTCTGTCTTCGACTGTGTAAAAGCTCCCCAGGTATACGAAGCGAGTTCCTTAGTTACGCTTCTCCAAATAAAACTAAGGTGGCGCCCGAGTTTCGAAGCACCTACCCCTAGGTGTGGCAAAAACCGTACAAGAACCGGTACGTAAAGGCGTTACAAGTTATAACATAACAGAAGTTTAATTTAAAAATATAACTAATTATTATGTTAAATATTTACAAATGTTGCAAAATCATAAGTTTTGCATTTTTTTTGTTCATCTTGCAAATATTAATATTCCGATTAGCAAACTTCAATGTGAAGTAAATTCGTACTCTTGTATACAATGCAATAAAATAATCCAAAGGAAATTGATCACATGGATGTTTAAACGGTACTTGAAGAAATTGTGATTTTAAGTATTAGTTAAAAGTTATGACAAACACAAAACAAAGCCACCCGATATCAATAGGTTAAATATACGCGACGAAACGCAGCGACACGTCGCCGATTCACCGTGTACTAGGCTCCGCCTGAAACTGGCCTGACATGGGCGCGGGGCAAGGAATGGTCACGTTTCGATGCCGACGCAAGTGTCCCTACTGTATACTGGCTATACTGTGGTTATAGTTTGTTGGCTGTAGAGAGTTGAACACAATGAATAAAGTTCATTTCGCTCCACCAATTTGTACTCTTTTTTTTCTCTGTGTACTGCAAAACCAATAGTTTTGTTGTACCACCCGAAGTTTTACGCAATAAAACAAGAAATTACAGTCCTGTTTTGGTGATACGAGAAGGACAAAAGACGCCTTCTAGTTTTAATGAATTTGGAATAAGAAAATAACTTCTATCCAGATCAGCCGGTCCAATCAGCTCGTTTCAAAGTGTTATCAGTAGATTATTTTGGACCTTTACCACCAAGTAGTAAAGGGAACCGCTGGATCTTAATAGTGGAAGATGCAGCTTCCAGATGGGCGGAATTGTTTGCTCTACCCGACATACTACATGGGACCAGTTTTTACCAGCCATCCGATTTTCTCTTAATACAGCCCTTAGTGGTACAACTGGCTGCACCCCAGCTTTCTTGACGTTTGGCAGAGATCTGCGGACTTCTGATAAAGTCGCCCATGATATTCGAACCATTGCCCAACAAGAAAACTTCGTTCCAGTCATATCACCTCACCTAAAGAAAATGGGACAGTTTCTTGAAGATGCCAGATCCCGAGTTGAGAAAGAGCAGGATCGCCAAAAGGAGATTGCTGACAAAACCAGGCATCCTCATCCAAACTATGAAGAAAGAAACTATGTCTTGCTTAAGACTCATGCGATAAGTGATGCATCTAAGGGTTTCACCAGCAAGTTTTGCCCCAAACGAGACGGACCATATAAGATCCTGAGGTATGTCACTCCCGTTACAGTTGAATTAATCGATCCTGAACGATCCAACCGGAGCATTGGAAAGTACCATGTCTCCGATGTAGAGGAATTTAGCCAGAGAGAGGATGATGATACTCCTAAGCCGCTGCGGCCCGTTAGGCAGCGTGGACGACCCAGAAGGTATGACGACTACGTCGAGTAAATCCTACTTTCCCTTCGAGGGCGTAACGGAAAAGTGGAGGGGGAGTGTAACACAATCGCGTTATATGAAGGCCAAAACTTGTGTAAGCGCCCGAGAGAGGAAGAAGAGTTTTGGAGGTTATGAAGTTTAAGTAAGAGGTTAAGAACTTTCCCGGACTTATGTTTGGCTTTTGTCTTTTTGATTTGTTTTGTTATAATAAATATTAATTAAAGAATACAACCAGTGTCTGCTTCTCTGAAACAACAGAATATAACGGTGGCCCGTTACAAAACATATTTTCGCAATTTAAAAACGAATGTTCTCGCAGATAACCGTAATCTAAAATGTAGTAGGTTTGTGAGAAAGTCTAGAGAACTAACTTTGGCCACTTATAAAGAAATGATATGCGGAATATCTAAATCGAACCTCGCTCGGCCACCTCTTGTCAAAGACCCTTTAATAAACGAGTTAAATAGTCAAGAAAGTTGGAAGCGAAAAAAGGCTACCGTTTCAACGCATTTTTCTGTTAATTATTTAAAACACTTTCAAAACCACTCAATATCCAAGGACAAAATAAAACGTCAATCAAATGGTCCAATTAATAGCGAAAGATGCATGTATCGTGGTCTTGGTGGATTGGATGTCACTGTGTCATGGCATCAATGCGATATGTGTAACTGATGGGTGCACGATCTATGTACAGCAGAATACAAAAATATTTCAAATACCGAAAACTATTTTTGCAAACAGTGTTTTTCGTATGATGTGTGCATTATTTATAATTGTGGAGCATTGACCACCACCGCTTATTGGGTTCAGTGCGATCTATGTGACAGGTGGGTACACCAAATTTGTGATCCATCGTTGGACCCAAATCAGTCAACAACAAAAGTCAACAGTGAAAAGGATAATTTTAAGAAAAAAGATTCTCACTGTTTTGAATTTAACTAATGTACAATGAAAAAATCAGAGAAAATCTCAATTTTGGTTAGAGGAGCGACGAAAGCGCTTAACTTGTTCTAATTTTGGTAAAATTATAAAAGCTAAAGACAATATATCAAAAGCAAGCTAGCTGACGTAATGTTATCTTTCAAAGAGTTAGTTAGGCATGGCATCAAAGAAAAATAAAATGCCCTTCGAGAGTATAGTATGATTTTTGGCAATGTGGTTGAAAACTGGTTTAATCATTCACAACAAATATCCATATCTAGCTGGTTCTCCAGATGGTTTGGTGGGCAATGACGGAATAGTTGAGGTAAAATGTCCCTACAGTATTCGAAATGAGAAAATTACTTTTACATAATTGAAATACCTCAATTCGACTAATGGTCAACTAAATAAAACCAATTTATACTATTATCAGGAAAAAGGATTAATGGAGGGTTCGAATCGCAATTGGTGTGATTTGGTTATATTTTCAAAATGCGACATAATAATAGAACGAATAAACCGAGATAAACGGTTTTTTGATACCCAAATACTTATGGTACTTCGAGATTTTTATTTCAAATATTATTTACCCGCCATGCTTACACCAAACGAAACGTTCGGAAGATGAAAGCAACTGGCTTCGTTTCTTATCATCAGATATTAGCGATGCTAGCGCCGCTAAAAAACATAATTTACATCAAGATGATCTAACTAAAACTGAATCCCAGAGCTTCCAAATTTTGGAAAATGGATTAATAAATGATCCCAATTATTACAAGAAAATCGGAAAAACGACGTATTACATTGCTACATTTAAAAAGTTCAATGTTAAAGTTGCACAAGTTAAGTGTGTAGAATTTGAAAGCTTTTTTGGAGAGGGTTGGTTATATGATAACATAATTAATATTGGGTACA
Source organism: Ips typographus (assembly GCF_016097725.1). Taxonomy (NCBI): domain Eukaryota; kingdom Metazoa; phylum Arthropoda; class Insecta; order Coleoptera; family Curculionidae; genus Ips; species Ips typographus. The sequence goes on from NC_138434.1 coordinate 5,100,375, forward strand.
TATTTGCAACAAGAATGAAAAAGTTCAAACAATGGAATAACCTTAGTGGAAGCCGTTTTAGGTGGATTCTTTGATCATGACTTTCTGAACGATTTTCGAATAACTGCCCCTATATTAGTGTTCCCAGTGAATGTAAATCAAAATCATTGGTGTCTCGCCATCGCAGATTTTGAAAAAAGCTACGTTTAGTTTTATAGATCCACAAACACAAAGGCGTAATATGGCTTTAAATCAAAGTGAACGTTATTTCAAAAAGTTATACAATTTATTAACTTTTACAATAACAAATTTAATGGTACAGATTCAACTTAACTCATTAAGAACTTAGAACTAAAACCGTGTACTGATTGATGTAAAAATTATTTGTAAAAGAAACTTTAGTTTTAGCAGTATTTGAGAATCAAAAAGCAATAAAGACAAAAATGAAAAAAAAAATAAGCTCCACTTTTTTTCTCAAAATGTCAACCTAATTTCTCAATCAATTAAATAAAAAAAACTACAAATTTTGCTCTTTTCAGCTACTTGATACTGTGATGTGAACATTAGCTAAACTAAGGCTTAGCTGACTGAAGTTGTGTGTTAAGAAGTAATGTGTTGTAGTTAGGAATTACTGGGGGTCCTTGCCATTATAGCAAATGGATGAGGAGGTCCTTGGAAAAATATTGTTGGGAATCCCTGCTTTAGATAAATCCCTACAACTTTCATCATCACCATTAAGGCAAGTATAGCCAATCACATTAGAGTTATGATATTTGCCTGCACTGGCAGTAATATCTCTATGGAGCGACAAAAGTACTGCAGTAAAGAAACTTACCAAAAAAAAAATACACAAAAAATTATAATTTGAACAAACCTCACACAAAAGTTAGTTTTTAAATTGAGGTTTGAGTATTGCTTATATTTGTTTTGCAAGCGTAACAGTTGTAATTTAATCCAAGCTTAAGCAAAATGTGGTTCAGGCTGTGACAATACAAGTGAAAAAAATAACAGTCAAGTACAATGGTGCAAATAAAGATTAAAATAATCAAATCAACCTTAATGTTAACTCCTGTCTATCTGAAATATTATTTAAGGCAAAAGCTTGAATAATCAAAATATCTAGTAAAAATTCAGAAAAATTCACTTGGTTTTAAAAACACTGCAACTGCACAAAGATGTTTGCTTTATAATCATAGTACTCATAAAACAGAAGATGAAATGATGATTAAGTCTCTTACAAGTAGTTTCTTCATAAAAGTTATGCTTTCTCATCGACATAAAAAAGTAGGGTATACAGTAATACGTATTCAGCATATACCAGACACAGATCTGTAAGATAAGCCTAATTTGTTACTTGAACCATACTAAAAAATGATAATATAGAAAAATGTGTAGTTATGATGCATTTTTTACATTGAACAATAGAAACTAGAAATCTATTTCACAGAATGGATGCACCACTTTCCATGCTGAACAATCATAGTACTAGATAGGCAAATGTTGTATTTTATAACTGCTTTCAGGGCTATCATTTGATCTGAAAAATTGTCACTTATACGAATTTGAAAATACAAATAAAATTTTACATTATTTGATATCACTACAAACTAATTCATTATTACTGTTACTGAAAACATGCTTTTATACAGAGTGGTCCAGATTTAAATGTCAATAATTCACACTTCGACAGGTCATCAAAAAATAAGTTGACATGCATTATGTCATTTTCCTGAAGAACGCATCCTACGGAAGACACAGATCTCCAAATTTAAGTTTGACCGTTGGACCAATTTTGATCAAACTTGGAACAAGTACTCTCCATCCCAACCAAAGTGGCATTAACGCAATAAATGGTGACATCAGATTGAAATTCACTCATGTCTTAGATTTGTTTTCGTTAAGCCAGACATATTGTAAAGTTCAGATATAGAGCATTTTTAAAAAACTATTTTTGTTTTTTGCTGCCGATAGATGAAGCAATCGCCCCCAGTATTGCTCCGTGTCAAATACCTTTTTTAGGAGAGCATTCGGCAAGATTTCATCAGTGTATTTTTAAGGTTAGCAAAGCACAGAAACATATTCATTGACAATTAACATTGACAAGTAATACAATGTGTGATATGTAAAAACCTTTTCCACGGAAAGTGTGGAAACGTTGATATGCGTGGTTTCCATACGAGGAAATTAAACTGGAAATGTAAAGTGTGTTCTGCAAAAGGGGGAGATAGGGCGAGGAAAAGAAGTAGAGTCGAAGAAAATTACATTGACCAAAGTACGATCGATGGAATTAATTTAACTTTAGAATTGCTGACGAATAATACCGCAGAAATGCACAAAAAAATTGATTTCTTGATAGATGAAAATTTGCAATTGAAAAAAGAAATTGCTGATTTAAAAAGTTTGAGATTAAGAGAGGATAGTACATCGACATCAAACTTTATACCAAAATCTTATGCCTCAACTGTCATGAGCACGAGTAAGGTTTTAGTTGTGAAACAAAAAGGTGAGGAAAATGATATTAAAAAAATTAAAGAGGACCTGAGGTCAAAAGTGAACCCCATTGAAATGGGGGTTGGGGTGTCAATGGGTCGCGCGGCAAAGCATGGAGGTCTAATAATAAACTGTGGAAGTAAAAAGGAGATATTACAAGTTCAAAAAGATATACAAACTAAACTTGGAGATAATTACCAAGTTGACAGACCGAAAATATTTGGTCACAGGGTCAAAGTGGTGGGAATAAATGAAAATGAATACAACAATAGTGATGAAGATATCATCAAAAAAATTGTTCTGCAAAATGATCTAAATTGTGAGGTAAAAGACTGGAAAATAAAGATACTAAGGAAAACGACTGTCATGAACAAAAGATTTAATCTAATATTTGAAATTCGAGGTAATACGATGCTTTAATTGTTACAAATATGGTCACCTTATGAAGGAATGTAAACATAAAAAAGTGTGTGGTAAATGCAGTGGAGAACATGCTACTAATGATTGCAACATTAATGTGACAAAATGTAAAAACTGTATAGAAACGAATCAGAAGTTTGGAATGAATCTTAATATAGATCATACTGCATGGGATGTTAAAAATTGTGAAGTTTATAAACGCAGACAACAAATACAACGGCAAAAATTTGTGAAGTAGCAACTAGATACTACAAATGATCACAATTATGATATAGTACATCTTAATTGTCACGGATTCCTTAATAACAAAGATGAAATAATGATTTTGGTGAATGAGTGGAAACCCAAACTTCTGTTATTGTCCGAAACGCATGTGACAGATGAAGTGAGTGACTGCAAATTGCGTATCGATCATTATCGTCTCGAACAATGTGACTGAGAATAAACGAACCGGAGGAGTCATGGCATTGGTACAAGAAGGCATCAACTACAAGGTGAGGATTAGTGAATGTGTTCGGAGCTTTGTGTGGTTGTTAACTGTTGAGGTATTGTCTAACGCAAAACATTTTGTTACTGTATTGTACCACTCGCCTCAAAAGGAAAATGCGCGATTTGTGGAATATTTTGGAGAACATCTGGATAGGGTGAGTGATTATGGGGGAACTAACCTAATATTTGGTGATTTCAATTTTGATTTATTAAAACCTTCATTTTATAGCGATAAACTTTTAAACAAAATATACTTGAAAGGTTTTTCTCAAATTGTCGCTCAACCTACCAGAATAACCAATCAGAGTTCAACATTGATTGATTTCATAGTCTCTAACAATAAGCGCTTGAAACATGCAGTCCACCTAACCCCAAAGATAAGTGATCATAACATTCTGACAGCATCTCTTAATGAAAAGCTCGAGGGTGATCAGTACGTGACAATTTACAGGCGAAACACGAAAGACTACAATGTTGACTTTATTCGCGATTCAATTTTGGATACATGTTGGAATAATAGTGTTAGTGATGTAAATGTTTTGGCAAGTCATTTTATTAGCAGTGTAACTGACGTTTTAAATGAATTATGCCCGAAACAGGAATTAAGAATTAAACATCAATACAGAAACAAACATTGGATTACGAGTGAGATTAGGCATATGATGGGTCAAAGGGATAGTTTGTATAAAAGAGCAACGCTGAGTAATGATGTTTCTTTGTGGAATGAATATAAGGCCTTACGCAATCGAATTACGTCGCAGATTAAAATCGAAAAAAAACAGATTCTTTATTGAGAAGATTGACAATAACAGAAGTAATTCCTATGAACTTTGGGGCAAAATTTAAAGTAGCTGCTCCCTGACCAAAAACATCAGTTGCCTGATTTCATTCGTTTTCCACATGGTAATATTAGGGATGAAGTGCGCATAGCCAATGATTTCAATGTGTATTTTATTGAAAGTATTAACCAAATTGTCACAAAAGTTGTTGCAAAGTCTAGTGTGGATTGTAATGTAGTCATCAATAATTCAGAGTATGATGTGTCCCCTAAATAAGTTTGATAACATAACTATGCCTGAGTTAAAAAATATTGTCAAGGAGTTAAAAAATGTCAGCGGTGGTGAGAATGGCATATCGACCAAGGTGTTCAAAGATGTCATTGATTTTGCTGCAAATAGAATGTTAGACATAATTAACACATCGCTAACATATGGAGTGTTTCCTGAGAACTGGAAATGTTCCATGGTGGTACCAGTGCCAAAAGTATCAAATACCCACATCTGCTCTGAATTTAGACCGATAAATAATGTCTCTGTATATGAAAAAGTTTTAGAAATGGTAGTAAAGACACAAATCGAAAAACATTGTAACGCAAATGGAATAATAGTTGGTAATCAGTCAGGTTTTCGCCAGGGTCATCCCTGTGAAACGGTTATAGTAAATGTCTGTGATGCTTTTCGCAAAGCGCTTGATCGAGGTTGTTACGTGCTGGTGGTGCTTCTTGATTTCAGTAGAGCATTCGAAACTATAAATAGAGACATTTTGATTAAAAAGTTGGCAAGTTTGGGGTTTGGTGGAGTAGTATTAAGATGGTTTAAGTCATACCTAAGCAATCGCACACAAGTGTTGAAATTTAAAAACTGTATGTCTGATGCCCTTGCTGTTGAACATGGTGTTCCACAAGGCACGGTTTTGGGGCCGTTGTTATTTTTGTTGTATATAAATGACATTGTCGAAGCGGTATCATATTCTAATATTTTGTTTGCTGACGACACCATGATTTACATGAGTGGGACGAACATTAATGAACTTGAGAATTTTATTAATTATGATATTAGTAAATTATACGAATGGCTTTGTAAGAATAGTTTAAGTGTGAATGTAAAAAAATCTAATTATTGTATCTTTGGTAAAAAAAGCTTAATTTCTAAAATTATATTATTTCTAAAATTAACTTATATTTATAATGTATATAATGTATCTATTAACATAGGAGGCGAAAAAGTTACTTACAAAAAGCAAGTTAAGTATTTGGGTGTTGTAAAAAGTCATTTGACTTTTTACGATCACGTGCAGTATGTAACCAGAAAATATGCCAAAAAAATAGGGTTTTTGGCTAGAGTAGGTAGCAACCTGTCGATGCAAACTAAACTGTTGCTGTATAATAGTATAGCGGCTCCGCATTTGGAGTATTGTAGCACACTGTTTTACAATATGCCAAAATATATACTGCATGATGTTCAAACTGTACAGAATAGAGCTGTGCGGATAATTCTCAGGTGTAATCGCTATACACCAATCCAAACAATGTTGAATGTCTTAAATATTTTATCTGTTAAATAAAAGGTCGTATATAATTCCTTTGTATTTATCTATAAAGTAAAAAATAAATTAGTACCGTCTTATATATGTGATAAAATACAAAATTTTGCTGATGTACATAGTTACAATACTAGAAATAATTTTGATTTTGTTTTGACTGATAAATATAATAATGAAGTATACGCTAGCAACATTTTATGTAGGGGTCTGTTCGAGTTTAACCGTTTACTAAAGGAAATAAAAATGTGTGAGTCTCTTAATAAGTTTGAAAAATGTATGCGAGACTATGTGCTTCTAAAGTATTAGTACAGAATTTGCGAAATAAATGGGAAATTTTTTGGAAATTTATTTTATTTGTTCTAATTTTTAAGTATACCTTTTAGTTACATATTTTGTTGTAAACTGATTATTGTTTATTGTATATAGCTTTGGGCTAAATAAACTATATATTATTAAAAGACAGTGCTTCAGTTGTTTATCGATTTGACAAGAAAGGAGAGGTAAGAGTGAGGTTAAGCTTGTAAAAAGCAAAATATAAACAAGAGCTGATAAATTAAATCAGTGTCGTTATTACTTTAATTGAATTGTGCAGGCTGTGGTTGGTAGTGATTCTGGACTGGGTGAGTTAATTTTTTGATGGTAAACCTACAAAGTAAGGTAAGCAACAACTCTCTGTATGTTACATGAAACATCATTCAGCTGCAAAATCACCAGCTGTTTGCCCTCACTGTACTGTTTATACAATTCACACAAAATAATAACTTAATCCATAAATTTAAGTTGCAAGGCAAAAGCTTGATGAAACTGTCAACAAACGCCAAACAACCAATTTATGAATTTAAAATGGCGTTGCGGATAGCGCCAACGCCGAATTTTCCAGAATTTTAACGTTGGTTAAAGAACATACGTTAATGACGTCAAAATTCCGTTTCGATCAGTTCACAACTAATAGACCAAAAAACGACAATTATTACGTCATTGCCGCTAGCCCTGGGATAGACTTTACTTATTTTTATGTGATGTGAATGACATCAGTTCTTATTTTCCCGCCCTATTTTCTATTCTATTCTCTTCTATTTTCCATGGTTACCGGATTTTACTTAAAATTTACAAAATTGTCTACTTGAGTTATTGTATTTTTTACATTAAAATAATTCAAAAGAATTAATATTTGATGATTGATTGATAACATTTAAAAGAAGTTAATATACCGTCTTGGTTACTGTCAAACAGTGACAGAATTCATTTTGAACAACTGATTTTAATTTTATTTTTTTTTTAAATAAACGTTGGGGAATTATAGTTTTGAAAAAGGTGTTTTTAACATTTATTTGAAAAGAATTGAATAGAATTATAAAGTATGTTGCATGAAATATGTTAAGAATTGTTTGTAGAATCCAAAACAAAAGATACTAAATGTTTTTGTGAAAAGTGAGTTCCTTCAATTTTATCAAGCATGCAGTACTTTACAAAGACACTCTATCATACATATTAACTCAAGGTTGAAAATGCAGTTTACTAAGTGTATAATAATAATTATTGTGTTAAACATAACAATAATGAAAACTGCAATGCTTTTAATTTTGGATGTTAATTTAAGTAAAATCAGCATACTGACCTTAAAACTTGCTTTTTTATCCTGTTCTGATCTAATGTAGTAGTTAAACACACTGCACACAATTTTTTTCTTCCACTATGTTGCAATCTTCTTAGTGGGAAATTTGTTCCTCGCTTAGGTCAATTTCTTCATAAAAGTTGTGCTTTCTCATCCACATGGAAAAGTAGTAAAGTATTCAGCATATACAGGATACAGATCTGTGAAATAGGCCCAATTTGTTACTTAAACCACCCTTAAAAAATGTTAGGCTATAAAAAATTTGTAGTAATGATGCATCAACATAGTTTATGAAGGTTAAGTATGGAATTGCTATTGCAATCTTACCTGGGCCGGCAGGCATTGTGTCTATTATGACCATTGAAAAAATATACATTTACTTGATTTTAGAGTATAATCTTCACCAATTATTGGATTATTATTGTAATAAAAATTCAATAATTATTTTAGCTGCATGTTAATTTATTTGACACAATAAAACAAAAACAAAAGCAAAGTGACAAGTTACAAGTTTGCATTTGACATCACAACAGATCCAAGATGGCCATATTGTCGTGAAAACCCAGTTTTCCGATGCGTGGATTTTGAGCTTCGATGTAGATGGCGGAATTGCGCTGTATTAACAAAAATCAATAATTTCACACACAGACAGTCACTAGACGAGAGAGACGACTAGACTTTTCTTTCTGCCCAGGATTTGTCTGACTCTAAGTCATCCCCAGGCAGGCCTCTCAGTGCTTTTCACAAAAAATACTTTACACACACAAAAAAGTCAAAAAAATCGATTAAAGGCACGAAAAACGTTGAAAACCGAACTCCCCCTCGTTCGAGTCGTTCTATAGTCCACGTTCTAGAGGAGGCGCGGAGATCGTTCACGTCCCCGCCGCGATGAATTAGACGCGAATGGGCGGTACTCGGATCCGTTGCACAGAACGTTTCGTTTGGGAGCGGGATTGCATTCCGCGCCCTCTCGTGAGCCGATGGATGAACAACGCCGCGTTATATCGTTTGTACGACATCGTTAGTTACTCGTAAAATTACGTTATTTGAATTGTGCAGGCTGGTATTGGTAGTGATTCTGGACTGTGTGTGTTATTTTCTTGATGGTAAACCTGCAAAGTAAGGTAAGCAGCAACTATCTGTGTGTCACATAAAACATTGTTAAGACAATTTCGGTGGGAAACGCCCAATGGCCGAAATCGGTTAACCGGTCATGCATTATATTCAAAAAATAACCAGCTAGCTTAGCGCCGGAAGTGGTCGAGGGTAAAAGTTGGAGAATTCAAACAAATAACAGCCGTATCTAAGTGAAATTCGATATTCTAGTTTGTCCTTAATCAACGTAAATAAACGTCTTTGCGGTGGTAGTGCTGGGTAGGTGTCCCGAGTGACAGCTGTCTACAGTGACAAACACAAATAATCAATGACAAATGTCAAAAACAAATTAGAGGCTTACAGAGGCACCCTCTAGCCTACCAATCTAACCTGCTATTAGTAAGATAGCAAGTAAGCTCAAGCTCAAACAAACAGTTCTAAATGGCAAACAAATGCTCGCAACAATGTGGTTGGTGATTTTTAAGAAGGTTGAGGAACTGAAACCCTTAGTCAATTTACAACAAGTAATGAGGCACCCTTGAGTATTGTATTTATACTCTGGGGTTGTGCACATAGCAGAACAAGTCTTGGATATGATTTCTTCAAGGCATTTCAAAAGTGCAATTTTAAAATTTTTGTATGATTTTAAATGTTGTTGCTTAACTTGGCGGAAATGGCCGTTATTTGGTGCCGTAGTCAAAGATTTTAGTTTCGTTAGTATGCATGCTGTGGCCCGAGCATTTGAGTAATATCAGTTTGCAACATCATCTGAGCGAATGTTACAATCAATTGACTCACCACGATGACGAGAAGGGTGTGAGTTCATCTTTCGTTTTGTTACATTTATGTTGTGCTCATGTTATAAAAATGGTTTCTAAGGAATTGAACACATTTTTAAATAATGATCATATAGAAAACATTTTGAAAATTTTATTTGCAAAATGTATTATGTTAACGACACTTAATGATGTTACTGTATGGTTTGAATGTATTTGCATTCTGGTTTTATCCAACACAAAAATCAACGTGTCATTATGCAAACTCGAAAGTTGTGACACGGATAATAATGACGAATCGGCAAGTAATGTAATTCAAGTAGAAGAAGAATTGTCGTCTTTTGATAATGCATGCACAAAGGTAATGCTCAGTTATGTACTCCTAAATTAGAATAATCCGTCATACTGTCAGATAGTGAAAATAATAAAAATGAGAGAGTGGGGAAATGTAATTACTTTAAAATACATATATGCCTTTTCTTCCTTTATGGTCAGAAATTATGATTTCGAAAAAATACTCATTAAATAGATTGAGTAATTGCTATGTTGAAAGTCATTTTGGTAATTTAAAAAAAACGAATGTTCTCGCAGGTAACCAAAATCTAAAATCTAGGAGGTTTGTGAGAAAGTCTAGAGAACTAACTTTGGCCGCTTATAAAGAAATGTTATACGGAATATCTAAATCGAACCTCGCTCGGCCCTCTATTATCAAAGACATTTTATTCAACAAGTTAAATAATCAAGAAAGTTGTAAGCGAAAAAAGACAGTTACCGGAACCCGGACCATCAGGTATAAGTGCACATTCGTCTGCCCCTGCTGATCCCGTGCCCCCAGTCCAGCTAGGGTTGATGCCCAGATAGGACATCAACAACAACAGACAGGCAATGAGCCTCAAATAGAGGCAGTTGAGCCTGAGCCCGTGGTTCCTCAGAAGCAAGGATCCGACAGCGACACTCCCGATGAGGTGGATGGAGATGAGCGCCTAGTTAAAGGTGTCACCCCAGCCCCAGCACGAGATTTACGACGCCGAGTCCCGAGGCTAGGAGAACGGAATCCTCCGAAATATAGTTTCGTTGGAGACCATTCAGTTGAGGCCGCCGGTGCCTACCTCAATTTGCTCGCCACTAGTTTGCATGTACCTGAGGGTCCCGCCATGTTCATTCAACACTACGCAGCGTCTTTCCAAAACGTCCCCAACACGTTGCTGTAGAGAAGTGAGATGAGTAAGAAGTTGACACGGTCCGCTAGCCGCCTGGCGTCAGAGGTGGAGCAACAACTGGATGAAATGGCTCCTCAGGAGATCCAAGTTGTCAAAAAATCCGCTGTTCTAACAGCGCAACAAACCATTTTCGAGGAGGTGGTATCCCTGGCTCCTTGCCATCACCGTTTCAACGCATTTTTCTGGTAACTATTTAAAACAGCTTCAAAACCACTCAATATCCACTGACAAAAAAAAAAACATCAATCGAATGGTCCAATTAATAGCGAAAGTTGCCTATACTGTGGTCTTAATGGATTGGATGTCACTGCGTTATGGCATCAATGCGATATGTGTAATGAATGATGAATGAACGATATTTGAAATACAGAAAACTATTTTTGCACTGCATTTTTTGTATGACGTATGCATTATTTGTAAATGTGGAGCATCAACGCTTATTGGGTTCAGTGCGATCTATATGACAGGTGGGTACACCAAAATTGTGATCCATCGTTGGACTCACATCAGTCGTACATTTATTATAAAAGTATAATTATAAGAAAAAAATGTATAACTTGCTCAATGTTTTGAAATTAACTGGTGTGCAACTAAAATTAGAACAAAAAGCTAAAAGCAAAAAAATATCATTTTTGATCAGAGGAGAGACGAAAGCGCTTAAATTCTTCTAACTTCCGTAAAATTATAAATGCTATACACAATACACTGTGTGTAAAAAGTCCGGCAACCCTGAATTATAAAAATAAGGTATATGCAACAAAACCGACAAATTTAGATGATTTAAGAAGAAGAATTATGGATGAATGCAACCTTATAACACGCGACATGTTACAAAACGTCATTGAAAAATTTTATTTTAATTTAGCTCATTGTCAGACAGTTCAAGGGGCACATTTTCAGCATTTAATCAAATAAAAATTTTTTACTTATTTAAAGTGTAGTTTTCTTTAATAATTAAATAGCTGCCAAACTGTTTAAGATAACCATACAACATGTTACATGAAATGTGATTAGAATAAGAGAGCGAATCAGAAAATGTCATTGAAACATGGTCCTTCCATAAGAAAAAACATAACCTCAATTCATTGCCATATTGTGGCTAACCCTGTATATTCCTGAATGTCACCTAACGGTAAAACGTTTAAAGTGCGTCAATATTTATATAGGATATTTTTCAATAAGTTGTATATTTTGCGAAATAATTCAGGGTTGCCGGACTTTTTACACACAGTGTATATCAAAAACTAAGTTAACTGATTATGTCGACTCAGTTAGGCATTCAATTCATCAAAGAAGGAGAAAATGTTATTCGAGAGTATGATAATCCACAATAAATACTCATATTTAGCTGGTTCTCCAGATGGTTTGGTGGTTAATGAAAGGATAGTTGGGGTAAAGTGAGTCATAAGCATATATTGCTCAATTTATGTTAAATCGGAGCTGAGCAGACACAAAAGTTGATTTTGCTGTAGGATGTCAATCAGTTGGAAAATAAATAGTAAGTTTGATAGATGTGATTGGCTGATTGTTCACACCCAATGTCAGCTTTTGCAAAGTTACTCAGTTCGCCATGCGTAGACTGCCATTAAAAGGAATGACACTTTTCCTGATACACATTACACAGACATTAAATGAAAATTCTTCCGCCAAATAATGTGTAGCTTACAACGCAATAAAATACGCATATAATAAACGCTGATTATGACAACAATAAAGCGAAATAGCAAATAAAACTACACACAACCCGCGACTCTATCTTTATTAATAAAATTAATAAGAATTCCATCCACCTAGACGATATCTTTTCTTCTCGATTCACCGCAAAAATATCTGAAACAAAAAAACATATTTTGTATAACAACATCTTTTCCGCCTTCCCTCACATCACAAAACACTAACTATATAGCGTCCTGCGATGTGTTGCGAAAAAATGGTCGTGTTATAAAAGTGTATTTTTTTAAATGGGACATCTTTTATGCATGGTGTATCAAAAATGACGCCCAATCAGTGATGTGAACTGGTAAATTACTCATATATTACCGTGGTAATTTACCGAAAATAACCTAAAATAAATTACCGAAACTTATTCGGAATTTACAAAATAAATTAACGTAATAAAAAAATTTCGTAAATTACCATTATTAACGATATTTCCTTGTAATTTACCATATTTAGTGAAAGTGCTCTCGAGTTGTTTCATCATTTGAACTTACTGCAAACTACTTCATTATTACTATTACTTTAAACATGAGTTTAGATAACACTAAATAATACATATTGATTTGACGTTCAGCAATGCATATTACTAAAGTTAATAATGATGATTATTGTTGAGATTATTGTGTTAACATAAAACAATAATGAAAACTGCAATGCTTTTCATTTAAATGTTAATTTCAGTAAAAATAATTAACTAACATTAAAACTTGCTCTTTTGTATGTATTACTTCTTGTTGGGTTATTTTGGGATTATTTAAGTCAATATAAAAGTTATGCTTTATCATACACATGGAAAAAAAGTGAAGTATTCAGCATGTTTACGTTTAGAATCGCCTAGCTGAATTTTTATTAGTGGCAACAGCGCCGTGTTTTCTGACCACACGTTAGCAAGCAGCCAACGCCCGATGCGCCAGCGCCATCACCTGTTACGGCGGTCCGCCGCACCGCCGCAGGAGTTGTCTATGAAGCCCCAAGCCGTTGGTATCGTTTGCCACGGTTTATTGGCATATTTTAGTAGAAACCCCAGCCCCCCATCGTTATTAATACGTTTATTTCATTAATATACCGTTCAAGGTGGAGCTGGGCATTTTCATTTATCAGTAACAATCCGTTTTCATTTAATACAGTCCACTCAATTAACATTAGGGCCAGTAAAGCCCGAACATATTTGGTCATTCGAGCCTGATTTAAACAAGTTTTAAATCAGCAGTCACCGGCAAGTTCGACGTATTTCGAACCATTAACATTGTGTTTTTAGGCGTGCGTCAAATGCACATGAATCTTTGGAACTGCACCATTAAGTTCTGGACGTCATTATTGCTTATAATTATAGCAAAGTCTATAGCGATAAAAGGCTTTGAAACATTGAAGCAAAGGAAATCAAGTTTAAAAGCATAATAGCCAAGTATTTTCATACATAAGGGAACAGTGCTAAGGAAAAAATACAAGCCTTCCTGCATTCTGGAGTCCAAGGTAACACCTGCATGTTTTTTTGTGCAACTGAGACGGAGTTAAGTGTCGTGTGCCATCCTTTTGGAGTTCAAGCTTCGGTAGCTGATTTCAATATAAACTTTCGGTGTTTTTTCGAAGTTTTCACGATACCTTCTTTCTGTGTTGGCACATCGCACCCTTTACAGTCTGTTTGATTATGTATAATACCATTTACCTTTTCCACGTTTTTTTGTACATTGAATTAATTCTTATTATTGTTATCACAATATGGCACCCAAAAAAGATAAACTTAAGAAAGTTTCAACCAGTAATGATGCAGAGAGTGTGTTGTGGCCTAAAAAGGGAATGGAAAAGAATTTTGGATTTTCAGACGTATCTTGGTGAATTAATTTATTATTATCAATTTTTTTTAAATGGTTAAAATAAATTTTATTGACAAGTGTATTGGAAAATGTATTGTTGGTTGCAACTGTTTTGATCCAAGAAAGTTCTAAGTTAAAGTTTGTTTCAGACATTGGTATGTTAAATAGGCGGTTAAAGAAACAGTTTAGGGACGCAACCTTCTGACTGAGAGGATGATTGGATTGGAAGGGGATAATGCAGTCAGTACTGGTGGGTTTGTGATAAATGGAAAACTCAATGTGATTATAAGACCTGTAAAGCAAAATATCAAGGAAAAGTAGTTTATGGGATGACTCTAATTCCATGGTGAATGAGATTGATTGGTGTAAATTATTAAGAAATATGAATAGTTGTTGAAGGTCATTAGGGGACCCGTCAAAAAAATACAAAAAATGTCATCCACATATCTTTTGAAAAATACTATTTTATTGAAGGAGGGGTAGGATTCTAGGAAATGTTCAATGTTGGACATAAAAATTTCTGCTAGTAGAGGGGAAAGACATGAACCCATAGCCAGGCCCCCAGACTGTGAATAGAAGGTGTTGTTGAACTGAAAAAAGTTTTGATCCAGTACCAGAGCCACTAGGGTTAGTAAGTCTTCCACCTGGAAAGGGTCCAGACCTTCGGAGGCAGACAACAGATCTCGGACAAAGTTTAAACAATCGAGTGGTGGGATGCTAGGAAAGAGGTTGAAAACATCAATTGATACAAATGAACCTGTTGTGTGCATTGGCGTGCACACCGCAAGGTACTTACTACATGCACAACTAAATTGCACACTTATTTTAACTTAACCTAATTATATTTCTTTTTATAAGGTACCATCATGAATTAGTATTGTTACACTTTACTGGGTTCTTTTTAATAAGTGAGACTTTGAATAAATTCAACAAGCTTTATTTACTAATTACACAACAATTTACAACACTAGAAATCACTTTTAAACCACTAAAGTCACTTTTCACTACTTCGCTCTTTGCTTTATCGCGCCACTGTTATTTCACAACTCACAACTGACTGTCCATCGGCTCGATAGGTTTATATGTGTGTGGGTGATCGATTCTCGAATGTTCCTGTATGCACAGAATGTTCCCGCTATACGTCCAGTAAACGTTTATTGTATCGCGAACATTCCATCCGATACGCCGATCCAAGTTTAAAGATACCGAGACATGTCCAAAAGTAGCTGTTTTGTGGATTTGCATTTTACATGGGGTCAAATAGGTAACTCCCTTATTTTAAGGCCTAGAGGGTTGAGACTTCGTATTAGGGGGGTAAGTTTGGGACACCCCTAGGATGCGGTGTTGCCACGTTGTGCACTTTTCCCCTAAATTTAGGGAAATTCTATACAGGGTGTCCCACGACGAAAGACATCGATTGATATTGGAAAAAGTATAAATAGGAGAGTTTTGAAAATTAGGCTGGATACTGATGTGGGCATGCCCAATCTAACTAAAATATTTTCAAGAACAGAGACTGGCAGTTTATCTGCAGACATGGTAACACACTTGATAACGCTAGAGGAAGGGCCACAGTGTTGCTAAAACCGAAAATAAAACTGGGAAAGGCAAACCCTCCCTCTCTAAACAACCCACTAAACGACTGCCTTCACTTTACAATACCTTACCTGGACGACAAAATCCACATATTCCTCGTATATATCCATCCTCACTCAGACATTGAACAAAACATTCTGACTAAAGCATGCCTCTACAAGTATGCTATAATAATTGGAGACTTTAACGTAAACAGAAAGAAAAAAGTACAGCTGGCCAGATTCCTAAACAATCCAGACTTTATACAAAAACAAACACCGCCGACATTTTTAATACCAGAAAACCAGGACTCGACACCAGACATATTACTACATACGGCAAACCTGACAAATATTATAAACAACGTTGATTTGACAAACGAACTGGGTTCCGATCATCTGGCTATTAAGTTTGACATTGACATTCATCAAACACAACCTATAAAAAATACGAAAGAAAACACACAAAAATTTGATTTAAACAGGACAGACATAGAAAAAGTA
This sequence comes from Ips typographus, assembly GCF_016097725.1. Lineage (NCBI taxonomy): Eukaryota > Metazoa > Arthropoda > Insecta > Coleoptera > Curculionidae > Ips > Ips typographus. The sequence goes on from NC_138434.1 coordinate 5,116,392, forward strand.
CAACGACAAATACATGACTACATTAGGCATTTACGAAAATTATACCAGCTAATTCCACCGTTTACCACAATCGGTGTAACTTTTAAGGATCTGGTTCATTACGGTTGAATGAATTTTAGAACGCGATTGGTATTCCTATTCCTGATATGTCTTTGACACTTGACTGGCATCCAGATGTTCATTGCTGAAATGTTTTATAATTTCGGCATACCTCCATCTCGCGAACAGAATATATTCCAATATCCATTTTAATTTAACAGGTCAATCTCATAAGCTAGCTAAATTGCGGAACAAACCCACAAACCGTCAACCATAAACTAATTTTTGAGGTTATGACTCTAAATTTTAACGGAAAACCTGTCAAAAGTCACTTTTTTCTTAATTTACCGACGGAACTTCTCGATCCATAAATCATAAACCGGGTACATATATTCGGTATATCGGTAAAATTTCAGAACGGCAATAGTAGTTACCAAAAACAATTTTCGAACGCTCTAGGTTAAACAGGTATCTACCGGTAGAATATTCGTAAATGCCTATTCAATCACAAAAGATAAAGCCTTCTATACAAAACTTACAAGAACAACTGACATTGGCAATAGAAAAATTTTCTCCACGAGTCAAGAATACTTTTTACCAACACACTTTGCCAAAATTTATCCTGAGACTAATCAAACGCAAAAGGGAACTATACAGACTATACACTCGCATTCAAGACAATGATTTAAAAAGAATACTTAACGAACTCAACAGAAACGTCAAGACTTTAGTAGAGCAATACAAACAAGACAAATGGCTTGAGGCGTGCCAGGAAATCGAACTTGACAACGGGAAAACATACTGGCAAAAAATAAAAAAACTCTCACGTTACAAAAAAAATAACCCAGTTGGCATAATTAACGAAAATGGTTCAGAACAAAACACAGACCAAGACAAAGGTAACACTTTTGCTAGACACTTCGAAAAGGCTTTCCAAGTCGCCACCAATCCTAACTTTGACCATCAGAACTGGACCCTAATAAACGAATGGTACGACAATTACTTTGACGACCAGACTAACAACAGATTTCCACTAATTTCAGACAATGAATATGATGAAGCACTAACGCACCTTAAGAACACCGCACCTGGCAAGGTGTAAAAGCTTGTGGTACTTGGAATAAAACTGTGGACTGTATTACTTGTAAACTAGACTTTTTAATACGGAAATAAAACATCAAACTTAACTAGTACAAAACGCGAAGCGCCGCCATGAAAAGTTCTGGACGGTCTAATTTTTCTCCACAAGGCGTGATTCTGCGGCGTTGCCAGCGTTGCACTGCACACACTCACTCCGTTCGTATTACGCACAAACGTGTACTCCCCCATTGAAAGAACTGCGTTTCTTTCAATCCTGAAGTGGTAAGGGGCATATCTTCGAAAAACTTCTTTTTAGCATCCCCCTAGCGGTTTGGATGGTAGAGACACGTCCAATTCCGTCTGCTCCCGGATGAATCTCCATTATCCGACCCAATCTCCAATCCGAAGGTGGCAAATTCTCTTCTTTCAGAATAACCAAGGCTCCTTTCGAAAGGCTTCCATTGCTAGCTTTCCATTTAGTACGGCGTTGCAGCTCACAAATGTATTCACGTTTCCAGCGTGACCAAAAATGTTGACACAGCTGTTGGGCTAATTGATATCTTGTAAGGCGATTGATTGCCACGTTTTCCAAATTTTCGTCAGGCAAAGATGTTAATGTTCGGCCAATAATAAAGTGAGCCGGACTTAGAGGGAGGAAATCATCTGGGTCTGAGGACAGTGGTGATAGAGGTCTTGAGTTGAGAATTGATTCGATTTGACACAAAACTGTATTAAATTCCTCGAAAAAATGGTGTGCATTTGCCAAAACGCGTTTAATGTGATGTTTCACACTTTTAACTCCAGCCTCCCAGAGGCTACCGAAGTGCGGAGAGTAAGGAGGAATAAAGCTCCATTCGATACCCTCACTTACGCAGGAATCAGTTAACTGATCTCTGTTTTTCTTAAGAAACTCACCCAATTCTCGTTGAGCTCCCACAAAGGTAGTTCCATTATCTGAGTATATCTTTTGCGGTTTGCCTCGTCTTGCGACAAAACGGCGTAGAGCTTGAATAAATGACTTGGCGGATAAACTAGATATGAGCTCAAAATGTAACGCCTTTGTCAAAAAACAGACAAAAACACCGATATAACATTTCTCAGTAACCCGACTTCGATTTCTTCTAATTAAAAAGGGCCCCGCATAATCAACACCAACAATGTTAAAGGGACCAATTGCTATAGAACGGTCGCGAGGTAAATTGCCCATTATAGGTTCAACAATAGACAGCAAAAAAAAGCTTGCGCTGTTTTAAACCTAAAACAGCGCAAGCATTTTCTAGTAACTGACCTAGCTAAGCTACGTCCTGCGATTGGCCAAACCTTTTCTCTTATGCTTGCTAGCAACAGCTGTGGGCCAGGATGCAACAAGCATTTATGCTCGTGCTCAAAAATTAAACGTGTAAGAATATGTTTTGACATTAAAATTACTGGATGCTTCTTTTCAGCAGGAAAATCGGAGTACTTTAAGCGCCCTCCTACTCGTAGTAAACCTAACCGATCTACAAAAGGACTTAAATTACCTATTCTATTAAAACATATGGATTTATTATGTTTTAATTGAGCAATTTCACTGAAAAATGTTTGAGCCTGGGCTGCTCTAACTAGACATATCCAAGCTCGTCTTAATTCAAATAAAGTTAGAGGACCTACCTGCCTTTTTCCTGGACTAGAACAATTTGCTTTAAATCTTAGAATATAGGCGGTTACTCTTTGTAAGCGCATAAATGAAGAAAACCTGTCGAATGAAAAATCATTTGTACAAACTGGTTTGCTACTTATCAAACAAGAGGCGTGATGTGGTTTCAACTCTATTAGCTCCTCGATAATTGGCGCAGAATTTGGCCAAGCCTCTGGACACCAGGTCTGCCGGATTGTCTTGGCTGGGTGCCTCCATGTATAATGCTCCGTTAGAGTTTGTATTTCAGCGACGCGGTTGCTTACAAATACTTTCAAATTGTTCGGACTAGTTCTCAGCCATGCTAAAACGATTGTTGAATCACTCCATAACACGCACCTACTAAATTCCCGCTTCGAAGCCTTGATTACTTTATCAACCAGTCTTGCTAGCAGCAATGCACCGCACAACTCTAACTTGGGTATGGTTAGCGATTTGACTGGCGCAACTTTGGACTTTGCACACAACAATGCCACTTTCACATTGCCAAAGTGATCAGTTGAGCGTAAATATACGCAGGCGCCATAAGCTTTTTCCGATGAATCAGCAAACCCATGCAGTTCAACGGTTTCTGCATTTTGCAATTGCGCATGGCGCTCAATTTTCAATAAATTTAAACTAGGAAGCTCGTTGTAATAAGTGCTCCATTCCTTTATCAATAAAGCTGGTAATGGGTCATCCCATCCTACTTTACTGGCCCATAAGCGTTGCATGAATATCTTGGCTAGAACAGTACATGGACTAAGCAGGCCTAAAGTATCAAATATACGAGCGATTAAGGAAAGGACCGTTCTTTTGGTACATTTGTGCTTTTCCAATAAGTTTTCAATTTTATAAACTAGTACGTCTTCATGCCACAACCAGGTTAACCCTAGAACCTTTGAAGTATCATCTAGACCAAACTGTAACATTCCGGACGCTATATCTAAATCGCCAATCTCCTTTAATATTTCTGGCCTATTAGAATGCCACTTTCTCAGTTCGAAACATCCTTTTCTTAATACCATTGATACTCCAAGACAGATTTTTTGGATATGACTCATAGAATCTGACCCGGTCAATAAATCGTCCACGTAAAAATCGCTACGGATAATCTCAGCTATTTCTGGATCAGAATTTTCACACTCATTAGCTAAGTCGAATAAGCATCTAGTTGCTAAGAAACTTGCACTGGCATGCCCGTATGTAACTGTATTTAGCTGGTACGTTTTTAATTCTTCATTGGGACTTGATCTCCATATAATCTTCTGCAGTGCTCTTTGACTCGGTTCTATGAGGACATGGCGGTACATCTTGGCAATATCGGCGGAAACTAGATATGCATGACTCCTAAATCGTATGAGGATGGAGAATAAGTTGTCCTGTAATACAGGACCCACCATCTGGATATCATTTAATGAAATTCCGTTACTTGAAGCCGCAGAAGCGTCAAAAACAACTCGCCTCTTAGTGGTTAAGCTCGATTCTCGAAACACACCATGATGAGGCATGTAGTACTCGGGTTTCGATTCCTGATTCTCGTTAAGTAAAGACATGCTCGTACCCAACTGCTCGTATTCTTGAATAAAATCAATATAATATGACTTCATTCTTGTGTCCTTGTTTAATTTCCTTTCAGTTGAATAAAATCTTTTCTCTGCAGTATTTCTCGATTGACCTAGTGTGTCTGCTGCTTGCTTTAAAGGTAACTGAACTACGAAACGGCCATCTGGGTCTCTTCTAGTGGTCTGAGCAAAGATCTCTTTGCATTTGCTTTCTTCTCTGGAAAGGGTTCTGCAGCCATTTACTTCCTCTACTTCCCAGAATTTTCCCAATAACTGTTCTAGTTGCATGGTGGCCGCATTGCAGCGCACTCCTGATGAATACCTTTGTCCACCGACTGCTCCGGTTACAATCCAGCCAAATTCTGTCTTTCGCAATGATGGTAAACCTTTTCCTAGTAAGATCTTCTCTTGATGTAATAAATCCCAAAATAAATCGGCTCCGATTAAAACATCAATGGGACCACCTGCTAGTGCCTCCGGATCCGCTAGTTTTATATTATGGGGAATTTGCAAATGACTGGAGAAGCAGGCCAAATGCGGGCTCCAAGAGAAGCTGGTACTTCACGTGCAGGTAGTGGGCCTGGAATGGGTGCTAGTGGTATTAGTGCTGCAGCTGCTCCTTCAATTTTTACAAGTAAACAGATACCTGGGACGACCTTTCAGCGTGAGTATTGCACTACAACCCGCTGGATATTACCTGCTTGTAAAACTGCAAAACGCACTAAAGTTATATCCAATCCTACTAGTGATATTACTGCTGATGGCTATGCAGAAATACAAACGAGAGTTGGAGGATCTGCTCATGTCCTTTGGGATCGCATAGCTATGTATTTATCACCATATGAGTATTATGAAATCAGAAAAAATTATATAAGTTTCTTTATAAAAGATATATCAGCTACAGTTACTAGTTTGGGAACAAGGGCACCCTATAGTACAAATACATCTAATATTGAAGTAGCAAATAGTAATTTACAAAGCCCTATAATGGATTATTTTGGAATAAATGAACATTATAGAACTTTAGTTCATGAGGATGTAGTTCCTCTTTTTAATAAAATAAGAGGAGATGTAGATGTTAAAGGTGGTGGTGAAACTGTCAAAAATACAGATTTTACTACAACATATTCAAATATTAGTTCCAGATTAGAAACACGAGTATACAATAAGCGATTAATATTGTGTCAGGGCTTACGATTAATCAAATCAGGTGAAAATAATATTACTTTAGATTCAGGATATGTGCATAGTAATATAAATTTACTACAACATTGTCACAAAATGATCAATGCATCAAATCATCTTGGTATAAGCTTTACTCATGATTTTGAAATAAATAGAGAATTTTATCGTCGTCAAGATCAATGTGGAACAGAAGCTGGAGATGTTCAACATGTAGAAATACCACAATATAATAATCATTATGATAAAACTATAGAAGCGGATGTGACCAATAACGTCCCAAATGCCCAACAAATGCTTCGAGGATGGATTGCACCAAATTACTACTATGCCAGTGTTATGGAAGTATCGACTAAAGGAACAACTTTAAAAATACCGACTTTTGCCTTTGGACATTATTTATTAAGAAATATTACTACGGATTTAGATTCTGATGTTTCTACTGAAGCTTTTAATTCGATAGTAGATCTTAATCATGAATTCATTTTAGAAATGCGTTTAACTGCCATCATAACTGTTAATATGCCTATTTATTATAATCCTTCTATAGCACCAGACAGTCACTGGTATGGGGAATATGTACGACAACGAATTGGAGGAACAACAGCTGCTCCAGTATTAACTATTGAGGCTCATGAACAACAAAACGGAGTTTCGGAACAAAATTATACCGCTTGAGAGTAAATTATATATATATATATATTATATTATATTGTTACGATTTTCCCGTGGGTTCACACAAAGTCAATTTAACTCAACAATTAATAACTTTATTAACACTTCAAAACACTCCGTACAATAATTAACTCGGCTATTAAAAACACTACTACAATTCCACAACTATTTCACTATTTAAACTTTACCGCGTTCTCAAATTCACTACTACTGCGGTCGAGACCGCGTCTTTTATATTCGCAAACCACGTTCTAGAATGACCGCGATACGCTTCGCGGGTTGCCTTGAGCATTCAAGAATATTCCAGGTAGCGCTTCCTAACTGTGGCCTACTTTAATACGCGCCCGGCCAGATATTACGGCGCATCGGTTTCATCCCGAAGCGAGCGCTTGTTAAGAAGTATCGAGCATAGTAGGCCCAGACCGTAACAATATTATTATATTGTACTAAAATATGGATGACTTCAAAATTTAAATATTTGTTTAAAAATCACGCTTCAATACAAGTTGCTATGGATTTATTTAATTCTGAGTTTGTTGAAAAAAGTATAAATGATATTTATGAGTGGATAAGTAACAAAACTCCATTGTATGCAGCATTTCATGGTAATACAGATGATTATTATTATTCTATTGAAGATTCAGTACAAGTTTTAAATGAACTTCTGCATTTTCAATACAGGGTGGGCCTGAAAGGCATACGATTTTAAAAACACTCTTGCGTTTGAACCTTATGTGAGGGGGTGGGGTTGAGAAGCTCGGTTCTCGGAAATTTAGTCGCGATAGATCACTTCACCGGAGCGCAACGTGCATTCTGCGTTAAACATTATTACAAAAATGGCGATTCGTGCGCTATTGTTCGGCGTTTGTTTCGGCGCGAATTTGGATTACATGACTTAAATCAATGTCCAAAGGAAAGTGTGATTCGATCGTAGGTCAGAAAGTTCGAAGCAACTGGTTCGGTTCTCGAACAGAAACCTGCGGGGCGCCCAAGATCAACAAGAACGGAAGACACAATTGAACAAGTAAGAGCTTCAGTTCAACGTAATCCTGGTCTATCGACTCGCAAGCGATCAGCCGAACTTATGGTATCCAGAACATCTTTGCGTCGCATTTTGTTGAAAGATTTGAAATTACACCCGTACAAAATTCAACTGTAAACACCCCAATCTACCATCTGCCTGCGATTATCAAACGAGTTACGAGGGAGGCGGATGTAATATATGTTAAAGTTTTGGAAAAAGTAGAATTTTTAAAACCATACTGTCACGAATGGAAAATCCATTAATTGAAAACATGGACTGATTAACTTAAAAAACATCGAGGATTGCGAAATGTTAAGCGCACGAGGCAAGGTCGCATCACGATGCACCGAATGTGTCATGCACCGAGTGCACCGTATCGGTGATGAGTCACCACCACCTGCTTTGCAGAAATGTGAAAAACAAGCGACAATAACAAACTGCGTCAGCCGATCAATCGGGTATAAAATACGCCGATTTTAGCAGTAGAGGATAAGTGTGAAACCGATCAACGGTAGTGTGACCAGCTGAACCAGGAAGTCGTAATGTCGACTCTCCTCGGTCAAAAAGATTAAGTTAATTAGTCCGTTCTCTAAGTTTGTTTTTTAAAAAAAACGCGAAGTGACCAAGCCATTGCCAGGAAAAGCTAAGTCCTTAGCTATGACTATGTAAGTACAATTGTTAATTGTCAACCTTTTGTTTACAACCGTATTGTGCATCCATTTGTGTATTCCGTGTTTAATAGATTTAAGTGTGATACAAGGAAAACTCAGTGTTTGATTCCATCCCTAAAACTGAGATCCCGGCACGACGTTTAACGTCGTGAGTCAGTTTAATTGGTGAACCCAGAAGGGCTCATAAATTAAACGTGACATTTGGTGGAGGTGCCGGTCTGTTTTGGGATGGATAAAAAACAATAATTGAGTTTTTTATTTTTATTTTTATTTTTTGGGGTATGATAAAGAATCAGGAAAATAATGTGTGGGCTATAAAAGAAATTTTAGGTATTATTTTCTTTTGGCTAGGGATAATAACGTTGATTTATTTAGTGATTTTTTGGGGATTACCTGTGCTATTGAAGCGTTCATTTGATAAAATTTTGGTTTAATATGGGTGGTACATCTTCAAAAGAGGAGGAAATTATTATTTCCCAAGCGGGAAACAGTGGAGGTGTATCAAATAGTTCAGGAAAAGATAATTCATGGTCAGCAAAGGAAATTTTGGTTATTGTTTTTCTGTGCATGGGGATATTGATGCTTGTGTATTTTAGCGTCAAAAAAATAATTAGTTTGATGAACAAGCAAATTCGCAAAGAAATTGCTAGGAATAATCAACTTGCTTAAAAAAAAATGTTTTTAATTTATTTTTTTTTGAAAAATAAATATAGCACATAAATGAATTTAAAAATTGTCCATGAGTGAGTCGAGTGACAAAGATCGAGTAAAAACTCGCAGTAGGGCTCAAAGTTTGTCGGAAAAAGAAAAATTCGTGTTACGTGAAGCTATCGCTAGGGGTCGAAACCCAGAGAAGGTGATAAAAGAGTTAAAAGATTTTAAGCCCGAGCATCACAGTTCGACTGTGAGTTTCCCTGCTCCGACACAAACAGCAACTTCTTCACACAAACAGAAGCTTGACAAACCCAGTTCAGTTTGTTTGACAAGCAGTGAGGACGAAGAAAAAACTCTTGACAATACTGTCGTGGGCATTCAAGCTCAAACTTCCCAAGCCTCGGCTTCGACTTCTAAGCCCCAATCTACGGAAGTTTATTTCAAACCAAGAGCTTCGTTAAGTAGAACTCCGCCAAAACCACGTGAAACAGAGGATCCTTGGCAGGAAAGTCCCTTAGAAGTGGTAGAGCCACCAAAATCCCGCCCCTCAGAATTATTACAAAGTTCTAATAATTCTAGCCCACCCCCTGTGATCCGGGAAAGAAACCGTGCGATACGCCCTAACGATATTTTAGTAATGGCTAACATGACATTACAGGCAGCTTTGGCTGAGCCAAAAACTCCGGCCACCCCAAAGTTTACATGCCCATCTACATTTAATCCTTCTATTGACTCTCCAAGTATTTTTATAAATAAATATGAAAAGGCAGCAATTGTGAATAGTTGGTCAGAAAATCATAAAATATCTTATTTGGCTAATTTTTTGGAAGGTCCAGCCCATACGTGGTTTAGTAATTATATTAGTGAGCCAGAGAATCAGATGAAAACATGGCTAAATATTAAATCAGATTTTTTGAAAGAGTTTTCAGGAGAACAGCCACTCCGAAAGTTGAAATTTAGATTAAACACCCGCAAACAGCAGGACGTCGAGGACATTAAAAAATACTATTATGATCTATTGGCAATCGCAAACGAGATTGACCCAGAAATGACTTTTGACGCGTTTAGGGATCATTTTGAAAATGGTTTACATCCATCTTACTATGAGATGTATTATTTGCTTAGTTCTAGCAATAGAAATTTTGACGATTTAAAGCAATTAGTCATTAAAATAAGCGATATAAAAGAAAGGACATTGGTAAACCAAATGACACAGAGCACAGCTTTATTGTCAGTATCTGCGGCAGTCAGTAACAGTAACAGTGGTAATAACCCAACAAACCGGCAAAGGACCTGGAATGACACCAGGCCACGGACATTTTTTAATAGGAATTTTTCGAATACGGTTCAAAATCAAGCACGAAATACCTATGTTCCAAGGGTGAATAATTTTAGACCGAATCAAAATGGTCCGAGGGACAACTCATTCAATAGGGGGCGACAATTTGTAAGGAACAATTCGCAACAACCCCGGAACCAGGATACTTTTAACAGGAACAGAAATCAGAACTGGAGGAATAATAATAGCAATAATTATTTGCCTCGTACGAGAACGCACGACGGCCGGGTTATTTGCATTGATTGCCGTAGGCCCGGTCATGTGTCTTGTAACTTCAATAATAGGCCTTTCCAAAGGAATGCACCTCAAGGCCGAAGAAACCCAAACGACAGAGGACAGTTTCAAAACTAAGAAGCCCGACCGAAATTGTCCAATTGTCATCTACGGGCACCAGTAGACAAACATTAATAGTACATATCACAGTTAACGGTAAAGATAACGTCCCTGTTTTACTTGATACAGGAGCTTGTAAAAATGTAGTCGACATAGATTATATCAGTAACATGAGACGATTACAAGACAATATACAACTGATAACCGCAGGAGGTTATCCGGTTCAACCTCTCGGCAATTCAGAGGTAATTATAAAAGTTAATGGCACAATTATTTCCGTTGAGGCACTAGTGGTGCAAAATTTATCAAAAGCCTTAATTTTGGGACATAACTTTTTGGCTAGTAAAAAATCATTGATTGACTATAATACCAATACTGTGACATTATACCATGAACTTGACCCATTGATTTTACATTTTGGCAACAATGTCAACAACAACACGGGGAAAATAGAACAAATGGAAGATACTAATAAGGTATTTGCGAACGTCGAGATTGAGTCAACCGCGCGGAGTTTGAAGGTTGCACTTGAAACCGACTACAGGGTCGAGGTTGGTCGCGAGATAACGGTACGACTGAACTGTGCCTTATCTCCGCACGAGTTCACAAAGTACTGCTTTATCGAGAACGATAAATACCTACGACCAAAAGGGTTGATTTGCTCAAATATTTTTGTAAGAAATGGCAAATGGTACATCAAAATTAATAATATGAGGTTTAAAGAAGTGTTCATATTGAAAAATACCACAATCGGTTATTTACAGGAAAATATAGAAATGGATATAACAAAAATTCCAGTTCATTTTATTGATGAAACTGAAGATGATGAGGAAATGATTACCATGAATGACCATAATCTAAGCAATGTAACAAACCCAGAATTATGTAACAAGTTGCGGACATTACTGTCAGAATATAGTGACGTTTTTTCAAAAACACCAAAATATATGGGAAAAACCGATGTCATTGAACATGAAATCGATGTAGGGAACTCTAAACCTATAAAACAGAAACCTTACAGAGTGGCACAAAAAGAAAGAGAGATAATAGATGAACAGATAAGAGAAATGGAACAATACGACATAATAAGGCAAAGTAACTCGCCCTGGGCAAGTCCCGTCGTATTGGTAAAGAAAAAGTCGGGAGAGACACGATTTTGCGTGGATTATCGCAAGTTAAACAATGTGACGGTAAAAAATTCATGGTCAGGATCTAATATTGAGGATATTTTGACGTACTTAGGAAACGCCAAATATTTCTCATCGTTAGACATGTATTCAGGTTATTGGCAAGTCAAAGTAAAAGAAGAAAGTAAGCCACTTACTGCCTTTACAGCGCCAGGTCACGGATTATGGGAATTTAATGTAATGCCTTTTGGATTGTGCAATGCCCCGGCAACATTTCAACAGTTGGGAGATGTAGTGTTTAGAGATTTAAAATGGAAGGAAGTTTTAATTTACATGGACGACATTATAATTTTTTCTAAAACGATAGATGAACATTTAGAAAAATTACGTAAAGTTTTCAATAGACTCCGAAGTGCAGGCTTAACACTAAAACCTAGAAAATGTGAATATTTAAAGGAAAAAATTAATATTCTTGGTTATACAATTTCAAAAGACGGAATTTTTCCTGATAAATCGAAATTAGTTTCAATTGAAAATTTTCCAAAACCAAAGAATGTAAAAGGTGTACAAAGTTTTTTGGGACTTTGTAACTACTATCGGAAGTTTATAGAAAATTTTGCAAAAATTGCACGTCCTTTACATGATTTAACAAAGAAGCAAAATAAATTTGATTGGCAGGACATACATGATAAAGCATTTGAAACACTAAAACAAAAATTGATTAGTGAACCAGTTTTGGCACATTTTCAACCAAATAAAGGATGTGAATTGAGGGTAGATGCATGTAAAGATGGAATCGGAGCAATATTATTGCAGGAGGATCATGAAAATGCGTTACACCCAATAGCATATGCAAGTAGAAGCCTTAGTAAAACTGAGAAAAATTATTCTATAACAGAACTTGAAGGGTTAGCAGCTATATGGGCGCTATCCTATTTTAGGCATTTTATTTATGGAAAACCTATAAAAATAGTGACTGATCATCATGCGCTATGTTGGTTAAAAACCTTGAAAGAGACTACTGGACGTTTAGCGCGTTGGGCGTTAAAGTTATCTGAATTTGACTACACAGTACATCATAAATCAGGAATTGCTCACAGGGATGCAGACTGTGTAAGCAGATATCCTGTTTTGCCAGCAAATACGAAAGTACAGGAAATTGACGAAATACCAACCTTTTTATTGGATATGCGTAACATTGCAGAATTGCAAGCAAAAGATAAAAACATTTTGGAAATAATTCAGGCTATAAAACATCCTGAAGAAGCTACAATTGGTATACGCAAGCAAGCGAAAAATTTTAGGCTTGAATCAGAAGTTTTGTACCATATAAACCCGCATGGAGTGGGCCGGACTAAACTTTTAGTGATACCGCAACAGTTAATAGGGGAAATTTTGTACTCCCACCACTCAGAACCGCTGAGTGGCCATTTGGGATTTTCAAAAACCCTAGCGAAGATAAAACAAAGATACTATTGGCAAGGGTTGCAAAAAGACGTGGAACGTTTTGTAAAAGGATGCCCGGATTGTCAGGCCAGGAAAGGCCAACAAAATCAAAAGCCTATTGGTCTGTTACATCCTATTCCAGTTGGCACCCCATTTGAAAAAGTTGGGATAGATTTGTTAGGCCCGTTTCGCAGAAGTAGCAGCGGAAAAACCATGATAGTGGTAGCGACAGATTACGCCACAAGGTGGGCGGAGACTGACGCATTACCAAGCGGCAAAGCCGGACCTGTAGCAAAATTTATACTGGAGAGGATTATTACAAAACACGGTGCACCCAAGGAATTGTTAAGCGATAGAGGGAAAGTTTTTCAATCAGAATTGGTTACGGAATTGCTAAAAAAGATGGGGACAACAAGTCAGTTTACTACTGCATATCATCCCGCAACTAATGGCTTAACAGAAAGATTTAATAAAACTTTAGCCGATATGTTATCTATGTATACTAATACTGATCAATCAAATTGGGATGAATATCTTCCACATGTGACTTTTGCGTACAATTCTGCAAAACAAGATAGTACTAAATTCTCACCATTCATGCTGGTGTACGGTCGTGAACCTATTTTACCAACAGAAGCAAACTTATTGCCACCCTTAGAAAGTAGTAATAGCGACCAAATTAGAGACATTGGTTTAGCAGTCAGAAATTTGGCAGTTGAAAATATAAAACGGCGTCAAGACATAGATAAATTACGGTATGATTATAAACACCGCCATGTTGAATTTGAAGTGGGGGACCAAGTAAAAGTTTTCACCCCTATTAGGAAAGTAGGAAAAAGTGAAAAATTACTGCTTAGATGGTTTGGTCCTTATTACATAAATAGGAAAAAGTCTGATGTGGACTATGAGATACGAAAGGGCATTTCGCCAAAATCTAAAACTGAAGTGGTCCATGTAAGCAGAATTTTACATTACCATGACCCATGGACACCAGAAGGAATACCGCAACAAAAATAATACAAGCATTTTGGTTAATAATTTATTTTGTTAAAAAAAATAAAAATTAACGGTTTTCGCGTGACTGCCTATGGCTTCGACAGCCAAACGCGGCGCCACCGCTGTTGAGGCGTCGTTGACGCCGCCTTCCTCCTGGGTTTGGTCTTCCTCTGGGGATGCTGGAACCCCAGGAGGAGCCTCCACCTCACCTGCTTGCTCAATCACTTGAGGGGGAGCCTCCGCCTCGCTGGCCGCAGAGGGACCAGCTTCCACTTCAGGCTCCAGCTTGAGGCTGGCCACACCCACGGTGCGTTGGGCCCGCTTGGCAGCCAGGAGGGCGGCCATCAAACCGGCACCGCGGCCCCGGCCCCGGACCTTTTCAGTGGGGACTTCACTTCCAGGTTCCATCTGAAAGGGAAGATACTGTTAACATTGGATAGCGAAACAAAAAGAATTTTTCTTTGGAAGGAAAAATATATCGAGATGATGAATAATAAAAAAAAAGAGGAAAGAAACCACTTATACTTACTTTCAAATATAACACGACACAGAGTACACGAAACAAGAGTAACGACTAAAATGCACTGTGAAGACGAACTGTGGGGAATGTGATAAGAAAACTGTATAAATACAATTCAGATTCCTCTCCACCGGAAAGCCAGGATGCTGAAATTAGCAAATTACTTCCAGACGATGAACTTGTCAAATGTTAAGGTTATCAGAGAAATGTTTTCCCAACAAACCAAATGGTGCACCATGCTTAAACCCATGGGATTCGCTGATTTGGCCAGTTCGGAATAATATCTTAATGAGACCAGACATTGTTCAGTGCAGACCGATTAATGCATGAAATGCAAAAATGCAATTAAGCATAATGTTGAAACAAAGTAACAATTATAATGTACGGCTCCACATATTGAGCTATGTACCTATTTTTACAGGGCCCAAGGATTTTATTCTGTTATCTGCGTCTGAATTTTTATTGCGCAAATTCTTAAAATTCAAGAACAGATCACTTTAATTTTCCCTATGAGATAAAAAATGGTTACACGTAATATTGTTATTGTAATGTAGGTACCTACAAACGAATAAAGATGAGTAATGATGTTGTCGGTGTAATAATCACCTTGACCATATAGTTGTTTATGCATTTGGTAAAGAAAGCAACTAATTCGCGAGCGATAAGACAAATTTGATTCATCGCTACGCGCAGTTATGAATAATGACTAATTACTGGATTAGTTTAAATAAACCCGAATGGGACAACAATTTACAGTGTCATTTTAGAAATCGGTCGTGAAGTAACACTTGGGTAAAGTCAACCTATAAGTTTCGCGGAAGTGCCAAAAATGGAATGGATTGTGAATTTCTTGTTTTACATTAGGTGTGTTACCGAAATAAACACCAAACTGTATTTATACAAGTTGGCACTGTACCACTTGTGGGAACTGCAAGGAGAGTTTGATCAAGTGGTACCAATACAATTATTGGGGATTACAAAATCTCTACTTGGCCTGTGGACTCAGATCATTCATACGGAGTATACCATACTTCTACTTAGCGAGAAAATACGTCAAGGGGGCACTCCGTTTTCGACATGTGATTGTGCAATTTGCATATCACCCCAACAACCTCAATATCGACCTGAGGATTTTTGGCGAGCATGGGAAAATGTATTTTTGCAAGGATGTCCTTGTGCTACATGTGTGTACGGGAGAACTCAATTTTTGAGTCAACCAGGTCATCCGCCATATCCGCATGCTAATGTAACGCATGATATGACATATCAGTTTCGGGTACCAGTAGTGCCCCAAACGCAGGAAAGGGATGAAATATCAGAAGTCAATTCTGCTGGCACATCTTTTGGGGGTGCATTTGGATCTCCGGAATCGCACGCGTCAGGTCGACCGCAATCCGGCACTAGGCCCGAATCCGGAAAACCTGACGCAGGTGCCAGAAGGGGGGTCCATTAATCAGCAACAGACTGAAGAACTTCTTAGACACGCGGTAACACAGCCGTTTATCGCGCAATTAGAACCATTCGACAACATGGGGCCATATGCGTATCAGCAGCTATGAGATCTGCAATTTTACCTTATTATTGTTTGTTTATTATGTATTGTTTTGTATTTTAATGGCTATATATATATATGCATATGTTGATACAGACGTGATATACACAAGTGGATGATATATAAAAAAATATATATACAATAAAAATTTTTGGAATGTATGATGCCATATTATCCCCAAATAGCGAGTATAATCTAGTCAGATTATCATGAAATTAATCTAATTATTTTTTAGCGCCATGAACTAATAGGTGTGATAAAAAATGTTTCGCTGAAGAGGCGAGTATTCCTGAGACGACGCTCCGACAATCTTGTTGGTTGATAACGAGCTACTAACATAAAAGTTCGACGTTGTTTACATGACTAATCGTGATTACGCGGTGCATACACGGGATTCCTTGCTTTACAGCATTTGGAAAATGAATTTCACACGTTCCATTTTTTATTTTTTTTTAATGGAAAATGGATCGTACATACTAACAAATAAATAAAGGTTACAAATGATGCTCAAATTAATTTTGTTATAAGACATAATATTGTATATTAAGCCTTAAGTAGCACATACTAACCTTTTGTCTTCTATTTCATGTAACACTGAGGGCTATGTAAGAAAGAGGCGAACTATGATGAGCCATTATTGTTGTTGGAACTCCCGATGGGCCTGTACATTAATACGAAGGTCCAAGCTAGCCGAATCATCGATTCATTGATCGACCCACACCACAAACATTTATGGAACAGTGATCACAATGGTGTTCAGTGATGTGAAATGCGAAGTTTGGCTCATAGGACTAAGCCTCTATTAAGCTTTTCTCAGTGTTGCAATATTTTTTGTTCTGCCATTGCCGGAACCGAATATTAGGTTTCTTGTTAGAATAAGTACTAACTTATTATTAAGACATGATTGTAAACTTAACTGAGTACCATGAAATACTCACATATGTAAACCTACTAACCATTTATCATAATACCTTGGTATGTACAAATGTACATTTTTGAATTTATGTTAACGATATGTTTTTTTTTTTCTATTGTTTAAAGTTTTTATTATTGTTCATATAAAACTGGGGACCAGTTTTTCTGGGGCGGAGGCATATGTCACGAATGGAAAATCCGTTAATTGAAAAGATGGACTGATTAACTTAAAAAACATCGAGGATTGCGAAATGTTAAGCGCACGAGGCAAGGTCGCATCACGATGCACCGAATGTGTCATGCACCGAGTGCACCGTATCGGTGATGAGTCACCACCACCTGCTTTGCAGAAATGTGAAAAACAAGCGACAATAACAAACTGCGTCAGCCGATCAATCGGGTATAAAATACGCCGATTTTAGCAGTAGAGGATAAGTGTGAAACCGATCAACGGTAGTGTGACCAGCTGACCCGAGAAGTCGTAATGACGACTCTCCTCGGAAAAAGATTAAGTTAATTAGTCTGTTCTCTAAGTTGTTTAAAAACGCGAAGTGACCAAGCCATTGCCAGGAAAAGCTAAGTCCTTAGCTATGACTATGTAAGTACAATTGTTAATTGTCAACCTTTTGTTTACAACCGTATTGTGGGTTTTTATACGGGGGGTTTTTGAAAATTGGTCATTTTGGAACCCCCTCTGTATTTCATTTGCTATTAAAGTTATCAAAAAAGGAAAAACGGTTTTCGGTAGAAGTTTTGACGTAGAATCAATGGCGTAGTCAGTCTTTTTCTATTACGTTTAATTTCTGACATATGACACTAAGTTATATTTTTTTAAATGGAACACCCTATTTATTTTTAGTTCATTTAATTCTGTTGATTTTTACTTTTTCAATGGTGTATTAAAACATATAAGTTTGTAAACGTTAATCTTGGTAATTAGAAAAAAAGCGTTTCCTTAACAAAAAAGTTGCTTATCACTACAAGGGAGTGTCTTTTTTGCTAGTGCATGAACATGACTTTTTAGATATAAATTGCGATGTGTGTTGTAAAGCTACAAACGCTTATAATTTAAATTATTCTTGTTATTGGGAGAAGAAAAGCAAAATAATAACGACAGCGCCTTAGAAGACGAAATAGGAGAAGATGTCGTAAGTGAGATGTATAGCTGTTGCACTTATAATCCAAATATTGACGTGACATTAAGAATAAAGGAAGTGCATGATTTCTATGAAGCTCCAGTTGACAAGCGTGTCCAAAATATTACTGGAGTTGTTAATCAACGCCATAAGGATTGGTGGTTATAGAATCGTGCTGTACGACACCACGAATCAATAGTGTTTTGTAATTTCCATTATGTTCTTGAGATAAGATCTGTACATTTAATTATGAATATTTGCAATGAATGTCATGAAGGTTTTGTTGATGAGTTTTACAAAAAAGTTGCTTATCACTACAAGGGAGTGTCTTTTTTGCTAGTGCATAAACATGACTTTTTTCAAATGAATTGCGATGTGAGTTGTAAAGCTACAAACGCTTATAATTTAAATTTTTCTTGTTATTGGAAGAAGAAAAGCAAAATAATAACGACAGCGCCTTAGAAGACGAAATAGGAGAAGATGTCGTAAGTGAGACGTATAGCTGTTGCACGTATAATCCAAATATTGACGTGACATTAAGAATAAAGGAAGTGCATGATTTCTATGAAGCTCCACTTGACAAGCGTGTCCAAAATATTACTGGAGTTGTTAATCAACGCGATAAGGATTGGTGGTTATGGAATCGTGCTGTACGACACCATGAATCAATAGTGTTTTGTAATTTCCATTATGTTCTTCAGATAAGATCTATAAATTTAATTATGAATATTTGGATTGAATGTCATGAAGGTTTTGTTGATGAGTTTTACAAAAAAGTTGCTTATCACTACAAGGGAGTGTCTTTTTTGCTAGTGCATGAACATGACTTTTTTCATATAAATTGCGATATGTGTTGTAAAGCTACAAACGCTTATAATTTAAATTTTTCTTGTTATTGGGAGAAGAAAAGCAAAATAATAACGACAGCGCCTTAGGAGACGAAATAGGAGAAGATGTCGTACGTGAGACGTATAGCTGTTGCACTTATAATCCAAATATTGACGTGACATTAAGAATAAAGGAAGTGAATGGTTTCTATGAAGCTCCAGTTGACAAGCGTGTCCAAAATATTACTGGAGTTGTTAATCAACGCGATAAGGATTGGTGGTTATGGAATCGTGCTGTACGACACCATGAATCAATAGTGTTTTGTAATTTCCATTATGTTCTTCAGATAAGATCTGTATATTTAATTATGAATATTTGCATTGAATGTCATGAAGGTTTTGTTGATGAGTTTTACAAAAAAGTTGCTTATCACTACAAGGAAGTGTTATTTTTGCTAGTGCATGAACATGACTTTTTTCATATGAATGGCGATGTGTGTTGTAAAGCTACAAACGCTTATAATTTAAATTTTTCTTGTTATTGGGAGAAGAAAAGCAAAATAATAACGACAGCGCCTTAGAAGACGAAATAGGAGAAGATGTCGTAAGTGAGACGTATAGCTGTTGCACTTATAATCCAAATATTGACGTGACATTAAGAATAAAGGAAGTGCATGATTTCTATGAAGCTCCAGTTGACAAGCGTGTCCAAAATATTACTGGAGTTGTTAATCAACGCCATAAGGATTGGTGGTTATAGAATCGTGCTGTACGACACCACGAATCAAT
Source organism: Ips typographus (assembly GCF_016097725.1). Lineage (NCBI taxonomy): Eukaryota > Metazoa > Arthropoda > Insecta > Coleoptera > Curculionidae > Ips > Ips typographus. Next base: position 5,135,916 of record NC_138434.1, read on the forward strand.
AGTGTTTTGTAATTTCCATTATGTTCTTGAGATAAGATCTGTACATTTAATTATGAATATTTGCAATGAATGTCATGAAGGTTTTGTTGATGAGTTTTACAAAAAAGTTGCTTATCACTACAAGGGAGTGTCTTTTTTGCTAGTGCATAAACCAACAACCATACATTTCGTTTTTGCAGTATTTAGTTTCAATCTATTTTGACACAACCATTCGCAGAGATCTTGTAGCTCCCGATTCATAATATTTTTATGCAAGTAAAACCCCGGTTCACCCGGGGGATACAGCCGTTGTCCAAGGTTTTATATAAATTAACTGTTAAGACCCTTCAAGAGGCGAAGAGAACAGGCTTGAATGCAGATTCAAAGTAATAGTAATAATAATAATAATAATAATCTTTATTTCAGAACTATGTTTACAATTTACAACATATAAGCATAAACTAAATGATAAGTATAGACAAACAGTGGCAATGGAACTGAAAATTAATTTAAGTAAGCAACGTGAGATGGCACCACTAAACGCATATTGCGTAATTTTAAAGCCAGGTACTTCCCCAAGGGAAATTCAATGATTGCGCGCATGTCACGGGTCACGTCATCGGTAGTTCGCAGTTCTCTTCCAAATGTAAGATATGCTGCAGTGTAGCTGGTGGATTGACACACAGTAGTATTCATGGCAAATCTTACGGCTGCCAGATGTTCTGACCAGGCTGTGTGCTCCTTGGAAGTTAGGATGGCCAGACGGGTTTTCAGGTCGCGGTTCTTTCCTTCGACGGGATTAGCCTCTGGGTGATATGAGGCTTTGTTGAAACCCAAAAGCGTGCGCCACTTGCTGCATAAGGGCTCCGACGAACTGTACGCCGTTATCACTGATAACCTTCCTAGGTACACCATACCTTAAAATCACCTCGTCTATCAAGCAACGAGCGCATGCCTCTGCAGTAGCTGCCTTCAAGGGGAAAATCTCCGTCCACCGACTCGCTGTATCTTCCACAATAAAAATCCAGCGATAGCCTTCTGTAGTCTCTGGTAGCGGTCCGAAAAGATCGACTGCTATTACTTCAAACCGTCGAGCTTGCACTGGGGTTTGCAACAGACCGGCAGGCTTTAAGTTGGAAGCTTTGAGACATGTTCGGTTATAGTTTTACGCATTCCAATCCAGAAATATCGTTTTGCGATGCGTTGGAAGGTTCCTTCTATGCCATAGTGTCCAGCGGTGGCTGTGTCATGCTATTCCTGCAAAACCTTAGTTATTTGAGAAGTTGGTATTACTGCCTGGGGTTCTTCTTGGTCAACTTCCGGATTATAATGGTAAAGGACGCACTTCTTAAAATCGACAGAAGTTGCAACAGCTTCTAAACCATCGACAATCTTTTTCAAATCAGGGTCTTCTAGTTGTTCAGCTCGTATTTCTGCGGCTGTTCGTGTAGGTAAAGTGACACTAACAAGGTTACTTGTTCCCTCTGTCTCTTCTCTAGGTGGTCGAGACAGGGTATCAGCAATCACGTTCTTTTTACCTGGTATGTAATCAATACGCAGATCATAGGATTGTAGGTTTAATGCCCATCGAGCGAATCGTCCTGTAGGTGTCTTTAGTGACATCAACCATTTCAGCGGTTGATGGTCGCTCTGAACGTAGACTCTAGAGCCTTTAATATAGCCTCTGAACTTACTGACTGCCCAGACAACAGCAAGCACCTCTCTCTCTGTGGTAGTATAATTTTGTTACGCAGAAGTGAGTAACCTGGAGGCATACCCCACGGGTCGCTCATCCTCAGCCTCCCCCTGAAGGTGACATGCTCCGAGCGCGTAGTTACTGGCATCTGTCCGTAAAATGTATGGCAACGTTGGATCAGCCTGTCTCAATATAGGGGCGGAGCTTAACAGGGTCTTAAGCTGGTGAAAAGCGTCGGATTAGGCGGTTTCCACGTCCATGTAGCGTTTTTCTTTGTCAAAGCAGATAATGGTTTTGATATTTGGGCAAATCCATCTATAAATCGTCTAAACCAGGAACAAGTCTGCAAAAAGCTCAGCAATTGCTTAATGTTGTTTGGGGCTGGCATATTCATAATAGCAGATACCTTGTCATCATCGGGTTGGATTCCCTGTGGCGAGATTATATGACCTAAATACTTCACAAAAGTACAGCAAAAAGTGCATTTGTCACGGTTCAACTTCAATTTAAATAGATTTAGTCGTGAAAAAACTTTACCTTCCTACCTACCAGTACATTCGCCAAAATGAAAGGAATTTGCTGCAATTTTGAAAATTATGTTGGCAGCATGAATAAAGTCTACTCCTAACAGAGTACGACTGTTAGTGTGTTCCGGTACTGCCAGTAGTTGAATAGGAACAGTTTTACCATAGAGAGTGATAGCAACTTCAAAGATTAACGCTTCTACTTTCCTTTTGACTCCATCAGCCAGTACCATCTCCAGATCATTGGCCTTGGTATATGGGATACCATTTCCCAGTAATATTTGTGTTAGTGTACTTCCAGCAACGCTAGTCTTGGCTCCAGTATCCAGGTATGCATAGCCATAATGTCCTTCCACTTCAATTGAAACAATGGGTCGTGAAACACTAGAATGGTCACTAAAAGAACTACAAAGAAATTCAGTAGACCTTACAGAAACATTTGAAGAATTATATACAGTTTTCTTTGCTGTACATTTAGGACAATTGGTTCGTACAAAACCAGGTTGACCACAACCATAGCAGATTGGATTTTTGTTATTGTAGTCTGGCTTGCCTGTACTGTAGTCTTCTTTCTTACTGCAGTCTGGTTCTTGGTTGCTAGGATGTTGATCTTTCAGCTTACTTAGCTTACAGCACTCATCTTTTAAATGTTCCATGTTTCTGCAATACGAACACCGCTTTCTGTCTTTTGATTCTGCTTGCTTACAGTCAACGCGCACATTCAAAATGTCAAAAGTTTCTTCACATAAGCGAGCCTGAGCTAAAAGTTCCTGAAAAGTTTGTACACTAGTACGCGGTATCTTCTCACGGATTCGTTTGTGTAGTAGCCCATAAACCATATCAAGCTGGATTACTTCACTTAATGTCCCACTAGGTAACTGAGCTAAGATAGCACGAACTTTACAAATGAACATGTCAGTTTTTGTGTGTATGTCCTGATCTTGAGAAAAAAGTTCACGGTAAACACGGTAAGGTGGTTTACATGGGCCAAATGTAGACCTAAGTAATGATACAGCTTCGTCCCAGTCATGTAAAGTTGATTTAACACCTTGATACCATGTGGCCGCATTTGATTTTTGACACATTTTGTTGGTTATTTGAGTACAATCTTTGTAAATTTCAATGGCATCCAAGAATGCATTCACGTCAGCATCTTTCGAACCATCAAATCTAGAGCTACACTTAGTGAAATTACCACTCACTGCTGCAAGAATTGCTACAGGTGGTTGATTTAAAGTTAACCTGCTCATAAGAGCATCAAATTGCTCTGCAGATAATGTGATACTCATGTTTGACTGACTATTGGTCTTAGAGCGTAAATAGTAGGGGCTTCTTGGCTCAATTTTGATATAAGTACTTACAGTTGTTTATCTTGAACGCACATGTAATTTTGCACTCTGCAGCTTCGTGTTTTGTTGCACTAGAGTCCGATTGAAGAAGTCCTACACTTGTAGAAGCAAATTATCGGGGCGAACATTCACAAAAACTGAGTTCAGCGAGTCACAAAAGTGGATTGTTTCTCTACAAGTACAGCTTGATTTTCCAATAAAATCACTGATTTTCCGTGGCCTCGAGTTGGGCGCCAGTGTAACGTTGGTTTTCGTTAGTATTTTAAAAGGTGGGTTCAACGGGTTTAACAAGAAATGTTAAACCTGTATTAAGGGAAACTACTACAGCGTTATTATGTCCTTTTTATAAGCGGGAACTTAGTCGACTGTCAACCTACTTCTTAAAATCTAAGGTTAGGGCATACTCCTCTCTGCGCGTAGGAGGGCGCTTAGTTTACACACATAATAAAAGTATATGCTACAAAATTTAATTATTGAAAATAGTCACGTGACCCGTCAAATAATATTTTGTCATTTACAGTCACGTGATCTTCAGGGTTCCGTTTTGGCATTAAATAAGAATAAGAGTCACGTGACCTTTAAAAATAAAATTTGAGTATTGAAAATCGTCATGCGACTTTATGAACTGTAAAAAGAGTCACGCAACTCTTCGAATAATATTTGTAGCATCTAAAACAGTCACGTTACCTTTAGGATTCCGGTTTGACGTGAACACGTTTTTAATTGAAAATGAGAGTAACGTGTGTCTTTAAAAATATCAGTCTAAACCGGAAAACGAGCATGTGATCCTTTAAATGACATTTTGACATTCAAACCTGTCATGTGACATTATAAAATTAATTTTTAATCTTAAAAGAGTCACGTGACCTTTAGGATCCGTTTTGAAGTTAAAAAAGTGTCACATGGACTAAAAATTAAATTTGAGTATTGAAAATCGTCACGTGACCATTTGCACATTAAAAGGGCTCACGTGACTCTTTAAACATTATTTCGCTTTTTACAGTCACGTGACCTTCAGGATTTCGGTTTGACATTAAAAAAGAGTCACGTGAAAAAATGTTTGATTATTGAAAATCGTTATGCGACTTTATAAACTGTAAAAACACGTGACCTTTAAAAATATATTTAATTTTTGAAAATCGTCCCGTGACCATTTGCATATTATAAGGAGTCAGGTGACTCTTCAAATAATACTTTGACATCTAAAACAGTCACGTGACCTTAAGGTTTTCGTTTTGACTTTAAAATAATTGAAAATTGTCACGTGGCCATTTGCACTGTAAAGAGGGTCACGTGTCATTAAAAATATCAGTTTAAACTGAAAAACGATTACGTGATCCTTCAAATGACATTTTGACATTTAAAACTGTCATGTGACATTATAAATTCCATTTTTTATCTTAAAAGAGTCACGCAACCTTCAGAATCTGTTTTAACGTTAAAAAAGTCACGCGATTTGAAAAAAAAATAGTCTAAACATAAAAACTGTCACGTGACGGTAGAAATAACATTTTAACGTTTAACCTTACATATAGATACGTGATTTAAGACGTATTTTGGCGTCAGTGTTTACTAGAGTGTTTACAATGCCTGTCTCATTTTAACTCATTTTGATGAAAAAAGATATCCTATGTTACTACAACTTAAAACTCAGGTTAATACTGCCTCCAAAATACGCCTTTAGTATATCAGTTTAAAACTAAAATACGGTCACGTGACCTTCAGGATTCTGTTTTGAGGTTAAAAAAGACTCCTGTGACTTAATAGAATCTTTATTGTCGATACCTCAAACCAGAAATTCTTATCTTGTTTAGTTTTCAAAATACGAGTAATTTAAATCAAATTTATTTGAAAAAATCAAGCTTTCTTAACGCAGTTCAGATGGAATAGCAAAAGAAAGCGGATTGTAGGAAATACTGCAAAAGTTGGCAACTAGTCTGCATAGACGAGCTGTATTAGCGCCATCTCGAGTTTACCTACAACTGAAGCGGCCGAAATACATTAGGAAGCCCTTGAAGCGTGAACGGCTTGAAGTCAAATAGCTTTCACTGCAAATTGCTTTTGAAACTGTTTCAATTGGCGATAAAAGTGTCAAAATTTCTTTGATTAGTACTAATTCCGAAGCATCAATCATAGGGAGAGCTTTTGGACTCTTTAGCAAAATAGGAGCCACATATTCATACAACTTTGTAAACCTTTCTAACATATAATACGTTGAATTCCATCTTGTGGGAACTGATGGTTTCAACTTTAATACATTATTAACTGGCTGAGCCTTTCTCAGGTCATCTGCTCCCACAACGCTATGTTTAAAAGAAGTCACTAGTTTTTACTTTCGATTACAAATTTAATCTGTTCTATATCATTTGTAATTTTAGAAGCTACCAAGTCCAATGTTTGGGCAAAACAAGGCAGGTACTTGTTTTTCCCAAATGCTGTAGATTCTGCTTTCACAATGTTGGCGCCATTATCTGTAATAACTGCTGTGACTTTTGAAGGAGGGAGGTTCTATTCTTCACAAAGTTTGGTAATATATTCTGACAAGTATTCTGAATTATGCCTTTGATCTAATTCAAACACTCCTAACGTAAGACTAGTTAACTGATTTTCTAAAACAAAATGGCAGGTCAAACCCAAAAAACTTGTATTTATTGTTTCTGTCCATATGTCTGTTGTGATTGAAACAGTTGACACATTCTTCAGCTTATGCTTATACATTGTTGAGAGCAGTTCATATTTTTCATCTATTAAGGAAGATACTTTTTTACGTCCAGGTACCTCATAGAGTGGTGCAACTGTCTTAATTAAAAACTTGAAACCTTCTTTTTCTCTTGTATTCCGGGTCATGTTGTCTTTTACATAAATGTGATTGCATTTGTAATTTGTCCATTTTTCTTTCCACCTTCTGCAAATACAAGTACTTCAATTCATATACAAGTGATAAATAAGTTTATCAAACTGAAATTTGGCCTAAACCCCAAATGTTTACCTGGAAATGATTTTATTCTTGCAAATGATTCTGCAATAGATGTTTGACGCGAATGTGATGGTAATTGGTTAGAAGCAGAGGTTGACAATGATATAGTAGGATCATCTTCATCATCATCATCATCATCAACGTTGAGAGACATTAAGATACTTATACTGACCCTGTTGTGATTTTCTGACCAGTGACACCAGAAATACCAGCACTATGTGATGACTCCAGGTTCACAATTTGAGACTAAGAAATAAGAATATATTGAAAAATAACCATGATTTAAAATGTCTCCGAAATATAGTGTTCAGTGTCCACTGTGGTCATCCTAACAGGTCCACATGATGAGTTAACATTTAACATTTTATCATATTGTTAATGGTCCATGAGTACAATATACATTTTAGTATTGCTCTTACAAATAAAGCCTCATATTTCAAAGCCTCACAACACTGCTCATTATTGTTTTAGGCTGTTCACAAAAGAGGGGCTGTATTATTCGTGCAGGTTATATGTTATATCATAACCTGCACATAAAATACAGCCCCATAACACTTATTTTTCACCATGCGCACACACAGTGTTTCAACCCCGTTTTTGCATTATTGTTTACATACCTCATTTGAAACATCACTTATCCAATCAAAGAGTAATTAAGAAAATAGTTATTGATAACTTTGCTCAAGCTTTAAAACTTACTTGCAGGTAGTATGAAGCAGATGCTTAGACTGCTTAGGTCAGTTTTTTTGCCCTATGTTCGAAGCTTTTGAAGAAAACAGTATGTACTCTGTAAATTGAAGTGTGCGTCGATAAATACAAACTTTCGGTGTAAAAATCGTTTTTATTTGGATCAATTGGGTGTGTAGAAGAGTAGGTACAACTAAAGAATAAGGACATTTTGTCCATTTCTTAAACCACAGGCCAGTAGTCAATGATGTTTACAAACCTGAAAAAGGAGAAGAAGTGTAAGATAGCTGGATTTAGTTAGTTTATGTATTTATATCTACCCATTTATAAAGACTTGTTGTCACTCTACTTAAAAAAAACAATGTAGGACGTGGTTTTATAGCCGGTTCAACTATGGTCTGTGTTCCATGATTTTTCACTTATCAATACTTCGAATGTGTTGATGATTTTTGAGATGATCCATTGGTGGTTTTTAACAAACTTATTCAAGTTAGAATCCACGTTGAAACCAGAGTTTTCTTAAAGAACTTAGCTACAAAGTAAATAAGTTGGGTAGAGACATTGAATGAGGTTATAAATGCAACTTACCATATTTTTGGGCTGTGGCTACTGATAAATTATTTTTTCCACTACTAACATGATAAACATACCATTATTGACCGATTAGTGACTTGAGAAATTAGTTTTCTCTGCCTTAATGGTCATTGTCACCTAGGTCAAAAATAGAATCTAATCTCTAGTTCTAGTCTAGTAGGAAATACTATTGACCTAGGTAAATAATAATGTCAATGTCTATGTAGACATAGGACATACGAAATATACTTGACTTCATGTCGACTTCATGACTCTTCATGTTGTTTTGTTGTTATCCTAAATTTTTTTAAACTTTCATATCTTTTTAATATTTCATAATTTCGGTTTTTGACCACTTTCGGCACTTTCGATCAACCTCGTAATCACTAACATCATTCAAACTCGTAATTACTAACATCATTCTAATATGAGTAATATGCAAAAAAATCGAGTAGGTTTGTAGGTTATGTTCTTATTATGGTTATGGTTCAGTCAGTACTGTGAAGTAAAAGTGAAGCTATTTTAAAGAGCAAGCAACAACAGCAAGTTTGCAGAAACATATTTATTTTTGTATTTTGATAAAGTTGATAACTTATTGTTTAGTAGGATCATTAATATAGTAATTAATTGTACAATTATTATAAGTCACATTAAATACACCAGTGGAAGTATTTGTAATCTTTTTTGGAGGAATACTAACATTTTCATTTTCATATTGAACATCTGATAAGGGTAAGATTTGTGGTATGGGTATGGTCAGTGGAGTAGAAGGTCTCGTTGGCATAAAAGTTGAAGTACTATGTCCAGAAAAGCTGGTAGCTTCTGACTCTTTTATTGATGTATGTCCCTGTACCATAGTCGTAATCCTTTTCTTGTCAGAAATAGATTCTGCAATATAACCTTCCGCAACTGTGGAAGACTTCCACCCCATGTTGCTTCAGTGTCAGTAAATCACCACCATTTTCAGCGAGAATAGTGGCTGAGGTTCTTCGAAATAAATGGCCAGTATAATTTTCTGCATTGTGTAAGTTTAAAAATTTGGCTGTATTATGTCCTATAGGTTGTCTGGTTGGTTTGTTGTTCCGAAAACTAATAAACAACCTGGGGAGATCAGGTGTTGGTCGGTTTACAACCTATTGCTTAATAAGTTTAATCCAGGTAGGTTCTATAATAAAACATTTTCTTGACTCGCCATTTTTACTAGTGGGAATATTAACAATTATTATGTCATCTCTAATATCAACATCTTTTTTTAGCATATTACATAACTCATTTGTTCTACATGCTCCAGCCACACCAATAACCAGCACAGCCTGTAATTTTTATGATTGAATAATGTACATATGTATTATAAGTAAGTAAAACAAGTAATGTTACCTTAACCGGCAAAAAAATTCCATCCGGTGCATTTTCTAAAAAACTGTTTATATGTAATTTCGTAAAAACTAAAGATTTCTTAGCTTTGTAAGTTGTATTTTGTCTCTTCAAAAAAGCAATTAGTTTGAAGTACTTTGATATGTCGATGTTCTCTTTTAAAGATATAGTCGACTTTAACATTGAATATATAGCCCTTACTATAACTATAACTTGACGCTTTTTTAGTCTTTGCATGTTCTTGAAAATACACTAACATGGTATTTTCAGAAATGGTTTGTATATTCCTTTCAACACACCATGCTTTTAGCAAAGAATAAGTTTTCAAATATATGGGTTTTGACTTTTCCGGCAACAACAGGTCATTAATTTTTTGTGCCTCTTCTCTTATTTCTGGAAGAGTACATGTTATAGATGTATTAAAACTTTCTTCTAACATTTTACCACTTGATAACAGCAATTTCTTATATAAATTGTAGTTTTCAACAATAATCTTATTTACTGAGATAATAAGGATTTTTATTAAAAACTGTCAGAATTGACAATTAAGGGGAAAAAAATGACATACTGATCATTAATGTAGTTTTTATCCTAGACAGCGTAATAAATATAAGTGTGTGGTTTTCATCTGCAAAAGTGCAAAACGCAAATAGTATTTAGTGTACGTGCTGTTTTTTTAAGGATCTTTCTTGCTGTTTTTTTTTACGAGGCTTGGGCTTGGATAGGTAGGTATGGTTTAACACAAAAGTCTGTTTTTTTTAAACACGACGTACCTATCGCGTTCTTTATTGAGGCATCCTAAGTGCATTTTTAAGTGAGATTTGCTTTGTTAGGTGACAACAAAAACAATACAAACAATCCTGTTGTTATAAAACAAGTGACTGCTATGATATATCCATAAATGTAGTATAAATAATATAATAAATTTTCAATAAAAGGATCATTAAAAATATGGTTAATAGTGGAAAAAATGCTATATTATCCACGGTTTAGATAGCTTTTATTAACCTTATGTCTTAAACTTGACATGCGGTCATTAAAAACTTCTGTCTAAACCTTGGTTAATAATATATTATTTATCACGATTTATTTTGAGTTTCTTTGCATTATATGGGCAGTTACTCCAAATTATTACTAAATAAACTTGTTTTGATTAGAGAATGACGGACGGCGATTTCTAATGATTTTGAAAGGTTGGTAGCACGGCCGGATATGAATTTTCCTTAACGACCGCTTGGCGCGAGATTTAAAATTTCCGAATTTTAGAGCCGTTTTGCGTCTTAATGGTCAAACATACGGTATTGAAAAAACCGAAGAAATTACAGGTTGTCCACAATAAAATGATAATTTGTTTCCAATAATAATAAAAACTATAAATGCAAAAACTACTCCAATATATCCAAAAACTGTGATAGACTGTCATATATATTTTTAGTCAAGTAACTGTAGTAATATAGTCACATTTAAAATGATATTTACTCTTAATATTAGATGCATTATAAAAAGTAAATCTAAGATCTAAACAATGACTTGAAACTATACTAAAGTTATGTTGTACCGGGTCTTTAACTGGGGACTGACCAACCCCATTTTTTGGGCTTCCCTCTATGTAATTAAAAAAACTGAAATAGCAATTGAAGTAATTTAAAAATTTGAATCCAAAAATTATTACCAAAATATTCCTAACCTTAAAAAAAATAAAAATAAAGGAAAATAATAAATAAAATAATATTTTTTTTTAAATAAAAATAAACACGATTATTAGCTGTAGCCCCTTAAATAAAGGGGCTAGAGCTAATAATGGTGTTTTTTCTAACGGAGCACCCGGTATATTTATATATTTTCGAAATGTGCTCAAAATCTGCAAATAATTCGTAGAATTTTTTTTTCAGTATTTTAGGATCCACACGCCACAGTCTTTCTTCCAAAGAATATTTCATTTTGGATGACAATGAAGTGACATCAATTAGCTTATCTGTAGATTTTGTAATATATAGTTAGGTATAAGTTATTACTAGTTTATAGTATAAGAGTGTAGTGCTAGTGCCACACAACAAGGACATTGTCACAACTGTCAAGTGACAACCTAACCTCGTCTCGTCTGGTAAATGGCGCGGCGTGAGCAACTGCTGGGTGTATCTTGCATCTTGTTGTTTACACTCATTATTAATAAACCTAGTTAAGTTAACACACTTGTAGAGTTATTCATGTCCTGGATACCCTGAATAATACATGGTGTCAGGTACACAGCTGCTGGTTAGCGCTAGAACATTTGATTTGCTGGAATTGTCTACTTGTTTGTTGTTGTGCCGAAGATGGAAAACTTATTCCGCCCCCCAGAACCCTTAGTGCTGGATGGTAATATTGCCGAAAACTGGAGGAGATTTGAACAAAAATTTGACGTATTTTTGACCGCCACTGATTTGCAATCCAAACCAGAACAGAAGAAAATAGCTGTTTTTCTGAATTTGATTGGGGATGATGGGTTGGAACTTTATAACAGCTTCACATTTACCGAGGAAGAAGGGCAGTCGCTAGAGGCAGTAAAAAAGAAATTTGAAGGTTATTGTGCTCCAACAGCAAATGTGATTTTTGAACGTTTTAAATTTAATAGCTTAGTTCAAAGAGAAGGGCAACCTTTTGATAGCTTTCTAACGGACATAAGAAAAGCTGTGAAGACCACAGGCTACAAAGACCCTGATGAAATGTTGAGAGATAGGATAGTGATGGGCATTTTTGATAAAACCACCCAAGAAAGGCTGCTCAGAGAGACAAAATTAACACTCAATAAAGCTGTCGAATTTTGTAGGGCAACAGAAGTGAGCAAGACCCAGTCCAAGGCATTACAGACACAGAGTGAAGCAGCTGTCAGTGCTATTCAGGGTAGTTCAATGAGAAGTGAAAGTTATGTTAAAAATAAATTCCAAAATAAGAACCTACGCAGAAATCAACCAATGTGTTCCTACTGTGGATATGAGCACAACAAAACTGCAAAATGTCCAGCATTTGGGAAAACTTGTGCCCATTGCCAGGGCCGAAACCATTTTGCTGCAGTTTGCAAGAGTAAAGCTGCAAGCAATATCAAGTACAAGTACTCTGAGGAGAACTCAAGACCAAACAAAGCATACAGTGGGGGAAAACAAGTCCACCAGGTTGAGGTGAAAGAAAATGGTAATGGGAGCAGCGATGAAGAATTTTTTATAGACTCAGTGCACCTGCTGGGCGCTGTACACAACAAAGAAGGAGGACAGAAGCAAACAGAACGTGTGTGGATGCAAAAAGTTCTGGTTAATGGAGCTCAGGAGATTGACTTTAAGTTGGACACTGGTGCTGAAGTAAGTGTTTTACCCTTTCATATTTTTAAATGTTGTTGTACCTCTAATTGTTTAAAAAGATCTACAACTACATTATTATCTTATGGTAGTGATCAGTTTAAAATTAAGCCTATTGGAGAGGTAGATTTGCTGTGTAAAGTGAACCAACATGAATCACGAATTACATTTGTTGTAATTGATGTAGATAATCAGCTACCTCTCCTTGGGTTACAGAGTTGTCTAGCATTAGGATTAATAGAGCGTCTGGCTAGTGTTGACAAGAGTAGGGATGTAAAATTTACTGATTTGAGTGATGTGACTTTTTTGTATAAGACAGTTTTTGATGGATTAGGTGAATTTCCAACCATACATAAAATCACATTGAAACCTAATGCGATTCCACACATTCAGCCACCCAGAAGGGTCCCAAAAATGATACATGATAAGCTAAAACTAAAATTAGAGCAACTTGAAGCTCTTGGTGTTATAGAAAAAGTAGACAAACCAACTGAGTGGCTGAATCCTCTGGTAATTGTCGAGAAAAAAAATGGTGACTTACGTATATGTCTAGATCCAAAGTACTTGAACCAAGCTATTCAAAGGGAGCATTTTTTAATCCCAACGGCTGAGGAAATTACAACCAAACTTTGTGATAAAGAATTCTTCACTGTCTTAGATATGAAAGATGGCTATTTCCAAGTTAAAATTGATGATGTGAGTGCAGATTACACAGCATTTGGCACTCCTTTTGGTAGATACAGATTCTTAAGGCTTCTGTTTGGAATTTCGTCTGCCCCTGAGGTTTTCCAAAAAAAGAACTATGAAATATTTGGTGATTTGGAAGGTGTTGGTGTATATTTCGATGATCTTATTGTAACTGGAAAAAATGAGTTGGAACATGACCAAAACTTGCAAACTGTCTTAGAAAGGGCTTTAAAATATAATATAAAATTTAACAGCTCAAAAATTCAATTTAAATCTAGATTTGTTAAATTCATGGGTCAGATTTATTCTAAAAATGGTGTTGAGCCAAATCAAACTTATGTCAAAGCTATAATTGAACTCCCAAATCCTGAGAATAAAAATGATTTATTAAGATTTTCTTGGAATGGCTAAATATTTAGGCAAATTTGTTCCAAACATGTCTAAGGTGACCGCACCCCTTCGGAATCTGACCCGATTAGATAGTCTCTGGGAATGGAACAATGACCATGAGAGGTCTTTGTCTCAATTGAAACATTTATTGACAACCGCTCCAGTACTCAAGTTTTTTAATTCAAAGTATGATATAACAATTGAGACAGATGCCTCCAAAGATGGCTTAGGGGCATGTTTATTGCAAAACAATCATCCTATTGCCTTTGCTTCTCGGAGTTTAACTCCTACCGAGCAGAAATATGCACAGATAGAAAAAGAAATGCTGGCAATTGTTTTTGCTTTTCAAAAATTTCACTTTTTTGTTTATGGTTTAAAAGTCACTGTATTTTCTGACCATAAACCGCTAGAAGCAATTTACAAAAAGGATTTGGCGTCTATATCATGTCGCTTACAGCGCATGCGTCTACGATTATTAAACTATGACTGTCATATTATTTACAAGCCAGGAAAATATTTATACATCGCAGACACCCTGTCTAGGGCATTTTTATCAGATACGGGGCTAAAAAGTGATCAAGAGTTCAACTTTGCAGTGCATTCGCTGATTAAAAATATGCCTATTTCAGTTGAGCGTAGAAATCAGTTTCGAACAGAGCTGGAAAAAGACCAAGAACTAAGAATTGTATTGGCGTATTGCAATAAGGGCTGGCCTGGAAACAAAAACAATGTTCCTGAAGGCTCTCGTCATTATTTCAAACTTAAAGATAATCTAATTTATTCTGATGGTCTATTATTTTTTTCAAATAAGCTTGTTGTTCCAACTGCACTAAGACTTGAAATGATTAAATTACTCCATGAAGGACATCTGGGGATTAAAAAAATGAAGTCGCGTGCTCGTCAAATATTTTATTGGCCTGGTCTTAGTACTAATGTTGAATCATTTGTAAAAGCTTGTCAAGTTTGTGAATCTTATGCGCGTAAACAGCAAAAAGAGTCTATTATTTTGTATCTCATACCTGAACGTCCCTGGGAACGTGTAGGTGTTGATATTTTCACATTTGGAAGCAAAAGTTTCCCAGTTGTTTTTGACTCATTTTCAAATTGGTTAGAGGTATGCCACATTAGAGATAAGTCAGCGACATCTGTGATAGGGAAACGCATTTTTTCGACCTTTGGTTGTCCTGATACTGTATGCTGTGATAACATTCCTTTCAGTAGTGCAGTGTTCAAAGAATTTGCCACTGTATGGAACTTTAAAATTGTAACGAGGAGTCCTAATTATCCCCGCTCAAACGGACTTGCAGAAAAGGGGGTAGGCATAGCAAAAAATATGATTAAAAAATCAATAAGAAGTAATGAGGATCTGGACATTGCGTTGCTGCAATATAGAAATGCACCACTTAAGCATATGGGTTATTCACCGGCACAATTATTAATGAGTCGCACTGGCAGAACTAGAGTGCCAATTGGTTCTGAGCTCTTGCAACCAAAGTTGTGTGAGAATGTTAAAGAAAATCTGATTAAGAAACAAAACATATACAGGCAGTCTTATAATCAGCACGCTAAGGATTTGAAACCCTTAATTCCCGGTAATAGTGTGACGGTTTACAATGATGTAAAAAAACAGTGGGAACCAGGTGAGGTTGTTCAGACTCACGGTTCCCCTCGTTCTTATTTAGTGAAAAATCACTATAATAATGTTGTTAGACGTAATCGAGTAGATTTAAGAGAATCAAGCAATCAGTTTGTACCAACATCTGAAGATGGTGAAACCAACATACCAGACACTTCATGTGCACATCAAGACCAGCCCCAGTCACGGGTCACTGTACCAAGTGCACGCGTTTCACTTAATAATAGTTATGAAAACCCCCCAAAAGCTAAGAGTCCTATTAACGATGCTCAGAATTCCACAGGAACTCGGACAAGGTCTGGTCGTGTTGTTAAAGTTCCCCAACGACTTAACCTTTAGGGGAAAGATGTAATATATAGTTAGGTATAAGTTATTACTAGTTTATAGTATAAGAGTGTAGTGCTAGTGCCACACAACAAGGACATTGTCCCAACTGTCAAGTGACAACCTAACCCCTCGTCTGGTAAATGGCGCGGCGTGAGCAACTGCTGGGTGTATCTTGCATCTTGGTGTTTGCACTCATTATTAATAAACCTAGTTAAGTTAACACACTTGTAGAGTTATTTATGTCTTGGATACCCTGAATAATACAGATTTTATCTGCTACCTGCATTTTACCTACAGATATATGTATTCAAGGTTCGTCAAAAGACAAAATACATTATTTCTAATAGACAATATGTCGAAAAATTATTTAAGAAAATTTTTTATTTTATTAAAGTTTCTCGACTTTTCACTCGTCAATCAATACTTGTGACTCGGCACTATGCAGCTTCCTGGAACTAGCTTGAGCAATACTGGACTGATGATTTGCAAGCTTCGACCTGTGCTTGATTTCGATGAATTTCTTGCTTTGATTAAATAATTCGCTCGTTAAGGACCATTACGTTGAGTCTAGGGACTCGTGGTTGCGTTTTCTATGTGGACGGTATATTTTATGTAAACTATTGATTGGCAAAAACCATTTTTTTATTTATGTGGTGTAACAAATGAACTCGTTAAATGATTAAGACTGTAAGAAAAGTAATACAACGTGTCATTATCTAAAAACGTTTCCAATCGTTCGCGTTTTTTGTTAGGTTTAGCACTCGCTCTTGGCGGCACGCACCGAACTAGTACGTTCCGCAATTGCACTACCGAACAACACTTTTAATTAAGTGTGTAATATGCCTAAATACCAAAGAGCAAACGAAAGTTTGTATGGTTTTAGTAATATATTACCAGTCAAGAAACTACAGAACTTTCACTTATGTGAATTTTTTGCTTCAACATATATCTCGGTCTTTGGTGAAATATAGTCCTTGTCTTCTTGACAATCTGGTGAACGCAACCTTCAGTTGTCGTTTAACTATTCATCTCTGGTTCACAGATGACAGCAGGTGGCAGTTCGCGCCGCTGTCGAAAGATTAATTTCTTTCAGTACTGGTTTCGATCATTCGGAAAGTAGAAGTCGAGAACTATCGAGTGAGTATCGTCCGGACCGTAATCGCGCGAGCATGGCGGGCAACAACGAACCAAGCGATAGAAGCTGTAAATACTGTAAAAGTGGCGTACAATCGGGAGTGAGATGTACAACATGCAAGGGTTATCTTCATTCTTCATGTGCCCTACGAGTAACAGGACTACTTGTGATAAGTGGCAGTAAGGGAATAGTACAGTGCTCATGCACAAGTATTTCAGAAGAAAAACCCGAAGATAAGCAGGAAGACACTAATTCCGATATGTTTAAACTAGAAATTCAACTACTAAAGCAGTTGCAAGAAGAAATTACAGACAAAAATAATATACTAAAAGAAAACAATAGTTATTAGCAGAAAAATGTAGCAGATTAGAATGTGATTTAAAATCAAACCACAAATCCTACCGAGATGCCTTATCAACATCGGGTCCGACGGGCAGCGACCTCGGGACCAAACGTAAACAAATACCTCACATACCGCTTCAGTCCAATATAAATAATACCGGCCAGAACAACAATATGCACTTAATACAAAGATCTAACTCAATAAACTCAACATCGCTGATCAACTACCCAGTAAACAATCATCCTCCAAACGACTTTGAAGGCTACAACGAACCTAGACGACAAGCTAGAATGCCTAAAAAGCTGGGCACAGGTGAAGTACCGAATGACTCTGAGGCAAAAGGTTTTGCCGGAAGGGGTAGGCGTGTCTGGATATACATCTACAGAGTTAGGCAAGGCGCAAATTGAGGCACGTATAGCACGTGTGGCACTACACAGCGCAGCGCGTGTTTTTGTAACCTACAGGATCCAATGAGACAGCGCACGTTGATGACATGACGTGAGGTGGCGTGATCAGCGCTGTCTGTCGATCGTGCGGCACAGTGGTCGAGACACAGTTTCTCGTGCCGGGCCGCCACGTGTGTGTGGAAAGCCACAAGTTGTTTTCCCTTTTTTGGATAAAAAAAATGGCAGAAGAGAAGTTGATAGAGGCGGTAAGGGAACACAAGGAGCTTTACGACACAAAAGATGAGAATTATATGAAGACAAAACTGAAGAACCGGATTTGGGAGGATATTGCTAATGATTTAAATTTAAAAGACGGTAAGTTTATACATATTTTGAAATACTTGTACATATAGTCTCAAAATTATTCCTATGCGTACATCAAAAAATATATTTTTCTTGAAAATGTTTTTATTCGTACCTGCACAAAAAAATGTACAAATGAAAAGCACTATATTTTCAATATTTTCCAAGCGTAACGGATTGATTTTGCCACGGAACTGCTCCCCAATTGTTAAAATATGCTGTAAAATTCTCCCTGACTCTAAACGCAGCTGATGAAGTTCTAACCCTGTTTCCTTGAACATGTAACAACTGAGTTTGTGGCAGCTGTTCGATATCAGTTACATCTTCTACCGAAACTGAGGGTCGTAAGTAGTTGTGCAAAACACAAGCGGCTTTCACAACATTTCTTACAGTGTCCACTTTACTTTCAAATGGTCTCCGGAATACGCGAAACCGGGAAGACAGTATACCGAAGGCACATTCCACTGTTTGCCGAGCTCGAGAAAGTCGGGCGTTAAAAACTTGGTGTTCATAATTTCCAGTTACTTGCCTCCTTGGATATGGTCTCATTAGATTTTCCGATAAAGGAAAAGCCTCATCTCCTACAAAAACGTACGGCAGCGACTCAGCAATCGTAGGTATTTGATCAGGATTGGGAAGTTGTAAAGTGTGTCTCATCATTTTCTTGCCCAAGCCACTACTTGCAAATACATTTCCATCGCTAAATCTTCCCATAGCTCCAATATCAACGGTGATAAATTTGTAATCCGCGTCAACTGTTGCCATTAGAATAATAGAGAATGTATGTTTATAGTTAAAGTATGACGATCCGCTTTTGCCAGGTTTTTTAATAACAATATGTTTTCCGTCGACTGCACCAACGCAGTGTGGAAATTGCCATCTTTGCTCAAACCGTGAAGCTATAGATTTCCATGTTTCTGTTGCTTGTTCGGGTAAATATATCGATTGCATATTATTCCATATAGCGACAGCTACTTCTTGGACAATATTAGACACTGTGCGATCTCCCAACAGGTAGTTATAAGCAATACTTTTGTAGCTGTCTCCAGAAGCCAAATATCTGAAACAAAACGAAATTGATTAATAAATATTATATTGTGAAATAGCGATTCCTCAAACAACAATTCTTATAAATAAAATAAAAGTTAAAAAAAAAATTATTTAAAATTAATTTTTCTCTTATTCATTTCTTTAGTTGGATGATATTTGTTTCAGGGGAAGAGGCGAAAACTATGTGGCTTAAATTGAGAAACTCCTATCGAGATGCACGACGGCGACAAATGAAATGTATTAAAAGTGGTGCTGCTCCTGAAAACATTAGGCTTTGGCGATTTCAGAAGCAAATGACGTTTCTTGAACGTTTTATGTCCTCTGGACACCGTGAAGGAAACGTAAACGATAGCGATGACGATTCACAACTTCCATCTGCGCTACCCATAAGCAATGAAATTTTGGACTCCGAAAATGTTGATGGGGATAATTCACACGAAAGTGTAACGCATGAACAATTCAACAATGCTGATGTTGATAGAGACAACATTGAAGAATCCACTAGAAAAACGTCAGGTACATTAGTTCAAACTCCAGTGGCCAGCAGCAAACAGTCAAAAAAAAGAAAGCAGGACGATATGCAAAGTCTACTGAAGCGAGCTCTACAGCAGCGAGATGAGAGAACCAAAAAACGGGAGGAAGAAAGAAGAAAATTGGAATCAAGGGATAATCTTACAGACGACCCTCTATATAATTTTTTCATTTCTATGTACCAACTAACAAGAAAAATGCCCCCCAATTATCAGCATAGGGTGAGGACCCAACTTTTCCAGGCTGTGTCAAAAGCAGAAGGGGAAATTATGAACATCCCAAGCCGACCACCTTCGACATTAACTTCTTCTCATTACTCAGTTGTAAGCTCTCCTTATCCGTCGCCCCATGATTGGTCAGATTCCCAAAGTCAGACACTGATCCACGGTTCTCAACAACAAGAAGATGGAAACCTGCAAGATCAGCCTGGCTTTTCGGGTTTGGCAGACTATGTAAGCCGATTTGGAGGACATTGATTCTCATAACAGATTGTAAAAGTAAAATGAAATAAATAACTTTACTATGAATTTGGCAATATGTTACTTACCTCAAGAAAACTGCAAGTTTTTCTTCACTTGTTATCGGCCTTTGAGCATTACATCCATTTGAGTCAATGTGTTGTCGAATCATCCCATGAACTTCAAAAAACTGATTGCGATTCATGCGGAAGTAATTGGTAAAATCAGCATCACTCATCATAGTTGTAATTTTGAACTGTCCGCTCCTTTTTCTCTCTGATAGAATGTACTTATTAGGGGATTTAAATTTCTTTTTTATCAAGAAATACAACAAAATTTCCTCTTCAGCATCATCTGATTCTGATTCAGAACTTAAGTTTAATAGTAACAATTGATTTGTTCGTGCCTCAGACATTTTTTAATGTGGCGGTTGCGAGTGTAGGTAGAAACTGCGTCTCAATATGCGGATCACCGCGCAGCACGTGTGACATGCACGCGCTGTGTCTCTCGTGTCACGTCACCTCACACGTGCTATACGTGCCTCAATTTGCGCCTTGCCTTAAGAAATCTGCATCGGAAACAATAATAGAAAACTACATAAAAGCCAAACCAGATTTTGCGGGCTCATCTATCTTAGTTAAAGAAATACCTTCCAAAGAAGGCACACTGAAATCATTTAAAGGGTGCACGGGAAAAACAAGCTAAGTCAAATATCACATTGTAAAATTATGCAAAGAATATTCTGATATTTTTTATAACGAGAATTCACCCTTAACCTTCACCAATAAGATTAAACACTCTATTAAAACAACGGACGAGTTGCCGGTTTACACAAAAACATACCGATACCCTTTTGTTCACAGACAGGTGGTCAGTAACCAAATAAAGAAAATGTTAGATCAAAAGATCATTAGGCCTTCGGATTCGCCTTGGTCATCACCAATTTGGGTGGTACCAAAGAAGTTGGATGCTACCGGAAAGCAAAAATGGCGAGTGGTTATTGATTACCGCAAGTTAAACGAAAAGACAATTGACAAAAAATATCCTTTACCACAAATTACTGATATTTTAGACAAGCTTGGCAAATGTCAGTATTTCTCCACAATTGATCTTGCGTCTGGTTTCCATCAGATCGAAATGGAAGGAAGTGATATTCAAAAAACCGCGTTCAATACAGAAAATTGGCATTATGAGTTTTTGAGAATGCCCTTCGGGTTAAAAAACGCGCCCGCAACCTTTCAGCAAATCATGGATTCCATACTGCGTGGAATACAAAATGAAAAATGTCTTGTGTATCTTGACGATATAATTGTATTCTCAACATCCTTGCAAGAACACATAGAAAATCTCAAGCTCGTTTTCCAGAGATTAAGAGACTCAAATTTCAAAATTCAACTTGACAAAAGCGAGTTTTTAAGACGTGAAGTTGCTTACTTAGGTCATGTAGTAACACCATCAGGAGTAAAACCAAATCCGGCAAATATTAAAGCAATAAAGAATTTTCCTATTCCTAAAACAACAAAACAACTAAAAGGCTTCTTATGACTTTTGGGTTACTATCGGCGTTTTATTAACAATTTTGCGAAATTAACTAAACCACTAACTAAATGTTTAAAAAAGGGTGCTACCATCGAGCACAATAATGAATTCGTAACTTGTTTTGAAACTTGTAAAAATCTATTAATTAATGAACCCATCTTGCAATATCCGGATTTCGAAAAACCCTTTAATTTAACGACGGACGCAAGCAATTTTGCATTAGGTGCCGTCTTATCTCAAGGACCTATCGGACAAGACCTACCGATAGCATACGCGTCAAGAACCTTAAATGAATCAGAATTAAACTATTCAACTATTGAAAAGGAATGTTTGTGTTTAGTTTGGGCAACAAAATATTTTCGACCCTACCTTTTCGGCAGGAAATTTAATATCGTTACAGATCACAAACCCTTGCAATGGTTATTTTCCCTGAAAGATCCGTCATCAAAATTACTCCGCTGGCGTATTAAATTAGAAGAATTTGACTACAGCATAGTTTACAAAAAAGGGAAACTTAATACGAATGCAGATGCATTGTCTCGTATTCAGATTCATGTTAAAGAAACAGGAAACCCTGATAACTTTGATGTAGACAAGTTTGTTAACGAGGTGTATGACAACACCGTTGAATCTGAAACGAATCGCGATATGGATCAAGTTTCTATTATTGCGCAACCAGATAATGACCCGCTGGAAATGCCTGATGATGATGATGACAATAATACAATTCACACTAATGCCGAACAAGATCCAATTGTAGAAATACCAATTTCTGAAACAACTGTAAATTACGGAGCAAACCAAATTATCATTCATAATGTTTTGCACTCTCCATCCAAATTTACAACCCACATCTTGCATAAAAGTAAAAAAAGAATTCACGTACAATTATCAAAAAACAATTTTGATCAAGACGTAATCAATTTTGTTAAAGAAGCAATGGTACCTAATAAAACGTATTACCTATATTTTGAAGATCCCAATATGTCCCTTTTGTGAAATTCCTTAATTAAAATTAAATAGATGTACAACTTAAAGAAGATATTAGGGATATTATTAAAAATTACCATGAGGGAAAAACTAATCACCGAGGTATAGAGGAAACAGTCAAACGACTAAAAGAAAAATATTATTGGCCTGAGCTAAAATCTTCAGTCCAAACCTATATCAACGATTGTGAAATATGTGCGCGAAACAAAAAAAACAAATACGAACGAAATCCTGTTAAAATCCCAATAAATATCACCCCTACAGCTTCAAGACCTTTCGAAATCCTACATCTTGATACTTATACTTTGGAAAAATCTAAGTTTTTAACCATAATAGATAGTTTTTCAAAGTATGCTCAAGCATATTATTTGAATTCCTTGGCATCAACGGAAATTGCTGACAACCTACTAAATTATTTTTCACATCATGGTATCCCTAAGCAAATTATAGTGGATAATGGTACAGAATTTAAGAATACAGTGATAACTGAACTTCTTACTTTACATAAAATCAAAATTCATTTTTGTTCGCCGCATCATCCTGAATCAAATGGAGTCGTTGAACGACTACATTCCACTTTAGCGGAACATATTCGATTATTAAACAATCAAGAATACGGCGATACCCCAATCGAAACAAAAATGATTTACGCTATTCTCGCTTACAACCATACCATCCATTCTGTTACCAATCTGAAACCTATTGACGTCATCCAAGGACACATTACTACCAACGACACTTTTGATATTAAATTAGATCAAATTTTAATAAATGATTATGTCAATAATCACAAAGAAAAAACTAAAGCTTTATATTCCCAAATAAATGCTAATTTAGTCAAAAGAAAAGAAAAGAAAATTTAGTTGAAAAATTAAATAAAAATAAAGATGATGTAAATGAAATTTTCAAACCAGATCAAAACGTGTACCTTAAAAAACACATCAGACAAAAATATACTGATAGATTTTCTAAACCTACTAAATTAGTTAGCATAAATACTAAGAAAAAGACAGGAAAAACAGAAAATCAAGAAAAGGTACACCTTTCTAACATTAGGCGACCGTTACAACAAAAGTATAGTTTCTAATAACAGTAATTTTATTCCAGATTTCTTCACATAGTAATTGCAGTGGCAATCGAAGAAAAATAACTGTTAAGGAAATAACGGACAATCCTGGGTTAATTTCAATTAAATTGGGGCAAGCAAAATTGGAAGAATATTCATATACACTTTTGCACTACTACGACATGAATCCCATAAACGAAGAACTAAATAAACTGAATTATAAATCATTCAATCTGACTGAAACTATAACAAAACATCCAGAATATAAATTCGAAATAATAAATTATTTAAAAATACTAACTCTCACTCAAGATAGGGCGGAAACAAAACTTAAGGAAATAATTCCGCACCCCCAGAGGTACAAGCGTGGCTTAATAAACGGTATAGGTTCAATTTTCAAAGCAGTCACTGGGAATCTAGACGCCTCAGATGGTGAGCGTTACGAAAACTTAATTAGAGAGCTACAATTAAGTCAAAATAAATTAACCTCAAACATTAGAAAAGAGAATTCCTTATCTCTCAACCTTTTAGAGAAATTTAACAACACAATTGAAACAGTCCAACACAATGAAAAGTTGCTAGAAAGTAAATTAAATCAACTCGGACTAATTGTTCAAAAAACCACACTACGGGAAAACACAGCATTTATAAAAGATGTTTTAAACCAAGTCATAAATCTGTATGAAATTATTGATGCAATATTAACAGATATAGAAAATGCAATTACTTTCTCAAAATTGAAAATTTTGCATCCAAGCATTATTAAAACTAAAGATCTCTATTTTGAGCTATTAAACGTAAAAAAGGTGATTGATACAAATCGTATGCCACTGGAAGTAACATTGGAAAATACAATATTGTATGAGAAACTTATTAAAGTAGAAAGCTACATTTTTAACAACAAAGTTAACTTTTTACTAAAAATACCAATAACTTATCCCGAAAAGTTAAACTACTATCATTTTTATTCAGCTCCAATCTATGCACAGAGTCTCTTTAAGGTTATTTTGCCAAAAAGTAAATATTTACTAAAAAACAAATTGCACTATTCATATCGTAACACTGAATGCACCAAAATAAAGGACCAGTATTACGTGTGCGACAAAATGGAGTTGCAGACCTTGGACGTAAACAGCTCATGTGAGGTACAGCTATTGGAACCCAAGTCCCATCATCTGTCTACCTGTCGTCAAGTTCAACTAGAACTAAACCAACCGATAGTTAATCCACTAGACTATTCCAGTCAATGGCTAATAGTACTTCCACGTATGGAGTCATTACAATTGACTTGTTTCAACCAAGAAGACCATTTGAAATTAATCGGGACGTATTTTGCTAAAATTCCAATGGAGTGTCAGATAACATTTGGAGGCAAAACGATAAACAATCTTCATTCCACCAATAGCCAGAATCAAATAGTGTTATTTCCTGACATCGCCGGTGACATCAAACTAATGCCCAAGTTGAACTTAAGTGTTCATCTCGACGATATTCGACTCGATGATTTATATAAACTTAAAAGGGGCATCATTGATAATGAACCCAGATTTGTGATTCCTGATAACATAAAAGTCCCAAGTATTTGGACTGTATTCATTTACGTATCACTAATAATAGCGCTGGTGTACTTTATCTTGAAAAAGATAAATCTCAGAAGAAAGCACAATCCTAGAAGACAAGGTGAAAGCATCCCTAGGGAATCTCTTCAAGACCAAGATATTCAACTACCCAGTCGGACCGTGTAGCTGAATCTACAGGGGGAGGAGTTATGAGGCCACCTATTCCGGGAATACTGCTAGCTAGCCATTATATTGCTGACTAGACCTGGGAATCCGCCATAATTCGGTTTAATTCATTTTATTGTATTTTGTATTAAGACAGTCAGAGTCTAGCCTTCTAATTGTTAAGACGTATTTTAATCCTTTAATTTGTAATTTACAATTTTTGTAATAAAACTTAGTTTTTAAAAACGGCTTCGTTCAATCACAAATCTTAAGTCGTGCGTTTATTACTTTAATAAACGCCTTTACCGAGATCTTGTTTCAGAGGTAGAATCAAACCACTTGGTAGAAAAATATAATTTAATAACTAAATAACAGTTAAAACTAATTGACAAAATGGTTGGTTTATCAACTTAGACAAAAACAATGACGAGGGCAGCTTTCTGGAGGGTTTGGCACTCGCGATTTATTATAATTTAGAAAATGGTTTACTATTTAATTAATTTACAAACCCGGTGCGGGTTGCAGAATTCGGGACGACTACATTTTGTGGTGCGAGCCGAGTCTTCTGGCTGGGCTCTACCGTCTGAGGCAGAGTCTTCGACTGTCTCTGATCGTCCCTCGTCCCTAATGCATGGCGAGCTTAATTTATACCCGATTGACTGACTGACGTAGTTTGTTATTCCTCGTCGCCTGCATCGCAACAGTAGCGGGGATTTGTCATCGCTAAAACTAGCGATGATGCACTATGTGCATTCTGACTGTAACTTTGCCTCGCGCATTTTATTATTTTGTCATCTCCAAATAACTGATTTAATTTAATGAATTTATAATTTTAAATAATAAGTCCTACTTTTAAATTAATGAATTTTCCATTCGTGACAATATTACTCTCAGAATACTACATAACAGGAAAATATTTATCAGAAATGAAAACCAGGATGAATTCTTAGCACCAAACATAACATCAGTAGGATTTCCACAGGGATCTCCCCTGTCCTCAATTTTATTCAATATATATACAAAAGGAGTTTATGACATTATGGGGCAGGAAATGGAAATATTGGGATATGCATATGATCTAATAGTATTCACAAAGGGAAAAAATATCGAAAGTACTACTAGTCAACTTAACAACCAATTAGAGATAATCAATCAATGGACCAGGGAACATTACCTTTCACTAGCACTAAATAAGTGTGAGGCGATATTCTTTACCAGAGGATATGACAGGAAAGAGGTTCCTCCAATCATGATCAATCAGCAAGGAGGATTAAACTCAGTAAGGATATCAAATACCTGGGAATGTGTCTAGACAACAGGCTAAACTGGAACAAACATGTGAAGCACTGTGCAAATAAAGCTCAAAGGGGTTTAAATATACTAAAATCCTTCTGCAGAGTATGGTGGGGAGGTGACCCTTCAACCATACTCACTGTCTACAAAGGAATTGTAAGATCACACTTGGATTATGGATCATTCCTTTTTAAACCAATAACCAAAAAAAAAAACTCTTTTATAATGGAAAAAATTCAGAATCAAGGTCTCAGAATAGCATTGGGGTGCATGTGCCTTGAGAGCAGAAGCAGGAGAGTTAACACTCAAACCTAGGAGGCAATTACTTGCCAACAACTTTTTTTCAAAAATAATCAAAATAGAAGAACATCCAATGTTGAAAAGTATACTAAAACATAAACAAATAAATGTCAATTATTGGAAGGGTGAAGAGGTCCCATACTTGGTGGAATCTTATAAACATTTTTTCCCATACAAAAATCGTACAAAAACCTCACCCTGCCATGCTTTGAGATAGATTCAGAAATCCAAATACATTCCATTCCTCAAATTAACCTCTTCATTCCAAAATCTAATGATGCTTCAATAATGTTCAGGGAAAGAACAGAGAAACTGAGAAAAAAGAATTATTATACACAGATGGTTCATAAAAAGACGGTCGCACGGGATATGCAGTATATTGCCCAACAAATAACCACAGCTACACTTCACGCTTACCAGATGAAATAGAAATATGCACAGCAGAAATAGCAATAAATGAGGCTGCTAACTATACATTGAGGAAAAATATCCATACAAAAATTGGATGACCGTACTATAAACTCTAAAAATGACCACATCATGCCATTCCGCATCGATGCCAAGCCATTGATGCCAAGCCATTCCAAAATAAAGGAAAATGAAAGAGTGGATCAATTGGCAAATTTAGGGAGAGTCCTTAATGTTCCTAAGCAACTAGATCTGGACATAAGACATGTCTTGCCTTGCACGAGACAGAAATTGATAGACAGGGAAAGTAATGAGATGCAAAATGGCTTTAAAACAAAAGGGATACATTATGTGGGAACGAAGGATGCCTTATTATTGCTTGCTGGTTACGATTTCTCTATGTGACCACTGTGTGCACCAATTACAGCAGTACACCCATCCATATCAGTACAGCAATCTTCGTCTCCCAAATTCATTTTTGCGTAAATGAAAAAATGGAAAATATTTCTGACAAGAGTCAGTCTATTATTTAACGTCACATCAACAATGCATAACCAGCAAACTTAACGATAAACGCCACCGTGATTGCTAGACCCTTCTCATTTTATTTATCAAAAATTAAGAACTTCTAAATAAATATCGTTTGAACAAAAAATTTTGTGTACACCTCGGCCGTGAAATAATTCTTTCGTCCTCAAAACATTTCATCAAACTTAAGAGTGCGACTTTTCCACGTTTGGAACTTTGTGCTTGTTTATTACTAGCCAATCTTAGTGGCAAAGTGAAAAACTCACTTAATCCCAATCAATGCCTGTTTCTTTTATTCTGATTCGACTATAGCTCTTTCATCGATTGTTTCCGAACCTCAAAGGTGGAAAATATTCGTTGCTAACAGAGTCGTTGAGATACAATGCTTAACTAGGCCTAGTGAATGGCAACATGTACGATCCGCTGAAAATCCTGCCGATCTGGTGTCAAAAGGAGTCGAACCTCACATACTTCAAAAATTTTCATTGTGGTGGTTCGGGCCTGATTGGGTTTGTATCCTATCGGTAATTCCCTCTAGCGACGTAAACTTTAATAATGAGTTTGATCTTGCCTAACTGGAAACTAACAGTGTCACATTGGTAGCATCTTTAGAAGAATTCGACGTTTTCAATCGTTGTTCATGTTTTTTAAGATTAACTTGCTTTAGCGGAAAGCTCATCTTTGAACAAGAAATCTAATATTTTAGGTTTAAATCCCTTTATTGATTCCCAAGACGGTCTTCTAAGAGTAGGTGGTAGACTCACCAACACTAATTTTGAAAGAGATAAAATACATCCTGTCATTTTACCGAAATTCCACTCTGTATCGAAGCTCATAGCTTTCGATGAGCATATTAGGCTTGTGCATTGCGGTCCACAGCAGCTATTGTTCTCTTTGCGCGAAAGATACTGGACTTTGGTTGGTCGAAACCTTGCTAAACAAGTATTGCGTAGCTGTGTAACTGGGCTAGGGCTAATCCCAAACCTTGAGAGCAATTGATCGGTGCTTTACCCGCAGAACGTTTCAATAGTGCAAGGCCATTTCATCAGGGCATTACAAAGATTTGCCCGTTACCAGTCGAAGCAGACGTTTCTAAGACCGATGATGTTGAGGATGTTCACGATTAGTGTTGAAACCCTTTCGTGTTTCAAAGGGGGCGGTATGTGTAGTGTATGGTGTGTTGCGGCGTTCATGGATCGCAAAACGTGTGCTAACTTATTAAAGTCAGACAGAGACAGCATGTGTTGTTCGCGGCAGTCGAGGCCACGTTCTTTTGTCGAGTCAGTCGTCACGTTCTTTTGTCGAGTCAGTCGGCAACAAGATTTCTTTTAATGTACATCTTTAATATACGCATGGTCTATTGTTTACGGTCATTTTACTAATTTTTAATGTCAGTTGGTATTAATAATCAAAAACCAAATTATACAAGAAGTGTATCTCATCCTAAACCATCACATGAGGCAATAGCTAAACTATGCACAGGAGTGTGACCCGACGCTGGGTAGCGAAATATGCGAAATATTTTCAAGTACCCAGAGTGGAAAGGTCGTCACGAGTTTTTTGATTGGTGGAACCAGTGTTTGGAATGCTATAAGAAGGAAGTTATACCCCAGAGAGGGGTTCATTCCAGTTTTGCCGTGCACCACGTCGGAAGCCGAACCGCAAATGTCTATTAGACATGTCTGTAGCTCTCAAGTAAAAGTTATTCGTAAACGCGCTCTAAGTGACAAGCCTCTCTCCAAGATCCTGTCTTCATTAGAAGTGTAAGTATGATTATTGTACTTTTATGTTGTTTATTGATTTACGTCTGTTTGATTATGATTTTATTGGAAGTTAGCAACGTTTTTGTTGGATTAAGAAACCGGTTATTTTATTAGTTAGTAAGTTGTGAGTTGTTTGGGTTAAGGAACTTATTTAATAGAACTTGATGGTAGAGTTAACTGTGTGTTTTATTTCACGCTGAAACGAGATCCCAGGCAAATAAGTTGAATTCAATTCAACACGTCACGCTAGTCGTGACAATATTATCTACCTTAATCAGGCTTAGTGTTTGTAACCTTTGGCTAGTTATTAAAGTAACCAATGTTGATAGCTTTTTGTTAAGCATCAAAAAGTCTAGCTTCTCAATAGGATAAAAGGCGGCTAAATAATCTAAAACCACTTTAGTGTCCCAAGTGACGTAACCAAGTGTCTCTCTTGTACGAAGCCGTCGCCGTGCCGACACGTTACCGTTTTTAATTCCCGAATATAATCGTTTAATTAGCAAAAAAAGTTCGTTTCATTAAAATAATCGAATCATACAGTCCACTACAAACTAGAGTATAAATCCAACATAAATTTTGGTCCTTCGAGCCGGATTGCAAAGTGATGTGTGATAAGTAACCTCAAAAAGCATCGGTTTGATGTAAATTCCGCGTGCCGCGTTCCGTGAACGGCTGCAAGATCAACAACAGCGAGCCATACCCAGCGTTGCCACGTAGAGCAGCGAGAAAGAAGCAAGACGTCAAAATATAAAGTAGGTCCTTTCCATTATTTTCCGTTAGTGTTCCTACCTGGATACATCCATCTGCATGCTAAAATTTGTGTGAGAAGCTTAAAGCAAATAATCAGATTTAGTTTTTTAAAAAAAAAGTCTAAACGGTCAACTTACATCAATTTGTAACAATGCCCGATGACACAGATAATGGTGTCGATTCAAGAATAGACGAGTTTAAAAGGTTGGTATTTCGAAGAGGCAATTAAAGGCAACTCTAACTCGTTTTACTAGTTTTTTGAACAGTCCAAATCCCGGATATACTAGCTTAAAATTGTGTGTAAAAGATCTCGATACAACTTGGGCAGAGTTTCAAGACATTCAGATTCAAAACAGGATGTTGAAAGACAGTCGTTTGAAGACAATTATTACAGTAGCGTTGCGATAGCGCTTGATTTAATTAAACAACAAGAACATAACGTAGTTTCGAGTGCTGGAGCAAATTTAAATGTGTCTCAACCAGCAACAAACAATAATAATAACGCAAAGTTACAATCTATTTCCCTGCCACAGTTTAGTGGATCGTACGAAGGGTGGATTCAATTCTACGAAGTATTTCAAGCGTTAGTTGATAAAAACAGCGACTTAACAAAAATTCAGAAATTTTATTACTTGCAGTCGTGCCTTCGCGGTGAGGCAACACAAGTATTACAATCCCTAGAAATCTGCGAAGCTAATTACGATGAGGCATTAAAGTTACTACGTGAAAGATATGAAAATAAGCGCATGTTAATTCACAATCATGTTCGAAATTTATTTGAAATGTCCTCAGTATCTAGAGAATCTCATCAAAATTTACGAAAACTCATAGACAGCGTAGTTCGAAACCTTCGAGCATTAACGAGTCTTGGTCAACCAGTAGACCAATGGGATACGTTGATAATATATTTAATTTCACAAAAGTTAGACAATCACACCCGTAAAGAGTGGGAAGTGCTGAACAATAAAGATTCGCCAATGCTCGATGAGTTATTAAATTTCTTGAAAAATAAATGTCAAGTACTTGAAACTATTGACAATAAACAACACAACGCGTACGAAAAAGCTCCTCAAAACCGCAGTACAGTAGCTCATGTAAACACAGGAGATTCCACACAACAGTTTTATCAGAATTCGGCAAATCAAGGGCAATTTAATAATTTTTATTGTTACGTTTGTAAAGAAAAGAATCATTATACATACAAGTGCCATAAATTACTTGCGTTATCCTGTAAAGATCATTATCTTGAGCTGAAGCGTTTAGGAATATGCACTAATTGCTTAAGAAGTGGTCACAATAATGAAAATTGTACAGGTAAAACATGTAGGATTTGCAAGCGTAAACATAACTCCATTTTACATGATTCTAATTTCCAATTTAATCGAAACACTCCTTATAATAACAATAATACCTTTACCGCCATTAGTCCCACAAACGTCAGTTCTGAAAATACCGTTAATCTTGAAAATAGCGAACAAGGTTCCAGAATCTTGCAAATGTCCGATCAAAATTACAACAGTACGCGTCAATCGATACAAGAACTCGATAGTTCACTTCAGAGGCAATGTACCTTAACTAGCATAAATACAGGTGCTAACGAAACGGTCAGCAATGCAACAGCGTCATCAGCTGCTCAGCAATCGTTAACATTATAGACACAAATGGCAAAGCTTTAAAGTGTCGCGCGTTATTGGATTCTGCGAGTCAATCCAACTTTTGCTCTGAAGCTTTGTATCAAAAGTTGAACTTACCAGGATGTATAGTAAACGTTCCTGTTCTTGGAGTAGGAGGCGCGTCCTGTAATGTGTCAGTCAAAGTCAAAACAACGGTTAAAGCGTTAAATGATTCATTCCAGGCAAAGGCTGAATTTTTAATTATAAATAAAATTACCACTAAATTGCCGCAAATTTCTTTCGATCCTACTTTTCTTAACTTGCCCGAAAACATTCAATTAGCGGATTCCGATTTTTGTAACTCAAACGAAATTGATATCTTAATCGGAACCGAATTATTTTTCCGTTGTTTAAATGACCAAAAAATTATGTTAGGTGAAGACGCTCCTATCTTGCAAAATACCAAGTTCGGATGGGTTTTAGTTGCTCCTTTAAACTTATACCGTGTACCGAAAGAAAAATATCATAGTCATTGTTTTTTGAATCTCAATGAATCTTACGAAAACCTACATAACACCATACAAAAATTCTGGCAAATTAAAAATGTAGGAAGCAAACAAGATAAGCTAACTAATGAAGAACTCGAATGTGAGTTAGATTTTCGAAATAATCATAAAATCGAAACAGACGGACGTTATACAGTTAAACTTCCGTTAAAGCAAAATTATGTAGAGTTAGGAGAATCTTATTCGATCGCATTAAAATGTTTACTTTCTTTGGAGCGACGTTTGGAAAAGAATATCGAGTTAAAAACCCAGTACACTGACTTTCTAAAGGAATACGAGAAAATGGGTCATATGTCCCGCATTAATCCTGATTTAGATTTACCAGGTGAAATTTGCATATATCTCAGCCATCATGCCGTCATAAGGGAAAGTAGTAGCACTACAAAATTACGCGTCGTTTTCAACGCAAGTTTGAAAACTAATTCTGGCTATAGTCTAAATGACGTGCTCAAGATAGGGCCCAAAGTACAAAAGGACGTATTCGATATGGTTTTGCGTTTGCGCACTTACCCAATTTTGATTGTCGCGGACATTGAAAAAATGTACCGTATGATATGGATTGACAAATCCCATCGAAAATTGCAACGCATTCTTTGGAGAGATGACGTCACTGGAAACATCGTTCATTACGAATTAAATACCGTGACGTACGGCACAGCTAGCGCATCGTTCTTAGCTACGCGTGTTTTACATGACATTGGACTTAAATATAAAGATTTACAGCCCGAAGTTAGTAAAATAATTTTAAACAATTTCTACATGGACGACTTAATTTTTGGGCACCACGACCTTGACAAAGCAATTGAATTAAAAGCAAATATCGACAAAACATTGTCTAAACATGGATTACAATTAAGAAAATGGGTGTCAAATAATCCCCGCGTGATCAAAAACTCTGACGATTCACAGAATACAGAATTTTATATACTAGGAGACGATGAAACAAAAACGTTAGGTACCGCTTGGAATACAAAATCTGATACTATTCATTATAATTTTCAATTAAAAATTGATCTTTCTATAATAACTAAAAGAACCATTTTACCAACCATTGGACAGCTTTACGACATATTGGGTTTAATTAATCCTGTAATAGTGACGGCTAAATTAATCTTACAAGAGGTTTGGAAAAGTCAACTAGATTGGGACTCTCCAGTGCCTGCAATTATAGCTGATCAATGGTCAATTTTTGTCAACCAATTGCCTAAACTCAATTCTATACACATTCCACGTTGCGTGATAGATACCGAAATAAGTCATAGATCAGTTTTACTTTGTGGTTTTTCGGACGCGTCACAGCTCGCTTACGGAGCTTGCATTTATCTCGTATCTTGCGATAATTCAAACAAACCCTCTTCACATCTGATTTGTTCTAAATCTAGATTAGCGCCATTAAGTTCGATGAGCTTGCCACGCTTAGAACTGTGCGGAGCACTGTTATTAGCTCAATTAGTCGACAAGGTGTTAAAGTCTCTAGAAATTCACATACCTCAAGTAAATCTTTTCACCGATTCTATGATCGTTCTGGATTGGCTAAATTCTGAACCGAGTCGATGGAAAGTGTTTGTCTCAAATCGAGTTGACGAAATCCAACGACTTACCGCAAATATGACTTGGTATCATATAGAGTCTGATATCAACCCCGCTGACATAGTCTCCAGAGGTTCTGGTCCTGTAGCCATTCAAACTCAACCTCTTTGGTGGCATGGTCCTCCTTTTTTATTGACAGATTGTGAGCAGTGGCCTAAATGTCCAAACGTTAAAATAGCATTGCACCAAGCGCGAAAACAAAATATGAACTTATCTTTTTCTACCGTAAAACAAATCATCGGTAATCCTAATGAGATATTTTTTAGATGGTCTTCTTATAACACATTAATTCGAGTTATTGCACATGTTTATAGATGGTCTCATAATGCTCGAAATAAGGAAAAACTTTCAGGGCCGTTATCTACCCGTGAGTTAGACAGCACTATTTACAA
Source organism: Ips typographus (assembly GCF_016097725.1). Classification (NCBI taxonomy): domain Eukaryota; kingdom Metazoa; phylum Arthropoda; class Insecta; order Coleoptera; family Curculionidae; genus Ips; species Ips typographus. Next base: position 5,170,235 of record NC_138434.1, read on the forward strand.
AATATGTAAGCTAGTGCAGATTGAAAGGTTTTCGGAAGAAATTCGTTGCTTACAGAATTCTCAAGTTGTGCCTAAAAATAGCCGAATTCTTTCTCTTAATCCGTTCATTGATGAACAAGGATTACTACGAGTAGGCGGACGATTAATAAATTCTAATTTGAATTTTCAAAGGAAACATGCTATTATTTTACCATCTAAACATGCATTTGTTCAGTTGTTAATCAATCACTATCATCGGAAATTTCTACATGCAGGTCCGTCATTCATTCTAAATCAAATTCGGGACAAATTTTGGATTATTACCGGAAGAAACGAAGTTCGAAAGGTGTTAAGGAAATGCGTTATTTGTTTCTAAATAAAACCGTCAAGCCCCAATCAACTAATGGGAGCATTACCAAAACCTCGAGTCGTACCATCTCGACCCTTTTCTCATTGCGGCATTGATTATGCTGGCCCTTATTGTCTGAAAGATGGTAAAACACGGAATCGGGTAACTATTAAGGCATATATTTGCGTTTTTATTTGCTTCAGTACCCGCGCTGTTCATGCCGAACTTGTAACGGACTTAAGCTCTGAAGCATTTCTTAATGCCTTCAAACGATTTGTCTCGAGACGCGGTTTATGTCAGCATATTTTTAGTGACAATGCAACCAATTTTGTGGGTGCTAACCGTGAATTACTTAGACCACAAACTATCCCCCTTTAGGCCGTGCGCGCACTGAGCGACCAGGTCGCAACGGCCAGGTCGCTGCGACCATAAATATCATTATAGCAAATGGTGTAACACGTACTACCGACTGCGACCAGCGGGTCGCAACGGCCAACGCAAGCCATTGCGACGTGCACACGACCAGTGGATCGCTGCGACCAACAAAATACATGGTGTTGGTTGGGTGGAAACGCATTGACGGCCAGACAACTGCCAAAGTGTCAGCGCATCACTTTGCGAAATTTATTTTGCCATGGCATTGAAAAAATCATGCGAATTTGATACCGAACAATTTATATTGGAAATTCAGAAGCGATCATCTTTATGGGACTTATCTAGTGAAGACTTCAGCAACCGGGTTTTGAAAAAAAAGCATTGGGAGGAATTGGTTGAAATTTTTGGGGACGAGGAACTTAATGATGAGGAAAAGAGAAAACTAGGTAATTAAAATAACCTACCCACAGAAGAATATGTCAACACTATTATATATTTTATATATGGTACTTTGTGGTATATATATGGTATTTTATCTAGTTTAGATGCAATTATTCTGCCAGTCAACTTTTCCTTCATTTTGAAAGTATTCAGCAAACAAATCTCTATATTTCGTTGAAGGACGGTTTCCCCGCTCAATATTCCCTATTGGTACATTTTGAATTCCTGGTGTTCCCACAGTTAATGTATCTTCAAACTTGTAACCATCTTTGGTACGTACATAGTTATGTAAGATGCAGCAAGCTTTTATGATGTCTATTGCAAAACTTCTTTTGACATTAAGTGGACGATGGAAAATTCGCCATTTATTAGCCAGTATCCCAAAAGTGCACTCCATAAAACGTCTAGCTCTAGATAGTCGATAATTAAATATTCTCTTTTGCACACTTAAGTTTTTTCCTCCGTAAGGACGCATTATAGGCTCCGATAATCCTAATGCCTCATCACCAACCAAAACAAACGGCATTGACTCTTGCCTAGAACTTGAAATAGGACATTTCTCAGGGACATTTAGTTGATTCTTTTGAAGTGCTTGGTAAAACATTGAATCTTTAAAAACTGTTGAATCGCTTTCCTTTCCATCAGCACCGACATTTATAGCCACAAATTTATAATCTGCATCGCATACTGCCAGCAGAAGAAGTGAAAAGAAGTGTTTATAATTATAGTTGACTGATCCGGAATGACTTAGTTTAATTATTCTAATGTGCTTGCCGTCTACGGCCCCAATGCAATTAGGAAAATTTGCTCGATTTTTGAAACCATTTGCAATATCAAGCCACTGTTCGGTTGATGGTTCTGGTAAATACTTATCTTTTAAATTATCCCAAATTGCTTTACAAACTTGTTCTACTATTTCTCTAACTGTAGTTATCCCAAGTCTATAGGCATAATGCACTTCAACAAAAGAACATCCTGTGGCAAGATATCTGTAACAAGAAAAATTATTTATTTGGACTAAATTTTAATGTAATTTTGTTGTAGGAGTCACTCTTCAAACAAGATGGAGAAGTATCAGAGACAGTTATACGAGAGAAATAAGAAGAGTAAAAAAACTCAAGTCTGGTTCAGCAGCTGAACGCAAAAGTCCATACGTGTATGCAGCTCAACTGTCATTCTTAAACAAATGTTCTTCTGGAATTACAACAACGGGTTCAAATACTCAGGAGACAGCTAGCTCTGTGCTTGAGACTGAAAACAAAAAACCAGATGGACCATATGACGTTGAGGACGACTTTATAAGGAAAAAAAGCAAGCAAAAGAAAAAAGAAAATGCAGACATGGAATTGGCTGCCACTTTAAAAGCCTCCTTGGAAAGTAGAGAGAAAAGAGAAGCTGAGGCGGAAGGAGACTCAGATCGTCTGTTTCTACTATCTTTACTACCATATTTGAAGAAAATTCCAGAAAACGAGAAACTGACAACTAGACTTGAGTTAATGAATGTAATTAACAAAAAATTACAGATTATCTCAGCGAACAGCCGTTCTCAAACTTGCCAGCCAAACTTTACTAGTTCGAGTTCTCATAGAACGCCATTTGGATCTTCTGCATCTACCCAGTTAGCCCAGAACTTCTGCCCGCAGTATACAGATCAGTCAATGCAAATACCTCGCCAAAGTCAATGGAGCCAAAATTCTTCTTCCGTCGAAACAGACACTTTTGTTACCTCTCCGGAATCTACACTTTTGGAGCTTTTTTAATAGCTTTTTTAATAATTATTATACTATCAAACTAAAAATAAAGTAATCCAGTTTCACCTACCTTAAAGCCACAAGTAATTTTTCTTTTGGAGAAATAGATTTTCTCATTTGTGTATCTGAACCTTTTAACGACTGGCCTAATGTTTGTAACAGCTCATCAAAGGATTTTACAGACATCCGCGTATAGTTAGTAAACTTGTCGTCGTATTTTCGCAAGTCTTCATAAAACGTTTTAAACATTCCATTTTGACTGCGAGTTTGTATCAAAGGGTGCACCCATAACCTTTTTTTTTTTTCTTTTTTTCCCGTCGGAGAAGAGACACAATAGTTGCTACTTGTTCGGCATTCATTTTTCAACTGCACAAAAATTGGTCGTTAGGCCAGACGCACCTATAAACGCAAATCTAAAAAGTCGCAACGACCTGGCCGTTGCGACCTGGTCGCTCAGTGCGCGCACGCCCTTAGGCAAAACTCTGACATAGGCCAAGGTCGGATAGTATTTTTAGTAATCCGAACGGTCACCAGGGGCGCTGAATACCCCTTGCTAATTGATAAGTCTTTTGTTAGATGGCGCCAGAGTCGTAGTAACGTCCCGGTAAATTTCGTGTTGGTTTCTTGTAGTTCACAAACTATCTCCCTTGACGTTTGTGGTGACGTTTGTGTTCGAATTTAGCGTTTTTTGTGTGCTTTTACCCTTTTTCTCGTGTCTCCGGTTGATATCTGCCGTTATTATGGCATTTTTTGGTGATGTTAAAGAGGCAAAGAGAAAATGTTGTGTCCCAGGCTGCAAAATAAAAAATGGTAGCTTTTTCCGGTTGCCCAATCCCCAACAACAACCCCAGTTTTTCGAAACCTGGTTGGATCTGGTTCAAAACCCTCTTTTTAAAACTTGCACCAAAGGAAATTGTTGCAAAATATAGGATTTGTGCAACCCATTTCAGGGAGGAAGATTTGCAACCTAGAGGTCGTAGAGGAATTGTTTGGAATGCAATTCCCCAATTCTATCTTCCTGCAAGTAAGTACCTATAGTCTTATCAGAATGTATATACTTACCCTGATTCTTACCACACAGCTCTTTCTGAGCAGTGAAGGTATTAACTAAATGGAAAAACGGCAAGACTCATAATTCTGAAATTTAGTAATAATAAATTCTTCTAAAAAATAATGTATACCTATTTTTTTCTCTTTTTTAGGGTGTTCAGAAAATCAAGAAGAAAGCCCTTCAAAGAAAATTAGACTTGATATGGAAGGTAATAATATTAGGTACAATATATATTTTTTATCACTAGATATTTTTTTTATATTTAGGATTTGCAAGTAGTTCAAAGAACACCATGCCCTTGCCATTTTATTTAGGCTCCAATTTGGACCAAATTGAGATTGGAAGGATTAGTGAAGAAGGCTTGGAAAAAGGTAAGTTCTACTTAAAGATAATTTTTTTTTCCGATTTGCAATGATAGATCTTATTTTGATATTCAGATATTGGACTACCACCTGAAGTACAATTAGATACTGAGCGGCCATCAACTCCTACCTCAAGTCATCCAAGATCAGTAAAAAGAAGTATTTTAAAAGAAGTTGGTGTGACCAGACAAAAATGTTTAACACCAAGATCAAGAACTTTATACAGAAGAGTGATTACATCTTGCTCAAAAATTGCCAAACAGTCATCAACTATATCAGATTATAAAATACGGTTACATCAAGCGACAAAATTTGCAAAATCAAATAATTTTGAAAATTTAATGCACCAAGTTAACCCACTAACATATCATTTTATTCTGTGTCAAGTCCGGAATCAAAAACAACAACCTAAAGCTAGGAGATATTCCATTGAAGAAAAATTGCTTGCTTTAACAGTACTGAAAGCAAGTGGAAAGGGATACAGGTTATTATCTAAAATATTTTGTTTACCTTCCAAAAAAACATTAACCCTTTTATTAAATAAAATACCATTTGAAAGTGGCATTAATGAAGTCATATTTGAGTCGCTTGAACAAAATGTTAGGAAAATGAAAGAAATAGACAGAATGGCAATCCTTGTATTTGATGAAATGTCAATTGATAGTGTGGTTCAGTACAGTCCAAAAAAAGATGTTATAGTAGGACTACATGATGAGGGAACCAACTATCGAAAACCTCAATTAGCCGATCACGTCAATGTATTTCTCTTAAAAGGTGTTTTTAGGCAGTGGAAACAGCCTATAGTTTTTACTTTTAGTAATGGGCCATGTAAAAATGTCGCAATAAAAAGATTGCTGGTTGAAATAATAAAAAAGTGTCATAGCATTGGTCTTAACATAATCGCCACTGTTTGTGATCAGGGTAGTTCAAATCAAACGGCAATTAAAAACTTACTTCAGGAAACCAAGGCAAAATGTTTGAAAGAAAATATCGAAAACGACTATTTTGGTTTTCTAGTCGATAATCATGAAATCATACCTTTGTATGATACTCCTCATTTGTTCAAAGGTTTAAGGAATAATTTGCTCTCAAAAGATTTACATTTGACTTTAAATAATAAAAAGTGCACTGCAAAATGGAAACACATAGAGCAATTTTATTTATTGGATATTGAGGATGAAGATAGAATCTGTCACCAACTTACTGATCAGCATGTCATTAGAGGCAAAATTAATAAAATGAAAGTTCGTTGCTGCACTCAGGTGTTTAGCCATCAAGTGGGAGCCCTGATGGAAAAAATTATAAGTTGGAGTAAGTACATTGTTGTATTTTATGGCTAATAAATATTTTAATATATTGTTTTATATTTAGATGCTCAAGTTAATCTTGATCGGGAAGCAATGGATACCGCCAATCTTATACTGTTCCTCGATAAACTATTTGATAGCCTCAACTCTAGCAGAAGGACAGGACCTCCAGGAAAACCATTAAAAGCGGCAGTAACTTTCAACTCCATTCATATTGGATTCTGGTATGACGCAATTAAAGTACTGTCAACAATGAAATACTTTTGCCACAAAAAAACAAGTTTGTTACAGTCCCGTCACTTAAAAATTTGATATTTACAATCAAAGGATTTATATACTTATCACAAAATATTTTAAAGAAATATCCTAACAAATATGTAACTGTAAGGACATTTCAACAAGATTCGCTAGAGAATTTTTTTGGATGTATTCGAGCTCATAGCGTAAGGGAAAATATGCCTAGTGCGTCTCATTTTGTATGTTCCTTTAAAGCACTTATAACCAATAATTTTTTATCAACATTCACCTGGGGCAAATTGTGAAAAAGATGTAAGTGAAGGCGTATTAGAGAACCTTCACAATTTTGTGACGAGTAAAGTAATGGATGGCATAAATACTTTAAATGAGGAAATAGTTGAACCTGAAATACCTTCAATTCTTATCAAACAAAAAAGATCTTTTATTTCAAAATGTACATCAACATATATTGCAGGATTCATAGCAAAGAAAGTACTAAAAAAAATTAAATGTAACCAGTGTAAAAACAACATTTTAAAAAGCCATTCAGAGGCCAATATGGACTTCATTAAAGCAAGGCAATACAAAAACTCTCATTTAACTAAGCCTGGATCATATTTTTACTTTTTAGTTTCACAATCCGTTTCTAGATTATTTTATTTAATACCAAGAATATGCCATTATCATAATGTGGCGATGCTTTTACAGACATTTATTTCTAAGCAGTTAAACTTTGATCTAATAAATTGCCCAGAACATAATGATACCGGAAAAGTATTATTAAATATTATAACAAGATGTTGCATCAATTTCTGGTGCAAAAGAGTGAATTTGGTACTTAAAGGTAAAGATGTAAAGTTTTTAAAATACTTACAAAAAAAACCTAACCCTGCCTTCATAGATCCAGTAAAATTACTTGCCCATAAAAAATATGAAAGCAAATTAAAAAGAGCAAAAGCTGCAAATAAGTTTAAGTTATTTTAAGATTAAAAGCGTTAAAGTTAGTTTCAAAACTAAACGCTTTGACAATTGATTTCCACAAGTAAATAAATCATTTTCCTCGTTGTTGAAAGCAAGATAAATTATCGAGGTTTTAACTATATTGTTTCAATTTTTCTAACGTGGGTACAGACGATATATAAACTGTCTATAAAACTGTCATACCTACTTATGATACGCCCAGTTCAAATTTGTGTTTTTTAATTTGTTAATGATCAGTATCAAATAAATAGTGATTTTCTGAATCAACAGCTGTTAACACTGAGTATGAGCCACGAGTAGGACTGACCATATTACTGTTATTGAGAACCATCCCATAGTATTTCCTCAAACAAGGAAAACAATAAAATGTGGATTTATAGTCTCAACGAAACAATTGAAACACTTGCTTACTATTTTGTTGTATTATACAGGGGGTTCAAGAGCACCCTGGACATAGGAGATAAACATGGGAAAACGGTTTTGATTTTTTGCGCCTGCACAATTCATTTAATGGAAAAATGATTCAGATAAAAGTTGTAGAGCACATTTTCCCCTACCAACCTGTAATTTTTTTATTACAATTTAATCACTGTGACAATTTATTACCATAAGTAAATCTAATTGTAAGTAAATTAAATTTTGTTTTTGTATGCTATAGTAAGAGTAGCAAAATTTAATATACAATAAAAAAGAAAGGCCTGTTTTTGTTCTTTAAAAGGCCTGTTCGTAAAGACACTTTTAATCGTTGCCAATTTATTATTAATCAATAGTGTTGAAATTATGATAAACAATATTAAAATTTGTCTACTATGAAAATTGAACTATATACGTACTACATAATAATAAATTGGTTACGGTTGAAAATGTCTTTATGAATGGGCTTATAATTAGAATTTAAAAAAATATATAGAAAAAAAAAATTCCTGACATTTGGTGAATGCCAAAAATTGAGTATTAGTAATGCGCTCTGTTACGAGATGGCGCTTCTTTTACTTCCAAACGTTAACATTGCAGTTTCCAGTCTAAAGAGGGATAGTTTGTGCAGACAGCTGACAGCAGACAATACATGTGTGATCGGTCTACTCATCAAAACAATACAGTTTGCCTGTGCTCAAGAACTGTGTTAAATCTGTACTTTTATGTCTCCAGGTTGAAGGTTGCTTATTGCTTAACTTTAATTTAATTTTGCTTTCATTTGCCAACTAACCATTTCATTATTTGTATAACCTATAATTAAGCCGTCGGATAATTAGTGTTAAGTTCTAATTTAACCTAACTTTATTTGTTTACACTGTATTGTTTTGATGAGTAGACCGATTACACATGTATTGTCTGCTGTCAGCTGTCTGTCATGTCCGGCTATGAGGGTTTTGACCTTTTCCGTTCTCTGGGGGATTTGGTTTTTTGTTTTTTTTCGGGTTTGGCAATATGATGCTGCCCTCTAGACTTCCGTTTCCTGCAACCTGCCCTTGGCGTGGGTTGGAAACCATTTTGACCACTCCATGTCCGGCCGCACCCAAGCCATGATGCCCTGCACGGTCACACTTCCACACTGACAAAAGGGAAAGTCGCCCCTATTTTAATCTGTTTAAATGTCCAACTTGTGAGTGTCCACCGCGGTTTTTGTTGTGTGACGTCCCTTTCATGTCTATTTGGTCTCCTTCAGGTAAGATATGCAGTTTTTGCCCCTTTAACTTGCCTTTTTATTTTATTTTATCTTTTGACTTTGATTTATCTGCCGCCCCCCATTACATATATACCCCTTCAGGACATCCTATTTCTACTCATGCTCTTTTATTACAGATAAACATGCAGATTTTACATCATTCAACTTCTTTGGGTTTTGATTAAGTTTTTTCCCCCTTCAAGAATAAAAAACCAAGCAACTAACTTCATCTTTTTGACATCAACACTGGGTTTTGATTAAGTTTTTTCCCCCTTCGAGAATAAAAAACGGAGCAACCTGTCACCTCAGAACCAGAACTGGGTTTTTTGATCAAGGTTTTTTTTTTTCCCCGTGTAGAATAAAAAAACCACCTTAGTACATCTGGGTTCAGCTGTCCCCCCTTTTAGAATGACAGCAGCCAGCAGACTAGTGATCTAGTTAAGGTAGGCTTCCATGTCCTTAGTTTTATAAGTTTTTAATTAACACACTGTATAACTTTCAGCCTCTGAAGATGGGTGTCTGAATACACCCGAAACATGTTAGGCAGATAACAACTTTTTATTAATATATATTTGTGGAGATCGACTCTGAGTTTTGCTTTCACTTACACTCACTACTCCACTGCGTGCATATGGACTACTACTTTTCGATTTTTAAAAAAGTTAAAATGACAGTTTTAATGGTGCAAAACGATTGCAGAACACTTTAAAAATTTAATAGAATTAATTTTTATCAAAAAAACACCATTTTCAAATTTTTAAAAATTAAAAAAATTAGTCAAAAAGACAATTTTAATAAAGCAGATCGATTGTAGAACACTATAAAAATTGAATTAAATCAATTTTTATCAAAAAAACACACTTTTTAAGTTTTTGAACATTTAAAAAAAAAAGTTAAAAACAGTTAAAATGACAGTTTTAATGGTGCAAAACAATTGCAGAACACTTTAAAAATTAAATAGAATTCATTTTAATCAAAAAAACATATATTTTGAATTTTTGAAAAATTTTGAAAATTGAAAAAATTTGTCAAAATGACAATTTTAATAAAGCAGATCGATTGTAATAATAATAATAATAATGATATTTATTTAGCCCAATGGCTACATAATTTTACAAATACATCAACAGATCTCATACCATACTATTAAAACTACAATCATCAAATGGCACAAAACACCGCTAAAATATAAAATCGTAGACACAGTTACCGTCTCGTAAAAAAGAACAATATAAACACAATTATTACAAATTAAAAACAATGAGCTTGTATATGTCGACGAAGTTGTTTTTTAAAAACGTTCAAACTCTCACAGTCTTTGAGATGCGGCGGGAGATTATTGAAATCCAATAATCTGCTATACAATAACGAGTTTGAAACAATATTGGTCCCTGGTCTCACATTAATAATAAAATCAGTTTTATTCCGAGTATTGTATTCATGAGTATCACTAAAAGTCTTTACCTTACTGCACACATAATCAGGCAAAATCCTATTCTTAATTTTAAAGTAGAACACTATAAAAATTGAATAAAATCGATTTTAATTGTAATTAATTTTTAAAGTTTTCTGCAATCAATTTGCACCATTAACTCTTAGCGTATTTATGGTCGAAAATTTGAACCACCCATTCTGATCATTTTGCGGTTCGGTGGTTCAAAAAATATACCACTTTTCAAAATCACTTTGCACTGCGCTGCTAAAGCATACAATTTAAACCACCTATCGGCGCTTGCTCTATAGGCATTATATCACGTTGCTTCAATGTCAGGCGGCCAGTACGTTGTTTCGCGGATAAGCACGTGGTGCTAACGAGTATTTCGACATAAATTTGAGGTTGTAGTAAACAAAAGCGGTTTTGTTTTATGCAAAATAGTTATTTTTATTAAATTCTTTAACTCAAATGTGAGGAGACATCTAATTAGTAAGTATAATTACTTTGTTTATAAATTTGTATAGAAATTTCCGAAAAATTTTTATTTTTTCTGTGGTCCTTTTTTAGTACCACCTCTCCACTTACCAAAAGTGTTTACCAACATCTTCTTATAGATATGGATGAACTCCCATTTAGACCCGTAGGAGGGTTAACTCGTGATGAAATTTACGCACAAATGGACACTTTTTATGTTGATTCAATGCCTTCAGGGTCTGAGTCGGATAATGATATTTCGTCTGATATAGAGGACGACACTGTAATGGTCAACCTGCCAGTTGCCTTTGAAGAAGAAAATCTGCCAGTGTCTGACAAATTTGTTTGTTTGTCACAAATCAGTTTATTGATACTATAGTATGCCAAACCAATCTTTATGCCGAACAAGAGAAACTGTCGACTGGAAAAGCCTATGTTCCAACAAATTCATGTGAAATAAAGGCATTTTTGGGATTAAATTTATTAATGGGTACAAAACGCAGTCCCAGCTATAAAGATTATTGGTCAACTGCACCCGAGTTGAACGATGTTTTTATCAGCTCAGTGATGACACAAAAAAGATTTGGGTGGCTTTTGAGTCATATTCATTTAGTTGATAACACTCTGATGCCATCAAGAGCTTCTCCAAAGTATGATAAGCTTTATAAGATTCGCCCCATGATGGATTTGTTACTTCACAACTTTGAGAAATGCCTAAATCCTGATCAAGTGATCATAGTAGATGAGTCAATGATCAAATTCAAGGGCCGTAGTAGTCTAAAACAGTATATGCCCAAAAAACCCATCAAAAGAGGATATAAGGTATGGATGTTAGCGGACAAAACAGGATACTGCATAAAATTTGAAATGTATACTGGGAAATCATCTACCGGTGACGTAGAAAAGTGCCTTGGTGCAAGAGTCGTTAATAATTTAACTAAACACTTGGAAAATAAAAACCATGTGCTATATATTGACAACTTTTTTAATTCTGTTGATTTACAGCAACAATTAAAACAGAAGAAAATCCATGCTGTTGGTACAGGTTAATCGTCGCCATATGCCGAAATTCAAGCCAGACAAGAGCTTGAAACGCGGTGATATACAATGGTTTACAAGCGATACTGGTTTGTTAGCAATGAAATGGAGAGACAAACGATGTGTTCACATGTTGTCAAATTATCATCAGCCAGAAGACGTAGGACAGGTCAAAAGAAAAGAGAAGGATGGCCAAACTATCGATGTTCCGTGTCCCCAAGTAGTAAGTGATTACAACCATAACATGAACGGAGTTGACATATTTGACCAGAGACTTTCGTACTACAAAATTGACCGCCGCAGTAAAAAGTGGTGGCATCAAATTTTTTTTTACTTACTGGACGCATCAATTATAAATTCAAACAATATCTATAATCGGTTAAAGATACCACAAATATCTGCTAAAGATTTTAGACGAAGTGTGTGTGAAAGAAGAGAGACAAAGAGAGAGAAAGAAAGAGAGATCAGGAAGACGACTCAACCATGCCCACCCCCACAAGTTCAAGCACACCCCAGAAGAATCAAGACGAATTTTGAAGGACCAGCCTGCAGGTCCGCAGTTGCTTGAACTGAGTAGGGCAATATCAAGAGCGGCCTGTAGGTTGCCCTAAACATTTTAGTGTATAGGAGCACATTTTAGTTTGTATTGTATTGGGTAAGATAAAACTAAACTTTTGATAACTAGGTTTCATAAAATAAGTGTATGTATAGTTAATGCAATAACAATATCTCGATTTATAGACCAGTGACGCTATTCCCGACCTAGGTACTTTGCTGAGGTAGCAAAATCGCGCAAGTATCAGGTGTTTTGTTTATAATAAGGTCAAATGCTAATACATGTTATGTCTGTTTATGTTATTGGAGTCGGGCTTGTTTGTTAATTAATTGTTGACTTTAGGGGCCACCTAATTACTTCGTTGCGTCTATCGACAAATTGACCTGATTAAAGAAGCGAGAAGAAGAGGAGCAAGCCTAGGAGAAACCAGCATCTTCGGATGGGTTCCGCACCGTCGGTTCTACACCAGCGTGCACCCAGAGTCCCTTAAATGACGGGCTGAAGAAGGTTCTCCAGATGGGCTTAGAAATGACGATGTATAGTAGTCCAAAGCAACGTGTGCTAAAAAGAGAGCACGCAATGGACCAAAGATGTCGAAGCTAAGCGATGGATTTCCGCTTAGACAATGTAGTGCCGAGAGAAGGTACTAGAAGATGGTGCCCGATGCAGGGGACAATTTACGCTTAAATGAGAAGGCAAGAAGATGGACGCAACAACAAGGTTGAAAGGTGACCCAATGAAAGGAATAATTGTTTTTTGAGTATGCAAACATGGCAACGTCTAAAAATCGAGAAGTAGTTAAGATATTTTTTCAATAAAGCTTTCCCCACACCTTTTTTAGCAAATAAGTAACATGTGTTAGTTTTAAGAAGTAATAATTGTTGGTTTGAATAAAGTACATCCCCACCTGCTTTATAAAGTAAGACTAGAGAATAAGTAAGTTGTTCTAGTAAACAAAGACTTTTAGTGTTCGGGGCGAACACTTGTTGGAAGGGGGAGATGTCACACCCGTGTTAGTAGTTACGGTGCACACCCAGTAACCACCATAGTCAGCAAGGTTAGCGTAATGAGGTCGCTGACGAGTATAAAGGATGCACCGTAGCTCGGCTAAGGCACCGAACTCTGGGGTCATCCCCAGAGGGAGGTCACAAGCGACAGTCCGAACTTTCTAGTGCCCGGGCGGCTCGTTACCTTGCGCAGTGCCTTAAGTAAGTCCTTTGGGCGTGTCGGACATAGGGGCACCCTGCTCGTATCGAGCGGGTTCCGCTTGGCGGCACTTCAGAAGGCCTTACGCACATACACCCACACCCACACACCCCCTCTTGGACGGTGTTCGATGCTAAGAGTAATACAGTGCCTAATAAAGAAGACTTACTTGAGCTACAGTCTTGTTTCTCTTCCTACGCTACCCCCTAAACGTGACAATATTGACAATAAAACGGATTTTCTATAACAAATGCTTCAGCTAACAACTCCAATACTGCAAACACCAATTCAAATTCATCCCAAAATTGCACAAACATTAACAACAGAGTAGAAAATGTACTATAGACATCAAATACACCAGGTTTTTCTCTAGTCAATTGTCATAACGCAACTTTTAATTTTTTCATAAAGCTAATGCTAATAATAGTTAATACTGTAAATAATAAATATATAAAAAAAATTTTGACAAATGTTTTCATTTACGTAGAAAAAATATCGTATATAACTCGCACAGAATGCTTATTTAATCTACTCATACGATTTACGCACGAGCCGTAAGGCGAACATCGTACTCTCAGGAAAGTATCATTCCATGCTTGTAATATAATATACTATTCTCACATTCTAAATCTTAATGGTTCTCTGAAAAAGGCTGAATGCAATGATAATAATAAAATATGTGATAGCAATTTTATGGAGTATATACTGTATTACAATACTCACAGATAAGCAAAGAAGCATGTTTTGTTGTCATTGTCATACGGGAAATTTTTGCTAGATACAAAATTCTTGGTTAAATATTTTATTTTTTTATAATTGATTTTATAGATTATAAACAACTTACCATGAACATAATTTGTGTCTGTTTGTGCCATGTTCATTGTTTTATAAAATAGCAACAAAGCCAGTGGTGGTACAAATTCTTAGTCAAACAACTTTCTGCATACTTCATTGCATATTTTCTCTTACAGTACAGTAAGTGTCATGTGTTAGCACTTTTTAACCCAGTACTGGTTCAGTTTGACTATACCATATATCTCATTAATAACTTGAACTTTTCCTTATCACTTTGATACATTTAAAACTAATTTAAAGATTTTAAGCAAAAAATTAACATAGTTAATTTATGTGATATTTTTAAAAGAGAGTTGGACGTTGTGTTGGCGGTGTTCCTCGATTTTAGGAGAGCCTTCGAGACAGTTGACCGCCTTTGTGTGTTCAGCATGGAGCACCACAGGGAACTGTCTTGGGGCCATTGCTGTTCTTGCTTTATGTCAATCACATAGTTGGGGCTGTGGATCGGTGTTGCATCGAGCTGTTCGCAGATGATACAATGATTTACATGTCTAAAATCTGGGAGTAACTTGAATCTTATGCAGACGAACGTAAACAACGATTTGGAAAATATATTTAGATGGCTATGTAAAAATAAGCTTAGTGTCAATCCACTCAAGTCAAAGTTTTGTCTGTTTGGGAGAAAAAGTAGGTTGAGAATCGTCTCCTTGGAGCAGCTCGATGTAATTATGAATGGCACCAGGATTAAGTACGAAAGTCAAATAAAGTATCTGGGAGTCATTTTTGATTCCGAACTGAAGTTTTATGCCCACGTTGATTATATAACTCGAAAATTTGCAAAGAAGGTGGGCTACATTTCGAGAGTAGGAAGACAATTGTCTATGGAGACCAGACTGTTATTGTATAACTGTATTGCGGCCCCTCATCTCAAGTTTTGTTCTGCTCTTTTGTACGGTCTACCTGGTTTTAAAATAGATCAGATCCAGATTGTGCAAAATCGAGCAATGAGGTGCATATTGCTTGTTCACGTGTTTGTGTTTAAATTAAAAAGTCCACAGTTACTGTGTACCAATGTAATAAAAAACTGTGATAATTTGAACAATTTTAAAAGAGCCCTAAGACAACATGTAATTTAAGTGCCTTAGCTTGTTTTTGTTTAATGTTTTTACTTTTTAATTCGTTACTTGTTTTTAAACAGGTCCATATTTGTTCATTTTATTTATTTTATTTTTACATTAATTTTAATATTTTTATATTTGCATGATTTGTCATTGTGTTTATTTTTAAACACAATAACCGTTTTTAAATACCATTATTGTTATTAAAAATATTAATATTGATCTTGTGATCATAAAAAAGTAACTTTTAAATCCTTTGATTTCTGAAGTGAAATATAGGT
This sequence comes from Ips typographus, assembly GCF_016097725.1. NCBI lineage: Eukaryota > Metazoa > Arthropoda > Insecta > Coleoptera > Curculionidae > Ips > Ips typographus. Next base: position 5,185,637 of record NC_138434.1, read on the forward strand.
CAAAGCACTTTCACGTATCACAACACTGCCACTCAGTCTTGCCAGTGGTAGGGAAATTTCCCTAGATCTAGGGGACAAAAAGACACTTCAGGGAAAAAGGGATTTTTTATGTATTCTAGGGAAATTTTTAAAGCAGCGACATTTGAAGAAATTTTGTAATAAAAACGTTTAAGTTGGTTAATATTTTAGTGAAATACTTCTTTTTATAAACACTAGCCCACTCAGATAAAACGGTAAATTACAATTAGGCGCCCTCTGCTTCAGTTTCACTGTTATAATATCGTGCGTTGGGAAATGTTTTTATGCTTGGCGGTGAATCCCCTAAAAAAGGTACGGGATTCCCCGTCTCGAACCTAAACAAAGAAGCTTACTCGAGGACTCGAGGATATTCATTTAGCCGGAAACCTTTGTTTTCACTTGATGATGATCGATCTTGTGCGAAGTAGTATAATAAAGTGATTTTGTCGTAGTGTAATTAACAAAAAACAAAAGGAACATATTTTATAAAGTAGAGGTAAGTGTGTATTCTAGACATACCTATAATATTAAAAATTAATTAATAGGATAATATAGCAAAATATGCATTTACTAATCCATTTACCGTATTTGTATTCCCTTAATTTTAAAATTATTTTCCTTTAATTTTGTTTAGAAGAACAAAATGGCCTCTACTTCACCTTGTACTTTGAGTTCGTCTGAAGAGTCGGAGTTACCACCAGTTTTGAAAAAAAGAAAAAAGACATACGTGCAGAAGTATCAACCCAAGTGGGAAAAAGATGACAGGTTCAAAGGTTGGTTAATCAAGAGTAAAAAAGGAAATACCTTTTGTTACTGCAAAGCTTGCAACAAAGACTTATTGTGCGGCAAGTCGGAGATTGAGAAACATGCAAAAGGAAAAAAGCATCAATTTAATGCAAGAAGTACCATCCAGCAGCAAACATTACTATCAATGCCCTCTTTGCAGCAACAAACTGCATTAAAACGAAAAGTCAAAGAAGCTGAAATAAGAATAGCAACATTTGCTATAGAGCATAACTTTGCGGAAGTGGCCGTTATTTGGTGCCGTAGTCACAGATTCTAGTTTCGCTAGTATGCATGCTGTTACCCGAGCATTTAATGATATGAGTTTGCAACATTATCTGAGCGAATGATACAATAAATTGACTCAACACGATGACGAGAAAGGTGTGGGTTCATCTTTCGTTTGTTACATTATGTTGTGCCTATTTCATGAAAATGGTTTCTAAAGATTTGAAAAAAATTGTAAATAATGATCATATAAAAAAAAAATGCAAAATGTATTATGTTAACAACACTTAATGATGTTATTGTGTGGTTCAAATGTATTTGCATTCTGGTTTTATCCCAATACGAAAATCAACATGTACAAACTGCTTACGAAAAGCTATGCAAACTCGAAACTTGTGCTACGTAAAATGACGTCATAAGTAATGAGGAATCGGTAAGTAATGTAATTAAAGTGGAAGAAGAATTGTCGTCTTCTGATAACGCATTACACAAAGGTAGCCCATTTTATGTATTGTTTTATTCTAAATTTGAAAAAGCTGTCATACCGTCAGATAGTGAAGGTAAGAAGGTAAGGTAAAATGAGTTCTATTTTCCAGAGTGGGCTAATGTAATTACTTTAAAATATATGCTTTTTCTTCCTTTAAGGTCAGGAATAATGATTTCCAAAAAATACTCATTAAATAGATTGAGTAATTGTTATGTTAAAACACATTTTGGCAATTTAAAAACGAATGTTCTCGCAGATAACCGTAATCTAAAATGTAGTAGGTTTGTGAGAAATTCTAGAGAACTAACTTAGGCCGCTTATAAAGAAATGATATGCGGAATATCTAAATCGAACCTCGCTCGGCCACCTCTTATCAAAGACCCTTTAATCAACGAGTTAAATAGTCAAGAAAGTTGGAAGCGAAAAACGGGTACCGTTTCAACGCATTTTTCTGGTAATTATTTAAAACACTTTCAAAACTACACTCAATATCCAATGACAAAATAAAACGTAAATCGAATGGTCCAATTAATAGCGAAAGTTGCATATATTGTGGTCTTGGTGGATTGGATGTCACTGTGTCATGGCATCAATGCGATATGTGTAACGGATGGGTGCACGACCTATGTATAACAGAATACAAAAATATTTCAAATACCGAAAACTATTTTTCCAAACAGTGTTTTTCGTATGATGTGTGCATTATTTGTAATTGTGGAGCATTGACCACCACCGCTTATTGGGTTCAGTGCGATCTATGTGACAGGTGGGTACACCAAATTTGTGATCCATCGTTGGACCCAAATCAGTCGTACAGTTGCTTTCTTTACACAAGAACAGTAAAAAGTATAATTTTAAGAAAAAAGATTCTCACTCTTTTGAATTTAACTAATGTACAACGAAAACGTGTAGAAGTAGAAGAAGAAACTAAAAATCAGAGAAAATCTAAATTTTGGTTAGAGGAGCGACGAAAGCGCTTAACTTGTTCTAATTTTGGTAAAATTATAAAAGCTAAAAACAATATATCAAAAATCAAGCTAGTTGACGTAGTTATCTTTCAAAGATCCCAGTCATGTCGACTCAGTTAGGCATGGCATCAAAGAAGAAGAAAATGTCCTTCGAGAGTATAGTATAATTTCTGGCAATGTGGTGTTGAAAACTGGTTTAATCATTCACAACAAATATCCATATCTAGCTGGTTCTCCAGATGGTTTGGCGGGCAATGACGGAATAGTTGAGGTAAAATGTCCCTACAGTATTCGAAATGAGAAAATTAGTTTTACAAAATTGAAATACCTCAATTCGGCTAATGGTCAACTAAATAAAACCAATTTATACTATTATCAGGTACAAGGATTAATGGAGGTTTTCAATCGCAATTGGTGTGATTTTGTTATATTTTCAAAATGCGACATAACAATAGAACGAATAAACCGAGATAAACGGTTTTTTGATACGCAAATACTTATGGTACTTCGAGATTTTTATTTCAAATATTATTTACCCGCCATGTTTACACCAAACGAAACGTATTCGGAAGATGAAAGCAACTGGCTTCGTTCCTTATCATCAGATATTAGCGATACTAGCGCCGCTAAAAAACATAATTTAGATCAGGATGATCTAACTAAAACTGAATCCCAAAACTTCCAAATTTTGGAAAATGGATTAATAAATGATCCCAATTATTACAAGAAAATCGGAAAAACGACATATTACATTGCTACATTTAAAAAGTTCAATGTTAAAGTTGCACAAGTTAACTGTGTAGAATTTGAAAGCCTTTTTGGAGAGGGTTTGTTATATGATAATAACATAATTAATATTGGGTTACATATTTGCAACAAGAATGAAAAAATTCAAACAATGGATATAACCTTAGTGGAAGCCATTTTAGGTGTATTCTTCGATCATGACTTTCTGAACTATTTTCGAATAACTGCCCCTATATCATTGGCGTTCCCAGCGAATGTAAATCAAAATCATTGGTGTCTCGCCATCGCAGATTTTGGAAAAAACTACTTTCGGTGTTATAGATCCACAAACACAAAAGCGTAATATGGCTTTAAATCAAAGTGAACGTTATTTCAAAAAGTTATACGATTTTTTAAATTTTACAATAACAAATTTAATGGTACAGATTCAACTTAACTCATTAGGCATTTACGAATATTCTACCGGTAGATACCTGTTTAACCTAGAGCGTTCGAAAATTGTTTTTGGTAACTACCATTGCCGTTCTGAAATTTTACCCATATACCGAATATATGTACCCGGTTTATGATTTATGGATCGAGAAGTTCCGTCGGTAAATTGAAAAAAATGACTTTTGACAGATTTTCCGTTAAAATTTAGAATCATAACCTCAAAAATTAGTTTAAGTTTGTTTATTAAAATGGATATTGGAATATGTTCTGTGTGTGAGATGGAGGGAGATTATGCGGATATTGTAAAACATTTTAATAATGAACATATGGATGCTCAGGAACTAGAAACCCAGAGTTTACAAGAACAAGATGAAAATGACACAATGGCAGGTAAGCTAATGGCAACTTAGATATCAGCATCAGCTCAAAGCATAAATTAAAACATATTGAGTTTTTAGGAAGTAGCAACGAAAATTTGAAGTGGTGTGATCAAACTATCAAACTGCTGTTGGTTTGTTTTGAAAATAAAAAGAGATTTTTTAATACTGGTAAGAAGACAAATAAAGCCATATGGCAAATGATAGCCCAAGAAGTTAATGAAAGTGGATATACATTTACTGGAGAGCAGTGTGATTTAAAATTTCGCAATTTAAAGAAAACTTATAAAAGAATTGTGGACAGTAATAACAAAACAGGCAGGGGTACCAAAACATGGCCATATTTTCAACAGTTTAATAGACTCTTTAGCAAAGATCCTGAGGTACAACCTGTAGCAATTGTTGGTAACCGTGAAGTTGAAAAACAACACAGTCACATGGATCCTCTAGTTGTAGAAGAAGTTACTGATGTAAGTAAATGAATTAGGTATAACAATAGAAAAACAACTATTTAACGAAATAATAATATAAAAAACATTATACACTTCCTGATTTTAGATAGTTTTAATTTGTAAGATGCTTTTTTACCACTTTAGTGTAGCAATAGTAATGTTTTTTTGTAGAGGTAGTATTAAAACTATTTCTATTTTTGTAGTCACCAAGAACTGTTAATGCTGATACACCCACAAGCAAGATAAAAAGAAAGAGAGAAAGTGAAGTAGAGCCAGAATGGGTTAAGTTGTTACGAAAAGATGCAGCTGAACGGCACGCAGAAAAAAATGGCAGTGTTTAGAGAATTAATAGAAGTTTTGAAACAATAAATATTTAAAAGAACAAAAACTAAAATAAATATTTGAAAGAACTTTTATTGGGATTTTTCTCATACTTGTTCCTTTTTTTTAAATTACTACACCTAATACTTAATCTTTAAAAAGTAGTCTAGCTATTTTATTTCTTTTCTCTAAGCCACAGTTGTCTTTTCCAGAGTCAAGTGACTCTGGTAGATCGCCAGTTGCATCAACATCTGGTTCAATACTATCGCCTCTTTATGTAATACACAACAAGCCACAATTAGTGTTGGGATAAGTTCAGTCCTGTATATGTTAACATGCTTCAAAATTCTGAATCTTCCTTTCAGCAATCCAAATGCCTGTTCAATATAGACACGTGTAGAAGAATGTTTGAAATTGAACTGCTTTTGAACTCTTGTCAAATGACCATTATCTCTATAGGGTGTTATTACATAGGTTGTATTTTTATAAGCAGAATCTGCTAAAATATGGCTATCATATGGGAACAGTTGCGCTAGTTACATTCCCACGATAATGTTAATTCTGCTTAGCTAGTTAAGTTCCCATGCTATTCGCCTATTTTATATTCCCATGCAAGCTCAGCAAATGCAAATGTATTAAATATAGGTTAAGCATGATTGTAGTTAGTTCTTTAGTACCATCCTTTGTATTCGCTTCTTGGCAAAATAAATTTTTTTTAAAAACCTAAATTTCATTTTTGAAATTCTAACTGGCGCAGTCGGTAGGATTTGCCAACGGTTCTGTGCATCGCGCATCTATACCGGTTTGTGTTAACAATTCGTGGCAAATTCTTGTCCAAAAACGCGAAACTTCAAGGTGGTTCTGAAAACTCACTCCTAGACCAGGGAAAAGGAACCAGAATCGTCCAACATCCTTTTGGTGCGAGCAGCGAGGAACAAGAATCGTCCCCAGCTCATAAGTAGACCAGGGAGAAGACACAAATCGCGACTCCTATTGGAACCTAAGCTAAGAAACTCATCTACATGAAGACATCGAAGATAATCTTCCTATTGCTGTAAGTTACTGATTTATTGTGTATATATTATCTAGTGACAAGTTGGAAGTTTTCAATTTTCTTTGAACTTAACTTTTAACGTATTTTTCTTAAGCACTTTTCTTTCGTTTATCAAACATGGCACAACCAAATTATGCTTTGATTCGTTATCAAGCCGATAACATTCCACAATTTGATGGAAATCCAAAATTAATTAATCGTTTTATTTCATCTTGTGAAAACTTTTTAAACGCACATAGAGATAGGAATAACGCAAATGCTGCGATAAATGTTGCTTTATTTGATACCGTCTTAAGTAAGCTCATAGGCCGAGCAGCTGATTTAATTGCTTCGCGTATAGAACTTAATTCTTGGGAACTAATTCGTAATGCAATAATCAGCACATTTTCCGACCAAAGATCTGTTGATTGCGTAATACAAGATATTATCACCATGAGGCCGGATAAAAATGAAAATCCTCAACAGTTTGGTTTAAGATTGCAAGATATAAGAAGTCTTTTGTTTTCAAAAATAAATTCTTCTAATGAGGCAAGAGAAATTAAACTTCTGAAAATTGCTGAATACGGTAATTTAGTTACAAAAACATTCATAAGTGGACTAAATTATCACATGCAGTTAGTAGTACGATTAAAAAATCCACAATCTCTTGAAGAAGCCATTTCTCATGCAATCGAAGAAGGAAACTTTCTTTATTTTAAGAACAGACAAAATACTTCTTCTAAAATTCAAGCTAGTTCACAAAACACCTTAACACCTCAAAACAAACACTTTCGTCCCACACAGAACAATTATACAACACAACCTACACAAAGAAATTTTGTTCCTTTCCAGCAAAATGTAAGTTATACACCAATGATGCCGCAGTATTTTAATACTCACAGAAACGATTTTCCACAAAGAAATAATTTACAGTTTGCAGGATTTGGTCAATTCAGACCTAGATCAGGGCAAAGTAGAATGATTAATAACACTAATCAAAATTTTCAAAGATCTCCGACAAATCAGTTAAGATCAAATGTTTTTAAGTCACAAAATCGTCAACTCCCTAGAGATGAACCAATGGACGTCTCTTCTGGTAATACCATCATAAACAGGGCTATGAATCAACAAAATCAAAATCGCAATTTTACGAGTCAGGAACTGTATAATCAATCGGTTACAAGTCTAAAAGATCAAACCGAAGAAAATTTTGAACCTTATGTTGAAAATTCATATCCTGAAGAGGAAAACGCTTATATTCCAATTAACAATCAATTTGATGACGTAAATCACTCGAATGATGATTTTTGCTGTGAAAATTATCAATTTGAACAACCAGGAAATTTTGATGAGTCAAATTTTCAGATTTCTCATTCAAGCAATCCCCCAATATAGTAGTTAACGTGAACAATTATGTTAATACTGATTTACCAACAATATTCTTACCCGAAATTAATTCTTACTTTCTAATCGACACTGGAAGTGGAAAAAGTTTTATAAAGCCTGAATTAGCCTATGAAATGTATCCACATTCAATCTCAAATGAACCTTTTGCTGTTCGATCAGCTCACGCTAAGTCAATTCACAACGAAGTTGCTGAAATTCCAATTTTTCCATCTTTCAATTCCCCAGGAAATCATAAGTTTTATCTCTTTGACTTTTCACCGGAATACGATGGTCTTTTAGGAATTGATTTCTTAAAAAATACTGAAGCAAACGTAGACTTGAAAAATCTTCTACTAGAGACACCAAATGCTGTCATACCTTTGCGAATTAAAAACCAATCAATAAATATAAATAATTTTGACTTTGCTGAATTTATCATACCACCAAGAACTTGTCAAAAAGTTGAAATACCTGTAAAACAATGTAATGGCATTGGTATTCTAAATTATCAAAATTTCGGAAACGGAGAAATGCCAAATGCGTTAGTGTCAATTAACAATTTTCATGCATTAACAACTATTGTTAATCCTTGTGACAATCCAATAAAAATTCAAATTTTTGAACCTTTCGATGTAGAAGCCATTAATGAAACTGAAATAAATTTTTTCGAAAAAATGGAAACTGACACAGAAATTGACAAACACTTGGACAATGCTCAAAAACAAAATTTAAAAAATTTGAGACTCTCACACTGTAACAAAGAGGAATACAAAGCTATTAGAAATCTTTGTTATGAATTTAGAGACATTTTCTATTGTGAAGGAACACCATTAACATTCACGAATCAAATCAAACACAAAATTAATTTGACTGACGAAACTCCACTTTTTACAAAAACTTATCGTTATCCCGCCGTACATAAGCAGGAAGTCCATTCTCAAATAACTAAAATGTTAAATGATGGAATAATACAACATTCAAATTCCCCATGGACTAGCCCCATTTGGGTAGTACCAAAGAAAATGGACGCATCAGGTAAAAGAAAATGGCGCATAGTCATCGATTACAGGAAATTAAACGAGAAAACTATTGATGACAAATTTCCATTGCCAAATATCTCTGACATACTTGACAAGTTAGGAAAAGCACAATACTTTTCGACACTCGATTTAGCCAATGGTTTTCACCAAATCGAACTACACCCACCTGACATCCCTAAGACAGCCTTTTCAACAGACACGGGACACTACGAATTTAAACGTATGCCCTTTGGCTTGAAAAATGCTCCATCTACGTTTCAAAGAGTCATGAATAATGTACTTAGAGGTCTACAAAATGAAACTTGCTTGGTTTATCTTGATGATATAATCATCTTTAGCGTTTCTTTACAAGAACATATAGAACGACTAAGAGAAGTTTTCACACGTTTACGCCAATCAAATTTTAAAGTCCAACTAGATAAGTCCTAATTTTTACATAAAGAAGTCGCATATCTAGGACACAAAATTACTAACAACGGAGTTAAACCTAATCCAGACAAAGTCGACGCTGTAAGAAACTTTCCAATACCTAAGACACAAAAAGAAATAAAATCTTTTCTAGGTTTGGCTGGCTATTATAGACGTTTTATTAAAGATTTTGCGAAGATCAGCAAACCATTAACCGCATGTTTAAAGAAAGGTTGTAAAGTAATTCATTCTGATCCTTTCATTAAATCATTTGAACATCTCAAAAATTTACTTATAAATGCTCCAATATTAAAATATCCAGATTTTTCGCAACCCTACGTTCTCACAACGGACGCTTCTAATGTTGCATTGGGCGCAGTTCTATCTCAAGGAAACCCACCTAATGATTTACCAGTAGCATTCGCCTCTAGAACTCTTAACGAAACTGAACAAAAATATTCAACCATAGAAAAAGAACTTTTGGGAATTGTCTGGGCTTGTAAGTATTTTCGCCCCTACCTTTACGGACAAAAATTCAAGATATATACGGATCATAGACCACTCGTATGGCTATTCAACTTGAAGGAACCTAATTCAAAATTAGTAAGATGGCGACTTCGATTAGAAGAATACGATTGCGAGATAATCCATAAAAAAGGAAGTCTAAATAGTAATGCAGACGCACTTTCTAGAATTACGATTCCAAACAATGCAATTGAAACCGAATCGTTAATAAATAGCCCAGGAAATATTGATAATGATATCAATGATTTTCTAAACAGCGCTTTTGATCCAAATTTAATAACAAATGAATTAGTATCTGAGACAATTGAAAATATCGAAAATAAAGTGCAACCTAAAGTTAATGTTATTTCCGATATTCAATTAAATCCCCCTACGGAAAGTTCTAATCTAAGTGAAACAGCACATAGTGTCAATGACATCGATAATTTCACTAATATGACTGTACTAGATGAAATAATAAATAATAAGTTACATCAAATAATTGTAAAACAATCTCCATACGACACTTATAAAAAAATCGAAACGGAAAATTTTGATGGAAATCGTATTATTAACGCAACATTACCAACAAATTTGGAAATTATCAAAAATTTCTTAAAAGAATATCTAGTTGCTAAAAATACTTATATCTATTTTCATTCCAAAAATCTTCGTGTTTACTTTCAAAGATGCATGAGTAACTATTTTAGAAATTTGAAACTTATTGAATGTTCCAAATTAGTCAATAATGTTCAGCCTGACGAAAGGGAACTCATGATTAAATATCGACATGAAAGTAAAACAAATCATAGAGGAATTGAGGAGACATTAAAGTTTTTAAAAGCAAACTATTATTGGAAGTCATTAAAAACCGATGTTACCAATTACATCAATAACTGTCCAATATGTCAACGCGCAAAGTATGATAGGAAACCTCCAAATCAACCTTTGATATTAACCCAAACTCCAAAGAAACCTTTTGAAATAATTCACATTGATACTTTTCTAATTGGAAAACAAAAATTTCTCACAATCATTGACAAATTTTCCAAACTTGCACAAGCGTTACCTTATGATGGAAATGCAGTATCATGTGCGGACAAATTAATCCAATTTTTTCAATTCTTTGGAATCCCTCAACAAATTATATCAGATAACGGATCTGAATTTCAGAATGAAGTGGTGAAAGGACTACTAGAAGCTCACAACATCCAAATCCATTTTACAACCCCTTATCATCATGAGTCAAATTCTCCAATTGAAAGATTGCATTCGACTTTAATTGAGCACATTCGAATCTTAAAGGAAACTGATCCCAACTCTGACGTAACAAAGTTAATGCCATACGCTGTAATTGCTTACAACAGCACAATCCACAGCAAAACACAGTTCACACCATTTGAACTTGTCCTAGGTCATACTGACTCTAGAGATCCCATGAACTTAATACCATCCCACGTTTATACGGATTATATTAATAACCATAAAAATAATACGCAAATCTTGTACGAAACTGTCGCTGAAAAATCAAGACAAGTAAAAGAGAAAGTAATTGATAAAATTAATGAAAAACGATCTAATCGAGATTTAAATATAGGTTGCCAAATTTATAAAAAATCAAACACTAGATCAAGTAAAATTAAAAATAAATTTTTGGGTCCATTCATTCTTAAAGAAATTCTTCCAAATAATAAAATAAGAATTGAAAATCCAAAAACAAAGAAACAGGAAACAATTCACATAAATGAAACAAAAATTAAAAATATTGTTTCAGATGGAGTTGGACCTTCGGGACAAATGTAAAAATTCACGATCTAAACAATCAACCCGGAATATTACCATTCAAACTGGGAACCGCAAAGATAATAAATGACAACTGGTCTTTTGTACAAACTATCAATTTAGAACCGATAATAAACCAGTTTCAATCAATTAAGACCAAAAGTAACACTTTGACAAAACATTTAAGAGCAAATGACACACTTGACAAAGAATACACCAATTCACTAACATCCATACACACACTAGAAACACGAATTGAAGAACAAATAAGTCAAATTTTGCCCATGTATAACATGAAAAGAAGTAAACGAGGCCTGTTAAATCCTCTTGGATCATTTATAAAATGTATCACTGGAAACATGGACCAAACTGATGCGGAAAATATCGATCAGAAAATAAGACTTCTGCAAGATAACCAAAACCGATTAAAATCAGACGCAATTAATCAAATTACGTTAATGGAATCGACCATTGATAAATTTCAAGGCTTAATATCTAATATTACGCATAATGAAATAATTTTAAGATCACGAATAATACAAATCGAGCAAAGCATTAAAGAAGCAAAACTTCTCGGTGACAATCTGAGATACTACTTTACGACTTTTACATTAATCAATCAAATATCATCAATTTATCAATCAATTTATGATATTCTTAATAAAGTAGAAATTGCAATAACTTTTGCTAAACTAAATATAATGCATAATTCGATGGTGGATCCTAAAGCGTTCTTAAAAGAGGTTCAGTCAATCGAAAATCTTGTAACTGACAAAAAATTACCAGTTTCCGCCAATATAGAAAATATTCTATTAATCGAGAAACTAGTAAAGATTAAAGGCTATCAAAAGAATACCAATTTGACTTTTATAATTGAGCTTCCACTTGTTGAACTGGATGTATACCAATACTTCAGCGTGCATCCTGTTCCTGTGCCTAATGGTCAAGAATTCATTGTCAACATTCCACATAAACCGTATTTAGCTCTCAACGACCAGAGATACGTTTACTTGGAAGAGAAATGCGAAGAAATGATTGACAACAATTACTTGTGTCAGAACACCCATATGAATGCATTAGATAACTTTCCACCTTGTGAAGTTCAACTAATCAGCCACAGCCAGAATGTTACCTCCTGTCATCCATTCCAGTTGAAGTTATCAACGCCTCAGGTTACCAAAGTTATCGATGGAAAATGGATCGTAACCATACCAAAACGACTTGTTAGTACCGCTGACTGTAATCATGACAAAACAACAATTCCATTATTTGGATCTTATTTAATCGAAGTACCTATCGATTGTAAATTACAAATACAATCGATTATATTGGAAAGTCACAAACCTAGCCAGTTAACATTCAATCAAGTTACACTGCCAAAACTTGAACTGTCTTTGATTACCAATAATCAATCAATGTACGAGCCACCGTCACTGGATCTTGACATAATCAATCTCAAAACTACCAATGAGTTAAAGGCAAATCTTCAACTTCAGAAGAAAACGCTTCAAGAAGCTACAACCAGTGTTTATGTGAATCGGGTTAGTTTGTGGACAATCGCGTTATATGTAGTTTTCGCGAGCCTAATAGTGTACTTCATTTACAAAAAAGTTGTAAAAAAGTGTAAAAAAGTGCCGGAAAATGTAAATCCCGAAAATGACATTTTTTGAAAAAGTGAAACCACATTTTTATGTTATGTGCTTTCATCTTAGAGGGGAGGAGTTACATTCCCACGATAATGTTAATTCTGCTTAGCTAGTTAAGTTCCCATGCTATTCGCCTATTTTATATTCCCATGCAAGCTCAGCAAATGCAAATGTATTAAATATAGGTTAAGCATGATTGTAGTTAGTTCTTTAGTACCATCCTTTGTATTCGCTTCTTGGCAAAATAAATTTTTTAAAAACCTAAATTTCATTTTTGAAATTCTAACTCTACACACCTTTTTGTTGAATCTGAGTTAGTACTTTTTCTGATATACAATACTCACTACGAAATATATTAGACGTATTCAAACCAGCAAGAGGGTGGTTTCATTTTGTGCGTTGTTCGCTGTATGTTTTCTTTAAACCCAATTTCCAATATCTATCAACTATAGTTTCTGAGATAGCAATGCTAATGCATCGAATTTGTAACACCCTGTAGAAATAAACTGGCATTATTTTTCGATGTAGAATAGATTTTTAAATAATTTTTTGCAATCATTAAAAAACACCCTGTATAATACATATTAATTCAATGTTGAGCAATTCGGTTTACTAAAGTGTATAATGATGATTATTGTGTTAAATGTAAAACAATAATGAAAACAGCAATGCTGTAAAAATTTTAATGTTAAGGTGAATTTATGCAGGACATTAAAATAGAATTAAGCTAAACTAATTTAGTACTAAGAAACATCAACATGTGTAATTGCAACATGCATTTATGCAACTGAATTTTCTATTAAGTTTAGTTAAGTTAAATTAAGAAGTTGGTCAACTTTTAACTTTCTTAACTTAATAATATTCTTTATTATTATTATTTGCTTATAGCACATAGCCTGAATAGGATTTGGACAAATGACAAATGTCAATTACATCTTATCTTATTAATGTTTTCTTCCTTTGTCAGATTTTTCCGACAAAGGGCTCTGTGGGCTTAATGCCTGTTTCCCCCACACTTCCAAGACCAATTTAAGTATGTACCGGTTGACCCAAAAGACTGTTTCTCGGCCATATCTCGGGAGCCGTTCGTCGTAGGACTTTGGTGTAAAAAATTATTGGGCCATGAAGAATCGCTGGAAAATATTTTCTAGTTCTAAAAATAACCACCAGAGGGCGTAACTGCCATCTTAAATTTTAAAATCGCATTTTCTCTAAATTTCCCATAATAAACTAAAAAGTTTTTTTCACATTTTGAAAGAGAACCAGTTTATCTATAATTTTCGTTAAATAAAATTTTCAGTTATTGCAAAAACAAAGATGGTGTGGGGTGTTCAATTGATTTTGCAATAACCTGCTTTAACTTTTTAACGGTTTGACCGATTTTAACAAATTTCGTATCGTTGAAAAGAGCATCCTTTGGGCAATAAGAATCAACCAAAATATAGTTATTTTAGTTGAACCTTTCTCCGCCAGAGGGCTAGTTTTGACACCATGACCCATATACTAAAAAAAATCAGAACAATCAAATGAAATGATATGTCCAAATATAGATATAGCCAAATACCATCCAAATAGGCCAGGGAAAACCGTTTTTCAAAATCTCGATCCTCAAATATTGGAAAAATTAGATTAATGAATCTTTGAAAGCAAAGGATCGCGTGGTAAATGTTCTAAAACTATTAAATATTTAGCTACAAAATGAATAAGATGTTAAAGAGGCAGTTGTGAGTCTAAATAGAATTTATTTAGGCATTATTTAAAAAATATATATATCATCAGAACATTCATGTTGCTCCAAAGAGACTAAACGCATCCTGAACTTATTAAGTCACTTTAATATTACTCTTGGAATTCTTATTTACTTTTAGTTTAAAAAAGAAGCCTAAAAACCCAAATAAATAACTATATCCAAATTTCACATACTTTGGAATCATTAACAAAGTTTTTTTGTCAAATTTGAGGCCCCAAATCATTTTGCGTAAGATTTTAAACTGTTTTTTTTTTTCGTTTTTTAATAAAACCCATGAGAGGAAAAAGAAAGAGATCTAATGGCGACCCAGGTGTTCAAAATGGCCTCCGTTATTGAATGCACATCTGCAGACGCCTCAATTTCAGCTCTTGGGATGTTCAAGATGGGATTTCTAATTCTTGCAATCATATCCTCGCGGGAAGTTGGCCTTATTGCAAAGACTACATCCTTAATCCTTCCCCAGAGATAAAAAATCGCAAAAAAAAAACAGTTTAAAATTTTACGCAAAATGTTAAATTTGGGACATCAAATTTGACAAAAAATCTTTGTTAATGGTTCCAAAATATGTATAATTTGGTTATAGTATATTTATTTGGGTTTTTAGGCTTCTCTTCTAAACTAAAGGTAAGTAAGAATTTCAAGAGTAATATTAAAGTGACTTAATAATTTCAGGATGCGTTTAGTCCCTTTGGAGCAACATGAATGTTCTGATGATATACAGGGTGTCTAAAAAGTCTGGAATATTGCAAATATCTCGAAAACTGCTGATTTTATTTTTCTCAAAATTTGCGTCTTGTTAAAGTAAATAACAGCGCATGACGTGAGGGTGAAATGAGGTTCGCAAGTATACAGGGTCAGTCACAAACTATACCAACTTTCTTAATTCAAACCTAACACACTGTATATTACTTCAGATTTTAAGAGTACTCATAAAAGCCAATTCAACGATCTACAGTATTGCTACTTTATTCTTAGTATTAGTCAATTTTATTTGAGGAAATTATGAAAACACTTAAACGTTAAGTAAATTAATTAAAACTAGCCCATCCAAAAAAAAAAAAAAAAAAATTTAACACCATTTTAAGTAATAGGAAAATTTGCCAATTAATTTAACATTATATTGGCGTTAGCTGTCATTGTTACACCTATCATTGTTATAGGTAGATACAAAAAAAAAAAAATAATAAAAAAAAAAATCGTATATCGTTGAATTGGCCTTTATGAGTACTCTTAAAATCTGAAGTAATATACAGTGTGTTAGGTTTGAATTAAGAAAGTTGGTATAGTTTGTGACTGACCCTGTATACTTGCGAACCTCATTTCACCCTCACGTCATGCGCTGTTATTTACTATAACAAGACGCAAATTTTGAGAAAAATAAAAATAAAATCAGCAGTTTTCGAGATATTTGCAATATTCCAGACTTTTTAGACACCCTGTATATTTTTTTAAACAATGCCTAAATGAATTCTATTTAAACTCACAATTGCCTCTTTAACATCTTATTCATTTTGTAGCTAAATATTTAATAGTTTTAGAACATTTACCGCGCGATCCTTGGCCTTCAAAGATCCATTAATCTAATTTTTGCAATATTTGAGGTTAGGATCGAGATTTTGAAAAACGGTTTTCCCTGGCCTATTTGGATGTTATTTGGCTACTTTTTCATAAAAAAAAAGTCATATCATTTCATTTGACTTTTCTGATTTTTTTTTAGTATTTGGGTCATGGTGTCAAAACTAGCCCCCTGGCGGAGAAAGGTTCAACTAAAATAACTATATTTTGGTTGATTCTTATTGCCCAAAGAATGCTCTTTTCGACGATACCAAATTTGTTAAAATCGGTCAAACCGTTAAAAAGTTAAAGCAGGTTATTGCAAAAACAATTGAACACCCCACACCATCTTTGTTTTTGAAATAACTGAACATTTTATTTAACCAAAATTATAGATAAACTGGTTCTCTTTCAAAATGAGAAAAAAACTTTTTAGTTTATTATGAGAAATTTAGAGAAAACGCGATTTTAAAATTTAAATGGCAGTTATGCCGTCTGGTGGTTATTTTTAGATCTTGAAAATATTTTCCAGCGATTCTTCATGGCCGATTTACCCAATAATTTTTTTTACACCAAAGTTATAGAACGAACGGTTCCCGAGATATGGTCGAGAAACAGTCTCATTGTGTCACCCGGTACAACTAACTAAGTTCAAGTTTGAATGTGACAGATCCGATGCAAAATAACTATGCAACAACAGTCTAAAGTAAACTTATCTAAGATGTCCTTATAATCTACTTAGCCAAAGTTGGGGAAACTGACATAAGTGAATTGAGCAAATAACAAAACACAAAACAAAAACTGTAATCAAACAATTAAGCACAAGGTAAAATGTGAGTGATTGTGAGAGAGAGAGAGAGAGTGATTGATTGAATTTTGACCACCCCCTTAACTTCCTTAATTTTGATTTTAGCAAAAAACGTTAAATACAAAACTAGTAGATATTTAGGTCTACTTTATTCTTAGATGAACAGTTAATATACAGGGTGTCCCAAATTTGAGTAACAAACGAACTTATGCTTTTTTTAAATGCAATGACCGACTTTTTAGTGGATATTTAAATTCTATGTCAAATTCTAGGCCTTACTGATGTAAAATGTCTGTATCGATATTCAACTGGTTCCGCAGCACCGTCGTTGATTGATTGAATTCTGACCACCCCCTTAACGTCCTTATTTTTTGATTTTAGTAAAAAAACATGTTGTATCAATTTAGATGTAGATATTTAAGTCTACTTTATTCTTAGATAAACAGTTATTATACAGTGTGTCCCAAATTTGAGTAACTAAATAAACCCTTAATCACATAGTCGAGGCAACATTGTTAAAGTAACAGATGCTGCTTCGGAAACAGTTGAATATCGATACAACCATTTTACATCAGTTAGGCCTAGAATTTGACGTAAACTTCAAATATCAGATAAAAAGTTGGTCATTGTATTTAAAAAAAACATAAGTTTGGTTTGTTACTCAAATTTGGGACACCCTGTATAATAACTGGTTCTCTAAGAATAAAGTAGACCTAAAGTCTAATCTACTAGTTTTGTATTTAACGTTTTTTGCTGAAATCAAAAATAAGGAAGTTAAGGAGGAGGTCAAAATTGAATCAATCAAGGATGCTGCTGTGGAAACAGTTGAATATCAATACAGACATTCTACATCCATTAGGCCTAGAATTTGACGTAGAATTCAAATAGCGTATAAAAAGTTGGTCATTGTATTTAAAAAAACATAAGTTTGGTTTGTTACTCAAATTTGGGACACCCTGTATAATACCTGTTTATCTAAGGGTAAATTAGACCTAAATATCTACTAGTTTTGTATTTAACGT
The DNA here is from genome assembly GCF_016097725.1 of Ips typographus. NCBI lineage: Eukaryota > Metazoa > Arthropoda > Insecta > Coleoptera > Curculionidae > Ips > Ips typographus. The sequence continues at coordinate 5,203,383 of NC_138434.1, forward strand.
TTTTTGCTAAAATCAAAATTATGGAGGTTAAGGGGGTGGTCAAAATTCAATCAATCACCTTGTACCTATCAATCAACTCCCAAATGATATGATAACAAGCTAATATAAAGCTCTAATTTAGCTAAACAAAATGCCTGGAAAACTATTTCCGAGATCTTAGGACACAACAGTAAGGAGGACATCTTTGTTAGAAATTTTTCTATAATTAAAAGAATATGAAGCAATTTATTTTAATAATTTAAGTACAAAAAACACAATTTGACAACGCCCAAAAACAAAATAACTTGGTGAGGCACATGCATATTTTTTTCTTAGCTATTAATTTGCTGCTGAAAATTGAATGTAACTACAAACACTTTAATTTAGTTTAATTCTAACTTGCTTTAATTTAACGTCTGCATAAATCCACCTTTAATTTCAGTAAAATCAGTTAACTGACCTTAAAATTTACTCTTTTATCCACCATTGGAATGTAGATAGTGCACATGATTTGGCTCTTCAACTTTATGGATATGTTGCACTTCTTAGGGGGTAATATGGGCCTCAATTAGGAAAATTTCTTCAGAGAAATTGTGCTTTCTCATCCACATGAAAAATGGGGAAGTATTCAGCATATACGGGATAAGATTCTGTAAGATTTGTTAAATTTGTAGTAATGCAGCCATGTTGGTTACACAGGTTATGTATCAATTTGCCACTGTAATCAGTGTTATCTTACCTGGGCAAGCAGCCGTTGTATCCATTATGTTTATGCATATCAAAAACTCTACATTTCCTTGATTTTAGTGTATAATCTTCGTCAATTATTAGATAATTGTAATATAAATTAAAAAAACTACAATTATTTTAAGCTGCATGCTGCATGCATGGCAATTTTTTTGACAACACGACAAAAAGCTAGCAATGCATAGTGACAAGCTGACAGCTGACAAGTCGGAAGTTTAAGGCGTATTTTGACGGCAGTACTAACCTGAGTTTTAAGTTGTAGTAGCATAGGGCGTCTTTTTTCATCAGAATGAGTTAAAATGAGACAGGAATTGTAAACACTCTAGTAAACACTGACGCCAAGTGAAAACACGCCTTTAGTTGACATCGCAAAACAACAGAAATGACAGATCGAAGATATTCAGCCGAGTTTGGGATAAAGCGATACGCTGCATGACGTCACAGTGGGTGCTCGGGTGTACAATATGCAATTAAAACCCAGGTGGAAGGTGGACAACAGCCGTTGTTCATGGTTTGGGTCTTGTTAACTTTAGGTATCCACGAATTTCGAGTTGTTTCTTTTTTTAACATGTAGATTATGGCTTATACAGGGTTTTTCAATGAAAAGTAGCCACCCTAAAAATCTTCCAAAATAATTTTTCTGTTAAAAAATGCTAAGACACGTCAACAAAGATTGCGAGGGGGCCATCTGGCCTGGATCGAGGACTACCTTAAAAACCGATATCATAGGACTCAATTGGGTGACAATATTTGTTCTAGTAGGGTAGTTAGTAAGTATGGTGTTCCACAGGGGAGTATACTGGGGCCCTTGTTATTTGTAATATATGTAAATGATGTATATAGAATATTTAATAATGCGGTTATTAACCTTTTTGCGTATGACACGCTAATTTGTATATCAGGAAAGAATTACCAAGATATCACAAATACTATGAATCTGGAGCTACAAGCTCTCTGCGAATGGTTGTGCCAAAATAGATTGAAATTAAATACTACAAAAACCAAATGTATGATTGTTGGCTCAAAACGTAATTGCAAATCATATAGGGACCTAGATTTAATATTGCATATGGAGAACGATCAAATCGAATTTGTGACTGAAATTAAGTATTTGGGTGTTCTATTGGACCCCCAGCTCTGTTTCTCAAATCATATTGATTATATTTGTAGAAAGCTCGGTAAAAAACTAGGGTTTTTTAGACGTATTTCTGTTTCTCTCTCGGGTTGGACAAAACTGGTGGTGTACAATACTATTATTTTGCCACATTTTGATTATTGCTCTTCTTTATTGATTGCGTGTACTCAGGGGGACATTATGAGACTACAACTGCAACAGAATAAGGCGATGAGAATTATACTGGGTTGTAATAGATATACTCCTATTCAAAACATGTTGACTACATTAAATTGGCTTAACGTACGGCAACGTATTGAAAGAGCTAATCTTGTAATAGTTTTCAAAATAGAGCGTGGACTGATGCCTCAGTACTTGGGAAAGTTTCTGGAGAATAGATCAGAATTGTATAATTACAATATAAGATCAGGGATGAATTACAATATTGAAACTGTGCGAACAACCTTCCTGCAGAAATCACTGTTCTGTGAGGGCCTGCAACTGTTCAACTCACTACCAAATGTTGTTAAAATGTCAAATAATTTGTGTGAGTTTAAATCTCGATTAGATAATTATTTAGTGATTATATTATGTGTAATCTAGTATGTATTTAATGTATAGTGTAATATGTAATATGCTGTTTGCCTGTAATAGCCCGGTGCTAAATAAATACATTTATTATTATTATTATCTTTTTACGTAGGATTTGAATTTCTGCCATCAGCCCCTTTGCCGCCATAGCCACCCCCACTAAGTTTTCAAATGGCACCATACCCTGTGTGGCACATCGTTGGAAAGGGTATTTCATAAGGAATTAATTTCACTATTTTATTTGTACATTTGGTTTGAATTGAGACCAAAAAAAATAAAAACATTTTTTTGTTATTTTGGTCAAACTGCTGATAACACTACCGAATACCTGTTTTCCATTCCATGTTTTTGCCTCAGTCGGTCAACTTGTAAGTTCGTTTTGAAGGAACATTGTCAATATGGTTTACACGACTGCCGAAAGAATAGAAATTGTACGTTTTTATTTCAAACATAACGACTGTGCACGAGCTGCCGCGAGCGCTTTCAATGCAATCCATCCAGATAAATTAATTGGTCATCAGTATGTCTTAAAGTTGATGCAAAAATTCATGGAAACTGGTTCAGTGACAAACAAAAAACATCAACCTGAAAGACAAATTATTAATGAACCAATTGAAGTTGCTGTTTTGGGACACGTTGCAATGGATTATAATCATAGGTTATATCCCGAGACGTTCAAGTTTTATCGGGTAAACTGTGCATAGGTGATTTCTTGCAAAATTTTGCTTGAAAATGATTTTTTCCAAAGAATTATTTAGTCGAAACCATTTGCCTAAAAGAAAAATTTTGCAAAAAACCTACCAATGCACATTTTACGTGATTATTTCTTTCCTATCAATTTTGACCAATCGCTATCAAGAATTAGTATAACAAATGTAAATTTTAAGTGGAAAAATCACTTGACAACTGTCAACTTAGCTGTCAGCAGTTTTTCCGGAAAAAAATTCGAAAAAATTTCATGCAAGTTTGACAAGTTGCCTTGTAAAAACAAACTTGTTGGTTTCTATGCTGTGTTGCTATGTATTGTTACCAACAACAAAAATCACAAACGACGCTTACGAATTTATTAATTTTTCAACTGAAACTCAAAATGAATCGGTTTGGAAATGTTTCGAAAGAAAAATTAACGCGGCTGTTGAAAATAGTGTTCCACTAAATACTCAGAAGACTCACAAATCGATCTGGAAGCAATTTATGGAATTTTGCCAAGCAAAAAATTACCAATTACTCCAGACAACAACTACAGGCCAGCTAAATTTAATCCTCAAGGACTGGGCATGAAACATGCGTAAAGCTAATGGAAAAGACTATAAAGAACTGTGTGTAAAAGTAATGTGGAATATCGTGGCCAAAAGACTACAGGAAAAATATTTTCAAGAATTTAATATCGTGTTCGACCCATTCCACGACATTACCTTTAAGTCAGCTAGAGACGCTCGAAATGCGAAAAAGAGAAGTCTCCAGAAACATGAAGAAAAAAGGAAAACAAGTTCAGCTTCTTTAAACATGGACGAGTACTACAAGATGGTGTCCTTATGGGATGAGACAACTCCAACCGGATTGCAGCGTAAATTTTACTTTATTGCAGCAGTTGAGCTTGCTTAGAGGGGCGGAGAAGCAGCTCGTTGCTTAACAGAACATTTTAAAGAAGAAATTGATAATTATGGGATCAAAACAGGTGAGATATTGCTTTTTAATTTTGCAACAAAATCTGTAAATATTTATTGTAATTTGGCACAAAAAACGCTTATATCAAAACAAAATATGTGCGCATACTTTTTATCTTGGCATAAAATCTGTTTTCGCAATTTTTTAATGTCTTTTTTGCAATACCTTTTTTATTAATATAAATCACGTTTGTCATTTTTTAGCATCCAAAATTTGCTAGCTATACTATTTTTGTAATAAAATCAAAAACGATATATAACCACAAAAATTCCTTTTGCTTTTCCAAAAAGATTAAAAGCTACATACATCTACTTTAAAATCACACTACAAAAGATATTTTGACATTTAAGTTAAATTATGTATCCCTTGTTTCAGGAAGGATTCAGTACAATACAGTCTTCAGCAAAACTGCACAAGCTTGAAAGTTATTGTTCTTATTGTTTTAATTAAAACAAAATGTTTAATTAACTCAGGAAATAATCTTACCAAATATCCCTGGTGCATCTAATTTTTCTTGTGGAAAAATTGGAATACTCGTTTTCTAAGTAATTTGTTTTAACAAATAGCATGAGCGAGTGGTTTTAAAAAACTCGTTTTTCCGAATTTTTCCGGAATAATTAAATGCACTAGGGATATTACCCCCGATAAAACGTGAACGCCGAGGGGTATATGTCAAGATTATTTCCTGAAAACTCACATTTTAGTTTATTAACAAGAAAACACCTTAGTTAGAACACAAATACTAAACTAAACGTGATGAAATTAATGATAATATTGAACTCACCCCAGCAGACGACAGATTTTCGTTCAGCCATGTATATTTTTGTTTACATTTCAGATTGACAATCAGACGTCATAATATTTTAATTTATGTATTTTTTTAATGGAAACTACGTTATAGTGATTTATTAATTGTTAATATTGAAGAAAATAGCTTAAATCTTATATGTGTCTAAATCCCGTTTCGTTTAATATCAAATGTTCTTCAAAAAAACGTATTCGAAAAAGGTAGGAGGTGTTTATGCAGTGTAAAATTTTAGCAACTAGGGATTTATTCAGTATATAACGACTCTCATTGGTCGAACTAGAAAGGTTCATTGAATTTTATTGGCTGCTAGTACAATGAGGGAAATAATCAGTCTTTAAATCAAATTTCCCATGCATCGGGTGTTTCGACGAGCAGTGTATGGAGAATTTAAAAAAAAACACAATTTTTATCCATAGAAGGTAAAATTGGTTCAGGATTTAAACGAAGATGACTATGATAGAAGACTACAATTTTGGGAAATTATGTCTACTAATCTGACAAACAACGTGAACTTGTACAATATTTGCTTCCGTTATGAGTGCATGGTTTTTTGAATGGAGAAGTGAACAGGCATAACTGTACGTATTGGTCAGACACGAATCCACATTGGTTTAGGGAAACCCATACCCAATATCCAGAAAAACTTAATGTTTGGACAGGTATTTTAGGAGACCACATCGTTGGTCCGTTTTTTATTGACGGTAATTTGAATGGCGCTACTTATCTTGAGCTTCTTGACACCACTGTTGATCCGACCATAACAGAGCTACTAGAAAATGATGAAAATTTATTTGAAAATCAACTAATTTTCCAACAAGACGGTGCAACTCCACACTATTCACTTCCCGTTCGAGAATATCTGAACAATCGATTTCTTGGAAGATGGATTGGTAGACGTGGTCCCATGGAATGGCCTGCGAGATCACCCGACCTCATTCCGTTGGACTTTTTTCTATGGGGGCATTTAAAATCTAAAGTCTATGCAACACAGCCGGCCAATATTGCAGACCTTAGGCAGAGAATAATACATGAATGAAGACAACTGACACCGCAAGTCCTCACAAATGTTCGCGAACTCTTCAAAGTCGCTTGTATTATTGTATGGAAGTTAACGGAGGTTATTTTGAGCCATTAATTAAATGATAACCGCTATTTGCTATTATTTCTGCAGTTAACAAAAAATAAACACATAACAAATTTTTTTTTTTTTTGGTCTCAATTCAAAGCAAATGTACAAATAAAATAGTGCAATTAAGTCCTTATGAAATGCCCTTTCCAACGATGTGCCACACAGGGTATGGTGCCATTTGAAAACTTAGTGGGGGTGGCTATGGCGGCAAAGGGGCTGATGGCAGAAATTCAAATCCTACGTAAAAAGATGTCCCCCTTGCAATCTTTGTTGACGTGTCTTAGCATTTTTTAACAGAGAAATTATTTTGGAAGATTTTCCGGGTGGCTACTTTTCGGGGGTAATTGCACAAGTGCATAAAAATTACCGATAATTTTGCCTGAAAACTTGTTATCTCTTAACTGCATGAGTTTATTTTCATATTTTTTTGGCGAAAGAGCCCGACACCGAAGGTGGAGGGCTTTTTTAGAAAAAAATATGAAAATGACCGAATGCAGTTTGCAAAGATAACAAGTTTGAACGCAGAATTATCAGGTCATTTTCAAGGCACGAATGTAATTTTGGGGAATATTTCCCGAATAAAGAAAATGTTTTGGTTTTGCTGCAACTATAGATTGCTCAATGGAGCTCAATGAACAAGTTCCAAACCGTTCATTAATTTATTGTTGACATCGCGTTTGACATTGTTTGGTTATAAAAAGTCAAAAAACTGCGCAAAGACAACAATTAGTATACTAGCAATAGGCTCTACAACAATGCAGTCGTTATAGATACGTACAGTGCAATTATCGAAATGCAATTATCACTTTAGAATGCAATTATCGCTGTCATTCTGGTGAAAATGCACTGCTCATATGGGACATTTAACACATGAGGGAAATATTCGGGGGTAATTGCACGAGTGCATAAAAATTACCGATAATTTTGCATGAAAACTTGTTGTCTCTTAACTGCATGAGTTTATTTTCATATTTTTTTTGGCGAAAGAGCCGGACACCAAAGGTGGAGGGCTTTTTTAGAAAAAAATATGAAAATGACCGAATGCAGTTTGCAAAGATAACAAGTTTGAACGCAGAATTATCAGGTCATTTTTAAGGCACGAATGTAATTTTGGGGAATATTTCCCGAATAAAAAAAATGTTTTGGTTTTGCTGCAACTATAGATTGCTCAATGGAGCTCAATGAGCAAGTTCCAAACCGTTCATTAATTTTTATTGACATCGGGTTTGACATTGTTATAAAAAGTCAAAAAACTGCGCAAGGACAACAATTAGTGTACTAGCAATAGGCTCTACAACAATGCAGTCGTTATAGATACGTACAGTGCAATTATCACTTTAGAATGCAATTATGGCTGTCATTTTGGTGAAAATGCACTGCTCATATGGGACATTTAACACATGAGGGAAATATTCATTGAAAAACCCTGTAGAATATCTATTTCATGTCTATTAGGAGTAATAAAAAAACGCGTTTTAAAACGCCGTTAAATTTATACCCTGATTATTATAACTTTAGTTGCACGTTATAACACAGGTGATTCTATTGCCAACGAAACTTACTGGACAATAACATTGCATAGATAAGGATATTTAAATTACGCGCCTTAAAATATATTGGCAATACTGCGCAATGTTGTCGCCTGTTTTTCGATTTTCTTACTACCGAGCTATTCTGATCACCAATTATCTCACCCGATCGTTATACATCTCGAAGTATCAACGTTTGACGTAAATATCAGCTTTTTCGAAATTTGTTGTAACTTGTGATCCTATTTTACGTTCCTGTGGTCATTAAACGGTTTACTTGTGGACAAACCACATTCCAACAACCTGCCACGTAGCTATCTGTTATGCCAAAACCGTCGAATACTGGCTCCAAACGACTTTATTCTATTAGATGCAAAGCTTGCTTCTACAGTTTGATCTAAAAATGTGTCTGCAGTACTAAAGCTAAGTATTATCATTTACTAGCATGAGTAAGCTTATTCAACCAATAAAAAAACATTGAATTGTTAAGCCTCTTCCTGAAAATCTACGCAAATAAACATATCTCCATTATTACTCAAGTTTAGGTATACACAAACGCCGAGTAAAACACATCAGATCTTAAAACCCTCAACTCATGGTCTCCTAAACTCGCTTAAACTACGCTTCCCTCAATCTCAATACCCTAAAAGTTTAATTAAAACAGTAAAAACCACTCAGACCTTTCTGAAAATGCAATTCAAAATGTAAACAAACACGGTTCTGACATTAAATGTCACATATGAAAGTAAAATCATATTCTTCAATTTCGATGTGTTTTTTATAATATTGATAACGCCGCCCATTTTCACCTTGATGACGTGCAACTAAAGTTATAATAATCAGGGTATAGATATATTTCCACAGTATTTTTTGACGTTTTATGGACATTGCCTGACCGTGATAACTTACAACAATTAAATCACCCTTGATCTACTTTAAACTATTCATAGAAATGATCAGTTAGGTGTCAGTCATGTATTTTTTTCTTAAGTCTAGTTTTTATTCCCTCGTTTTTAAAGAAGTATATTGAAAAATATCGTTCACAATTCGTTCAAAAATAGGTTTTCCGTGATTGCATGACTTCCGGTGTTCGTCTTTGCCTCACACCTGAATTGGTCATACGCGCACGGAAAAACCTTTATTTTTGTACTCCTAATAAAATATACTATTACCGCACTAGAGAGGAAAACGAATTTTATAATTTGTCATACGTTTTACAACGTTACGGAAATGCACGCCTCACTTAATATACTACTTAAGCAAAGCCTCTAGTTTAGACAGCTGTTATTGTACGTATGTCAAGGTGCTAGAAATTAAATGGCGATTATGTAGAAAAGTAAACAAAGGTTTAATAAAAAAATAATCCAAATTGATTTATAAGGCATTTTTTTGTATGTCAAAACGGCCCTTGTTTAGTAGTTGCCTGAAATAATCCTGTAAGTAACTAGACAATAGTGTGGTTTAAACTACAGATCATGCAAACATTACTTTACACTTCAACTCATTAAAGAGGACAACGGTGTTTCATATCAATGCAATGTTATTGTCTTGTCTACAGCTATTCGATGATGGATTCATATTTGCCGCCCGACGTTTTGTTTTTTGGCAGTCATCATCAACTTTCTTTTTTCTTATGGGCGCCGTATTAAATTTTTAGCCCACCAAATAGTACGTTTTATTCTGATTTTAGTGATGTATAATAACTTATGATTTGCTTAATAAATAACAAAACAATTCAATAAAAACTAATCTTACCTTCGTTGGCTTTGAGTTAATGAGACGTTTTATGAATATTACTTGGTAGTACTTGTCACACGCAATTGGCCTGAACATACTTAGACATAATGAGAAAAAACGAGGCAATATTATTTTAATGATTTTTGGTTTACGATCCTACGATCTTACGTAGTAAGTAGTGGCTTTTTCTTTTTTGGAAGTTGGTTCGGGTTCACGTAGAATCAAACTACAACAGTTTAGCCGACGTTTTGCAAATTTCTTTTTGCATCATCAGGGCACTCTGTTCTTGTGATTCCGTGTTATTGCTTTTTTTTGCACTCATTTGGAGGCATACACGGGGATATTATACTTAAATAAAACGTTATTAAAAAAAACATCTAACATTTAGAGCACACACAAATTAGAACATTTAAAAACCGATGAAGCCAGGAATACTGCTATCTATTTGCTAAAAAAAAAAATAAAAAAATAGCAGTATTCCTGGTCGGCCGTTTCAAATCATTCGACTACGATTTACCAACCAAATCGCCATCGGTTTTTAAATGTTCTAATTTGTGTGTGCTCTAAATGTTAGATGTTTTATTTAAGTATAATATCCCCGTGTATGCCTTCAAATGAGTGCAAAAAAAAGCAATAACACGGAATCACAAGAACAGAGTGCCCTGATGATGCAAAAATAGATTTGAGAAACGTCGGCTAAACTGTTGTAGTTTGATTCTACGTGAACCCGATCCGACTCCCAAAAAAAGAAAAAGCCACTACTTAATATTATTTTAAGCTAGAGAGCAAGCCAACTGTAATCAGTAAGCCAACAGCCTCACATAACTTTATTTAGTTAAAACTTAACCAAAACACTGCTTGATTTGGTGTTTTTCAAAATCCAATATTAAATTATTTAAACTTGCACAACATTACAAAAAAATCAATTTGGCCCAAAATAAAGTTCCTAAAATGATAATCTTTCTCTTGGAAACATAAATGACCGGTTTAAGTTAGAGATAATGCTAACAAATCTCTTCTGATTAACCTAAATTCTGCAGCAATCCTTGTATAATAATAACATTTTGTGCGCCGGTTTCTTTTCTAGATACATTTTTAACTATGCTTGACTTGCTCTAATAATTATCGTGTTCGACAAGTACTGTCAAATAATGACATTTCATAAAACGTCTCATTAACTCAAAGCCAACTAAAGTAGAATTAGTTTTCATTGAATTATTTTGTCATTTATAAAGCATAAGTTATTAGACATTACTAAAATCAGAATAAAACGTACTATTTGGTGGGCTAAAAATCCAATATGGCGCCCATAAGAAAAAAGAAAATTGATGATGACTGCCAAAAAACGAAACGTCGTGTGGCAAATTTGAATCCATCATCGAATAGCTATGAAAAAGTGGCATTAAAAAGATGCTTTTAGTTTTGGGATATCTCTTCAAATAAGGTAAGAAATAAATAAAAACAAAAAATCTAATTTTCAGATTTTTTTCGGATAACATCGGAAGCACTGGGAAAATTAAAATTTTTAAAACGGCATTTGGTTGATCTTTAAATTGCGCAACTTTACCCCAATTTAAACTATCTCGTATCTCTTATGGTTTCTGAGATCCCAATGGTGAGGGTCGAATTAGAATTACCCTGTATAGTACAGGGTGATTGATTGAATTTTGACCACCCCCTTAACTTCAATAATTTTGATTTTAGCAAAAAACGTTAAATACAAAACTAGTAGATATTTAGGTCTACTTTATTCTTAGATAAACAGTTATTATACAGGGTGTCCCAAATTTGAGTAACAAACCAAACTTATGTTTTTTTAAATACAATGACCAACTTTTTATCCGATATTTGAATTCTACGTCAAATTCTAGGCCTAATTGATGTAAAATGTTTGTATAGATATTGAACTGTTTCTGCAGCAGCGCCTTTGATTGATTGAATTTTGACCACCCCCTTAACTTCTTTATTTTTGATTTTAGTTAAAAAACTAGTTGTAACAACTTAATTGTAGATATTTAAGTCTACTTTACTCTTAGATAAACAATTTTTATACAAGGTGTCCCAAATTTGAGTAACCAAATTAACCCTTAATCACATAGTCGAGGCAATATTGTTAATATACAATAAGTATAACAGATGCTGCTGCGGAAAAAGTTGAATTTTTATAGAGACATTTTACATCAATTAGGCCTAGAATTTGACGTAAAATTCAAATATCGGATAAAAAGTTAGTCATTGTATTTAAAAAAACATAAGTTTGGTTCGTTACTCAGATTTGGGACACCCTGTATAATAACTGTTTAGCTAAGAATAAAGTAGACCTAAATATCTACTAGTTTTGTATTTAACGTTTTTTGCTAAAATCAAAATTATGGAAGTTAAGGGGGTGGTCAAAATTCAATCAATCACCCTGTACATATTTCAAAAATGCTTTGTTAAAGAAATACAGGGTGTTTGGAAGAAAATCATTTATTTCTTCAGTATCGGTAACTGTTTACAAGCAAATTGTATTTTTATTTTCAGAAAAAACATCTCACGTTCATAATGCACATTGATAGAGAAATTGGTATGTTTTTTCTAATAAATCAGTAAAATGTGAATTTGTTATTTTCTCGAAAACTGTGACAGGCACAGAAAAAACTAAAGAGGCCTCGAAAGAGGCAAAAAAGTTTCTAAATTATTAGGAAATTTTAACCTTTTATAAAAAAATCATTGGGGCACCAGAAAAAAGTTTGTGGAAGGAGAAAGGAGGCCTTCAACAATAACACAAAACTAACACTCAAGTATATCATTAATTTCATAACAAAGCATTTTTGAAATGTGGTCTATACAGGGTGTTACAAATTTGATGCAAAAGCATTGCTATCTCAGAAACTATAGTTGATAGAGCTTTAGTTAAATGAAGGCAAAGTTGCGCATTTTATTGCTAAATAATTTGGTAAAAAAAATTCAAAAATGTTTTATTTCTTCCGGAGATATCCGACAAAAGCCGAAAAAGTCAAATTTCTATTTTAGTTTTTTACTACTTTATTATTGATTATTTTGGAAAATCAATGGCACCTTCTGGAGACACTTTTTTATGCTCTTTAAGAAAATAGTTTTAGTTTTTAGCTCCGACGTTTCGATTTTTAGATACCATCATCAACTTCAATTTTTCAAATAGGGACCTGAACTTTTTATTTCGTTTTTTAGTAGCTGACAGACCTCCTGAAACTAATGATGTGTCACACTTGTCAAAAAATTATACCTTGTGTACTTAAGTACCTGTTTTTTTTTTTGTTAATATGCATTTGGAATTCATATGTTGTCATAATGAGTAGATAATTTAGTTTGACATGATTTAAGAATTAGGTTTTGCTCTTTTTAACACTAAAAATAAACTTCAAGCGGTTTCATCACAACTCAACCTCAAATTCAAACATGTGATTATCTGAAAAATAAATAATTAACCAAAAACATATTTTTTTTAATTAATAAAAAGTACTATAAGAAACTCTTTCTTTTTTTTCAAAGGAGCAATGAACCTAATTATTAAATTATATCACACTAAATTATCTACTCATTATGACAACATATCAATTTAAATTGCTTAATTTATTTAAAAAACTTAGTACATAATACACCAGGCATATTGTGTGACAGTATAAGGTGCCATTGATTTTCCAAAACTTTCTGTTGAAGTAATAAAAAAAATTTTAATTTTTTTTACCAAATTATTTAGCAATAAAATGTGCAACTTTCTCTCCATTTAACTAAAGCTCTATCAACTATACTTTCTGAGATAGCAATGCTAATGCATCGATTTGTAACACCCTGTATAAATAAACTGGCATTATTTTTCGATGTAGAATCGATTTTTAAATAATTTTTACAATCATTAAAAAACACCCTGCATAATACATATTAACTCAATGTTGAACATTTCGGTTTACTAAAGTGTATAATGATGATTATTGTGTTAAATGTAAAACAATAATAAAGTGATGATGTATATGAATGATGAATTTGTGCAAGACATTAAAATAGAATTAAGCTAAACTAATTTAGTACTAAAGGCCGTTTTAGACTTCGAAAGTTTTTGAGGAAAGCGGCAATAAACTTGCCAACGCATGCGCAGTACGGTCACAGCTGATCGATTTTGGCAAGTTTCTTGCGCTTGCCGGGAGATCGGTTCTGCTCGATTTTTCTTTCAACTTGCCGGAAAGTTTCGTAACTTTTCTAGTGATTTTTGAGGTACCATCTTGGCACAAAATCCACTAGTGTTGAGCGGTTGATGTATTATTGGGCTTCAGCAGACTTTAGATTCCACAAATAAACAAGAAACAATTCATAACAATTGACATTGATGACAGTATTGACAGTCAGGAATTTCAGGAGGAAGGCAAGGGGTTATTTTTTTCTGTAAGTTGGTAACTAAAAGTTACTTTCTGAAATGACAATAAACTTTCTTACTGTAATGCAAACCATCAATAAACTTGCTGAAAAGTTTATTTTTGCAAGAAAGTTGCAGCAACAAAATTGCACTAAAACTTGCGAAGTGTAAAACGGCCTTAAGAAACATCAACATGTGTAATGGCATCTGGACATTTATGCAACTGAATTTTCTAGTACGTTTAGTTGGTCAACTTTTAACTTTCTTAACTTAATATTAATTATTATTATTATTTGCTTATAGCACATAGCCAGAATAGGATTTGGACAAATGACAAATGTCAATTACATCTTATCTTGATTGATGTTTTCTTCCTTTGTCAGATTTTTCTGCCAAAAGGCTCTGTGGGCCTAATGCCTGTTTCCCTGACACTTCCAAGGCAAATTCAAGTAGGTACAACTAGGTAAGTTGAAGCTTGAATGTGACAGATCCAATGCAAAATAACTAACTATGCAAAAACAGTCTAAACTAAACTTATCTATGATGTCCTTATACTCTACTTAGCCAAAGTTAGGAAAACTGACATAAGTGAATTGGGCAAATAACAAAACACAAAACAAAAACTGTAATCAAACAGTTAAGCAAAAGGTAAAAAAATAACCTTTTATCTATGAAAACAAATTAGTACAACAAAAGTACAAATGTACCTATCAATGAACTACCAAATGATATGATTACAAGCTAATATAAAGCTTGTTAAACAAAAAATTATGATTCAAAAAATGATTTGTATTACCTATAAAAAGAATTTAGCTAAACAAAATGCCTGGAAAACTATTTCCGAGATCTTAGACAGTAAGGAGGACAACTTTGTTAGAAATTGTTCTGAACAATTTGACAATGCCGATAAACAAAATAACTTGGTGAGGCACATGCATACAGGGTGTTACAAATTTGAGGCATTAGCGTTGCTATCTCAGAAACTATAGTTGATAGAGCTTTGGTTAAATGGAGGCAAAGTTGCGAATTTTATTGCTAAATAATTTGGTAAAAAAAAATCAAAACATTTTCATTACTTTCGGAGATATCCGACCAAAACCGAATAAGTCAAATTTCTATTTTATTTTTTTACCACTTTATTAGCGATTATTTTGTAAAATCAATAGCACCTTGTGGAGGCACTTTTTTATGCTCTTCAAGAAAACAGCTTTAGTTTTCAGCTCCGACGTTTTGTTTTTTAGATACCATCATCAACTTCAATTTTTCAAATACCGACCTAAACTTTTTATTTCGTTTTTTAGTAGCTACAGACCTTCTGAAATGATGTGTCACATTTGTCAAAAAAGTATACCTTGTGTACTTAAGTACCTGTTTTTTTTTTTTTTTGTGTGTATTATGTACTTGGTAATTAAAGTTTTTTAAATAAATTAAGCAATTGAAATTGATATGTTAATCAGTAGATAATTTAGTTTGATATAATTTAATAATTAGGTTCGTTGCGAAAGAAACGAAGAGAAAGAGATAGAGAAATTTATTTAAAAAAAAATTGTTTTTGGTGAATTATTTATTTTTCAGATACTCACATGTTTGAATTCAAGGTTGAGTTTTGATGAAACAGCTTAAACTTTATTTTTAGTGTTAAAAAAAGCAAAACCTAAATCTTAAGTCATAACAATCTAAATTATCTACTCATTATGAAAACATATGAATTACAAATGCATTAAAAAAAAAAAAAACAAGTACCTTTGCCTCCATTTAACCAAAGCTCTAGCAAACACCCTGTATATTTTTGGGTCTGGTGCGATATAGGTAAGTTTATGTCATATTGTTTATTTAACTTAGTTCTACCCAAAAATGGGTGGTTGGAGCTGTTTGTTGGGAAAAGAATAGTAAAAAAACACCTTTGAAAGTGGTCAGGTTACACCAAGTACATGAAGGGTTTAATAGTTAAATAACTTAAAAATTTGTAAATTAAATAAGTATTTCTAGTTTTTACATGCAAAGTAACCTTTTACTATCTATAATTACAGTTGACAATGTTAACCTTAGTGTCAGATTAGTACAAGGGGCAATGTTTATTTTTTGTAAATGTATTGAAAAAGATGCATGGTAACCTAGTGCTAACCATAGTGGCCGATTCATATATGTAGCAATAATTATTAAGATCTCAAAAAGAGAAAAAATATGGAAACTTCCATTTTAAGAAATTAAAAATCAATTTTTAGAATGACTTTACTAATTTTGAACAGAAAAACAGTTCTGTTTGACAACATTGCTAGGGTTCTTAGGCACCAAACAAAATGTTCAACAATCAGGCTGGTGGTGCTGGTACCGATCAAAAACAAGTCATTTATGTTTAGTATGGAGAATGCCATAGGAGTTTTTCCTGTGTGAAAGTGATTCATCCACCCTTATTTTGGTAAAAGTAAGTTAAATAAACAATCTGACATGGATTTCATCAACAAAGAACTAAAAATGGTGGCATCTAAATTGCACCAGAACCATATTCAAAGAAGTTGTGCTTTCTCATCCAGATGAAAAATGGGGAAGTATTCAGCATATAGGGGATAAAATTCTGTAAGATTTGTTGTAGTAATGTAGCCATGTTTATTGCCACTGTAATCTTGTAATCTTACCTCGGCTAGCAGCCCTTGTATCCATTATGCTTATGCACATCAAAAAATATACATTTTCTTAATTAGATTATTGTAGATATGTTCTATATGTTTGTTGAGACGAGTTACTCATTTTTTTCTTTGTTTATTGGGTCTTCTGTCTCACACAAAAAAGGTTTGTTGGGAAAATAGAATTTCGCACTAGATTATTGTAATATACCTAAATTAAAAAAACTACTAATTATTTTAAGCTGCATGCTGCAAGGCAATTTTTTGACATAACCACACAAAGACAACAAAAGCTAAAGCATAGTGACTAGTGACAGCTGACAAGTCGGAATTGTAAGGCGTATTTTGACGGCAATATTAACCTGAGTTTTAAGTCGTAGTAATAGAGGCCGTCTTTTTTCTTCAGAATGAGGTGAAATGAGACAGGAGAAACACTCCAGTAAACACTGACGCCAAAATACGTCTTTAGTTGACATCGCAAATCGCAACACAACAGAAATGACAGATCGAAGATAATCAGCCGAGTTTGTTTCCTCACAGCGATACGCTGCGTGACGTCACAGTGGGTGCTCGGGTGCACAATATTTGTTCTTGTTTATGTTTATATAGCAAAATACATAATATATTAGCTACTACTACAAATTACTTTACATAAGTTAACTTTACTTAAGTATAATACCCATCCAAATTAAATAAATCCACAAAAAACAACTATAATTAAATGATTTATCTATGTACATTTAAATAATAATCTCTTAAAGATTTTTAAAATATCCTTAGAACGTATTATATATTTATTCATTTAGAACCTGGTTATTACACTCAAAACAGCATATTATATTACAATATATTATACACAAATGAACAACGAGGTCTCCAAACAATCTTTCAAATTCATACTTTACTAATTAAATAATTACATAATCCAGATTTAAACTCACGCAAATTACTTGACAATTTAACAACATTTGGAAGTGAGTTGTACATTTGTAAGCCCTCATAGAACAATGATTTCTGCAACAAGGTTGATCGAACGGTTTCAATATTATAATTCGTCCCTGATCTTATATTGTATTATTGCTAGCTTGCAATAAAAGACAAAGCACATTTCTAACTAAACAGGCTTTATTATGAACAACTAAACATCCTCCATCTAACTTCCCAGTCCAGCCACTCCCGCGTATCCGGCATCCCGCTGACATGACAACTGTCACTAGTGACATGAGTCACTAGTAGGAATGTGTGCTGAACTAACAACATATAATACATCCTTCCACTTTAAAATAAAACTAACACTAACTACAACAGAAAACCAACTTATAGATTTAAACGTGAAGGAGCCTTAATATGGCGACCACTTCTAGTTACTACTTTAGAATACGTGGTATTCACTGGACTAGATGTTGACTGAAAATGGTTAATATTATCACTAAGATTACAATGGCTTAATGATGTACTTGCTGACACAACCTCTTCATCCAATGAAGTGTTTCTAGGATGGCTCCTAACAGCAATACTGGGGGACAGATCATCACCATTCAAAAGATCATAGCCAGGCTTACATTCATTTCTAGACTCTCTTAGATCAAACCTGTTTCGTCTTACAGTATTACCTGAGCCATCCTTTACAATGTAAGAATGAGGGGATGAATGATCATCTAGCACCTGAGCAGGTTCCCACCACTTATTGACATGATTATATACGTTAATGTTCTGGCCCTGTTTTAACACAGTTGCCTTCCTGGCTGTCTTATTATAATATGTTTTATTGATATCTGACCTATGCTGTAAGCTATTGCCTACCTCACTATATAAAGATGGCTTCAGTAAGTCAGCTGAAATAGGCACTTTAGTTTTGCAAATTCGGCTCATTAAAAGCTGCCCAGGAGAATAATTAATAAACTTCAAAGGGGTATTTCTATATTGAAGCAAAGCATCAAAAATATCCTTACCTTTCTCTACACTTTTTTTAAGAAGCAACTTTGCTATGCCAACTGCCTTTTCCGCTAACCCATTAGATTTTGGGTAGTTGGGAGAACGAGTAACAATTTCAAAATTCCAGTCTTTAGCAAATTCTTGCATGGTCATACTATTAAAGGGAATATTATCACATATCACTAAATCAGGGCATCCAAATTTTGCAATTCATTTCATTTTGAAGAGCTTTTGACTGGGTCTTGCTAGACTCCACAGCCCTACAGAAATTTAAGGCCTTTTGGAGAGATAACTCAGGCTCTCTCAAAAGCCTTTCGGTACATTGGTGATCTATAGTTTGATCCATTTTGCCGTAGTCTCGTTAATTTCGTAATTCCGTATCCGATGCCGACAAATCTGCTTAGGAGCTGAGCGTGGTATAAATGTGAGCTAAGATGGGGCAAACCAAGTCAAAAAATACCAAGCAAGAAGTAACGGAAAATGGCGTAGTTAACTCCAATTTTATAGAACAAGAAGCTGAGTACAACATCACTAAAGACGTCAAAGTGGTTCTGTATCTTATTTTCGCTATGTTGGCAATGCTCTTATTGTGGAGAATTATTCGGGCTGTCAAGAAAAATATGAAGAAGCAGATCCAGCAGTCTCTTTAGCATCTATAAGAGAAACGTAATGTTGAGTAAGTAAACGTAAGAGCTGTTCCGGTAAGCGTGTGCGCGACGTGCGCGTATGTACAGTGATAGTGATGTGCTGTTTATTGTGCACAAACTCAACAAACTCAAGTGTCTTCAGTGTTAAGTTCTTGTGTGAAACTGTGCAAAAGAAAAGTAAGCAATAATTAGTCGTAGTAAATAGTTTAAACTGGGTTTTATAATGAAACTTTTAAGTTGATTTCAATTCAGGCGTTTAAAAATTTTATTATAGGTATTATTGTCTATATGACTATTCTGTAGTTACTGTCTTTAAACTGCAGTATTTGGATCAATTTTATTATTTTTGATAAATGACTAGTAAAGGATTAACAGAAGTTAAGAAAATTTACGAAACTGCAAAAAGCTTTTCAAGTAATATCAATAAAGAATCTACCGAGAGCCGCGGAAATTTAGACAGAGTAAATAAATTACTTGTATAGATAGGTTTAATCGAAAAAGAGTTAAGCAACTTTAAAACTCAAGTTTTAAAAGATAGTCAGAGCCCAGAGGAATTATTGGCAGCAGCAGCGCCCTATATAAAAGAAACTGAAAAACTAAATTTTAATTCCAGACAAACACTGCTAGAACGTTTAAAAAGTATCGTTGAAATATCAAAAATGTCGACAAACACCGTAGAATTTTTTGGTTTGGCTAGTAAATTAGTTCCAAGTCAATTCGATGGTAACTCCGAAAATTTACAGTCATTTTTAGATGCATTAACTTTACTTAAAAGCAACTGCGAAAATCAACTTGCTAACGCTGTAGCTTTGGGAAACGCGCAAAACAGCGACCGGCCGGGAAACGCGCAAGAGGTCTAATCGTCAAGAGGTATAATCGAAACCGAACGCAACCGAACGTAGTCGGATGACGTCTTTGGTTGGATTGCACCAATTTAGAAAATTTGGAAGTAAACAAACTAATAATATAGAATACATTATTATGCAAGAAAAACATTAGAAATTGAGATGTTGAGAACAAGACAGTATTTATTTGATTACTATATGTGATCAGTCACTGGGTTAGCATAGGTTCACCTAGCATTTTTTTTAATTTTAGTTAAAAAATAACCATTGCGATGTAACCACTTTACTGATACTTTATGTAATCGGCCACTGGGTTAGCATAGGTTCACATGAGCATTTTTTTAGTTATTACATTTAAAAAATAACACCTATCTTAAATACGATATGAAATTACTTTGGTGCGGGCAGTCATAAACTAGTCTACCGGGGCATCGACGAGTGTGCCCGATGTCGATTATACCAGCTGACGAGTGTGCCCAATGACGCCGTCCCGACCGGCCAGAAGAGATGGGCTCAAAACAGCGACCGGCCAACACAGCGACCGGTCAGAACACAGTATATAAATAGTCTAACCAGTAGGATCACTTCTTTGATCTGTCGCAAAAGCCGGCTTTTTTTGCGGCCGGTCGTAAATCACTTTACTTTACGAATACGAGGGTCGCTCAGGCAAACTTACAAAGTTTTCGCTGGGAAGTATTATACGGGGGTATTACAAAAAGAAATCTACAAGCGAATCAGCATTTATTTTATTTTTTTAATTTTTTTATTTATTGTATAATAATATACTATTCTCTGTCTGATTGTGATCGAGCTAATAAATTATTCTGTATTTACAAATTTTTCAGTATTTTTAATTTTGGATTTTCTTTATTACATGATTGATATCTAATTTCCCTGTTCGCATATTTTAAGGTATAAAAAATTCTTACTCTAGTATATAAAGCTACCAAATACTTATAATTAAATTCGCGGCATGGATGTGCCAACACTACTTTAGAAAATATTGTTGTTAGATTATATCCCGTATTTTCTTTTGCGCACATTGAATTAAAATTTAAAACAAAAAGGTCTTCCAGTGAACACACATATTCTACAAAACTTTTAGGTGGCACAATTAGGCCGCCAAATGGCTTCGTACTGTTCTTGTAAGCTTTTAGTTCACAAAACACAGTAGATTTATCAGTGCCAAACGTATTGCAATAATTTAAACAAATACTACAAGAATGTCTTAACAAGCATTTGCGCAATAAATATCCACTAACATAAACTAAGCTATTTCCATCTACAGTAAGTAAATTTCTATAATCATTAGTTTCAACTTTTAATATTTGCTTATTTCCTTCTTTTTTTTCAAAATATACAATTTTTTGAATAAAATCGGGTGTTATAGTGAGTAAAATGTCATTTATATCTTGCAAGCAATTGCTACCTTCACTTTGTTCAAAAGATTTCAATACAAGCAGGCTTTTAAATGCCCTGCCAAATTGAATAGGCGTAGGATTTTTGGCATTTCCGCAAGCGTTTCTGATTTGTCCGAAATAATTTTCGAGGCAATCCTGATTTAAGTTGCGAGTTAATAAAAACTTGTAGCCTTTGCTGTGCAATACGTCCCATAGTTTTAATGTGGAGGAAATAGTAATTCTCCAACCATAAATAAATTTTAATCTATTGGTAATATTTTTTTTATTTCTATCGGTAACTTTTAAATTTAAAAATAACGTGTCCATTTTATTCAAAACGTCGATTTGAGTTGAAGTTCCCATAAAAGCATGACAATTTTCTAAATTACTTGAATTTAATATATCAAATAGTTGATTCATACTTTCTATAAAGTTGGCTGTTGCTAGGGCTTCTGAGGAAATTTGCCCAAAATCGATATAAGTATGAAGAGCAACCGCAACAGAATGGCTAAAAATTTGAGATGCTAACTTTACTTTCATTTTTTTAAAACTTGTGGGAAATATATGGTCATCGCACAGCTTTGGTGCTAATCTAAATTGTTTTGTTTTATCCATATTATATAAGGCTTCTACATAAGACTTGCTTGTGTTTCCATCATTTAAATTGAAACTATAAGAAAAAAAGTTGTTTCGCGTTGATTTTAATAAATGAGGCACATCGAATATATAAAATATAATTTCATTGTCGATGAAGAAATAAGGTTTATCTGGAGTTAGTTTAAAATTACTTTTGACTAATCTATAAAAATTGGCTCCTTGGTCAGAGGTAATTGCCAAAACTTTAAGCCCTATGTTTCTCAGTTTACGGATTGTCTCAATGATTATTTCTTTCAAATCATCCACGCCGGTAGAATTTCTAGTAAAAAAATATCCTATCGGTTGTTTCCAGTTATGTGAAATACCTTTTACCATAAGTACTAAAGCACTTGTAGCAATACAGGTAGAACGCTTGTTGTGGAGTTCCTCAAACCCTGTGATAATATCTCTGGATATATTATAAAACAAATTAGATTTTAGTGACATCTCGTCTATTGTTAAAATACAGTCCCTTGATTTTTCAGGCATCACTGAAGCTTTCAGGTCTATAATTTTGAAGATGAAATCATTGAGCCCCGGATATATTTTCCATTTTTGAGTAATCCTACGCAGAGTAACCTTTGACGGAAGTCTTATTACTTTTGAAAGCTTACGATATGCTTTAGGACCTAACAAATATAATGTTAATGAAAACTGTTTAAAGTCGTCGGAATATCTGCTTCCTTTAGGTGCTTTGTTTACAAGGAGTAACTGCTGTTTAATGAACATAGCAGTTTGGGAAGGGCAATTTTCTTCTAAATAACGTACTACATCCGCAAGTTGAATATTTGTGGGTATTTGTTTTCTGTAATTCTTCAACTCCGACAATTGCTTTTTCAGTTTTCGTTTTCTAGGAGTACTTTCCGATAATACCAACGACGTTTGACACGAGGCATCTGATATTAAATAACAAATTTAATCATGTTCCTATTATTAATATATATAAACCGCCATACCTTGGAATGTTTTATGGTCAAATTTGGGTTGCTTAGACACTTGAGATTGTTCAATGCCACTTGAACTGTCAACTAAAAATTATTAAAAAAGAATCAATTTATTTTTAGGTAAAAAATATATTTTTTTAATTGACTACCTTGCAGATCACTTTGCGTAGAGGATTTTGTTTTGATCATTTCTAGCCTGGGAATATCTGATTCCGATATAATACGAAAATCAGTTGGAATTGCAGTCCTTAGTAACCGTTTTCCAGAGGAGGTAAAGCAGCTATCATCAAAATGATTACTGCATATTCTTATTCTTTTGTACGCCTCTTCTCCTGTTAAACTCGCATATTTATGATTTGCAACAAAGCCTAAAACGTCTTTCCATTTTTGGCATCTAAAACAGTAGTTAAATGATAGTTTATTAGATATTTATCGTTACACTTTTAACCAATAATTTAGTAAATAAAAACTAAAAATATATTATTCTATACCTTATAGGATCCTTAGGGCACCGGAAAAAAGGTACATTGTCGAGATAATTGACACAACAATTATCTACCGAACAATAATACCCATTGGAAGCCATTATTAAGTTCATTAAAAAAGTCCAAAGAAAATAAACGCACAAATATCGTTAACAAACGAAACTTCACCCGTCTTTATCCCACAACGTTCAACTAGTCACTGCTAATATTAGATTCTAGCTTGGCTAGTCGACTTTAGGCGGGACGCGAGGTGAGGTAAATTTTACGATTTTCGGAGAGTGATCCTACTGGTTAGACTATTTATATACTGTGGTCAGAACAGCGACATGAGAGATCGGGATGAGCGTAAGGGCGACTTCGGCAATCTTCGGTTTTACTGGTGGAGGGGGAAATGGCAAATGATCATCATCGGTTTTCGTTCCTATTCTAACCTCACATAACTAATAAAATATAGTTTGGTTGGAAATTTCTTGTCTTTGATTATTTTAATATTGTAATAACAAATACTGCAAAATACATTTTCAGGTCTCAAACTAGCTGTGGTGTTGGCCTGTTGGTGTGACTTTCTGGTTCTAGACGGGAAAAAGACGCAGACATAATTTAAAACTTTGAAAATGTTTGATTAATGACTTCAACAATTAATTACAAGTATACTATTTGTAATTACTTTTAGCTGGTATGGGCTTTTAATGGCTTAATTTAGGAAGCCGTTAAGTAGTGATGTGAGTTATGTTATTGTTGAATAATAATATTAAATCATTTCAAAATAAATAGGTATTACCTTAACTTGTGTTGAACTGATTATGTTTACAGGATAAAGGAATTCTCAAAAGGCTCAGAAGATTTGGTCTTTTGCAACAATAAGAAAAAACCAGAGCAAGCACTAATGTTACAGCCGGTAAGTTTTGCTAGAATTTATTTTAATTAAATACTTATTTATTTTTGTATTGTTTAGGTTGACAGTGCACTTCTGAAACTTCACCCAATGTGGAGAGTCTTGGAAAGTGGTTTTTTTAAGACAACATTAAGTATGAAGTGTAATAACCAGTGTTTGAATTGTATTATTTAAATAATAATTGTCATACAGCTAGATATCTATTTCAACTTAACTAGCTGTTACTCTTTGTTTTTATTGTTATTTGTAATTACCTACCTATCATTATTTTTAGACAAATCTGTAAAGGTAGTGTAGAAGCAGCTTTAATATAAGACAAATTTTGGTGATAAAATTTAAATAGAATAACTCCAATGCCTGTCTTATTGTGAAGTCAGCGTAACACTGTATGACCAAAATATGTGTACTATATATGTATAGTCAAAAGATAAATACTGAAATAAAATACCATTAATCAATATACCTATGTTTGTATATTATTATTTGGACTATTCCAAGAGCAACAACAAACTAGTAGAAAGATAGATGACAAAACTAAATAAAAACATTAAAATAAAAAATAAACATACTACATTTTAATTATTCATTACATTTAAATCAGTTTCAAGTCTCTAAACTAATAAGTTTGTATTAAAAAATACATACCTATTTTGTTTGAACAAAATATGACTTTGAGCATGGTTATAAAGCTAGTCTATTCTAATGAACAATATGTTTTATTTCAATAATCATTAGCCACACTTGAAAGTCAAACTGTCTTATTTGAATAGCAATTCTGCTATATCTGTAATACCTATATGTAGGTAAGGATTACACAATGTAAAAAAATATTTTTTTTATTGACTTGACTTTTTTTTGGGAACAATAGTCTTATGTATTGTTGTAAATTCAATGCAAGTAGCGCTAAGTTGTAATTGCTTTTTTAAGAATTATTACTTTTCAGTAAAAAATATGTAAACATGAATAAAAAAAGACAATTAAGAATGAAATAACTAAATAATAATGAAAGAAATTGTAAAATTCCGCAGGGATTTTTGATTACATCATTCAATGTATTTACAGTTTGTGTTGTGTATAATGTGTATATGTATTTACAGTGTTTTCCAAAAGCGCCATCTGTGTGCGGCGAGTTGAGTAAGTTGTATTATATGATGTATATGAAAACATGAAGCGTTATTTTTATAGACACTTGACAAGTTAAAGACAAAACAAAGAAAAGGAGAGAGGGAAAATAGTGATGAGTTGATGAGTAAAATAATAATGTAGTATTTTCTGCGTCTGCGCGTAAAATGTCTCTACTTAATTTCTCTGATTTAATTATGCCAAATAAATGGTCCACATTTTCGTTTCAAATGGCGCTACGATCTCAACTTGAAACGCCAATTTAGAGCAAAAAATAGTTTTATTTTATTATGTGACACTTAAAGGGTGGTCCAAATTGATTGTAGAATACTTGAAGGGTAGAAAGTACATAAAAAATAAACGCCAAAGTGTCATATAAACAATGGTTGAAAAATGCCCCCTTTCGGAGCTAACGGGCCCTAAGTATATGCCCTAAGAAAAAAATACTTTTATCTTAATTAATGAACTAAAATAAAACTCATATGAAATTTGGCATGCTTGTTCATCATTTATTTGAAGTAATCATTTGGCGTTTTTTTTTCAATTTTTTTAAATAATCTGGACAAGTATTTTTTTTTTCATTATGGATTAGCGTATAAAAATGACGGTATTTGAAAAACTATGCAAAATGAAAACAAATGTTCAGACAAACTTTTATTAGGAAAAAGTATGGGCTACTACATGTGTCTCATCATAACGATCTAAAATTACAGCTTAAAGAAATTTAAAGCTGTCAAACTTTTTGAACAGCACCCGTATTTGTCCACATTATTTTAAAAAACTAACAAAAATTTTAATTTTTAAAACTAAAAAAAATTCAAAATGACTACTTCAAAATGGGGAACATGCATGCCAAATGTCACTTAAGAAACTTTTTTCGTCTAGGAATAAAAAATAAAAAAACGTTTTGTGGCTCGCCTTTAAGGTGCTCTAACTCCGCGAGAGGGCACTTTTTGACTACAGTTTATATGACACTTTGGAGTTTATTTTTAATATACTTTTCACTCTTGAATTACAATCAATTTGAAGCACTGTGTATATTTACAAAAAAGGTTTTTTAAACCTATATGGATATATGGGTTATCTTGAAACCATTTGACATTTTATTTGACATAATATATTGACACTTTATTCTGCTAACGATTTCAAGTATGTTTCATGAATAATAACTATATAATATTCTATTTTTATTCATAATATGTATATCTACCTGCAACGGTTTTCGAGATATTGACGTATAAAAAATGACAATTTGGAATATCGCAGCTCCTAAGCAGAGCTCCTGAGTTAGAACAAAATGGCTTGCATGTTCCTATCTTAACTATTTCTGGTGTATACTGAAGGTCATACTGCAAAATTTGACAAATGTCAATTTTCATAAAAGTAAGATAGAAACATATGCAAGCCGTTTTGTGCTAATATCAACCGTTTACCTGCTACGGCCTTCCAAATACTAAAAATTTCAATTTTTAATGGTAAATATGTCTAAAACGACAAAATGTACGACAAATAAACTTTTTTGAAGAAAAATTATCGAGACCAAGTAGCAGAATCGGTTTTAGGAAGAAAAATTATGGTATCTTTTGCTTTATGTGACGGAGTATGAAACTTTGAATGCCTAGCGTAGCAAAACTGTGAATTAATAGTTAATAGTACAGTAGCGACTATTTTTTTTATGCCCTACTTGCCAAAGTATAAGACGGCAGAAGAGTGACTATTATTAATTACATTACGTTCACGAAACGGCCACTATAAAGTTATAAGCTTAAAAATAAAAATATATGTATTTGCTACGTCATGACGTTGTATACTCCGGTTTATACCGGCAACCGGCAATAAAAACAATGTACTAATTTCTTGCATGCTTGCATCCTTGTTTTTTAATTCTTCTTCTCTCGAATCTAATAGCATTTTCTATTGGTGATCGTTTAGAGTATTTCCGTCCTGCTCTATACAATTTCATTAAAACAATGCAGCACAATACGAGTTTCGCTATAAACATATCAATAGAAAACGTCATCAATTTTAAAAATGATTGAATTCATAACACTAAATCAATTATTAGAAAACTATGGGACAATTTTTAATACAAAAATCACTAATGGCAGCAAACTTTTTTTTCCTGATACCTGAAATCTTATTTTTCTATTGTTAGTTGATTTGGTTATGAATGCATATTCCCTTTTAAGGTAACATTTCCGGAAATAACTAACTTCAGGATTTTCGCGCCAAGCATCCAGCAGGAGTAGGAGAAAAAAGACCCACCTGCAGTTTGAAGTAACCGATAGATCATTTCTTTCCGAATTGTCGAGCTTTATAGATGTGATAGATTTTTTATCCATTAGCATCCAAGCCACATTTTGTTGAAAGAAATTTTTTGCCCAACGATTTCGATCTGAAAGCTATTCCAAATGATTTGCGATTATTATTTTTTTACTATTTAGTTGATTTTATTTTTATTTGTTAATAATTTGTTGTCTAGATTTTTTTCAGTTAGATTCAGGAATCCCCGAGAGCCATGGAACCAGCAAGGCGGAACCGACCAAGGTTTTGCCATAACGGCTACTTCTACAAATTACGAGCAAATCGTAATGGTAATCGGTGAGTACTCAAATATTGGTTCAGAATCATAGAACCCCCACAAACTATTATTAAATTAACCATTGTTTTCTTTGTATAGGTACTACACCTGTAGCCAATACCCTCACACTGGATGCTCAGCTTCAGGAAAACTACAAGGCGAAGGAGAATTCCAGGACATCAATCCCCACCCCAACCATCCAAGAGTCGAGCAGCAGCAGCCCAACTTTTGAGGACTCAGCTAAGAAATGCCTGTACTGTGGAGAGAGGAAACCTCAATAACATTTATGATAGAATTGCCTTAAAGTAGGTGTACATAAAATATATTTTTTCTAATTTTGGCATATAAAGTGACACTTTTCAAAACTGATTAGAGTGACAAAACGTTTTACTTTATGTAACTAGTTATGAAAAGTTCATTTCATCACTCCCTGTTTTTATGCATTTCCGTAGAAACATATGGGCGACATCCATCATAACATGTCGTTGTCACTGTTTATACAAGGTGCTATGAAAGTGAATATTTGTGTTAAATCACTGTAAAAGATGGTTTTTACCGCTTTTTGGTCAAAATTAGAAAAAATTATGTATGTAACACGTTTCGAAAATGTCTTATTGTGTGAAAATCGATCTTTTCGTAACTGGTTACATAAATAGCTATTTAATTATAAAAATAGCTTATATTTTTAATACATATTATAAATAAAGAAAAAAAAAATAGTAATAATCTGATTTTTCTTGCAGCAATGTCGAAGGAGCTGAATTGGTTACATTCAACTCCATCAGACGTTCAATGAGGAGATGGCGGCAGATTAACACACCACACATTCCCCAAACGCTAGCGGAGTTGTCCCAGATTTTGAATACAGGTGAGTGGCCCAGATACAGCAACTGTGCTAGTGGTTTGTTTTTTTCAGGATCTGTGAATGCTGGAGACGCTGAAGCTATTATATTTGGAAACGCCGACTTTCTACAGAACTTCGTGGACTCCCAATACACCTTTATAGATGGCACCTTTAAAGCTGTACCGAGAAGACCAAGATTTTCCCAGATACTAACCATTTTTGGAACATGCATGGACCATGTAAGTTTCATTAAGTTTTTTAAATTGAATTGTGTTTAATAATAATATTACTAAAATATTACTCACCCTTGCTTGAAATGTGACATAACTCTTAAAATTTAAAAAAACAAAATTTTCTGTATGAAATCAAAAATTACTTAACAGCATTCTGGTAAAAATAATAAAATACAATTTTTTGTGACATTCTAAATGTTAATATCCCAACAAGACTGAATAATATTGTGATATCAATTTCATGGAATATACACTGTATTACAAGACTCACAGATAAGCACACTGGCATGTTATGTTGTCATTGTCATACAGAAAATTTCTGCTAGATATAAAATTTTTGGTTAAATATTTTATTTTTTTATGATTGATTTTATGGATTATGAACAACTTACCATGAATATGATTTGTGTCGTCTGTTTGTGCCATGTTCATTGTTTTATCAAATAGCAACAAAGCCAGTGGTGGTACAAATTCTTAGTCAAACAACTGTCTGCCACACCACATCAAGTAAATATAATATGTTACTTTATTGCTTATATTTTTCCTTTACAGTACAGTAAATGTAATGTATTAGCACTTTTTTACACAGTGCAAGGTAACTGATGAATTGAACTGATTCACTTTGACTATTCCATATTATAACCTTTAATAACTTATTGAACTTTTTTTATCACTTTGATAGATTTAAAACTAATTTAAAGATTAAACAAAAAAATAATATTAATTTTGATCTTGTGATCATAGAAAAGCAACTTTTAAATCCTTTAATTTCTGAAGTAAAATATAGGTCAAAGCACTTTCACCTATCACAACATCACTGCCACTAGTACCATATTCTATAGTATAATTATTATAGCTGGATACAAATTCACTATTTTAACAGTAAATTTGTCAATCGAAATTGGTGCATGTATGGTTTATAAATTAAATTAAATTTAAATCCAAAATTGAAAAACCTGTCCATGGGTCCAATGGGAGTAACATTTATTGACTCTGTTGACAGGGGACACATGACAGTACGGTACTGACGGCAGTGACGGCCACTACTTACTAGTGCTGTTTGGTTTTGGTTTTTGTATCTAACTAAACTATATGATTTTTATAGTATGGTGGTTTCAGGGTTTATAATATTAACAAATTTTATTCTCTATAGTCTATATTGTGATCTTGGAAACACAGCAACTACAGAGGAGTTAATTATGAAAAGTTTTAGAGGCTTCAGGCTTAACAAAAATGAATTTTTGACAAGCTCTGGATAAAAATTTAATTATACTGTATTATCTGATGGCCTAGTGTCTACTTCATAAACCTTTTATTATTGAGTATTTTCTGTTTTTTAAATAGGCATTTCCCTTGGTCCATGTATTCATGGCTAACCGGACCAGGACACTCTATGACGCAGTATTTGACTACATCGCGAGGACCTTTCCAACCTGCATCCGAGGGACTGTCGTTACGGACTATGAAGTGGGACTATACGAATCAGTGAAGGCAAGATATCCAGATGTGACTCTACAAGGTTGTTTTTTTCATTATTGCCAGGTATGCATAAATGGTGTTATTATTTGCTGTTTGTAGAAAAATTATGTTAAAAACACTGGTTATTTTATTTTTAAGGCTTTAATGCGCAAGGCAAAGGAACTAGGTGTAACCCGGCAAATTCAAGAGGAGGCAGCCCATAAAGTTTACCTGAGGAAGCACTACGCGTTGGCACTTCTACCTGCGGACAGGATTATAGATGCATTTAATTCGTTACAGGTTCTGTCCATATAACGGATATTGATAAAGAGCGATTAAGCTACTTACAATTTTATCTGTTATTAGGATCGGGAACGGGAACCAATTTTCGGCGAATTCAGGAACTACATTAGACGACAGTGGATTGGACGAGTCACCCCCCAACATTTCAGCGTTTACGGACAGAGGGATCGGACGAACAACGTGATGGAGGCTTACCAGAGGCGGCTAAACAGTAAGCTGGTGAGACATCCTGGTGTCTGGGACTTAATAGGTATTTTTGAATACAATGTTTTTCACATTTCGGGTATATATTCAGCATATTTTTGTAATTTAGAAATCCTAATCGATACTCAAGATATCGCCACTTTGGAGCTAGGTCAATTGGAGCGACATCCGCAAGTTTTCAGGGTTGCCAGGAAGAATGTAATTTTCGACGCACGGATAAGGCAGGAATTGGACAAATTGGCCGATGGACGTTTTACAACTGGAGATTTTTTGAGGCTAGTACCTTTAGTTATATTTTAAAAGGAATAAAAATATTAAAAAATGCACTGTTTAGGCAAGCGGTACACTTTGTCCAAGGCATGGAGGGACAGCTACAAATGTGGAATAACGTGGATGAAGCCGCTGACATCGAAGAAGCAGGACAGCAATTAGTGGATTTGTATCATCAATTATTTAATAACCCTATTCCTAATCAACTTCCGCTTCTTGTCCCTCTCCAACGCCCAAATGTCCCTCAAAACCATTACCAAATCCTAGATAATCCTCCGCCTCTTGTCCCTTTCCAACACCCAAATATCCCTCAAAACCGTTACCAAATCCTATATGATCCTCCGCCTCTTGTCCCTTTCCAACACCCAAATGTCCCTGAAAACCATTACCAAATCCTAGATAATCCTCCGCCTCTTGTCCCTTTCCAACACCCAAATGTCCCTCAAAACCGTTACCAAATCCTATATGATCCTCCGCCTCTTGTCCCTTTCCAACACCCAAATGTCCCTGAAAACCATTACCAAATCCTAGATAATCCTCCGCCTCTTGTCCCTTTCCAACACCCAAATGTCCCTCAAAACCATTACCAAATCCTAAATAATCCCCCTCCTCTTGCCCCCTTTTTAAATGAACCTCCCCCTCTAGCTCCTTTCCAACGGCCAAATCTCCCTCAAATCCTAAATAATCCCCCTCCCTTTGCCCCCTTTTTAAATGAACCTCCCCCTCTAGCTCCTTTCCAACGACCCGTCGTTCATCCTAATCCAGTTCCAGTTGAACCCATAATACTTAATCCCGATCCCGACCTAAATCCTGATGAACCTTCAAGATCCCCATCTCCTTTTTATCTCCCCGATTCACCCCGTCGCGAGCCTCTTCCTCCCGACCCAATTATTCCTCCACCCAGTCCTCCTCCTGAAATACTTAATCCCGATCCCGACCTAAATCCTGATGAACCTTTAAGATCCCCATCTCCTTTTTCTCTCTCCGATTCACCCCGTCGCGAGCCTCTTCCCCCCAACTTGAATAATCCTCCAAGTCCGATTCACAATTTTAATTTTCCAGAAATACCCGCCCAAATTGAAAGATTTTTCGTCGCCTTACGAGATGACGACGAACCGGATGAACTGCCTAGTGTTGACCCATGGGTTCCAGCCTTAGAAGCCACACCCTACGACGACGAGGATATGACTCCGGAACTACAGTGTAAGGTATGCCTATCTAATAGAATCCAGTATGTCATTGAGTGTGGTCATGCACTTTGCTCAATGTGTACTGCGATTTTATTCAATGCACAATCTCCACGATGCGCTGTGTGTCGAGGAGATTTGCATAGAGATAGGCAGCCCATTGCACTGTATTTGTAAGTAAGAAAATCTTTTTAGTTTTGTATTTTTGGTTAGGATTTTACTATTTATGTTTATCATTAATTCCTGGTAAATTTGATATATACATAAATTTTTGTAGTTTGGGTGGTTTCAAAAAATGTTTGTGTCCCCTATGTACAACAATTTTTAAATTGACGTACATAGGAATAAAGAGGAGCCAAAGTAGTGTAATACATATAATTATGCAGCTTATTTCTTATTATTTTGGCACTGTAATTATTAATATCATTTAAATATTTAGATTATATTTTCAAAATTTTGAACATCAAACATTCAACAGTTATTATGTATCACATTACTGGGTGAATAAATATATGATCATTTTGATCATATAGTGAGAAATTCGGACTTTTTGCCGTAAGGCATTTTTTTTTTCAATATGTTTTTGGATTTTTGGTTAGAATATTTATTTTTGTTTCTAATTATATTCCTTGGTTTATTTGACTTTGTAGTTGTAAATATGTTTTTGTTGTTTGGTTGCGGTTTCAATAAATAATACTTTGCATGTGTCCCCTATGTACAACGATTTTTAAATTGATGTACATAGGAATGAGCCAAAGTAGTGTAATACATATAGTTATCAGTCAGCTTTCTTATTATTTTGGCACTGTAATTATTAATATAATTTAAATATTTAGATTATATTTTCAAAATTTTTAACATCAAATATTCAACAGTTATTATGTATCACATTACTGGGTGAATAAATATATGATCATTTTGATCATATAGTGAGAAATTCGGACATTTTGCCGTAAGGCATTTTTTTTCAATATGTTTTTGGATTTTTGGTTAGAATATTTATTTTTGTTTCTAATTATATTCCTTGGTTTATTTGACTTTCTAGTTGTACATATGTTTTTGTTGTTTGGTTGCGGTTTCAATAAATAATACTTTGCATGTGTCCCCTATGTACAACGATTTTTAAATTGATGTACATAGGAATGAGCCAAAGTAGTGTAATACATATAGTTACCAGTCAGCTTTCTTATTATTTTGGCACTGTAATTATTAATATCATTTAAATATTTAGATTATATTTGCAAAATTTTTAACTTCAAATTTAAGTCAACTGTTATTATGTATCACATTACTGGGTGAATAAATATGATCATTTGATCATATAGTGAGAAATTCGGACATTATGCCGTAAGGCATATTTTTTTTCTTTGTTTTTTGTTTAATTTTTGTTAAATATTTAATACATTATATTATGTCATACATGTTTTATTTGTTTATTTGCTCATCCATTTTAATTAATTTTATAGTTTATTTGTATGTGATAATAAAGTATTTTATAATATTTTTAAATAATGTTTGAAATTTCTTGTAATATTTAAAAATTTTGTTTGATCAGTTGAGTCACTCACAGTAAAAATAACCCAAGTATAATAAAATAAATGAAAACAAGTATAATAAAATAATAATCCCTTCAACTTAAGTACCTGGACTGTTAACTGAAAAAGAAAGATTGATATCTACTTATTTGCATAGGTAAAAAAGTGATAGGGCTTACTTTAAATTGTTATTAAAAAGTAAATTAGATACTAGAAAAAAAAACAAAGTCCTGGCATTTTTCATCTAAATTAGTGGGTTCCTCTGACATACCTAACAATCATGTAATGGAAAATGTATAGTTCAATTGTATCTATATACATGAAAAATAAGTTAGCACCAAGAATATACCTCAAACAATGCCTTTTGAGAGGTTTGGAACACTTCAACAAGAAATCCTTTAAGATAGTTTTTCCTATGAGTGTGCCCCAGGATATGCATCAGTAATTATGTCTATAAAAATAACTTTAACGCCTTCCAAAATATGTTTATGTTATTTGGGTACAGCTTGTAGGTATATTAATTATGTATTTTTGGCCTAAAATATATCTACTAATATTCAAAATAATCGTTTTCTAGGTTTGCTCTCATAAATTTCCTAGTTATAGGTATATGTTTATAGTATCCCGTACTTATTTTGTAAAAATTACTAAAATGAGGCATTAGCCCATTTAGGACACAAAATTGCATAGTAAACCTTCCAGTCTACAATATTCGAATAGGTACTTGTTAAGAGCAAAAGTACGAAATCCACTCATACACATTTAAACTGGTTGACATAAGAGGTTAAACCGCACATATTAATTATCCCAATAAACAATTATATCACAATCAAAAATAGGCAAAAATCCAAATTATAAACATTATATTTGTTTTTGTTTACATTTATGTATGTCATGTCATACTGAAAAATGTGTGACCTATAACCTATAAAATTCATCTGTCGTCTGTGGTCTGTATAGCTAACCTCAACATCCTTCCTTCCTTCCTGAATCCCCTATCCAACTAGGTGAATATGGCTTCTGCTCCCTATAAGGGACAATTTGCCAGAACCTCAACATCGTTCATATACTTCACATAATTAAGATAATGCAGAGGATAATACCATTGTTTTTATAATACGTAATACTCAGTCCATCACACCAAACAATAAACACTACATATTAATCTCACAAACATAATTTTAATATAAAAACAAACACTAAAAACGAGTCCACAACAATAGTGATAAAAATTGAAATATTTTTTCTTTTATTCTTCAAAAGTTGAAAATAGTTTCAGATTTTATTTCAAAAAATGTAAACAAATAAAATAACTGTTTTAAAGTACATATATGATTATAGTTGCAATCTGTCCATTCAATATAATATTTGAAAAAGCATTTGTCTTTATTTGCAGGAATGCTTATCATATGCACAGCAATAATTACCTAGCCCTACCTTTCATGCACACTTAAATACACATATGATCAATAACTTGATTTTGTCAAAAATAATAAGATGTTGATTTTGAACCTATTATGTATGTCATTATAATAAATAGATGCATATTTTTTAAAACGGTTTACTAAACTTAGTTTGCTTATTGGAAAATAATACAACCATTAATAAATAATAATTTATTTGTATTTGTACTTAATTTTTTAACTACAATAATATTATGTAGACAATATAACATTTCAAATTACAAAACAAGTATAATTTCTAATGTAAAGTTGTACAACCCCAGACATAAATTACGTTTAAACCAACTTACAATACTGTGATACATGCCTACTTATTTCTAATGTGTAGGTAATAGAGACTATAATTTTCATAGATTCATTTAACTGTTAACTAAAATATTACATATTATAAGTCCTTATCACAGAAAAGTATGTATAGAATTGGAACGTATATACAAACCTACTATACCATAAAAGCAGGTAACATTGGTTGGTTCCACATTGGTATGACCTGTATGCAAATAAAAACAAATTTATTTACTAGAATAAAATGTATGAATAAATTATACACAATTTATTCACTAGAATAAAATGTAGCAACTTTACCTTGAAAACCATATTAAGAGTAGTATTTTTGGTATTATTCTTTATATCAGATACTGGTAAATCTCTGGGTAAGAGTTAACTAGATCTAGAAACAAAAAAATTAAATGTACACAGAGAATATGAGAAGTAGGTATTAACTATGTAACATATGTATACTTACCATATTAAAGCATTGTGTAACTAAATCAACTAGATTTATACCTCAACAGGTATATGCTGAAGCTGGATGCAGTTTTTTCAAATGTATTTGCCTCTCGGTTTCCAAAAACGGTTTCCATTTGGTTTTTATTAAATACTGTCTTTGATAATAATTGTGTTACTTAATAAAAGTTCCAGTATACTTCATGCACATTGGCTATATGAGCTGTGTGGGCAGATTATCAAAGATTTTCTGAAACAAAAACGAAAATGTTGAAATTATAAGTCCTACATAATACCATTCCACATACCTGTTGCAACTTTCCTCAGGAAAACTCGGCTGATGATAAATATAACCATGCCCAACTATAAGTAATCGATTTAACTCTGATTTACCAGTCTAAAACTGTCCAGTAATAAAAATCAATCACAATTTGAGTAAATTTCCAATCAACATGTAAACAAAGCCGCCATTATTAAATATGAGGGAAACGCGCAAAACAGCGACTGGCCAGAAGGGCGACGGTTCGGAACCGACCCGAAGTCGCTTCGGGCGAGATCGCGACGTCATCCGAATGGCGTTCGGTAGGCCGCGGTTTTGTGGAATTTGTGGAATGCGGACAGCAGGTCATATTTAATAATGGCGGCTTTGTTTACATGTTGATTGGAAATTTACTCAAATTGTGATTGATTTTTATTACTGGACAGTTTTAGACTGGTAAATCAGAGTTAAATCGATTACTTATAGTTGGGCATGGTTATATTTATCATCAGCCGAGTTTTCCTGAGGAAAGTTGCAACAGGTAAGTGGAATGGTATTATGTAGGACTTATAATTTCAACATTTTCGTTTTTGTTTCAGAAAATCTTTGATAATCTGCCCACACAGCTCATATAGCCAATGTGCATGAAGTATACTGGAACTTTTATTAAGTAACACAATTATTATCAAAGACAGTATTTAATAAAAACCAAATGGAAACCGTTTTTGGAAACCGAGAGGCAAATACATTTGAAAAAACTGCATCCAGCTTCAGCATATACCTGTTGAGGTATAAATCTAGTTGATTTACACATTGTTTAAAATGTATGTAAGTATATGTTACCTAGTTAATACCTACTTCTCATATTCTCTGTGTATCATTTTTTTTTTGTTTCTAGATCCATGAATTGCTACATTTTATTGTAGTGTAGGTATACTGATGATTTTTTTGATTTGCATGCAGGTCACACCAATGCAGCACCAACTAAAGTTACATATGCTTTTATAGTTTGTATATTATAGTAGTGATTCTATATAAACTTGTCTGTGATAATATAACTTTTAATATCATATGGGAGTTAACAGTTAAATAAATCTATGAAATTTATAGTTTCCATTACACTAATTAGGTATAATGTATTATTAAATAGTATTTATACCTATAAGTATATGTGCTATTGTAAGTTGGTAGAAATGTCATTCTTTTATGTTAATACATTGTTTTAAGAGTTTAAAAGTTTAATTAGGCTATGTTTATGTCTAGGTTTGTTTGTGTTTGTTTTTACTGATTTATTAAAGAAAAATAAATTATCATTAAATTTATTTCGCTTTTGTATATTTTATTTTTTCTGAATTTTTCCTATGAGCATGAGCATATAATAAAATAATCATTGTTTTTGACCCTGTATAATTGTTAAACCTAGTAAAATGGTAACGAAATATGAATATCTTCAGAAAATTATGGACACACCATCAAATTTAAAAAATAGCACTCCTATTACTTTGACAGAGATTTGAGTGAAACTGACTGAAACAGACTTTTTCTCTGAGTTTTCATTGTTGGGAAATTAGACACCACATTCTACTTTATAGGGTTTCTCCATGTTTTTCTTATAAAATTGTGTAATTTTTTGACACAAGTTGTGCAATAAACAATGCCAGAATTATGTTACCATGTATATAGTAACTATAAGTATGTGTGTCATATCGACAATGCCTTTTTAGGTGCTTATTCTATGGTGGTCCTAAGTAACTATCATAATGGTCATACACATATATTAATGGTAAACTTAATAATAACATAAATAGTGTTTTTTATAGACATGGGGAAACAAGGAGAGGTTATAAACATTAGCAGCAGGATAGTTATGATACTTGCAAAAAGATAGTATTTTAATGATTTTATATAACAGACAATATGTAATAAATTTAGCAGGACTTGATAACAATGTGCATATGTTAACACTGTGTAATTATTACACTGTGTAACAAGCCTTTGTCTGTGGTGGCAAACAAAGTTTTGATTATTTTTCAAAAAATAATTATTTATTTATTTTTGCTGGTTGTTATATCCTATAAATGGATAAAACTGGCTATTTTAAAGACAATAAAAACCTTAAAAAAATTCTACATTAATTTGAATTTTTATGTTCAAAACAAAATGATCTATAACTATCTTTGAAAGTATAGGGATATTAAATGGTCTACAACTAGAGGTTTTTGCAAAACTTGCTTTAATTTAATTAATATGAGAAAAAAAAACTTTCCATATCACTACTAAATTAAATAAAATTGATGTATTTTACACATTTTCAAATAAGGAGAAAATAAAGGTAGATTATACAACAAACTCATATTAGTCCTGTTGTATGGTAATTTATTTACTACCTACATTGCTGTGAACTTTGAGCTGT
This sequence comes from Ips typographus, assembly GCF_016097725.1. Classification (NCBI taxonomy): domain Eukaryota; kingdom Metazoa; phylum Arthropoda; class Insecta; order Coleoptera; family Curculionidae; genus Ips; species Ips typographus. The sequence goes on from NC_138434.1 coordinate 5,242,066, forward strand.
GACAATAACTGTTAAGTTGGGTGTATACTTTTTACCTAAGATAAAAACAAAGTATTATTTAATAGTTAAAGTAAATCTGTATCTATCTAAGACTATAGGGATTGAATGAAACAAAAGCAGATTTTTCTTTGATTTGATGTATTGCGCAAAATTAATAAGGTATGCATAATCAGAGAGCGCATGAGCGCAATATTATTCATGTATTGTAAGTTCTAAGGTGTGATTTGCTCATCACCATCATTTTTACTAAGGCAGAAAAACGAAGAATTAGGTTATGTTGACAAAATAAGATGTTTTAGGTTAGGTTAGTCTTTGTACACATTTACACAACAAAAAACAGATTGTTTTTAAATTGGATGTCTAGCTTTTTGGGCCTAATCATTTTAGACTGAAATATATCAGAAATAATTTAATAAATAATTGGGGATTTGGAAATATTGGGACAAATTATATCGGAGAGAAATGATGACACCCGTCCAAATAAAAATAATATACAAACACATATTGATTTCAAGCTGCTTCTACACTTTTAAAGATTTGTCTAAATGTAATGGTGTATGTAAATTACAAATAACATAATAAAACCATAAGGAGTAACAGCTATAGTATAGATATCTAGCTGTATTATCTAAATAATACAGTTCAAACACTGGTTATTACACTTCATTGTTTAAAATGTTGCCTTAAAAATTGGTACCCTCTTCCAAAACATTCCACATTGGATTTCAGTAGTGCCCTGTTTGTAAACAATACAAAAATAAATAAGTATGTAATCACAATAAATTCTAGTAAAACTTACCATCCTAACATTAATGGTTGCTCTGGTTTATTCTTATTGTTGCAAAAGACCAAATCTTCAGAGCCTTTGGAGTAATCCTTTATCCTGTAAACATAATCAGTTCAATTTAAGGTAATACCTATTTATTTTCAAATGATTTAATATTATTATTCAACAACAAAATAATACACATCACTACTTGACGGCTTCCTAAATTAAGCCATTAAAAAGCCCATACCAGCTAAAACGAATTTCAAATAGTATACCTACCTACTTGTAATTGTTGAAGTCATAAACAAGCATCTCCAAAACTTTAAAATAGTCTGGGCTTTTTCTCGTCCACAACCTGAAAAATAATTACACCAACACGTAGACGAACACCACAGATAGTTTGAGGCCAGAAAATAGGTATATATTGCAGTATCTGTTATTGCAATATTAAAATACTCAAAGACAAGGTATTTCCAACCAAACAAAACAATATTTTAATTAATAATAATGTGAGGTTAGAATAGGAACGAAAACCGATGATGATCATTTGCCATTTCCCCCTCCACCAGTAAAACCGAAGATTGCCGAAGTCGCCCTTACGCTCATCCCGATCTCTCATGTCGCTGTTCTGACCGGTCGCTGTGTTGGCCGGTCGCCCTTTTGAGCCCATCTCAAATATGATTTGCTGTCCGCATTCCACAAAACCGCGGCCTGCCGAACGCCATTCGGATGACGTCGCGATCTCGCCCGAAGCGACTTCGGGACGGTTCCGAACCGTCGCCCTTCTGGCCGGGAAACGCGCAAAACGGGAAACGTGCAAACGGTCTAATCGTCAAGAGGTATAATCGAAATCGGGACTAAACCGAACGAGTTCGAGCGTTTTCGGAGCGTGTCGTAAGACTTCGTAAGCGAGACTCCATTTCGGGCGTTTGGTCTAATTGTCAAGAGGTTATTTCTTTCTCTAGTTGACAAAATTTTGATAAGCTGATCAGCTGGTGGAGTGGTGTGTAAACCTATGGTGTAAACACTGCAAACAGTGAATTGACGAATGTGTATATACCTATACTTAAAACAAATTCAAAGCAATGTACTAAAATAACTTTAGGTAGTAAAATGCTTCTATCATCTAGCTAGAGGGAGGTGCATAAAAAAAGTAATAATTTAGGTAAAGCCTAGTTTATAAAAGAAATTTTAACTTTAGCTGTAACTTTAGCATTAGTAATAAATTTAGTATTAACCCTAAAAAAAAAGGGTGTTTATAAAACCCTTAATTTAACCATACAGTTTTCTGAAAGGTAACCTAACTTTAATGTTATTTTTTTCAAGTTTTGCTGCCTAATTCCACATTACTGCACTAAATCAATAGCAAAAGGATATTCTTTGAATTTCTGTTTAGAAATTTCATATATAAAGCAAAAATTCAATCTTAAAAAGAAGTTTGAACATTGGAGATTTAACTTTAGTATTAGCTGTAAGAAAATTTAGAATTTTATGTAAAACCAAGGTCAGAAGTTACAGCTAAATTTACTGTTAAAGTTAAATTTTGTTTATGAACATCACAATTTAAAACCACTGCTTCTATTCTTAATGCTAATACTAAAGTTAAAACTAAAGTTAAATTTTGTTTTATAAACCAGGCTTAAGAAAGAGAAATCTTTGAATACAATCATAGCAACCAACGGAGTTCCCTTTTCTTAGAATCAGCAATGACATCCAAGAAATATGATGACCATTCTAAAATGAAGTGAAGGCGGTCGAAGTACCCTGGGTCATTACATATAGGTAAATAAGTGTTAAACAACATTTTCAAAGTACATCACATACCTCTCAGTAGCGTATTTGGTAGCTGTTCAGTGCTTGCTGGGCTACTTGGAAATTAAAACTTTATTGCAAAATAACCCTGTAAGGTGATTAAAGCAGTTTTGAGACCCATAAATACTTATGCAATTGAACTATCCTACACTCCTACACATGATGTTTAATTATTTTTTTAAATTAATACTATGTTCTATTTTCTATAAGATGTTTATTATATTTATGAGACATTTCTGAAATACTCAGTACAAACAAAATGATGTTTTGTTATGTAAACATTTTTTCATTATTAATTTATTTTAAATATTAGTTTTATTTTATATAGTTTTTTATTTTAATTATTTTAGTTATATGAAACAATAGAATATTATTTGTTATAAATGTTTTTCAGATACCTACAGTATGACATGAATATAGTTTAGACAATTAGAGTAATAGCCATCAAGATAATATATAGTGTGAGAAACCAAAATAATAATAGTTTTGACACCCTAACCGACAAAAATTATCTTCTTATTAATACCTATTAAACCTTTCTTAATGAAAGTTCGACATTTTTTTCTTTGTCATCTTGATAAAGTAAAAAACTGATGCTTTTTTGTTATACCTATACCTGTAACCTGTAAGTTTCAACAGTTCCATTCACCATAAAGACGCGATTTTTGATGCTTACTTTAATAATAAAGAAAGTAAAATCTAAAGTGTTAATTTAATTCAGTATCTTTTTATGCCTAACTGTAATTCTGTTTTTTAGTCAGTAAGTTGTATTAAATTATTTCGCATTGATTTGTTTGCAGGAAAAATGTTTTGTATGCATTATAAGCAAATAGACTCACAGCAAAAAATCATACTTTTTACTTTTAAAACTGAAAAAACTATTGCTAAAGCTGATTGAATAAAACACTCAGCTTTAATATCACTTTAATTAAATTTATTGACAATGGTACATATCTAAATTAAATAAGGAATTGTAGGAATTCTCTTTATATCTCAGTGGTGGATTATAAAAAAGTTTTGGTGAAAAACTAAATATAAAAACTGCGAACCTCTATAAGTCCGCTATTTTGTTATAGATAAGTTGGTTCCAAATATCATTTTTAAGTATCGTATCATAGGTACGCTGTTGGTCCGTCAGGATTTCAAATTTATTCATACAAAAACAGTAAAAAAGAAGCATTGCAGATCAACGATCCGCACAAGTACAAGTACCTTATGGAAAAAATGTTTTACACCTACCGTGATACTTACTGTTTCTTTGACAGTTTAGAGAATGGAAAAATAGGCTATTGCAGCTAGCTGAACGGATATGAAATAACGAACTTTGAAATATGAAATGGTGGTAGTTGAACTAAACCAATTTCAACTAATCTTGACTGAAAAGATGATTGTCATCTGTACTGATAGTTGGAATCAAAACATTAAATTTTGGCTTGTCGCTCTGACGTTTCTTAAAGTTCCAAAATACATATTTCTATGAAACTTTGGTATAATTTGAATTAGTCGTAGAAAAAATGGACTGCAAATTTTGGGTGGATTGTCCATATTTTAAGTATGTATTCATCCTCTTGTATGTTGCACAATATACTATTGAACGGATAAACAGGTCATTGTTGCTGATACGGTTGTTCGACAACCGCTTATACAGTGCAGGTAAAAAGTTTAAATTTTCGCATTTTTGTTTGTGTTTTACGACGAAAGGGCTCAAGTTAGAGATCTGAAAAAAATACAGAAAACTAGTCCGTGATAGGTACTACAACTTTCATTAATATGATTTTTCAATCAAATCAACCGTACAAGCGCAAAAAAATCAAAACCGTTTTCCCATGTTAATCTCCTATGTCCAGGGAGCTCTTGGACACCCTGGTATACCAGTTTGTCGAAGTGGTATGATGTAATTTGAACTTTGATAGTTGGTAACATTACAACTTTATAAGAAAGTCTCTCTCCTTATCATTGATTGATGCTTATGCATAAATTTTAAATTGTTTTTTTTTAAGTTTATCCTAAAAATATTGCTATAGGTGGTCGGTCTTGTTGAAAATGGTGTCGGCACACCGCGCAGCGTGGGACTAAATCATTCACAAGAATCTCCGCACAACTGGAACAAAGCGTATGGCCACACTCGAGCACATATTGAATCTGGTTAACATAGCACACTTTGCATTTAATCAAATCAGGCATTGTGTCTTCATTAAATTGAGTGGCAGGGAGCGGTGGTATCCATCGATCGGCTGCAGAAAAAAAAAAACAATTCACCTTCTTGAACATGAAATAATGATACAATATGATAAAAATCCATAAAAATATAGAAAAATTCATACCTTCTTCGTGTGCCAGTTCATCAAAAAATTGGTCGATATGTGGGAACTCATATTGACGTTGGAGACGGCGTGGAGCAGGAGAGGGTGGGTCAGCAGTAGGTGAATGAGGCACATTTGGCAACGGAAGCGGAGGAGACCTTGAGGGTGGTTGGTCATTTTGGGGTTGCGGAGGAGGTGAAGGTGTGTCATGTATTATAAGAGGCGAATTTAGTTGAGGTAGAGGTGAATGGGATATGGATTGCTGGTTATCGTCATTGAGGTCTGTCGGTTGAGGAGATGATGATGGATTAGATACATCGTAGAGGGAAGTAGGAAAATTCACTTCGGATAGTGGCGAAGGAGACCTTCGTGGTGAACTGAGAGGCGACTGATTATTAAAAGTAGAAACTGGAAAGAAGGCGACGTTTTGACTAGGAGAAGAAGAAAGATGTTCGCAGACCATAGTTGAAGGGCGTGTTGGAGGGAAAAAAGCAAGCGGACGGGGAGCGTTGTATCTTGAAGGTGTAATTTCAGAAGGATTGTTTTGCAGTGAGTCAGGTGGAGCTCTGGAAATTGTGGCTGAAGGCCGTCTGCGAGGAAGGAAAGTAAGAGGTGGCGGGTCAACAGTACGAGTATGGGGTGGGGGTGGTGAGTCGAATGGAGGGGTGGAAATTGTGGCTGAAGGCCGTCTGCGAGGAAGGAAAGTAAGAGGTGGCGGGTCAACAGTACGAGTATGGGGTGGGGGTGGTGAGTCGAATGGAGGGGTGGAAATTGTGGCTGAAGGCCGTCTGCGAGGAAGGAAAGTAAGAGGTGGCGGGTCAACAGTACGAGTATGGGGTGGGGGTGGTGAGTCGAATGGAGGGGTGGAAATTGTGGCTGAAGGCCGTCTGCGAGGAAGAAAAGTAAGAGGTGGTGGGTCAACAGTAGAAGTAGGAGCTGGGGGTGGTGTATCGGGTGGAAGGTTTTGAAATACATTTAATGGAAATGGTTCAGCAGGTTCATCATCAGGCTCAAAATGTTCGGCTAAAACTGGGTTCAATTCGGGCTGTTCCTCGATAGCGTCATTTCTATTAAATCTATGCAATTGGTCGTCCAAATTTTCAAGGAAATGCACTGCTTGTCTGTAATGAACAAATGTTTGTATGATGCTTTTGAAAAAAAAATCAATCTTTATTGTATAAACAGTATAGTCAAATAACTTTTGAATTGCCCTAATGATCAAAAATCATTTTTCAACACTATTTTCTAAAAAGAGTGATATATATAATTTATATAAAGTTGAATATTTTTTGACTTGACCTGTGCTTGTGACATTTGGCGTGGCAACCAGTTTATTTGACAACTTGCCTTAAAAAGTCTAAAGTTGTAAACCGGCCTTCCGTCAGTTTATTCCATGCTTGCTTCAAGCGAGCATCGAAAAGTACGGTGGACTTTGCAACTCGGAAAACTTTTCCATGCTGCTCCAACTGCCTAAACTCCACCTCCGCAGTATTTTGAAGGTTAATGATGGTTTCTAAAAGAAAGTGATGCGTTATTTTTTAACTTCTAACTTCTAGGCCGTAGGTTTTAAGTATATTACCTAGCAAATCCCAAATTCCTGGATGCCTTACAAGTTTACTGTTTAACCTGCGATGATACGCCTCCATAATATTATTTGTTCGGTGTTGCTGTTGAAATACACTAAAATGCACCGGTGTGACTCTATTTATCCAATGTCTTCTAACGTAGGCATGTAGATTTGCGAATATTTCGTACAAGTCGTTGTCCTTCAAATCAAAATCAAATTAATTAAGCGGTAAGTAATAGTATTAACTTGATAAGTAAACCTGCAGGGAATTGAATGCCTCTAGTACTCTGTCGGGAGGGAGAAGAGCCAAAGCATAGTACTTTCGTAAATGTGCCCGACCGTTAGGGTTTGACTGAATTTGCCTCATTACTCCTACATCTTTTGCTTTTCGCATTACGGCCTTGAAAAAAAATTAGTCTTTGAGAAAGTATACGGAAAAACTTCCATAGAGTTCACTGTTATATAGGAAGTCCAATAAAAACATGATCAGAAGGCTACTATGATATTATGGTATACAGGGTGTTTACAGAATACATTTATGTTAACTTTACCTTTCATCGCTGAAAGATTTCCTTTTTAATATCAGGTTCTTATTCGAGACTTTAGTAGTACTGCAATAACTTTCATAAAAATCAGCGTTACAAAAAATAGAATTTATTCAAGATTTTTCAATTCAATTACCTTTTGGATGTCATAATACCTTTTCGATCATGTGATGGACACACTGGGCACTCTATATATCCAGAATTCATTTCGTATCTACTTAATTATTAACGGTCATACCTGACAATAGTGAAAAAAGCATCCTTTAAGTAAAGCTTCGGGAAAGGTGTGCTTTAAAGACTCGATGAGGGCAACTTCATAATCAGTAACTATTGTTCCCTTCACAAAGTTTGGAAAAGACCGCAAAATATGTAAGAAAACAGCATCGTACAATGCCCTGCTTCGCCTTTCCATAAAGACATGGACCAAAGGAAAACCCTATTTTAAGTAAATAGTTGTTATACAAACATTACAAGCCAATTAAGTACCTACTAAATAACATTTTTTTAAATAAATAAAATTGGAAACCAACGCTGATTTTGTAGATAAGCTTTTAGACAGTCTTTAATACAATTTTTTACGCACAAATTTCTTTACAATGCTTTTTTACACCTATGTTTCCATAGAGAAAAACAAAGAGTTTACGTCTTAGAGCTTTAGATGTTAGAAACCTTGCTGATTTCCTAACTTCAATTCGAAGGACCACTCAGAGAAGGAGCTCTGAGACGCTACGTGTTAGCAAAAATTTAATGATTCGTGAAAAAACGTGAATAAACAAAAATAAAAATTGCAAGTTGAAACAAAACTAAAATACTTATATTAATGTGAAACGTGAGTGACAATCGTGACATAACATATTCAAAAACTACAGTGGTTCGTCTCGATTTGCATACGTTTTGTAAAAATTCACGTGGTTTGAGTCATCACTTTTAACGTGCTTTTAGCGATTCGCGATGTGGCCACTGTGCGTCCGAACAATTTTTACAACCCGTTTTTTAGAATAAGACAAGAACAACAACAAAAGCTTTTGTATAGAAAATTGTGAAATTTGTGCGTAAATCGTGGTGCGTACCGCGAAGGGAAAGAAAAGCGACACCCTTCACCAAATAAAAGGCTAAGCTTTGGCCACGGGCGCAATCTTTTTTCCGCCCTTAAGCCGTAATGACGCAATAATTCAATAAACAAGTACATCGTACATCGTGACAAATAAAGAAGCAAATGTCACAAACATATATACAAATGATCTATTTGTCTGTTACATTGCTGCGTCTACACGGCGTTGTTTAATTGTTGTTATATCTAAATAAGTTTATTATAACAAAAAAAAAAAAAAACGTAAACTTAACCCAATACGTTAACAAGTATGATTACTTTAGCAGAACAGCTATGATAAAACCAAATAGGCAAACAAATTCATTTCCAATTTAAATTTTAACGTGTTTCTTATACATAAGTTATATTAATTATGATTTCGTTATATGAGAGATTAGAATGTTATTAGGAAAATAATGAGGAGAACAAACAAACTGATTAAATTACATTGCAACCAAAACATGAAACCAACCAAAACCATTACAAATATGAATAATAGGTACTTACTCTTTAAAAGATATTATTCTGGAGATATTTAACTACTCATCAGAGAAGCGAAGCCTCATGGATTTAATTGACCTTCAAGAAATTTTTAATGTAAAAAAATGTTTTAAAGTACAACAATCGATGTTGTTTTTTTAATTATTTATTGTTTTTAAATTTATCGTAATAGCAATAGTATTAAGCAAAAATTGTTAGTTAATTCTTCAAAATCTTCCTCCGACTGATCATTGTTATAATGAACTCCCAGCAGTAAGAAAAACATAACTTCTAGAAACCCTCTAATTCTATTATGGCAGATTAGTGCAATAGATTTAAGCTCCATAAATAAAGAAATATTTTTTTTTTAGAAATCTCAACATGAAAACCTCTTCTTCTTCAAGACAGAGCTTTACCAATTATTATAGAACAACTTCCTTTTTTCCATGATCACATCCTTCTAATTTTAATTATTATCACAATCCTTGTAGGACAAATATTAATTTCAATATTATTACTACAAGTAAAGTATTTTACTACATGAGAAAAAAGTTCTTCTTAAAAAAGTGCTGTTGAATTTAAACATTTTTGCAAGTGTATTTTAATTTTTGCTTTTTAAATTACTGTTAAATTTTATAACGACCAGTAATCATTATTATTATGGTGAATACCCTTCATTAAAAAAACTTACATGGTCCATGCAAGTTCCAAATACTGTTAACAGTTGGTTGAAACCTGGTTTTCTCGGTACCACCTTGAAAGTCCCATCTACGAATGTGTGCTGGGAATCTGTGAAGTTTGTGATGAAGTCGATGCTTCCAAATATGAGAGCATGGCTGCCATCTGCTTCCACAGATCCAGAATAAAACTGACCACTATTGCAGGTACTAAATCTAGGCCAATCACCGGAAGACAACAAGTTTCCTAAATCTGTTAGTGACCTGGGAATGTTCGGAGTAGATGATTGTCGCCACCTCAACATTGATCTCCGAACAGAAATGAAAGGAACTTGAACTGCAGCAGCAACGTCTCTGGGTTGAAAAAAGAATGCAAAATAATATAATAGCAAATTGTTATAATACATATAACAATTGGAAGTATAAAAGGAGCATTTAATAGAAACTGAAAACAAAAATGGCTTCTACAATTTTTTTTTTGTATACTATATTTAAAAGAATATAATTGCTGTAGAATCGAACATTTAAGGGTGTTACCTCATAGCCATTCTCTCATAAATATTTTTGAGAGTTCCTCTTTCAGAAGCACAAGCCCTACTTAGTTCCTCCTTGAAATTTGCTGCAATGACTGCATTGTCCCTTCTGGCATGATTGTGGTGTGGATTCAGAACGTGAAACTGTGCAATATTCACGAGCATTTTTCCGGAAGCCCTGCACTCTGTCGTTCGGTATGAAGAGCAAACGAAGTAACTGAAACGTAATAATACTCGTAGAGGATGACAATTCGCAGTGATTGGATTATTAAATACTACATTACCTTTTAACATATGGCCATTGGCTGCATTTATAAGAAATATTTGAAAAGAGTAAAGCAAAAAATTATAGCAAATAAAAATAAAAAATAGGTATCTAGAGCGTTCCATGTAAGAACGTACTTTTATGTTATAATTAAAAAACACAAGACTCTAAATAAACAAACTGGGTCACTGAATTTTACGGAAAAATCTAAAAGAAAACGTTTGAGCTTCTAGAAATGTGTAAAGATACCGAAGATACGGAAGGGCCTAAAATTTGGTGTTTTTCAAATTCATTCTGTATCTTAAGAACCAACAGTACTATGAAGATTTTGCTTGACCCATGTTCAATTTCATGAAAGAGTACCCACACTGTTTTGAATAAACCGCCATCCTCTGTATCTTTAAAATAATAGGAGAACCACCGAAAAGTGAAAGGGTTGGTAATTATAAAGATTTGAAGAAGACCCTTTTCAAAATTATTATTGGTCGTAGAAAATTAAGTTTTATTTACTTACTTTAAAGTTTTCATGAAATACGAGCAAAAATTCAGTACATCTGCGAAATACCCGATAATCAAAAATATGATATCCTTTTTAAATGGGACGGCCTGTATATAATTAATATTCTGTCGCGCATTATTACGATTTGGTTGTCCTTGTAACGGCTTTTTTGAATAAGAGGAACCCAGGTTTCCGTTGGAAACCAGACTGTTGGCGCGAGCTGGGTAACAAAAAGGACGCTCGTTTTGAAATTGTAAGAATTTATTTACACAAGGAATACATTGAACATTTGAACTTTCTCAAAGTCAGTCGTCAAGAGGTTGGTCAGTAGGCCAGTCTGAAGGCAAAAGTTCTCGAATTGAGATTCGGGGTAAGACTTATAATTCATGATAAAACAGGACGTAGTTTGTCAGTTTTTCAGTTTTTGTTGCTGCGTTCTGCCATTTTATTGTAAAGTTTAAACAACCGCTTTGCCGCGCTTTGAATAAATTTTATAGCCCGTTTTTACGCGCAGTTGTATGGAGCTTGCGTACCAGACACCGAGTGATACCGGTGTTGCCGGTTGAAACGTGAAACGCATAACCTAGTATGCTTTTACATGTGTTTTTGTCAGGGACGCGTCTTTAAACGTTTGAATTTTCACAGTGGCAACCGTGGTTAGTCTTTCGAGAGATTTTTATAGAAATTCAAGGTTGTCTGGCTATTTTATGCTGCGCAATTTAAATGCGAGAATAACTGATTTCGTTTATGTATAAGGTAATATACAACAATTCTAAGGGCCGGTACTTTCACATCAGAATAACTTTTTTATTCTATGGAAACTGTGAAATCAGACCCTACTATTCGAAAATATACTTATTAAACAATACTTATTAATACCCTAGCGTAGTTAGAACATCTTTCTTTTCTCAATAGTGTAGGTAAAGAAGTTACCTAGATAGCTGAAACTAGAACCCTATTTCAAAGTACTTACCAAATTCCATTAAAAATTCTGCGGAGTTTGTAGAAGTACCCGTCATGGCTAAAAGTTTTTCGTATGCGTACGTCTACGCGGTTTGGTTCCATATTGTTTAGAAGTGAAAGACTTTCTATACATATGAAAAAAAAGATTTAGGGACATCAAATTAACTCAATACCTTTCAAAAGTACTAAAAATGATACTTACAAATAAACCGTTGTTAATTCGTACAGTTTTTCAAAAACACCAAATAACTAAATTTTACAAAAAACACTTAACAAAAAACAAAATTTTTCACTACACTAGTTCACTACCTAAAAATCCGTCGAAAAAGAGCTAACACCGTATATCCCAAATCACAAGAGTCCAAGACACAAATGCGTCCGATGCGTCGCCAAATAGGTGGTTTTAGTAATTAATTAACGTAAATGATCATAAAGTTTCCCGTCGGTATAAGTAAAAGACTTTTTCCCTTTAGCGGCGCGGGGCTGGGGTCCGCAAGTATTTTACGACTTGTTTTTATTTACATGTGTTTTAAATTGAATCAAATCATTTATTTGACACAAACACACACCGCGCTTTCGTATACTGTTGAATAAGATCGATAAAATGAAAATAAATATTGGAGATAATTGAAACATTATATAACTCACCTATTTTTATTATATTAACAAGAGATAAAATTATTATAATTACAATTTAACAATAATTACAATACAAAAAATACAAAACATTCGTGCTGTAATTCTAACATACAGTGCGTTTTTTTTAACGCGCAACATAGGATTTCACGTGTTAAATTTTTAAGCCCATGTTAGACCATGTTATTTTGGAACTACAAATATAAAACTTGACGGGTGGCTATTTCGTACCCTGAAGCTTACGTAAATTTACCAATTCGGCCTAAAAAGTGTTAAAAAACTTGCAAAAAATCATCTTTTTTCGAAAAGGTTTTATCGTTTCATACTCCCTGTATGCATTGTTGTTCTTCGTTGTTTTTGATACTGGCACGGCAGGTAGCAGGTAAAATTTGGCGTAGAAAGTAAAACAGGGTGATCATTAACTTTATATCAAGAAAGTTAAGAACAAAAGAAGTATTTTTATAAGTGAATTGTTCAAAGTGACCTCCATTTGAAGCCAAACAGTATATTCCAAACAATCATAAAATGCCCTTTTGACGTTCAAAAGATGTCGGGTCGTGATGCAGTCAAAATAAGTCACTTTACCTGCTACCTGCCCTGCCAGTATCAAAAACAACAAGGAACAACAATGCATACAGGGAGTATGAAAGGATAAAATCTTTTCGAAAAAAAATGATTTTTTTGCAGTTTTAAATCACTTTTTAGACCAAATTGGTAGACTTACTTAAGCTTCAGGGTACTAAAGACACACCCGTCAAGTTTTATACTTGTAGTTCCAAAATAACATGGTCTAACATGGGCTTAAAAGTTTAACACGTAAAATCCTATGTTGCGCGTTAAAAAAAACGCACTGTATATTATGATGCCACTCGTGATCTATTTTTTCGAAATACAAGCGGTCAAAGTAATTTGTTTAAAATGTCTTTTGTAAATAACTCACAAACCGCAAAAAAAAGCGCACAGTTTTAAGATCGGCCAAATACTAACTGTTCTAATGCTGGAGAAAATTGATTTCGGTTCCAATTATTGGTTTATCAAAGTAAATTAGATGGAGATCATCGCATTGTTTATACGGTTTTAAGTATAAATTCCGATCCGTCTAGAATATCATCAACAATAGCAAACACATCGAGTAGCTACTGAAAGTATTACTTTTAATACTAATAATAATTCAACTGAGGTGTATAATGTAACACTTGCCTTAAGTCTCAACAAGCAATAAAACAGATGCCATTTGTTCTTAAAACTGTAATATCACCATAAATCATTATTTTAAGAACAACACTAACAATTAGATAACATGTTTTTGTAAATTTTTTTATTACATTATTATTTTTTTCTTTAAAAGTATAATTTCTGCGATTAGTACAAATATGATATTAATATGTGAATATAGGTATATTCTTCTATTAAATTTTTTTTTCTAAATTATATGAGTTGCAAAATCCAGGACTTTACACTTGGTCGTAGGTAAAGTATAGTACGTCACACGAGCTCTAAGACATTTCACGCACTCATATATGGAATTACACACTGCGTGTAAAATGCTTCTTACAGCACTAGTTACGTAATATACTATTTTCCACGGCTGTTTATTAATGTGCTTATTATTCAGGGTATAGTTGGATTTTTACCTTTTGAGAATGACGTCATGTTTTTACATTTTTGTTTATCGCATATCAAACATATGAAATAATAGTATATTATTCAACGAGCTTTTTATGATAGCCATTAATCCCTAAGGGGGATGTTAAAAAACGAGGAAAATACTATACTTTGTCCACGACCACTGTCCATTACCACTAATGCCAAGTGCAGGCAAATTAGAAGTTGATACTCTTTTATGTAGATACTGTTTCTTTCTCATGCTAGTTGATTTAACATAATAAAATAAATTTTCTTGTTGATACAAATATTTTTTATTAACAACAGTGGAACAGCAAAGTCACTAAATCATATTCATTATGTAATTTTGACCTAATAAATATGATTTAGTGTACTAACCTAAATTAAGTTATACTAATATATAATTAACAATTTCTAACTAGTACCTACATTAAGGACATACTAAAAAAGGTTTGTCGGGATACATTTTAATTTATAAACAGAAAATTACTTAGAATTATTGATTGTTACATTAACATTGGAGCAATTATTGAAGTTTATAGTAGGTATCGGGTTAATATCGAAATTATGTGTGGAAACAGTAGAAATATTTAGAATATTCTCATTTAAAGGGTAACATTTTGACTATAATCTAGTTTCAAGACTGACAGCTCGTATTACTGATATTTGTCATTGATTGTTGTTGGATGCATGGTGGATACACTCAAAATTAAGTGTTATTGCTATAGCACAATTTACTTTAAATCCCGCAGGAATTAAAATAATTTTTTGTCCTCAGTGATTAAAAGTGTCCCTTTTATCCCTAAAATAAGGGATTAGAAATGGACTTTTAATTTGTAAAGTGCATAAATAGTATATTTCATTACCAGTACAGAAATGAGGATTTTTCCGTGCGCGCGTGACAAATTCTCGTGTGAGGCGCAGCCGAACACGGGAAGTCATGCAAGAACGGAAAATCCATTTCTGGACGAGTAATGAACGATATTTTTTATTATACTTAGGTACCTGAAATCACCATAAACAAAAATTATCGCAAAAAATTATTAAGAAAATCGGGAATATTTATTTTTATTTTTAAAACAGTAAAAATGTAAGTACATACAATTCAAATTAACAAAAAAAATACAAGTAGGTAATTCTAAGAAAATTAATTTTGGACAGAACCGTTATTATTAATAGTAATATTTATTGTACAATTCGTATTATTGTTGAAGCTCAATCCCTTTTGCATTTCTTTTTGTTGAACTAAAGACTCTGCTAAAGATGTTGAAGCGGAGTGTTCGTGTGTGCTTTGGTTCTCTTGATTGACTGTTACAGATGTTGTAGTTTCCAAGTTACAAGGGCTAAACAACTTCCGTAATACTTCAATTTTTCTTTGTATGGACTCTTCTATATATCCTTCTGCTACATTGGAAGAAAGCCATCCTCCGTGTCTTTTCAAAGTGAGCAAATCACCGCCGTTTTCCACCAACATGGTTGCCGAAGAGCGCCTTAGCCCATGTCCGGTATATTCTTCGGGATTTTTTAGTTTTAGGTATTTTGCAACAAGTTTTGGAATACCACTGATAGTATGGCACCCAACATGTTGAGCGTAACATCTTTGGTTTCGGTATGCAACAAATAATCTTCTACTCTCCATATGTTTAGGGCGGAGATCTGCGTATTTACGGTAAATTGTACAGGGATCGAATTTGCAATTTTCATTGGTAATGGTAAAACTTCTTGACCTGTGAGTTTTTCCATCTCGTAAGAACACGACAAGGAAACGCCCATTATCTTCCACATCATCTAAACTCAAACGTATTAAATCATCTCTGCGGCATGCACGGAAGATGCCAAACACTAAAATTACTTTTGCTAGTAGATATTCTCCATCTGAAGCTTCACATAAAAATTTGGTTACTTGTTCTGCTGTAAGAATCTTGGATTTCTTTGGTATATATCCTACAGCTTGTCGTTTCAAAAAAGCAATCGTTTTTGGATATTGATGGTGAGTATTTTCTTTTATTGCCAAACAACTCTTTAACATAGAGAATCGACTCCATAAAGTGGAGGATTTCATAGTATTGGCTTTTTCAGAAAAATATACTAAAAGAATATCGTCACTCACAATTTTGATTCGTTTCTGAGTCCGCCATTCGGTAAAACTGTTATATTCTTGTTCATATCTCAACCTGGATTTCACTGGTAATAAATCTGCACTCACTTCTGCCGCTCGTTGTAAGATATTTTCGGGAATATCCCGATTTTCTTCACAATCTGAATTCATTTTTGCAAAATGTAATAAATACATAAATACTTAATTTTCACTGACAGAAAATAAAATTTGTAATTAATAAACAAATCGTTGTTATAGACACATTACTCGTTTCTTTTTTTTCTTCGGGTTGCCATAGGATATCTAGTATCATGGATATCTATGTTTATTATTAAGCGCACGGAAAGAGGGATCGGGAAAAAAATTCCGTGCGCTGTTCCGAAAATGTCATATTTACTGTATTTTATAAACAGTTGAAAATGTAGTATTTTCTGTTAAGTATAATAAAAAAATATTTACGAAAAACTAAAACTAAATTGCACTTTGGACACTTTATGACTCAGAACATGTGGCAGCATTTTTTCCGCACATTGTAGGTACACCCTGTATAACTTTACACTCCAAATATTTTTATTGATGTGTTGTAATGCGCATACCTATAATCAATGAATATACAAACTAAAAATTTACTTGTTTGAATGGAATATGTATGTTTGGATTGATATTCAGTAATCCCGACTTTTTGCTAAATCAGACCAACTCAGTGCATTTAATTGTCCTGATTATAGACGCACTGTATGATATTTCAGCTATGTAAAATTATACTTAATTCAAAGCTTTCGTGGTACGTACGATTTTCATAAAATGAGTTGTATATTTCTATGTTTTTGGCGTTTGAACATGTCCCATAGAAACCCCTATAAATATGAATATTTTGTTTCCTAAAATAAACCAAATAATTTCCCCTCGGAACTGGCAGCGCACTCTGTCGACACATCGCAAGACTATTTACACCAGATTGCGATTATGCCGTGTGACGAGTGTGTGAACTGACGAGTGTACCCGACGTCGATTATACCACACGACGAGTGTGCCCGATGTCGATTATACCAGTTGACGAGTGTGCCCAATGACGCCGTCCCCGCAAAACAGCGACCGGCAGCGGGTCATATTTAATAATGGCGGCTTTGTTTACATGTTGATTGGAAATTTACTCAAATTGTGATTGATTTTTATTACTGGACAGTTTTAGACTGGTAAATCAGAGTTAAAAATCGATTACTTATAGTTGGGCATGTTTATATTTATCATCAGCCGAGTTTTCCTGAGGAAAGTTGCAACAGGTAAGTGGAATGGTATTATGTAGGACTTAAAATTTCAACATTTTCGTTTTTATTTCAGAAAATCTTTGATAATCTGCCCGCACAGCTCATATAGCCAATGTGCATGAAGTATACTGGAACTTTTATTAAGTAACACAATGGTTATCAAAGACAGTATTTAATAAAAACCAAATGGAAACCGTATTTGGAAACCGTCAGGCAAATACCTACATTTGAAAAAACTGCATCCAGCTTCAGCATATACCTGTTGAGGTATAAATCTAGTTGATTTACACATTATTTAATATGTATGTAAGTATAGGTATGTTACCTAGTTAATACCTACTTCTCATATTCTCTGTGTATAATTTTTTTTTGTTTCTAGATCCATGAATTGCTACATTTTATTGTAGTGTAAACTGATGATTTTTTTGATTTGCATGCAGGTCACACCAATGCAGTACCAACTAAAGTTACATATGCTTTTATAGTTTGTATATTATAGTAGTGATTCTAAAACTGTGATAATATAACTTGTAATATCATATGGGAGAGTTAACAGTTAAATAAATCTATGAAATTTATAGTTTCCATTACACTAATTAGGTATAATGTATTATTAAATAGTATTTATACCTATAAGTATATGTGCTATTGTAAGTTGGTAGAAATGTTATTCTTTTATGTTAATACATTGTTTTAAGAGTTTAAAAGTTTAATTAGGCTATGTCTATGTCTATTTTATGTTTATTTTTACTAATTTATTAAAGAAAAATAAATTATTATTAAATTTATTTCGCTTTTGTATATTTTATTTTTTCTCAATTTTTTCTATGAGCATGAGGATATAATAAAATAATCATTGTTTTTGACAGTGTATAATTGTTAAACCTAGTAAAATGGTAATGAAATATGAATATCTTCAGAAAATTATGGACACACCATCAAATTTAAAAAATAGCACTCCTATTACTTTGACAGAGATTTGAGTGAAACTGACTGAAACAGACTTTTTCTCTAATTTTTCATTGTTAGGAAATTAGACACCACATTCTACTTTATAGGGTTTCTCCATGTTTTTCTTATAAAACTGTAATTTTTTGACACAAGTTGTGCAATGAACAATGCCAGAATTATGTTACCATGTATATAGTAACTATAACTATGTGTGTCATATCGACAATGCCTTTTTAGGTGCTTTATTCTATGGTGGTCCTAAGTAACTATCATAATGGTCATACACATATATTAATGGTAAACATAATAATAACATAAATAGTGGTTTTTATAGACATGGGGAAATAAGGAGGGGTTATAAACATTAGCAGTAGGATAGTTATGATACTTGCAAAAAGACAGTATTTTAATGATTTTATATAACGGGCAATATGTAATAAATTTAGCAGGACTTGATAACAATGTGCATATGTTAACACTGTGTAATTATTACACTGTGTAACAAGCCTTTGTCTGTGGTGGCAAAGTTTTGATTTTTTTTTCAAAAACATAGTACATGTATATTCTTCAGGTTTTTGCTGGTTGTTATATCCTAAATGGATAAAACTGGCTATTTTAAAGACAATTGTTAACGTTGATAATAATGGACTGTATTTATTTCTTTGATTTACACTTTATTTCAACTGAAATATACGGAGCAAAGGGGAGGCTCGTGTCCACCTTATAAGACTTGTAGATGCTCTGTCGGTCCGCGGTGTTGCCACTTCTCTCGCACCTCAACATTCCGCCCGCCTTGGAAGTACTCCGGTACTTTCGAAACTATTTAACTAACAACTAATATATAAATTTACGCTTTAAGTCCAATGCTACAAGAAACTTGAACAACTTGCTTATAACTAACTTAATCTAATATTATGTACTACTGTTTCCTTAAAACTTACATTATTGTCATTTAAATAAACCTAACAGTAGCGAAAAAACAAGCCAACAGGCCTTTTACATATCCTTAATATCTTAATTATGATCGGTCTTCTGAGTCCAATCATCATTTGGCAAAACACAAAGCTTGTTTACACCTCTCGTTACGTTGTTATTTCTTACGCGCACTTTCACAACACGTACCACACCGTCCGCTCCAGGCATTAGTTCGGTTACTCGTCCTAGCGGCCAGTTGCAGGGTGGTGCATGATCCTCTTTCAAAATCACTAGCGATCCAATTTGGAGCAAATCTGAAAACTTCTGTTTCCACTTGACTCTGGTCTGTAGTTCACATAAATATTCTTTATGCCACCTAGACCAATAGTGTTGACCCATTACTTGGAGATTCTGCCAGTGTTTTAAACGGTTTTCTGGCACTTGAGTTAAATCTCTTTCTGGAAGAGCTGTTAAGGATTTGCCAATCAGGAAATGCGCAGGAGTTAAAGCTGAACAATCTTCAGGGTCAGACGTCATCGGACATAATGGACGCGAATTTAATATACCCTCGATTTGTGTCAAAATGGTCGCAAGTTCCTCGAACGTTAAAGTCTTATTACCAATTACACGTTTAATATGCGATTTTGAACTTTTAATACCGGCTTCCCAAATGCCTCCGAAGCTAGGCGATTTTGCTGGGATGAAATGCCATTGAATTAGTTCGTTTGAGAGTTGATTGGCAATAATTTCAGACTTTTGTTTTAAAAATTCATAAACAGCTTTAATTTCATTATTCGCGCCTACATAGTTGGTCCCGTTATCGGAATAAATATTTACTGGTCTACCTCGGCGACTAATAAATCGTCTAAATGCAGCCATGAAAGCCTCAGTGGTTAGTTCAGTGACGAGCTCTATATGAACTGCCTTGACGGACATACAGACAAATAAGCACATATAAGCCTTTGTAATCTTTGCTCCCCGAGTTTTTCTATCCTTGATATAGAAAGGACCTCCGTAATCAGTACCAACATTTGCAAACGGTGGTGAACTGTTTACTCGACAGGCAGGTAAATCCCCCATCAAATACTCTAACGGTTTTGGGTTCGCCTTAAAGCACACCACGCAATTGCGAACAATATTTTTGCAAACACCTCGTCCCGATATCGGCCAAAAACGCTCTCTGATTGAGCAAAGAAGCGTCTGGACACCGCAATGTAATAGTCGTTCATGTTCTTGCGTTATTATTAATTTAGTTAACCGATGTTTACTAGGGAGAATTATCGGGTGTTTTTTGTCAAACGATTGACTCGCGTTCCTTAATCTTCCTCCTACCCGAATTAAGCCATCATCAATGAATGGATATAAGGTTAACAATTTACTTTTTTTATTAATGGGTTTATTTCGAGAAAGAAGGTCGTATTCGAGTGAAAAACATTGTTTTTGAACGGCAATAATTAAACATTTTAAAGCTTTGTCAATTTCTAAAGGTAAAAGTGCTCCTAATTGTCTCTGATTTTCTTTAATATTTTTAGTAAACCTTAAAACGTACGCAAGGATTCTTACAATTTTCGGTAGAGACGAAAATCTATTTGTTAACTCTGTTATAACATCGTTTTCTTTTGTTAATAACGTGCAAGTCAGGGAATTGCACTGTTCTGGTATAATTTCTGGCAAAACTTCCGTTGGTAAATTCCATTCAGAAAAATTGAGCTTGAGCCATTTGGGTCCAAACCACCACAACTTACTCTGACTTAAATCTGTTGCTAAAGCACCTCTTGACAATAAGTCAGCGGGATTGTCGCCTGAATTCACATGTCCCCAGTCATTGGCGTTGGACAACGTTTGTATCTCACTTACCCTGTTTGCTACGAAAGTTTTCCATCTGGTTGGGGTACCTCTGATCCACGCTAGTACAATTGTTGAATCCGTCCAAAGGTACTGCTTACTGGGCTTTATTTCCAACGACTCGGCTACCTTTTTTACTAAATTACTCAATAGAACAGCTCCGCATAACTCTAGCCGTGGTATATTTATTTGTTTCAACGGAGCTACCCTAGACTTTCCACATAATAAATTTGCAACCCACTCCATCGAGGGCAACTGGCAACGAAGATACACGCAAGCTCCATAAGCTTTGTTTGACGCGTCGCAAAATCCATGTATCTCAAAAGCAACATACCCATTTATCATGGCATGTCTTGGGATCCTAATGCTACCAATATTGTCCAGATCTCGATGAAACTCACTCCAGGACTCCAGTACTTGCTGTGGTATTTGCTCATCCCAACCTACCTTGTGTTTCCATAAATCTTGAATGACTATCTTTGCCCTGATTATCAGAGGACCTAAAAGCCCTAAAGGATCAAATATCTGACAAATTATTGATAATATTGCTCTTTTACTAAGACACTCAACATTTAACATATTAGGAACATTGATTTTATAACAGATTAAATCATTGTTGGAATCCCAGTATATTCCAAGAGTTTTATTTTGTTCTCCTTGGCCAATGTGTATCATGCTGACATCTAAACTTTCATCCAGCTCAAACCTTTTCAAGATGTCATCATCATTACATAACCATTTCCGTAGCGAAAACCCGGCTGATCTGAGAACTGAAGTTACGCTTTTTTGGAGTTCTAATATTTCTTCTTGACTGTTCGATCCTGTAAGCAGATCATCCATATAAAAATCCCTTTTTATTATTTTACTAGTATATGGATGCTCGCTTTCTACTTCTTCAGCCAAGTAAAATAAACATTTTACTGCTAGATAAGGCGATGAAGCATTGCCGTAAGTCACGGTATTCAGAGCATAAATCTTAAGTTCATCGGTTTCTGAAAAACGCCAAAATATCCTTTGATATTTTCGCTCATCTGTATCCACCAGTATTTGCCGATACATTTTTGAAATGTCGGCTGTCATGACATATAAATGAGTTCGAAATCTAGTCAATATAGAAAAAATATCTTGTTGTAAGGTCGGCCCTACATACTGGACATCATTGAGGGATAATCCTGTGTCAGTTTTGCAAGAAGAATCGAAGACTACCCTGCACTTAGTAGTTAGACTAGTCGTTTTCAAGACCGCATGATGTGGTAGGAAAAAACCTTCACTACTTTCTTCATCACATTCTGACATATGTTTAAGTTCGCAATATTCTCTCATAAAATCGTTATACTCTACTCTAAGTTCTGAGTTTTTAATTAATTTTCGTTCAAGCAGCTCAAATCTTCGCTTGGCAATTTCTTGGGAACTCCCTAACATTTTTAGATTGGGCTTAAACGGTATTTTAACAACAAACCTTCCTGACTCATCTCTTTTGACAGTCTTTGTAAAATAATCTTCACAAATTTTCTCACTCTCAGATAATATTTTAGTCTTACTTAATTCTTCCAATTCCCAAAACTTAACAATAATATTATCTGTTAGTGCGTCTGAATTTATCACCAAATTGCAATAATTAACTTGTGAAATTTGTGAACTGCCAGACATTCCTACTTCTCCTGCAATCACCCAACCAAATAATGTATTTTTTAATACAGGCAAATGTTTTCCTAATGTCTCGTAGCCAGGAATTAAAATTCTCCAAACAATATCAGAACCCAACAGTAAATCTATGTCACTTACCTCGTTAAATGTAGGATCTGCCAATTTCATCCAAGTTGGAATTTTAATTATCTGTTTATTAAAACTGACAGTTGGTAATTTGCATATTATATTAGGTAAAACAAGACATTTTATTTTTTGCTGAAAATCACCATTACACGATTGAATAGTTAAACTTGCTAATTTATTTACATTTGTAACTGTTTGACCAATGCCTTTTACTATATGCTCAATTGGAGTCGATATTAATCCTAAACTGTCGCATAACCTTTCAGATAAAAAATTTGATTGTGAACCCCCGTCCAGTAAAGCGCGTGCCTTTATTATTTTACCATTATCTCCCATTAGTAAAACCATCGCAGTCGATAACAAAACTTGGGACGGTCCGCCCAATCGCGCAACGTCGCATTGCGATTCGATTATATTTCGATCGGCCCCGGTCCCAACGCGTGCAATGGCGGCGGTCGAATTCTCGGGTGATTCTATAACGTTTTCTTGAGCGCCAGCGGTTGGCACATTTGGTTGATTGTTAGGAATTTCTCGGTCAAAATGTAAAACTGTGTTGTGTGCCTTATGACATTTGAAACATTTTCTCATTTTGCATTTCCAAAATGGATGTGTGTCTCTAAGGCAAATAGAGCACAATTTTAATCTCTTTACTTCGGAAATGCGCCCAGCTACCGACAAACCCAAAAATTTACTGCAATTAAATACACTATGTTCTTCATGACAGAAGTAACATTTCATTTTTTCAATAGCCGAAAACCCGTAGCCTCGAGTTTTCTTGCTAACTTGACTTTCACCTGAGGGTTTATTAAGTTTGCAGCTTTCCAACTTTTCCAGAATATCGCATTTTTGTTTTAAAAATGTATTTATATCATTCATCGTTGGTAAGTCGCCTGTAATTTTAAAACTTTCCCAATCGCGTCTAGTAACTGCATCAAATTTATTACACATAATGTATATAATTAAACGATCCCAAGATTCAGTTTCTTCTCCTAATGCTTTAAGAGCCCGCAAATGTTTTGTGTATGTGTCAAATAAATTTCTTAACTCAACGTGTGACTCTTTAACAATCTTAGGATGTTCAAAAATATCTCGAATGTGACTGTGAATAATCATATTTTTGTTTTCAAAACGATCTGACAAACTTTGCCAGGCAACAGCATAATTATCAGAGGATACTTGCAACGACTTAATACTTTGAGCAGCCTCCTTCACTAAAGAAGCTCTAAGGTAATAAAACTTCTGTATATTTGTGAGTGTTTCATTATCATGAACCAGTGCTGTAAAAATGTCCTTAAACTCTAACCAATGATTGTAATCACCATCAAAGGTTGGTATTGATATTGGAGGTAATTTTACCATAGAGCGAACCTGATCGTTAGACGTTGAACCAACCACTGATTCAGCATGAACCGCACTCAACCGATCCACTGCAATTAAACTCTCAAAGCGAACCTTTAAAATAGCCTTAACCTCGCCAATCAACTCAAAATATATATTTTCAAACAAAGTTCTTTCATTTTCGCCTGCGTCGGAATCATCTAGCAACTCTATATCTGACTGTAGTGTTTCAAACTCTTCGAAAAGAGGTTCTGTTTTTTCCAACCTAACTTGTAACTGATTGTATACACTATCAGGAACATTAATTTTTCCTATAACATTTTCCTGTAAATAAGTTCTCAAACGAGTTAGCTTGGATTTTACAGCACCCCTTTTGGCTTTCAATTCCGTAATGTTAGCCATTTATGACACAGTCGAAGGTATATTTTACAAAATAATAAATAAACTCTACTTGCCGTCTGACCCGTGGCGCAAATTTCTTGAAATTGCGTTTTCCTTCAAGTGGCGTCAAGTGCACGACTGCACCGCGTTAATAACTTCGTCGATGTGGCCTTTAGTTTCACTAATATGGGCACTGTTTTTGGTTTATTCTTCTCCAAACTTCACCAAAATCCGGTCGATGGACCAATGTTAACGTTGATAATAATGGACTGTATTTATTTCTTTGATTTACACTTTATTTCAACTGAAATATACGGAGCAAAGGGGAGGCTCGTGTCCACCTTATAAGACTTGTAGATGCTCTGTCGGTCCGCGGTGTTGCCACTTCTCTCGCACCTCAACAACAATGAAATCCTTAAAAAAATTCTACATTAATTTGAATTTTTATGTTCAAAACAAAATGATCTATAACTATCTTTGAAAGTATAGGGATATTAAATGGTCTACAACTAGAGGTTTTTGCAAAACTCGCTTTAATTTAATTAATATGAGAAAAAAAAATTCCATATCACTACTAAATTAAATAAAATTGATGTATTTTACACATTTTCAAATAAGGAGAAAATAAAGGTAGATTATACAACAAACTCATTATTAGTCCTGTTGTATGGTAATTTATTTACTACCTACATTGCTGTGAACTTTGAGCTGTGACAATAACTGTTAAGTTGGGTGTATACTTTTTACCTAAGATAAAAACAAAGTATTATTTAATAGTTAAAGTAAATCTGTATCTATCTAAGACTATAGGGATTGAATGAAACAAAAGCAGATTTTTCTTTCATTTGATGTATTGCGCAAAATTAATAAGGCATGCATAATCAGAGAGCGCATGAGCGCAATATTATTCATGTATTGTAAGTTCTAAGGTGTGATTTGCTCATCACCATCATTTTTGCTAAGGCAGAAAAACGAAGAATTAGGTTATGTTGACAAAATAAGATGTTTTAGGTTAGGTTAGTCTTTGTACACATTTACACAACAAAAAACAGATTGTTTTTAAATTGGATGTCCAGCTTTTTGGGCCTAATCATTTTAGACTGAAATATATCAGAAATAATTTAATAAGGAATTGGGGATTTGGAAATATTGGGACAAATTATATCGGAGAGAAATGATGACACCTGTCCAAATAATAATAATATACAAACACATATTGACTTCAAGCTGCCTCTACACTTTTAAAGATTTGTCTAAATGTAATGGTATATGTAAATTACAAATAACATAATAAAACCATAAGGAGTAACAGCTATAGTATAGATATCTAGCTGTATTATTTAAATAATACAGTTCAAACACTGGTTATTACACTTCATTGTTTAAAATGTTGCCTTAAAAGTAGGTACCCTCTTCCAAAACATTCCACATTGGATTTCAGTAGTGCCCTGTCAACCTAAACAATACAAAAATAAATAACTATGTAATCACAATAAATTCTAGTAAAACTTACCATCTGTAACATTAATGGTTGCTCTGGTTTATTCTTATTGTTGCAAAAGACCAAATCTTCAGAGCCTTTGGAGTAATCCTTTATCCTGTAAACATAATCAGTTCAATTTAAGGTAATACCTATTTATTTTCAAATGATTTAATATTATTATTCAACAACAAAATAATACACATCACTACTTGACGGCTTCCTAAATTAAGCCATTAAAAAGCCCATACCAGCTAAAAGGAATTTCAAATAGTATACCTACCTACTTGTAATTGTTGAAGTCATAAACAAGCATCTCCAAAACTTTAAAATAGTCTGTGGTTTTTCCCGTCCACAACCTGAAAAATAATTACACCAACACGTAGACGAACACCACAGATAGTTTGAGGCCAGAAAATAGGTATATATTGCAGTATCTGTTATTGCAATATTAAAATAATCAAAGACAAGATATTTCCAACCAAACAAAACAATATTTTAATTATTAATAATGTGAGGTTAGAATAGGAACGAAAACCGATGATCATTTGCCATTTCCCCCTCCACCAGTAATAATAATAATAATAATAATAATAAATTCTTTATTTGCTCAAATACACACCCAGTGTTCAGCATTGTCAAGGTACACATACTTTACAGATTACACAATATACAGCATAACTATAACCAACTATAACATCACCTATATGGTGTAACTATTGCTAACATAAAATTCATCTAGGGAGTAAGGACACAGATCTAAAAGTAATTGTTTTATTTTTGTTTTAAATGTAGCATAGGGCAAAGTTTTTAATTCATTGGGGAGGAAGTTGTACAGTTTAATGCTGTTGTTGATATAGCTCTTGTCGGTTAAGGTAAGTCTGTGTCTTTGTGTTAATAAGTTTTCACCGTGTCTTGTGGTATAATGATGTCTGCTGCTTACTGTTGCAAATTCTGATATTGTGGATTTCACATATGCCAAACACTGGTATATGTATAGGCCTGGTAAGGTTAGGATTCGGAGATCTTGAAAAAGAGCTCTGCAGCTGTCCAAGGACCCTAGTTTGCCCATAATTCTTATGGCTTTTTTTTGTAATAGAAACACCTTTTGCCAGTCTGTCGAATTTCCCCAGAATAATAGGCCATATGATAGTTTAGACTGGAAAAGACCCATGTATGCTGTGCGGGAGACTTCCATTGGAGTGGTTTGTGAGATTCTGCGGAGGAGAAATAGGGTCGAAGATAGGCTTTTGGTCAATTGGGTGGTGTGGTGTTTCCAGGTCAACCTGCTGTCAAGGATTACTCCTAAAAATTGGAAAGATTTACCTTGATCTTTTTCTTTCAAGGAGAATATGACAGTTTCTGTTTTTTCGAGGTTGAGGCATAGATTGATGTCTGCAAAATAGGTGTTTAGTTTCTTAAGAGTGGCGGCAGCTTCCACGTGGAGCTGAGCAGTGTTACAATGATGATCAAGAAGGGTTGTGTCATCTGCATATTGAACCGATGTCAGATTCGAGAGATGGGAAGGTAGTTCATTTACATACAAGATGAATAATAGGGGTCCGAGTATAGACCCCCGCGGGACACCTGCGTGTACACGGAGAGCCTCCGACCTGCTGCCCGCGATATCGACCAGCTGGAAGCGGTCTGAAAGGTATGACTGAATAAGTTGTAGCGAGTTGCCCCTAATGCCATAGTATACAAGTTTGCTAAGTAGGATCCGGTGTGACACACAGTCAAACGCCTTCGAGAGGTCGCAGAAGATCGCCAACACAGAATCCCCCCCCTCGAACCGCTCAACTATGTGGCCCACCAGAGCCCTCAACGCGTCCGCAGTGGATCTTTTTTTCCGAAAGCCAAACTGACGCGCCGAGAGGAGATTACTTCTCTCCAGGAAAGCGGTCAGGCGATTGTTTAGGCTGATTTCGATGGGCTTAGATAGAACCGGGACTAAGGAAATAGGTCTGTGGTTACTTGGGTCGTTTTCTTCACCTTTTTTGAAGATGGGGATTACTCTACTAGTTTTTAGTTTACTGGGGAAACTGCCAGAGATGTAACATTTGTTTATGATAATGGAGAGGGGCAGCGCGAGACCTTCAGAGAGCTGTTTTAGAATTTTGTTACTGAGGCCAAATAAATCTTTAGCTGTGCTGTCGCTTAAGCTCTTCACGATTGTCATAACACTTGTAGGAGACTCAGGTGCTAAGAATAGGGTATGATTGTTGTGTATGATTTTTGAGGTGATGTGTGTGGGATCAGCCCCAGACCTCTGAAGATTGGTTGAAATAGTGTCCGATATATTGGCAAAAAACGTGTTAAGTTCATTTGGGGAGAGTGTGGTTTGTATGTTGGTGTTGTCTTTGATTTTGGAATCATTGATTATGTTCCAGATTACTTTTGGTTTATTGGTGTTGTTTTCAATTTTGCTAGTGAAAAATTTAATTTTTGCTTGATTTATTTTGGACCTGTATAGGTGTTTTTGTTGTTTTATCACTTGTGTCAGGTTGACATTTGGATTTTGTTTGTCAAAAGTGGTGAGTAAGTTTAAGGAGTCTCTGTGTGCTTTAAGTTCATTGTTGAACCAGTTCTTATTCTTGTTGCTACAATGATATGTCTTTGATTTTAGAGGAAAGCTGCTCTCAAATATTCTAAGGAAAATGTCCAGGAAAACATTGAAAGTAGAATCTATATCAGGTTGATCTAGGAGTGACGCCCAGTCAGTGTTTCTTAGGGTGGTAACACATAATGCTACATTTTCTGTGCAAAAGGGTCTGAAAACTTTTACGGATGTGCGGTTATTAGTAATGTCTTTTTTTTTATATCTGTAAGTGTTAGTGATAGCCATGTGATCAGACATGTATGTGTCCCATAGAGACCAGTTAGACTCTATTGAAGCATTAGTGATACAGTTATCCAGACAACTACTTTTTGATATTTTTGAGATTCTTGTTGGTTTATTCACTAAGTATTTAAGGCCATAAGAGTTCAATAATTGTGAGAATTCCAGTGTGGCCTGATCTGTTAAGAGCAAATCTATGTTGAAATCCCCATAAATTAAAATCTTTTTATTTTTCTGATTGAGGAGTTCAAGAATTTTGTCAAGAGTTTGGAAGAAAAGATCTAGTTGGCCACTCGGCGATCTATAAATGCATACAATGACAATATTTACATTTATAACCTCAACGCCTGTGATTTCACAATGTCTATCAATAGACAAGTTGTTCAAATGCATGATTTTTTTTGTGACATAGTTACTTTTTGTATAGATTAGGGTCCCACCTCCTCCTGATTGTGATCGGCAGAAGTATCCAGATAAGTTATACTGTGGTAATTTGCAGCTGTTCATTGCAGATTCAGTTAGCCAGTGTTCACATAGCAGGATAGCATCAACATTCCTACCTTGAATTTGTAGTTCCAGTTCATCGAGTTTTTTTGATAGGCTTCTGATATTCAGAAACATCATGTTGAAGTCTTCCATTGTACTTCTCCCAGTTTCCATTGGCGGCCCTTGGTTTCCTGAGATAGGTGAGTCTGGTTTGTTGCTAGGTGTGCATATTAAAAATGTGGCGTCTTTTGGTTCTTATAATTTGCTTGAATGCGAAAATCGTATCTTTTGATACCAACATCTCTGGGCCAGAAAGTTGGGCTATACATGTCTTCTTTCTGTGAAAATGGTGCTGTAACAAGAAAACATTTGTTTTTTGTTTCATCAGTAGGGAGTTCGGTGACTTGAATGCTAAGCGATTCATATCCAGGCTTTTTTGTAACGAATTCTTGTACCTGAGCGGAGCTAACAGATCTCTGTACTCTGTATAGGTAAATCCAAACTTTTTTTTTAACGCCCATAAAGTTATTTGAGGCTTCTGAAGTTCCTAGGGTTTTTTGTTTTGGGGTGCTATTTTGGTTTCTGTATCGTCTGCGGTGCTGGGACTGCCATTCGCCGTTTTTACCGTCAGTGTTGTTTTGATTTGCTGTGGTTGCATATTCCACTGCCTGTTGAACAGCAGCAGGGCTTATTATTTGGGTTTTTTTATTGTGGACTTGTTCGTTTTTAAGCAGGTGCTGTTTATTTAGGTCCAATGAGTGTGTGGTTATGTTGTCGTTGTGGTTGTTCTTCTTTACTGGTGGTCTTTGTTGATTGTCAGCTGTTGTTTCGTTCATTTGAACTACTGATGTGGTTCGATTTTCCCGCTGAGAGTTGACAGTGTTGACAGTGTTGACACCGAAGTTAGACCCATAACCTGGCTTTTTGAGTTTTTCTTCAAGAAAACCTATTTTCTCTTTAAGAAGCTCACAGTTTTCAGCTAACAGGCTATTTTTATCCTCCAGTTCTTGGATAATTCTTTGAAGAAGTGCTTCCCGGTCGGATGGCTCGTTCGCAGGAGCCATATCTGCCAAGGCTGTGTACTGTTCATGTCGGCATGTTGAGTTTTTCTTTTCTTGTGCTCGTTTAAAACACGAAGGATGGTATGTTTCCTTACATTTTTGGCACTCAATTGGACTGTTTGATACACTTTTTAAACAATAAAAACAGTTTATTGCGGTAGGATTAGTTGTTTTTTGGAGACGAACGTTACTTGCGACCGCCGCGCTCGCCATCTTGGTTAAACTCTCAGTAAAACCGAAGATTGCCGAAGTCGCCCTTACGCTCATCCCGATCTCTCATGTCGCTGTTCTGACGGGGCGGCGTCATTGGGCACACTCGTCAGCTGGTATAATCGACATCGGGCACACTCGTCGATGCGCCGGTAGACTAGTTTTTGACTGCCCGCACCAAAGTAATTTCATATCGTATTTAAGATAGGTGTTATTTTTTAAATGTAATAACTAAAAAATGCTCATGTGAACCTATGCTAACCCAGTGGCCGATTACATAAAGTATCAGTAAGGTGGTTACATCGCAATGGTTATTTTTTAACTAAAATTAAAAAAAATGCTAGGTGAACCTATGCTAACCCAGTGACTGATCACATATAGTAATCAAATAAATACTGTCTTGTTCTCAACATCTCAATTTCTAATGTTTTTCTTGCATAATAATGTATTCTATATTATTAGTTTGTTTACTTCCAAATTTTCTAAATTGGTGCAATCCAACCAAAGACGTCATCCGACTACGTTCGGTTGCGTTCGGTTTCGATTATACCTCTTGACGATTAGACCGTTTGCGCGTTTCCCGTTCTGACCGGTCGCTGTGTTGGCCGGTCGCCGTTTTGAGCCCATCTCGTAGCTTTCGTGAAAACTCGTTTGACCGGAAAAGCGCGAAGTCTTATTACGAATGAAAATACAATTGACGACATAATTATTAAACTTCAAAATTCGATTAAAGGCGAAACTTCACAATTATTGACAGCAAAAATTTTACATCTGAAACAAAACGATAAAGAAGCCGCAAAATATGCTTCTGAAGTGGACGCATTAGCGCAAAAATTACAATCAGCCTATATTACAGAGGGCGTACCAGCGGAAGTTGCCCAACGGTACACGGTTGAAAATACTGTGCGAGCATTTAGCCAAAATGTCAGTAGTGAAAGAGTTCGATTAATAATGGAGGCTGGCACGTTTTCTTCGGTACAGGAAACTATTACTAAGTTTGTGAATGTTAGTTCGTTGGCACCGTCTTCGGCAAATATTTTTCAGTTTAGGCAAAACAATTTTCATAATGCGCGACGTCACTTTAGAGGCACAGGTCCACGTAATAATAATTATAACCAGCATTTCGATAGGAGTTTCAATAGATATTCTAACAGTTACAATAGAAATTCTAATAATTTTGGAAACAATATTAATAATTATAGAGAACAATTTAGAGGCAGTAATAGAAGCAGAGGCGCATTTAATAGAGGTTTTAATCGTGGTAACACATCTGCTAGGTACTATAGAGGCTCTAGTCCTAATTTTGTTGGCTTTTTTGTTTGGCCCGGAGTCGGGAAACGGATTGGAGCACCAATCGAGCCAAGAAGCGGCTCGGTTGGGCGATATGTAACCATATATAGTTTTAGTCTGACATTTTCAAATTTTGTGAAAGTTGAGTTAGAAATGACTGGTTCCGTTAGTACGCTACTAGTAGACACCGGAGCTGACATATCAATTTTCAAACGTTTATCAGTAAATCCTGATCAAATAGTTGATTTTTCTCGAGCCACTAGCATCAAAGGTATCACAGAAGACCTAACTAATTCATTAGGTGTTGCAAACACAAATATTGTCACGTTAAGGGTTGGTTGAGGGGGAAGAATACGCAGGATTCCACAGGTAACCCACTTTTATTAAGTAAATGTGCCTTATTGTCTAGGTAGTCATCTTACCCCCAGATGGTCAAGATGGCTGGGAGCATGATGTGAAACTGGCTAGGCTGAAGATACACGGAGGGCAGCGCTTTAGCGGTGGTGAATGAACCCTAGACTTAGGTCCGAGGGCATTCACCGAGCCGGCAAAGACGTGAAGAACCTAATAAAGGGAGGTAAGTTGGAACGGCAACTTAAGCTGCGCGCCCACACTATTTCCTTTGCTAGGGCTGATCTGGGGTGTGGCACTTGGTCACCTACTGCTCCACGTTAAGTTCCACAATAGGCATACCCAGACTAACCCAGAGATCAGTAATCTGTACGTGCTTTTAGTACAGTATTTATACTCACATTATGACCCCAATTCGCCAATCTTGCTGACACAAACATGGTACTGGGGGAGACCGGGGCAACCTAAGGTAACGGCACCTAGCGTAATGTCTATGTTACATGCCCCTCCCCTACGAAGTGTTCGCCCCGGACACTAAAATACCCTAATCGTATAAGTCTAACATTGCTTATGTGCTAACAGGTGGGTTCATGTGGTGGAACGAATCCTTTATTTATACAAAGTCTTATAATCTAAACCATTAATCACGCTACGCGCCTGAAGGCTTGTCTGAACGGTCCAGCATCCTTGGCCGCTACTCAGTTCACGGATACCAAGGCTACCAGTTCCCAGATCGTATTGGTGCTGCCGTCTATTGGTGCACGTTGAGACTTCCTTTTTGGCCGGTGGTCCGTTGTTTGGGTTGTATGCTAGGTGGCGCTGTCGCAGAGTGACCCGGTCTCATGCAAAATATGTTTATATTTTTTTTAAAACTATGTTATGTATAAAAATGTTTTTGTTACCCTATAAAATTCCCTTACGATGCATAGTCTACCTTTTTCTTATTACTCTGATTTATGGGTTAATTGGTCTCCGAAGCCTTTCCGATACCGATACGATTCAAAATGGATTTCGTTGGTGAGTGACAAAATACCCCCTTTTTCCCCTTTTTTTTTTTTTTTTTTCCTTGGTTCTTTTCTAAATTTTCTTTTTTTTTTTCTTCCCTTGTTTTTGTGTCAGACTCACGTGGGATGCCTTTAACCCTGCGCCTCGTGCGTCGCAGGGTGAACTCCTTTTTGCGTCGGCGATTGCCAGACCTCCCCCGCGTAAGTATTCTGTATACCTTTATATGTGTATTGTTACCACTGTTTTGTGTTAGGGGTTCCGAGCGACGGTCTATTTTTTTAAGGTCTGGGGTGAGGACTGGCCGCCCGTACTCCCCGCCGGACACATTGTGGTGTACGAGAGGCCATGTTGTGGGCAGCTATGTCTGCTCACCTTCACCCCGCGGCTTCGGAGGCCAATTGTCCATTTTTATTATTAAATAAAAAAATTTTATTAAAGCCATGTCTTATCTAGTACTTATTTAATCCTTATTTATCCTGCTGTGTTGGCTTTGTGCCAGATTGGTGTCAGTCACTTGTCGCTCAAGTTGGCAGACCACACCTTTTTCTAGCTCATGCGCCAGGTCGGATGAATCGTCAATTTTGATGACGAAGGTGTTCTGCCCACGTACTGCTTCTGGCACCATTTCTTTGCTGTTGCCGTCGCTGGTGAGCTGGTTGGTTTCGTCTTGATTGACCCTTTTGTGCCTGTGGCTAGTTCGTCTGGAGGTGAGAAAATGTTTTATTAAGCTATATACGATTAATGTGATGACTAGTGCCCCTGTTGACCAGGTATCAGCAACCATGAGTTGTCTGTTGGCGGGCAGGGCATTGCCATGGTTGATGCACTTGTTGGCACCGCGTGGGTGACCGCCATTATGGCCGGCCGTCTGAGGAGCAGGTAAATTACAGCTAGGGACAAGGTGATATTCCATAAAAACATGAAGGAATGGTTTCCGTTGTGCACGGTGTTGGTGTTGGGCCTTGGGATTTTGTTCCAATTTTCTTCTAACGTCTGTCTTAGCGTTCTTTCTGAGGATAAATTAAAATGCGGCAGGTCTGTTGTCCAATTGCCGTTTAGGCACTCCGAAAAATTTTGGAAGGTAGGTAAATATGCTTGGTTATTTGTTGGTTTTAGCACAAACGTTTTTAGGTTTGTCCACGCGGCCGGTAAAATGTGCTTAATGGCGGCCATTGACTTGTCAGATTTGCAAGGGAAGCGTTTTTGGATCATGACTTCGTTATTTACGCTTAGCTGGCATTGACAAGGTAGGGTTATCCTTAATGCCCCTGGTATGTTTAGCATTTCAGTTTGCAAGTTAAGTGAATCCTGAGGGCATGTAATTGTGGTGTTGGGTTTGGGGTGTGTCAGCAGAAATTCTTCTGACCCAATTTCCGATATGATCATGAGGTCTGACTGATGACAGTGCATTGGACAGTGTTCAGCGATGTCTTCAACTGTGGTTCCGTGGAACAGCTTGCGTGCACAGGTAGGGCCTTGTGTCTGATCCCCCGCGAATCTCGGTAAGTAGCATAACCTGTCTTGGTATGGTTTACATTCGTGAAGTGCAATGCCTGTTACTTCTTTTAGTATGGTTCGGGTTTCTGTAGTGGCTACTGCCATCATTAGTGGTGCGTGTCTGATCGTGCATGTCTGCTTTTCCCATGCAAATGGGGATGTTAGTAACTGGAATAGACGCCACTGACTGCCTCGAGAGATAAGCGGGATTTTTATGTGCACCACCAGCAAACCTTCGGAGAACGTGCATTCACTGATGGGCAGGCGGAAGTATGATGACAATTGGTGGATTGATATGGCAAGTTCGAATCCATTTTTATTTATTTCTTTCTCTATTTTCCCCAAGTCTGACAGTAGTGTTTCTGGTTTTATTAGTGCCATGGGTATTTGTTTCTGTCTACACTCCTGGAATGCTGTCTGGCTCCGCATTTTTCTCAATAAGAGAATAATTCTGGTAGCTGTCCCTAGATTTGCCTCCAAATTAGTTTGGATCATATCTGACACCCATTCACCCCCTTTCTGTTCTTTACTCAGGAATTCCTCCAAACTGTGGAGGACCATCCTGGTTTCTGTTGTTCTTATTGTTTTATTTGTTTCCTCTTGACATCGATTTTGTTCCTCTGAATGCAAGCTTAATGATTTCAGGACCTCCCCCATATTGTCATGAAGTGCTGTTATGTGGGCTTCTAGTTTATTTTCCTCCATAGACATAGAGTCCATTTTTTCCTGTGTTGCTACACCACAGCAATAGCTCAGGCCGTCCGCTATGAATCCCAACGAAAATGTGCGTTTCGTTCTTAGTGACCTTGGTGCTTCTTCATCTGAGTACCAATTTGCCCTGTATAGCCTCATTTCTTCATCTATTGCGTCTTCTAAGTCCTTCAAGTGCCTTCTGGCTTGACAGATGGAGCTCTGATTTCCTTTCATACAAGTTTCCAAGGGGCTTCTTCTTGGATTACTTCTTGTTGGGTTATTTTGGGATTATTTAAGTCAATATAAAAGTTATGCTTTATCATACATATGGAAAAGAAGTGAAGTATTCAGCATGTTTACGTTTAGAATCGCCTAGCTGAATTTTTATTAGTGGCAACAGCGCCGTTTTTTCTGACTACACGTTGGCAACAAGCAGCAAACGCCCGATGCGCCAGCGCCATCACCTGTTACGGCGGTCGGCCGCACCGCCGCAGGAGTTGTCTATGAAGCCCCAAGCCGTTGGTATCGTTTGCCACGGTTTATTAGCATTTTTTAGTAGACACCCCAGCCCCCCATCGTTATTAATACGTTTATTTCATTAATATACCGTTCAAGGTGGAGCTGGGCATTTTCATTTATCAGTAACAATCCGTTTTCATTTAATACAGTCCACTCAATTAACATTAGGGCCAGTAAAGCCCGAACATATTT
This sequence comes from Ips typographus, assembly GCF_016097725.1. Lineage (NCBI taxonomy): Eukaryota > Metazoa > Arthropoda > Insecta > Coleoptera > Curculionidae > Ips > Ips typographus. The sequence continues at coordinate 5,278,023 of NC_138434.1, forward strand.
GGTCATTCGAGCCTGATTTAAACAAGTTTTAAATCAGCAGTCACCGGCAAGTTCGACGTATTTCGAACCATTAACATTGTGTTTTTAGGCGTGCGTTAAATGCACATCTAAATGGGAATCTTTGGAACTCCATTAAGTTCTGGACGTCATTATTGCTTATAATTATAGCAAAGTCTATAGCGAGAAAAGGCTTTGAAACATTGAAGCAAAGGAAATCAAGTTTAAAAGCATAATAGCCAAGTATTTTCATACAGAAGGAAACAGTGCTAAGGAAAAAATACAAGCCTTTCTGCATTCTGGAGTCCAAGGTAACACCTGCTGTAACAATAGAATTTGCTAGATTGGAACATACTAACCGAAAGATTCTATTTTACAAAACAAGATTGGGTGGTCACGGGACCTCTTCAAGCCACTCGGTGAATGCCCCAGGCTAACTACTCACGGAGAGTGGTGTAGGTTAACAAGCTAAATTTCAATGGCGCCACCCACTTTGCACCGTCGTGTAGGGCTTGAGAAGAGCAGTAAACGAACGCTAAAGCGGGAAATCCCCAAACGCTAGACCAAATATCAGTAATGCAAAATACAAATCTTAAATAATACCACCAAGTACCCCGTTTTATGGCAAAGGCCTCTTCTTTATTTAAAAACAAAATTAACGACTGTCAAAAATTAAAAGTATACGGTTAATGTACTGAGTGACAATTCAGAACCTAACCTTAAAATGTCAAGTTTAAAAGCACAGCAATATGTTCCACATGTTGTGTATGCTATTTGTAATCAAATCAGTTTACAAAAAGGGAGATTAAATGGTTATTTTAATGATGGACTCAAAGTTGGGTATTTGGGAATACGGAACCTTAACTACGGTACAAGTCTGGATAGGTGAGTGTTAGATTGTGTTCACAGAAGGTTGGCAAAAGAAAAAGGTAACCTTCAATCAAATATTTTAGATCAAATTAGACAAACTTGGGCTTTCAAGCAGCACTGGACCCCAACTAAATGCATTTAGTGTGAGCTTACAAACCCAAAAATCTTAGTAAGCACACCCTCACTGGTAATGGAAGATGTCAAAGTTCCTTACTACTACTATATATCGACTACTTGTGCTCAATGGTGAATCAGAGACCAGGAAACTGTGTTTGCAGCCTGCAGATCTGCTTATGACTAGACTGACCTTATTTCAAGATTGCTAATACTCCCTGGACACTTCAGTTAATGCTGCACAGGCAGGCCTAATGTGTCAACTAATCAGGACAGCTTAAACTCTCAACAAGGGCTGATTGCAAGTGTATGTGCTGGTGTTCGTTGAGTTGGTGATCGATTGTGTCAAGTGCTGTTTTCCTTGTGGAGCACCGGAGGTAAAAGTGGGAAAGGAAAAAGCCTAGAAAACATGTTCTAGTTACAATGACCGTCAAGCACGCTAGGATTGACAATAGCAACCTACATTAAGTGAGTATCTACAAGCACAATTGCAACTTAAACTTACCCGAGTTGTTGATGGGCTTTTCCTGGCAATACAAAATAGGAATTTACCAAAGTCTTTTCTTTAAATCCCCAAGAAGGTATTTCAGAAACTTAATTCTATATTTTTAAAGACTGATGAACCTACTTTGATTTGAAAAATCCGCTCAAGCGTTAATGGTTAGTGTCCACCATGTGGAATCAAAACCCAAAAAGAAAATGGCAGTTTGCCTAAACTAGATTCTAGACCATTCTTAAGTTAAGCTGCAATTGGTCAAAATAGACACCTGTGATAAAACTATTTTACCATTGGTCGTTAATTTGAACTCTAAATATGACAGAATACAAAACCACAAAATCAATACATCAATCAATACAGTCAACCGTCGCTGAACCATCATGTCAATGTCAAACCAGAGAATGTTTACATGTATTTATTTAGTGAAATTAAAGTTTTATGTTATTACTATCTTTAATGTTAGATTACTTTAGAAGAAGTGAAACATTTTGCTTACTTGCTCAGATAGTGCGTGAATTAGTTAAAAAAAAGGTAATTTGTGACAGCCGGCCTACTGTAAATTGCAGTAGAATAGCAAAATGTAAGTACCCCCCCAAAATCAAAGAAAACAAACCTTTTGCCAAAAAAAACCCGTAACACTGCATGTTTTTTTGTGCAACTGAAACGGAGTTAAGTGTCGTGTGCCATCCTTTTGGAGTTCAAGCTTCGGTAGCTGATTTCAATATAAACTTTCGGTGTTTTTTCGAAGTTTTCACGATACCTTCTTTCTGTGTTGGCACATCGCACCCTTTACAGTCTGTTTGATTATGTATAATACCATTTACCTTTTCCACGTTTTTTTGTACATTGAATTAATTCTTATTATTTTTATCACAATATGGCACCCAAAAAAGATAAACTTAAGAAAGTTTCAACCACTAATGATGCAGAGAGTGTGTTGTGACCTAAAAAGGGAATGGAAAAGAATTTTGGATTTTCAGACGTGTCTTGGTGAATTAATTTCTTATTAACAATTTTTTTTAAATGGTTAAATAGTTATTTACGTAACAAGTAGGATATGAATGTTATTAACGCACGCATGTGAAAATTTGCACGACGAGGCCGCAGGCCAAGTCGTGTAATCACACAGTGCGTTAATAACATATCCTACGTGTTACGTACAACATTTTATCTACAACGATTATTATTTTAATAATTAATTGAAAAAAAAATAAAAAAAATAAAAATTAAAAAAATAAATAAAAATATTTTCAGCAACTTGTTAGGCATGTCAACATATGGCATTAATTTATCCAATTGTAAAGAGTTTACCATTAATATTTATCCTAATAATAATTGAGTTTTCATGTAATTGTATGTCATGTTTTTTAATTAAAAAATATCTAACTAAAAGTTACTTTTAATATTAATATTAACAAGAAGCAAGATAGTGGAGGCAACAGAACTCCAGATGTACAAACAAATTGTTCACCGATTATTAACGCACTAGTGCGGTAATAGATTCAAAAAAGCACTAGTGCGGTAATAAACGTCATTATGACACTGAAAATAGTGCGAAATTACGATATTATGTAACTGTTGTAGATAACATTTTATCTACAACGATTATTATTTTAATAATTAATTGAAAAAAATAAATAAAAAAAATAAAAATTAAAAAAATTAAAAAAATAAATAAAAATATTTTCAGCAACTTGTTAGGCATGTCAACATATGGCATTAATTTATCCAATTGTAAAGAGTTTACCATTAATATTTATCCTAATAATAATTGAGTTTTCATGTAATTGTATGTCATGTTTTTTAATTAAAAAATATCTAACTAAAAGTTACTTTTAATATTAATATTAACAAGAAGCAAGATAGTGGAGGCAACAGAACTCCAGATGTACAAACAAATTGTTCACCGATTATTAACGCACTAGTGCGGTAATAGATTCAAAAAAGCACTAGTGCGGTAATAAACGTCATTATGACACTGAAAATAGTGCGAAATTACGATATTATGTAACTGTTGTAGATAAATAAATTTTATTGACTAGTGTATTGGAAAATGTATTGTTGGTTGCAACTGTTTTGATCCAAGAAAGTTCTAAGTTAAAGTTTGTTTCAGACATTGGTATGTTAAATAGGCGGTTAAAGAAACAGTTTAGGGACGCAACCTTCTGACTGAGAGGATGATTGGATTGGAAGGGGATAATGCAGTCAGTACTGGTGGGTTTGTGATAAATGGAAAACTCAATGTGATTATAAGACCTGTAAAGCAAAATATCAAGGAAAAGTAGTTTATGGGATGACTCTAATTCCATGGTGAATGAGATTGATTGGTGTAAATTATTAAGAAATATGAATAGTTGTTGAAGGTCATTAGGGGACCCGTCAAAAATACAAAAAATGTCATCCACATATCTTTTGAAAAATACTATTTTATTGAAGGAGGGGTAGGATTCTAGGGAATGTTCAATGTTGGACATAAAAATTTCTGCTAGTAGAGGGGAAAGACATGAACCCATAGCCAGGCCCCCAGACTGTGAATAGAAGGTGTTGTTGAACTGAAAAAAGTTTTGATCCAGTACCAGAGCCACTAGGGTTAGTAAGTCTTCCACCTGGAAAGGGTCCAGACCTTCGGAGGCAGACAACAGATCTCGGACAAAGTTTAAACAATCGAGTGGTGGGATGCTAGGAAAGAGGTTGAAAACATCAATTGATACAAATGAACCTGTTGTGTGCATTGGCGTGCACACCGCAAGGTACTTACTACATGCACAACTAAATTGCACACTTATTTTAACTTAACCTAATTATATTTCTTTTTATAAGGTACCATCATGAATTAGTATTGTTACACTTTACTGGGTTCTTTTTAATAAGTGAGACTTTGAATAAATTCAACAAGCTTTATTTACTAATTACACAACAATTTACAACACTAGAAATCACTTTTAAACCACTAAAGTCACTTTTACCACTTTTCACTACTTCGCTCTTTGCTTTATCGCGCCACTGTTATTTCACAACTCACAACTGACTGTCCATCGGCTCGGTAGGTTTATATATGTGTGGGTGATCGATTCTCGAATGTTCCTGTATGCACAGAATGTTCCCGCTATACGTCCAGTAAACGTTTATTGTATCGCGAACATTCCATCCGATACGCCGATCCAAGTTTAAAGATACCGAGACATGTCCCAAAGTAGCTGTTTTGTGGATTTGCATTTTACATGGGGTCAAATAGGTAACTCCCTTATTTTAAGGCCTAGAGGGTTGAGACTTCGTATTAGGGGGGTAAGTTTGGGACACCCCTAGGATGCGGTGTTGCCACGGTTTGCACTTTTCCCCTAAATTTAGGGAAATTCTATACAGGGTGTCCCACGACGAAAGACATCGATTGATATTGGAAAAAGTATAAATAGGAGAGTTTTGAAAATTAGGCTGGATACTGATGTGGGCATGCCCAATCTAACTAAAATATTTTCAAGAACAGAGACTGGCAGTTTATCTGCAGACATGGTAACACACTTGATAACGCTAGAGGAGGGGCCACAGTGTTGCTAAAACCGAAAATAAAACTGGGAAAGGCAAACCCTCCCTCTCTAAACAACCCACTAAACGACTGCCTTCACTTTACAATACCTTACCTGGACGACAAAATCCACATATTCCTCGTATATATCCATCCTCACTCAGACATTGAACAAAACATTCTGACTAAAGCATGCCTCTACAAGTATGCTATAATAATTGGAGACTTTAACGTAAACAGAAACAAAAAAGTACAGCTGGCCAGATTCCTAAACAATTCAGACTTTATACAAAAACAAACACCGCCGACATTTTTAATACCAGAAAACCAGGACTCGACACCAGACATATTACTACATACGGCAAACCTGACAAATATTATAAACAACGTTGATTTGACAAACGAACTGGGTTCCGATCATCTGGCTATTAAGTTTGACATTCATCAAACACAACCTATAAAAAATACGAAAGAAAACACACAAAAATTTGATTTAAACAGAACAGACATAGAAAAAGTACAACGACAAATACATGACTACATTCAATCACAAAAGATAAAGCCTTCTATACAAAACTTACAAGAACAACTGACATTGGCAATAGAAAAATTTTCTCCACGAGTCAAGAATACTTTTTACCAACACACTTTGCCAAAATTTATTCTGAGACTAATCAAACGTAAAAGGGAACTATACAGACTATACACTCGCATTCAAGACAATGATTTAAAAAGAATACTTAACGAACTCAACAGAAACGTCAAGACTTTAGTAGAGCAATACAAACAAGACAAATGGCTTGAGGCGTGCCAGGAAATCGAACTTGACAACGGGAAAACATACTGGCAAAAAATAAAAAAACTCTCACGTTACAAAAAAAATAACCCAGTTGGCATAATTAACGAAAATGGTTCAGAACAAAACACAGACCAAGACAAAGGTAACACTTTTGCTAGACACTTCGAAAAGGCTTTCCAAGTCTCCACCAATCCTAACTTTGACCATCAGAACTGGACCCTAATAAACGAATGGTACGACAATTACTTTGACGACCAGACTAACAACAGATTTCCACTAATTTCAGACAATGAATATGATGAAGCACTAACGCACCTTAAGAACACCGCACCTGGCAAGGTGTAAAAGCTTGTGGTACTTGGAATAAAACTGTGGACTGTATTACTTGTAAACTAGACTTTTTAATACGGAAATAAAACATCAAACTTAACTAGTACAAAACGCGAAGCGCCGCCATGAAAAGTTCTGGACGGTCTAATTTTTCTCCGCAAGGCGTGATTCTGCGGCGTTGCCAGCGTTGCACTGCACACACTCACTCCGTTCGTATTACGCACAAACATGTACTCCCCCATTGAAAGAACTGCGTTTCTTTCAATCCTGAAGTGGTAAGGGGCATATCTTCGAAAAACTTCTTTTTAGCATCCCCCTACGGTTTGGATGGTAGAGACACGTCCAATTCCGTCTGCTCCCGGATGAATCTCCATTATCCGACCCAATCTCCAATCCGAAGGTGGCAAATTCTCTTCTTTCAGAATAACCAAGGCTCCTTTCGAAAGGCTTCCATTGCTAGCTTTCCATTTAGTACGGCGTTGCAGCTCACAAATGTATTCACGTTTCCAGCGTGACCAAAAATGTTGACACAGCTGTTGGGCTAATTGATATCTTTTAAGGCGATTGATTGCCACGTTTTCCAAATTTTCGTCAGGCAAAGATGTTAATGTTCGGCCAATAATAAAGTGAGCCGGACTTAGAGGGAGGAAATCATTTGGGTCTGAGGACAGTGGTGATAGAGGTCTTGAGTTGAGAATTGATTCGATTTGACACAAAACTGTATTAAATTCCTCGAAAAAATGGTGTGCATTTGCCAAAACGCGTTTAAGGTGATGTTTCACACTTTTAACTCCAGCCTCCCAGAGGCCACCGAAGTGCGGAGAGTAAGGAGGAATAAAGCTCCATTCGATACCCTCACTTACGCAGGAATCAGTTAACTGATCTCTGTTTTTCTTAAGAAACTCACCCAATTCTCGTTGAGCTCCCACAAAGGTAGTTCCATTATCTGAGTATATCTTTTGCGGTTTGCCTCGTCTTGCGACAAAACGGCGTAGAGCTTGAATAAATGACTTGGCGGATAAACTAGATATGAGCTCAAAATGTAACGCCTTTGTCAAAAAACAGACAAAAACACCGATATAACATTTCTCAGTAACCCGACTTCGATTTCTTCTAATTAAAAAGGGCCCCGCATAATCAACACCAACAATGTTAAAGGGACCAATTGCTATAGAACGGTCGCGAGGTAAATTTCCCATTATAGGTTCAACAATAGACGGATTAAACCTAAAACAGCGCAAGCATTTTCTAGTAACTGACCTAGCTAAGCTACGTCCTGCGATTGGCCAAACCTTTTCTCTTATGCTTGCTAGCAACAGCTGTGGGCCAGGATGCAACAAGCATTTATGCTCGTGCTCAAAAATTAAACGTGTAAGAATATGTTTTGACATTAAAATTACTGGATGCTTCTTTTCAGCAGGAAAATCGGAGTACTTTAAGCGCCCTCCTACTCGTAGTAAACCTAACCGATCTACAAAAGGACTTAAATTACCTATTCTACTAAAACATATGGATTTATTATGTTTTAATTGAGCAATTTCACTGAAAAATGTTTGAGCCTGGGCTGCTCTAACTAGACATATCCAAGCGCGTCTTAATTCAAATAAAGTTAGAGGACCTACCTGCCTTTTTCCTGGACTAGAACAATTTGCTTTAAATCTTAGAATATAGGCGGTTACTCTTTGTAAGCGCATAAATGAAGAAAACCTGTCGAATGAAAAATCATTTGTACAAACTGGTTTGCTACTTATCAAACAAGAGGCGTGATGTGGTTTCAACTCTATTAGCTCCTCGATAATTGGCGCAGAATTTGGCCAAGCCTCTGGACACCAGGTCTGCCGGATTGTCTTGGCTGGGTGCCTCCATGCATAATGCCTCCATGTATAATGCTCCGTTAGAGTTTGTATTTCAGCGACGCGGTTGCTTACAAATACTTTCAAATTGTTCGGACTAGTTCTCAGCCATGCTAAAACGATTGTTTAATCACTCCATAACACGCACCTACTAAATTCCCGCTTCGAAGCCTTGATTACTTTATCAACCAGTCTTGCTAGCAGCAATGCACCGCACAACTCTAACTTGGGTATGGTTAGCGATTTGACTGGCGCAACTTTGGACTTTGCACACAACAATGCCACTTTCACATTGCCAAAGTGATCAGTTGAGCGTAAATATACGCAGGCGCCATAAGCTTTTTCCGATGAATCAGCAAACCCATGCAGTTCAACGGTTTCTGCATTTTGCAATTGCGCCTGGCGCTCAATTTTCAATAAATTTAAACTAGGAAGCTCGTTTTAATAAGTGCTCCATTCCTTTATCAATAAAGCTGGTAATGGGTCATCCCATCCTACTTTACTGGCCCATAAGCGTTGCATGAATATCTTGGCTAGAACAGTACATGGACTAAGCAGGCCTAAAGGATCAAATATACGAGCGATAAAGGAAAGGACCGTTCTTTTGGTACATTTGTGCTTTTCCAATAAGTTTTCAACTTTATAAACTAGTACGTCTTCATGCCACAACCAGGTTAACCCTAGAACCTTTGAAGTATCATCTAGACCAAACTGTAACATTCCGGACGCTATATCTGAATCGCCAATCTCCTTTAATATTTCTGGCCTATTAGAATGCCACTTTCTCAGTTCGAAACATCCTTTTCTTAATACCATTGATACTCCAAGACAGATTTTTTGGATATGACTCATAGAATCTGACCCGGTCAATAAATCGTCCACGTAAAAATCGCTACGGATAATCTCAGCTATTTCTGGATCAGAATTTTCACACTCATTAGCTAACTCGAATAAGCATCTAATTGCTAAGAAACTTGCACTGGCATGCCCGTATGTAACTGTATTTAGCTGGTACGTTTTTAATTCTTCATTGGGACTTCATCTCCATATAATCTTCTGCAGTGCTCTTTGACTCGGTTCTATGAGGACATGGCGGTACATCTTGGCAATATCGGCGGAAACTACATATGCATGACTCCTAAATCGTATGAGGATGGAGAATAAGTTGTCCTGTAATACAGGACCCACCATCTGGATATCATTTAATGAAACCGCAGAAGCGTCAAAAACAACTCGCATCGTAGTGGTTAAGCTCGATTCTCGAAACACACCATGATGAGGCATGTAGTACTCGGGTTTCGATTCCTGATTCTCGTTAAGTAAAGACATGTGACCCAACTGCTCGTATTCTTGAATAAAATCAATATAATATGACTTCATTCTTGTGTCCTTGTTTAATTTCCTTTCAGTTGAATAAAATCTTTTCTCTGCAGTATTTCTCGATTGACCTAGTGTGTCTGCTGCTTGCTTTAAAGGTAACTGAACTACGAAACGGCCATCTGGGTCTCTTCTAGTGGTCTGAGCAAAGATCTCTTTGCATTTCCTTTCTTCTCTGGAAAGGGCTCTGCAGCCATTTACTTTCTCTACTTCCCAGAATTTTCCCAATAACTGTTCTAGTTGCATGGTGGCCGCATTGCAGCGCACTCCTGATGAATACCTTTGTCCACCGACTGCTCCGGTTACAATCCAGCCAAATTCTGTCTTTCGCAATGATGGTAAACCTTTTCCTAGTAAGATCTTCTCTTGATGTAATAAATTCCAAAATAAATCGGCTCCAATTAAAACATCAATGGGACCACCTGCTAGTGCCTCCGGATCCGCTAGTTTTATATTATGGGGAATTTGCAAATCACGCAAGCTAAAGTTATTAATAACAGAAATTTGAGTTATTTGAGGAAGCACAAAACACGGCAATTTAGCTTGAAAATTACTAAACTCGGAACCCATCTTGAGTATACATTTACTTTTAATATTGGAAACTCGATGGGCAATTCCAAAAACGGCAAGATTAATTTGAGACGTTTCTAGTCCTAAACGCTTACATAAGCTTTCTGCGATAAATGATGATTGCGAGCCACTGTCTAGTAGAGCGGGAGCAAAAAGAACTTTACCATTACTATCAAAAACCTTAATTCTAGCAGTTGACAAAAATACATAACTTTGATAGCAATTCTTTTGCGGTACTTGATTACTTATTGCTGCCACTATTTGCTCAGAGTCACCCTCAGAAAAACTATTACCTGGGTCGTTACTTGCTCGCTCCATCTTCTTGTCTAAATGCAAAAGTGTATTGTGATATTGCCTACATTTTCGACAGGGACCCATAACGCACTGCTTCCCCAAATGATTATTGCGCAGACAATTTTTACACAATTTCCTACCCTTAACAAATTTCCACTTTTCATGAAGTGATAGTTTTAGAAATTGATCACAAGAATATTACAATACAATAACTATTATTACAATAATAACACAACATAGCCCCTGCAATACAACTAGTTTGCTTGTGTCCCCTTGGGTACTCCTTTACTTGCCTATCTCTAGAAAATGTGCTTTTTTGCTCAATGGTCTCTAAAACATCTGCCTTATCTCTTAAAAACATAGTGAAATCTGATAGAGTAGGAGAGTCGCTTTGCACTGAGAATCGCTCCCAATCAACTGATGTTCTTGAATCCAACTTTGCACTAAGCATAAATATCAGAAGTGTATCCCAATTGTCAGTATTATGACCTAACTGTCTTATTAAACATAAATGCTTGGCAAGTTGATCAATTAAATTTCTAATTTTAACTTATGATTCTTTATTAATGTTCTCTAAAGAAAAAATTGCTTTCAAATGGTTATGGACCAACAATTTTGAATTGTTGAACCTACTTACCAAGGCATTCCAGGCAATCGAGTAGCCATTTTCTGAAAATTCAATTGACTTTATAACTTCAGCAGCTTTACCTTCTAGAGAGGCCCTTAAATAATGAAATTTTTGTACATTTGAGAAATCATTGTTGGAGTTGATCAACGATTCAAAGGTGTCCCTAAACTCTAACCACCTCTCGAAGGAACCATCGAAACTGGGAAGAGGTATATCTGGCAGTTTAACACCAATTTTTTCACTTGACTAGTACCTGAGTTATCGGCATTATTATTACTTAATGCTTGTGAAATACTACTTGCAGAAGATTTTTCTTGTACGGCAGCAATCGAAGATTGAAACAATAATGTTTTTGCTACAGCGACATACTCGAAATAAACATTTTCAAACTGAAAACGGTGCTCGTACTGTAAATCTAGTTCATTTTCATCAATCTCACCCTCAATTTCTCCCTGCACTTCATTGAACTGGCAAAAAACATCTTTTATTTTTTGTAATCGTTCACGCAAATTCATGATTTGAATATCCGTTAACAAATGCTCAGATTGACGGCAAGAATCAACAAATTTAGTAAAACTCGTCAACGAAGCCTTTAACAAACCTCGTTTTCTAATTACTGCCGGATCAACCAAAATTATTGTGTGAACGTAAAACAAAATGGCAAGTAAACGTAATGTTTAAGCAAATGCACTTTCGGTTAAAAATAACAACAGTGAAACAGTGAACTTGTAAGGGTAAATTGCAAAAAATAATAACTGAAAGATCAAAACGAATCAATCCGGAACTTTTTACTAATTGGACTGGTTCAAAAGGTAATTTTTAATGCTCAAAATGATTCCGTCATAAAAAATGTGGGTTTCTATTTAAAAAACTTTGTGGCGGGTTTTTTCTAGCGTGGGTTCTAGAAACTCTGGGAATCCTGTTAAGTTTAGGGTTTCTCGGCGATGGGACAGTACACAGAGAAGACACACAATCAGACGAAAGTCAACAATTTATAATAGTTTTGCTTTTACTGTATAACATCAGAAGTTTAATAAAAGAAACGAGAACACATGTTAATTCTATCGTGACATGAATTAGAATATATAAGTAATGCGAATCTCTCTCAAGCGCGGGACGGAAACTACTCACTATCGTCTGCCTGACACCCTTCCTACACGTCACTTGTCACTTGTCATAAAAGTTAGGAATGTTCCGTTACAACTTGAGATTTTTCATTTTTTTTTGTGGCGAGTTTATGATTTTTTTTTGACGACCCTGTATACAAATGAGTCATTACACACCCTCAGTTTAATAAAACGATCCTTTATTTACAATAACCCAAAGTTTCATTGCAAAATAAAATACGCTTTTGACAGGGTACAAAAAGATGTTGAGCGTTGCAACTGTCACTTTTTTGGAAAAACATGAAATATTTCGAAAACGGCTAGAGATAGGCATAGGGCACTGTACACAAAAGTTGGTCAGAATTTTGTGAGGAATCCAAATATGTAATAATATATAGGGTGTTCTATTTAAAATAAGAAAGTTGTGATCGACTTCCGGTATAAACGGAAGTGCAACCATCTTGAAAATATTTTAGTTAGATTGGGCATGCCCACATCAGTATCCTGCCTAATTTTTCAAAACCTTCCTATTTATACTTTTTCCAATATCAATCGATGTCTTTCGTCGTCGGACACCCTGTATAGTGACCCCCTCGTTTTTCCTTAAATTTCAGGAAATCTTAATCTGGCTATGAGGCCTTTGTAACCGTATCATTGATTGGTCGGTTATTGGCTGTTGGAGGTTTTAATAATCGTCATGACAGTTTAAATTCGATGTAAGAGTTTGATGTTAAAACTAATAAGTGGACATTAGTCACATGTATGCTTTCCCAAAAAGGTGGATTTGGGGGAGCAGTGTTGGATTTGGTCAATTTAGAGCACCTCGTGGGACAAACTAATACCTAGTTAATGAGAACAATGTGATATGTACACGGTGATCATTTATAATGTCCCCCTTCTTAACTTTTTTATTTTTCACATTAGAAAAAAATTATGAATAGAAAAGTTGTACGAGATGATGCAAGCTATTTGCAGAATATATTGTTATTTATACAGGACGTTTCAGAAATGCGTGACAAGTCAAAGTTATATTTTTTCAAATGGAACACCCTATATATTTTCAATTTTCTAGAATTATCAAACAATTCTGAACATTTTTTTTATAATATATCCCATACCTAAATGTAATGGTTTTCAAAATATTCGCATTTCCACTAAGCTGCTAGATTCTAGAAAATATTCGATAGATTCCAGTTCTAGGTGGCGGTGAATTACGCGGTCACAAAAAAACAAAAACTTTGTTTATTACTGACAGTAGTGACAGTTACACCTTGCGGGAATATAACATTATTTTTATTAAAATGCCTTATTCTGAAAAAGAAAAACAATTTATTCTGCAAATATTTATTAAAACAGATAATAACGTTAAAATTGCTCAAAGGGAACTCCATAGAATTAACCCTCGGATGCATATTCCAGATAAGAAAACATTTTATAGGATCTATGAAAAGTTTCAACGAACATCCAGCCTATTGAGACGAAAAAGAACAATGGAAAGAGATGAAAATATGGATTTGAATATTCAGCTAAAAGTTGAAGAAAATCCAAACATTTCTCTGAGAAAAATATCGAAGAGTTTGGAAGAAGAGCATGGCGATTCAACAAATACCTCTTATGGGAGGATACAAAACACTCTCAAGAAATCAGGATATAAAGCATTCAAAATAAGGCCCACAACAAAATTAACTCCGAGACAAAGGGAAAAAAGAGTTGAATTTTGCCAAACCATGTTGGAAAAAAATAACTTGAATAACAATTATTTGAAAAATGTATTCTGGACCGACGTGTCATCATTTGCGACCAGCGGTATGATTAACAGGAAAAACACCAAACAGTGGACTTCCCTGTAGCAGTGGAGTAAATCCCCACTGCTACAGGGAATTTCAATTTCAAAGTCGCCAAACTGTCAATGTTTGGTGTGCTATCCTGAACAACAAAATAATAGGTCCCCATTTCTTTACCGTTACTTTAAACGGAGATGTTTATTTGAATTTTCTCCATCAAGAACTAAAGGACTTTTTTGATTAGCTTCCGTTGGAACAAGAGAGAAACATTGTTTTCCAACAAGCTGGCGCTCAGCCTCACACTGTGTAGCTGTTAAAACCATCTAAGTCAAAGGTTCAATGAATGGATTGGGAGGGATGCAGCGATAAAATGGCCTCCTAACAGCCCTGACTTGACGCCGATGGATGCATTTTTATGGGGAACGCTAAATGATCGAGTGAATGCACATAGCATTGAAAATACTGAACATTTGAAAGAACTTATTAGAATGGAAATTCAAATTCTGAATGCAGATTATAACCAATCGATCACCGCCGCGTTAGAAAGGTTACTTGTGAAAACTACATGCTTTATTATAGTTTTATATCTATAGTTGTTTCAGATATTGAATTTCACTCCAAAATAAAATCATTGATATTTTCTTGATAAAAAGATCATGCATAGTGGTCTCGTATTGATGACTAATTATTCACAGCTACAAGAACGAGAACTTGTTTTTTTTCGAATGTAGCCGCTTAGTGGAAATGCGAATATTTCGAAAACCATTACATTTAGGTATAGGACATATTATAAAAAAAAAATGTTCAGAATTGTTTGATAATTCTAGAAAATTGAAAATATATAGGGTGTTCCTTTTGAAAAAATATAACTTTGACTTGTCACGCATTTCTGAAACGTCCTGTATAAATAACCATATAATCTGCAAATAGCTTGCATCATCTCGTACAACTTTTCTATTCATCATTTTTTTCTAATGTGAAAAATAAAAAAGTTGAGAGGGGGGGACATTATAAATGATCACCGTCTACCCTTAGAGGCATGATAATGCAAAAATTGTACCACCGAATATATTTTATGTATTGCATGATGGTACATTATTTGTAACACATATGCAATGTCGTATTTGTTGCGGCACGAAGACACAAAATCTGTACCACTTGCTTTTTCACGTTTTAAATGACGCCCGTAATAAATACCGACCGCTTGTGGCAACGTGTTAACTTTTAGGTTCGGTGTAAAGATTATTTTTTGCATTGGTTGATGCCGAGAACGGTGTGCTAATCCCTTTTTTGTGAAAATATTAAGTGGTGGTACGTTAACTGTACCAGTGCGCTACAAGGATAGTAATTGCGATATAATGGCCATGCTCGTTAATTTGTATATTATAATTATAATTTTAGTGAAAATGGACGAATTGCCGTTCAGGTTGAAAAATTGGAATTATAGAGAGTTGTTAGAAGAATTAGAACAAATTCCGTCTGATCAAGAGTCAATTCTGGATGAGGATTCGGAAAATGAAGAGTTGACTCTTCCGGAACAAACTTTGCAAGAAAGTTTTAATTTCTGACGAGTCTGATGCACCGACTGACGATGATGATGCTGAAGACGACATACCACTTTCCATAATACGACAACAAATAATCAAAGATCAGCCAGATGTATGAGAGTTTCGAGAACCCGTTTGGAAAAAAGATGGTTGGGTAAATGTGGATTTCCAGTTTACTCATCGAGGGAGCCCAACGGATGTAATCAACAGCATTGAAAACCCAACGCCCTATAAATATTTTAATTGCCTAATTACAGATGAAATTTTGAATTACATGGTTTTTGAGACCAACTTGTATGCCATTCAAGAGAGTAAGCGGTTTACTCCAACAAATATTTGCGAAATTATCCATTTTAAATTATCCAAGAAACATCTCTTGGAATCAGCATTTTGATAGATATAAAACTTTTACCCAGTTTCAGAGGTTATTGTAGTTCCTTCCCAGACCTCCACGACGATTATATAAGTAAATGAATGGCAGTAAACAGATTTGGATGGCTACTCAGCCATCTAAATGACAATAATCTTATGCCTGGGAGAGATCAGCCAAATTATGATAAGCTGTACAAGCTTCGCCCTTTTTTGAACATGATTTTGAAAAATTTTGAAAAATGCTATGTACTACAACAAAAACTAGCTGTAGATGAATCTACGATTCGATTCAAAAGTAGGAGTTCTATCAAGCAGTACCTTCCAAAAAAACCAATAAAAAGGGGCTATAAAGTTTGGTATCTAGCGGACCAATCTGGCTATTTGTATAGGTTTGCAATTTACACGGGAAAGGTAGGAGATAAAACTGAGAAAAACCTAGGAGAAAGAGTGGTCAAAGACTTAATAAAAGGCTTAGAACATAAAAATCATTGTCTATTTATAGACAATTACTTCTGTTCAAACAGGTTACTACTGGATCTTAAAACCGATGCCAAGTCGAAGATATAAATTGTCCCAGTACTTCATTGGACTATAACATGAATATGGGTTTTGTGGATAAAGTCTGTAAAATTTGTAAGTCCAACTTTGGATTAGATCGACGAACTCGTAAATGTGGCATCGTATATTTTTTCATTTTATTGACATTTGTGTAGTGAACTCATATATACTTTTCAAACAAAATGGGCAACAGATAATAGGGCATAAAGATTTCAGAAGAGCCGTAGTCAGTGGACTAGTTGCCGAGAAACTAGTAGATTAAAACTACTAGGGTTCTCCACTGTGTATTAAAAAGCATAAACCAACCGTGTCTTCGGAAATTAGATTGGAAAGTTCTGTCCATCATGTAGCACTAAGACGAATCAAATACGAACAGAGTGGACCTGCTCAGTATGCAAAGTACCGTTGTGCTTGTCAAAGTCGAGAACATGTTTTCAACAATACCATCAGAAGGTAAGATAATTAAATAAATATAAACATTTTTCGTTAAAAGTGAGAATAACTTTCAGGCATAGTGGTATTAAATTTGTACCACCCCCCACCATTTTACTAAGTGAAAGATTAAGTTCAAAAAGAAAATAAAAAAAATAAAAATAAGTTATATTTTGTTGCATTTTGTCCAATAAACGTGTTTAATTAAGAAAATTATGACTTTATTTTTTACGTGCAACATGGGTAAGAACGAGCAATTTTTGTTGGTGCCTCTAAGGGATATGTTGTACAAACAAATTGAACAAGAAACCATCTCGATCACAGATTTCAAAAAATCCGTCGTAAAATATGTGACATCTTATAAACATCAAACTGAAATTTTAGAAAAAGGCGCGTAAGAAAAGAAGTTTTAGTCAAGAGATTAATCGCAAGGAAGGTACAAAGTCATTTCATCATTTTATCAGGTACATCATCCCTGTCTAGAAAGAAGGTACAAAATAAAATATTTACCGAACTTAAGGTACGTTTTCCACTTATGCGGTGAGTTCTTTAGTAGATTAAGATTTTTACAGCCTCTGAAGATGAGCATCTATATGCTTGAAACATGTCAGGCGTTTTGACTTTCACCTCAGTTTAAGGGTCTAATAAATATATTGTGGAGAAGGTTGCGTGTTTTTTCACCACTTTTACGATTTTACCTCCACTGCGAGTAACAAGGACTACTACTTCACTTCGTAAAAATTTAAGTTTCAAAGTCCCAACCAATATCATCGAATCATGACTCAAGTCATGTGAAAAAGAATGATTTTATATTTCTTTCTCAAAGAGTGTTTCAAACACGTTCTAAGTTTGTATACACATTAAAAAACGCGGTTTTCTAACCATAAACATTCTGGCTCGTTCTTAGAAAACACACGTGATAAAAGGTTGATTCTTCGATATAAATCGGAACTGGGCCAATGCAAAAAGTTAATTTTGCTGTAGGATGTTAATCAGTTGGAAAATAAATTGTACGTTTGATAGATATTAATGACTGATTGCTGGTCTGGTTCAATTCCAATATCAACTTCTGCACAGTTACTCAGTTCGCCATGCGTAGATTGACATTTAAAGGAATGACACTTCTTTTAATACATCCCCATTTAGTCGGACATTAAATAAAAATTATGCGGCCAAATATTGTGGATAGGAAAATGCTGCATATGGCATAACAGCAAATCGAAATAGCAAATAACTACACAACCCGCGCCCCAATCTTTAGTTTATTAGTAAAATAAATAAGAATTCCAGCGTTCCCCTGTACGACTTTTTATGCATCTCGCTTCACCGGGAGAATATCTGAAACAAAGAAAATAATATTACGACAAGAACATAAAAAACGTCAACGTGTTTTAACCGATTTCAGCTGAATACCTAACAAAAAAATTCAAAAACTTTTGATTACATCCAGAGATTTCCGAGAAAAACCGAAAAAGTCAAATTTCTATTTGTTTTTTACCACTTTATTAATGATTATTTTGGAATTTACTCCGGATGTAATAAAAAAATTTCAATTTTTTTTAACCAAGTTAGTTAGCAATAAAATGCGCAACGTTGTCTGCATTTACCTAAAGCTCTATCAACAATAGTTTCTGAGATATGTAGTAAACTATTTGTTACAATTTAATTATTCGCGCCATTATCAAGTGACGGGTGTGACATGACAAGTGAAGTTTAAGCGGGGAGAGAGATGGACAGGGAGAAGGATTAGGTCGGGGCGGCGGAGCGGTCACGTTTTTTTCAATTTTGCCTTTGAATTTTTTATAATAAATATAGTTATCTAAAAGTGTGGCCTTTATTGAGTCATCCAGACAAGCCATCCTACAGTTTCAGAAGTGGGATTACGGATTACGATTACCAGGATTATCGCAAAAAGTGGAATAACCTCGGTTACTATCGAAAAAGGCCCTCAACCTCAAAATTCGTTTATGTCGTTTATGATACGTTTACATCTTAATAAGTTTTATGACCCGATTTTAAGTGAACTTAATAAATGGCAAATACAGGGGACGAAAATTCTGAATCAACCCATGAAGTGGAAGCGGAAGATCTGGTAGGTCTAGCTGTTAGGGCTGTTTTAGCAGCACAACGACAAATTGGTGGCAGCACAACCCCCCGTTTTCGGAAAGACGAATTAGCTGCATTATTGCCTGAGTTTAGTGGCCACCAGGATAATGTATGCAATTGGATTCAGAGAGTTGATGCAATTTAAGCAACATATGGAGTGCCCAATGAAATTATACAGCTGATTGCTATGGGTAAGCTGACTGGCAATGCTCGTACTTGGTATCATTCAAAACCTGATTACATTACAATGGATTGGCCCATGCTTAAAATTGAAATACAAACTATGTTTGATTCCCGGCCGAACAAAATAGTGCTACTCAAGTCTATGGAAGCTCGCCGATGGAAAAAATCAGAAAAATTCTCCACATATTTTACTGACAAGGTTATGATGTGTAATCAGATAGGATTACCTGATGATGAGATTATTGAGTATGTTATTGATGGATTTAGTGACCCTCACCTTCAATCACAAGCCAGAATGAAGGGTTTTTGACTTTTGACAAGTTTGGCAGAAGTTTTGTCCACAATGAAATCAGTCACTTCTGAAGACAGATCTACTTTTGTTCCAAGGACTTACCACCACCCAAGGACTACAACCCAGGCATCCTCTGGAGATTCTCGTCCAGAACGACCTTCCCCAGTCAGCTGTTTCAATTGCAGAGTGTACTCGTCCTAAAAGGACTCCTGGCTCTTGTTTTGAGTGTGGCTCCATGCAGCATCAGTTACGAGACTGTCCAAGAAAACGTAGACCTGAGCATCCACCTGCAGATTCCACCACCTGGTAAGCCCAACAACATTAACACCAGCCTGTAGAACTGATGTGAAGATGAGACCACTGCCAGGTAACTTAAAATTTGAAGTAAATGCTTTTCTTGATTTGGGAAGCCCTGTATCTTTTATTAAAGAGGATTATGTACCATGTTATGTTACTTTAGCTGAAACAAATGATAGTTTTACCGGCATGAATGGTAGTGGGTTACGGATTTTAGGTTATGAAGCGGAAATTGATGTTGACCAAATTACTTCTTTATTAACCAAATTTTATGTCATACCTACAAGTGCAATGTCAGATTCTTGCTTATTAGGTAGAGATGTGTTGTGTAACCCTATTGTTAATTTTACTATTAATCAGGGTAAAGTATATTTAAAATTTCTTGATAATGATGTGCATTATGTTGAAAATGAAGTTTTGAATATCCAAGTGGATCAATTTGAGGAAACTCGTATTAATCTAAATTTGAATATTAATCCACAGTTAAGCAATGAAGTAAGGGCTACTAAAGAAAAAAAATTTATTTGAAAATTATGTAACAGCACCTATGCCTGAATTTCCCATTACTGACTTACAAATGAAACTTCTGATTGACCCTAAACATGTACCTTTTTACTTTCACCCTCGTAGACTTTCATATTCAGACAAATTAGAGGTGGACAAGATTACTAAGGACTTACTGGACAGAAAAATTATTAGGAAGAGTTCATCCCAATACAGCTCTCCCATTGTTTTGGTAAAGAAAAAGTCAGGTAAGTTGAGGCTATGTGTTGACTTTCGGGAATTGAATAAGTTGACTGCTAGAGACAATTTTCCCATGCCTCTAATTGATGACCAAATAGAGCAGCTACGAGACAAACAATACTTTTCACGACTAGATCTCAAAGACGCATTTCATCATGTTACTATAGACCCTGAGTCAATCAAATACACCAGCTTTGTTACACCTTCTGGCCAGTTTGAATATCTGAAAATGCCTTTCGGACTTAAAAATAGTCCAGCAGTTTTTATGCGTTTTGTGAATACAGCTTTTCAGAATATGATTGAACAAGGTAAAATTATTATTTATATTGACGATATGCTTATAGCCACAGAGACAATTGATGACAACTTATCCATATTAAACGAGGTATATAAAGTTTTAGTTGACAATTTACTTAGCTTACGATTTGACAAATGTACTTTTGTGATGAGTGAAATTGTGTTTTTGGGCTATTCAATTAACCGATCCGGAATTCGACCGAGTCCGGACAATGTAGATTCAGTTTCTTCATTCCCTTTACCTCAAAATTTTAGAATGTTACATGGATTTTTGGGACTTTGTTCCTACTTCCGCCGTTTCGTCAAGGATTTTGCTATTTTAGCCAAACCATTGTATGACTTGTTAAAATTTGAAAAATCTAAGAAAGAGTTTTTGTTCAACCAAAGTTGTTTTGAGTGTTTTGAAAAGATTAAGCAAATTTTAACATCTGCTCCAGTTTTGGCCATTTATTCCCCACATCTTGAAACTCAGCTTCATTGTGACGCTAGTTCGATAGGTTTTGCATCAATTCTTATGCAAAAGCAAAATGATGGACACTTCCATCCAGTTTTCTATTTCAGCAAAAGAACTACTACTGACGAGTCGAAATATCATAGCTTTGAATTGGAAGCACTTTGTATAATTTATTCCTTACAGAGATTCAGAATTTATTTAAAAGGGATCCAGTTTAAAATTATCACTGATTGTAACTGATTGAAAAAAGATATTAACCCCCGGATTTTGAGATGGACATTAGTGTTCCAAGAATTTGATTATACACTTGAACATAGAAAAGCAGAGCGTATGAAACATGTGGACGCTCTTAGTCGTTGTTTTCCAGTTTTTAATGTTTATTTTGTTGAAAATAGCTTGGAACGGAATTTATGTGTTGCTCAGGAAAAAGATGAAAATATTGTAAAGATTCGTGACTTGTTGATTACTACTGAACATCCTTCTTATGAATTAAGAGATGGATTGGTGTACCGAAACTACAATTCTAAACTGTTATTTTATGTTCCAAGATGTATTCAGTCAAATGTTATTCGAACGTGTCATGATGATATTGGACACATTGGAGTTGACAAAACCTGTGAGGTTATTTTAAGAACCTACTGGTTTCCAAACTTAAAGGACCGTGTTAAAAATCACATAATAAATTGTCTGAAATGTATATTTTATAATTCACGAAGTGGAAAAGGTGAAGCAGTTTTACACCCAATCCCTAAGGGTTATGTTCCTTTCGACACTATACACTGTGATCATTATGGTCCCCTGGAAAAAACAGGTAAACAGTTTAAATATATTTTTGCAGTGATTGATGGATTTTCCAAGTTTGTTAAATTTTTTCCTTATCGTACAACTAACGCCGCTGAAACTATTCGACATTTAATTAGTTACTTCAATAGCTATAGTCGACCAAATAGGATTATAGCTGATCGTGGTTCCAATTTTCGATCAGAGGAATTTAAGACTTTTCTTGATGAGAACAATGTTCAACTTATTTTAGTAGCAGCCGGAACACCTAGAGCCAACGGGCAAATCGAGAGGATTAATAGAGACTTACGACCGATGTTGTCAAAATTATCTCCTGAATTGAATAAATGGGATCGTGTCTTTGCAGATGTTGAATTCGCTTTTAATAACAGTTTTTCTAGATCTATTGGAAATGCTCCTGCTGTACTCCTTTTTGGCATTCACCAAAAGGGTAAGGTTTTAGACCCTTTAAGTGAATACCTTAGATCCCAGAATGACTGTGTACGAGACTTGGACGAAGTTCGTAATAACGCCTCACATAAAATTCTCCAGTTGCAGGAGTATAATAAACAGTATTTCGATCAGAAACATAGGACACCTCATGTTTATAAAGAAGGCGACTACGTCGTGCGTGTAAATATTGACGTAACACCTGGCTTAAATAAAAAACATTCTCAGACATTCCAGGTTTTCAAGTCACACAAAGACCTTACAAAAGTATTCTAGATTTTTCCAATTTACGACCATTCACTAACCTTAACTCGACTTATGATGACCCTGACAATGACTCACAATAAATCTCTACTATGTAGCCTGATTTTCCCTGAAACTTTGAATTTGATTATGTTTGTAGTTTATTGTTATGAAAACTTACGGATTATGTATGGATTCTGTTTGTAGTTTACTGTTATGAAGACTTATGTTAGGACGGATTATGTTTACCTATACGTCATATGGTTAAGATTTGCTTATGGTTTTGTTGCTTATGTTAAGACAATCATTATGTCAATGTTTATGAATTGTTAAAGCGCCTTATTGATATTAAAATTATGTCTGCTAGACCGATCGAGGACGAACGGTGGTCAGGAAGGCCGAACTGTAGTAAACTATTTGTTACAATTTAAAATTCGCGCCATTATCAAGTGACGGGTGTGACATGACAAGTGAAGTTTAAGCGGGGAGAGAGAGAGACAGGGAGAGAGGTTAGGTCGGGGCGGCGGAGCGGTTACGTTTTTTTCAATTTTGCCTTTGAATTTTTTATAATAAATATAGTTATCTAAAAGTGTGCCTTTATTGAGTCATCCAGACAAGCCATCCTACAGATAGCAATGCTAATGTATCGAAAGAGACCTTCTATTTGACATCAAAACCAGGTATCTCGTCTTAGCAGAAAGATAGGAACTAACTGGTACCTAAGACACAATTTGCTTAAACTTTGACAGCTGTCATTATTTTCAGCTGCAAACGTCATTAATGAATACTCTTGACATTTTTATCGAAAAATTGTACTCTTCTTTTATTTCAATAAAATAAACGGTTTTCGAGATAAATCGATTTTTCATTGAGCTGCTTAAACCACAATGTTATTAAAAATATTCGTTAAACTAGTTTTTTTTATGTAAATTAGTATTCAAAGTTTATGTGTAGAATACCGAAAGATATGGAAGAATGCTCGTTAATTGAATAAGCATTTAATTATTTAATTTTTTACTTATTATTTTATTAATTTTTCACCTCTGCCAATCCCCTACTGTCCCTATCAGCTTTCATACTTTTACGTTTCGTTCTGCATTAATTTCGCTTTTCATGTGTATTTTAAACAAAAAACGAATTCAAGAAATATTTTTAATAACATTGTGTTTTAAGCAGTTCAATGAAAAATCGATTTATCTCGAAAAATTATCTCGTGTGAAATTATGTGTGTGGTGAGAAATTAATGGTGTTTGCCGCTGAAAATAATGACAGCTGTCAAAGTTTAAGCAAATTGTGTCTTAGGTACCAGTTAGTTCCTGTCTTTCTGCTCAGACGAGATACCTGGTTCTGATGTCAAATAGAAGGTCTCTCTCTCTTCGATAAAACATTAAACCCAAAAATCATTACAATATACAAAGTGGTTCAAAAAAAGGCTCGATATCTCCCTTAGGACTGACTTTAGGAAAAATGTTTATATGAACAAATCGTATTATTTTGACCTGCCCTGTATGCTCCCGAGAGATTGTCATATAGTTATGGGACACACTGTATAGTGTAAAAGTTTAAGAATTAAGTGTAGAATTTAAAAGTATTAAAAAATGTGGTTCTATTTAAAAATACTAATATTTTATCTGCCACAAATTTATGCTCCACCCTGCATAGTCAAAACAAAAAGAAAACATTCCTAATTTTTGTTTAAAAAAAAATTGCCCAGCTTAAATTAAAACTGATATTATCACATAGTTTATAAAAAACAAAGATCATAAAACGGTGCACGTTAGATGTAACAAGTCAGTCAAGTATGTCTTCTTTATTAGGCTAGGCAGTGAACACTGTCCAAGAGGGGGTTGTGTGGGTGTGGGTGTATGTGCGTAAGGCCTTCTGATGTGCCGCCAAGCGGAACCCGCTCGATACGAGCAGGGTGCCCCTATGTCCGACACGCCCAAAGGATTTACTTAAGGCACTGCAACAGGGTAACGAGCCGTCCGGGCACTAGAAAGTTCGGACTGTCGCTCGTGACCTCCCTCTGGGGATGACCCCAGAGTTCGGTGCCTTAGCCGAGCTACGGTGCATCTTTTATACTCGTCAGCGACCTCATTACGCTAACCTTGCTGACTATGATGGTTACTGGGTGTGCACCGTAACTACTAACACGGGTGTGACATCTCCCCCTTCCAACAAGTGTTCGCCCCGAACACTAAAAGTCTATGTTTACTAGAACAACTTACTTATTCTCTATTCTTACTTTATAAAGCAGGTGGGGATATACTTTATTCAAACCAATTTCTTAAAGCTAACAGGTGTTACTTATCTTCTAGAAAAGGGGTGGGAAAAACTTTATTGAACAAATATCTTAACTACTTCTCGATTTTTAGACGCTGCCATGTTTGCATACTCAAAAAAACAATTATTCCTTTCATTGGGTCACCTTTCAACCTTGTTGTTGCGTCCATCTTCTTGCCTTCTCATTTAAGCGTAAATTGTTCCCTGCATCGGGCACCATCTTCTAGTACCTTCTCTCGGCACTACATTGTCTAAGCGGAAATCCATCGCTTAGCTTCGACATCTTTGGTCCATTGCGTGCTCTCTTTTTAGCACACGTTGCTTTGGACTACTATACATCGTCATTTCTTAAGCCCATCTGGAGAACCTTCTTCAGCCCTTCATTTAAGGGACTCTGGGTGCACGCGGCTGTAGAACCGACGGTGCGGAACCCATCCGAAGATGCTGGTTTCTCCTAGGCTTGCTCCTCTTCTTCTCGCTTCTTTAATCAGGTCAATTTGTCGATGGACGCAACGAGGTAATTTGGTGGCCCCTAAAGTCAACAATTAATTAGCAAACAAGCCCGACTCCAATAACATAAACAGACATAACATGTATTTATAAACAAAACACCTTATACTTGCGCGATTTTGCTACCTCAGCAAAGTACCTAGGTCGGGAATGGCGTTACTGGTCTAGAAATCGAGATATTGTTATTGCATTAACTATACATACACTTATTTTATGAAACCTAGTTATCAAAAGTTTAGTTTTATCTTACCCAATACACTACAAACTAAAATGTGCTCCTATACACTAAAATGTTTAGGGCAGCCTACAGGCCGCTCTTGATATAGCCCTACTCAGTTCAAGCAACTGCGGACCTGCAGGCTGGTCCTTCAAAACTCGTCTTGATTCTTCTGGGGTGTGCTTGAACTTGTGGGGGTGGGCATGGTTGAGTCGTCTTCCTGATCTCTCTTTCTTTCTCTCTCTTCTTTCTTCTGGTCTTTGCCTCTCTTTTTTTTCCTCTGTTATTCCTTCATCTTTTCCCTGTGACTTAATTGGCTTCAATTTGCGAGGGTGTGTCTATCAATGTGAGGAGTAATAGACGGGGATTGAACGGGGCGCCTCCACCATGTCACGTTTTGGGGGTAGCGTAGGAAGAGAAACAAGATCGTAGCTCAAGTATGTCTTCTTTATTAGGCTAGGCAGTGAACACTGTCCAAGAGGGGGTTGTGTGGGTGTGGGTGTATGTGCGTAAGGCCTTCTGATGTGCCGCCAAACGGAACCCGCTCGATACGAGCAGGGTGCCCCTATGTCCGACACGCCCAAAGGATTTACTTAAGGCACTGCAACAGGGTAACGAGCCGTCCGGGCACTAGAAAGTTCGGACTGTCGCTCGTGACCTCCCTCTGGGGATGACCCCAGAGTTCGGTGCCTTAGCCGAGCTACGGTGCATCTTTTATACTCGTCAGCGACCTCATTACGCTAACCTTGCTGACTATGATGGTTACTGGGTGTGCACCGTAACTACTAACACGGGTGTGACAATACCCGATACCAAAAACTCCAAGAGATATTAAATCTTTTCTAGGATGACTTGGGTATTATCGTAAATTTATTAAGAACTTTGCCAAAATTACAAAGCCCATGACAGAATGTCTCAAGAAAAATTGCAAAGTAGAACACACTAAAGAGTTTGTCGATTGTTTTAATACATGTAAGAATCTATTAAGTTCAGAACCTGTCTTAACCTACCCAGACTTTTGAACTCACTACGGATGCTTCCATGTATGCAATAGGAGCAATACTTTCACAAGATAACCACCCCATTTGTTACGCATCAAGGAGACTCAATCCAGAGGAAATTCACTATTCTACGATAGAAAAGGAACTTCTAGCTATTGTGTGGAGTTGTCAGTACTTTCGACCTTACTTGTTTGGTCATAAGTTTACTATCCTGACAGATCATCAAACATTACAGTGGTTATTTTCCTTAAAAGAACCTGCTTCTCGTCTTGTTCGATGGCGCCTGAAGTTGGAAGAGTTTGATTACCAAATTCAGTACAAACGAGGCAAACAAAATCAAGCAGCGGATGCACTTTCTAGGAATCCAGTAGATCTTAACGCCTTAGAAACTAAATCCATATGTAATAACCCAGTTGATATTGATAACGTAATCGATAATTTCATAATTTCAGGACTCGACAATTTACCTAACTTAGATATTGATGAAATTATATTGGAAACTTCCAATCACCAAGATCCTAGAGTTAATGTAATTTCCAATGTGCAAATTAAACCTCCAAGTGTGGAATCAATACCTCCTAGTGACCTCGAAACAGTTCACTCAGCAGCCGAAGATCCACTCTTTGGAATACCTCTTACGGAAAGACCAATAAACCAGTATAAAAATCAAGTAATAATTACAAACGGAGACATTAAAGTACCAAAAATAAAGCAAACTATTGTTGTGTTGTGATATTGTTATGTCAATCAGAAATTACGAACAACACGTAATTAAAATTCTTAAGGAGTATTTAAACCCGCGCACTTTATATGCCACTTATTTTAAAAGTGCTGAATCTTGCGATTTCAGCACTTTTAAAAATAATGAATGGCATATAAAAAACTTTTAAAAAACTGTTTACCATAACCGTCCAGAAGTACTTTAAAAATTAATCTTATAAGTTTGTTCAATGCTCTACATTCTTAGAGAATATTGAAAGCGAAAAAGATCAAAGAGAAAAGCTTACATTGTACCACACAACGAAGACTTGTCATCGAGGAATCAATGAAATGCGAACAGCATTATTAAAACGGTTTTATTGGCAAAAACTAATAGAAGACGTGGAAAATTACGTTAATAATTGCGAAAACTGCCAACGAAATAAGTACGACCGAGATCCACCGGTAGTGAAATTTAATCACTGCACAAACACCCACTGCATCAAGACCGTTTGAGCACATTCACGTAGACACGTTTAGGATGAATTACGATGCATTTGTAACGATAATTGATTCATTTTCTCGTTACCGGCAAGCATACCCTCTTAAGAGTATAACTGGAACAGACGTTGTGGAAAATTTGCTGACATTTATTACTCATCATGGACTACCTAAAAATTACGGCTGATCAAGGAACTGAATTTAAGAATAAAGATCTTGAAGATTTTTCTGTAAACTTTACAAGATTGAATTAAACTACACAACAGCGAAAAACAGTAATTAAAATTCACCAGTTGAAAGATTTCATTCTTCAATTATTGAAGCTTACAGGTCTCTAAAGGATGAAAACAACGGACTGTCCACTAAACAGTTAATGAAAAGAGGTGTTTTAGGATATAATAATTCGGTTCATAGTGTAACTAAATATACGCCTTTTGAAGTTGTTAGTAGTCATATAAAGGCAGTAAATCCGTTTGATTTAAACGACAATGCAATTATATCTACATATGTGCAACAACATAAGGAAACATCAACTGTATGATCAGATGAGGGAGAAAAATCAAGAAATAAAGGAAACCGTCATTAATAAACGAAATAAAACAAGATCTAATCCGCCGGATTTCGACAATCAAAAATTTGCCTTTATTACAACAAAAGCTCGTGCAAATGACAAACCAAAGTTCAAGAAAGTAAGTTTAATTGGTCAAACTGATATTAAGTTGAAAACCAAGAAAACATCGTATCAAAAAAGTCATGCTAGAAAACCTAATAAAACATCATCTTTTCAGGCAAACCATGACGGCGAAACTAGTGCTGATATGGCAAATCCTGGTCTTTCCCACCTTTCTAGCAATGAGTGACATAAAAATGAATAGATTAGAAAACCCTATTTTACCCTTAGAATTAGGAAAATCGCGTTTAATTTATAGTAAACATACATTTTTACATTACATAGATTTAGTATACTTAGTTAAGCAATTAGAAAGTATTGAGCGTCATTTTAGCTTTATAAAAGAACACGTTAATTATTCCACAAATTCTTCTGGTATTGGTATTACTACATACCGGGAATTATAAGAAAACTTTATGTCTAGAACTGAATATTTGATTCAAATAGCAACAGACAAGTTACAAAACATGTACCCACATGTACGTAAAGAAAGAGGACTAATTAACGTCGTTAGCAAAGTCAGCAAGTGGTTATTTGGAACTTTAGATGCCGAAGATGGCGAGCGCTATGACAAAGCAATAAATGAACTACGGGTTAATCGGAAAAATATCGATACAGAGTTGAAATTACAAATATCTCTTTCCCAACGCTTAATCGATAATTACAAAAAAACAATTTCGCAACAAGTGCTAATCAACAAACGCTTCAAAAGAGTTTAAGAGCACTACAATTAGCTATTAGTGAAAATATCAATAATATGCATGACTACCTTAACTTTCAAGGCATTTTGTTGCAATTAAATTTGGACTGCCAAAATATGATAATGTTTCTTGATAACTTAGAGGATGCAATCACTTTTAGTAAGGTTAATGCCCTACATAATAGTGTCGTTTCGAATTCGGAACTGAAATCAACGCTAAGCTACTGAACAAGCCTTTATGGTAAGGAAAAGCTTCCAAATTTCAAGAACATTCTATCTTACTATCAATATTTGGGAATACAAGTCACCTTTAGTAGGGGTATAAAATAATTTTTGCAATTCATGCACCAATTTTAAACCCAAACACCTTGTCCTTTTATCAGTTGTTCCCAGCAGTCCAAAATCAATCAATTTTGCTCCCAAATTACCCTTACATGGTACAAGAAGGCACCGTCCGTCAATTCGTGGCCAAACCATGTCCAGCAATCGAAGATACATTCTACTGCCTGGAGAAATTTCATTCGCGTGACTAGTGCCTGGAGAACATTCTTGAACCTGCCGATCGATAGCTGCGTAATTGCTAAAATACACGTTGACGAACGAATAATCGAGGAAATCAGCCGAGGATTGATTCTTGTTCTGCCAACCAAACCTGTTGGAACTAAAACGAAATGCCAGACCGAGCAACACCTTAAAGTCTATCAATCAACGTTGCTGTCAATACCAGAAACCTGTGAGGCACTCATTAATAACAAATTATTCGTCAATGACGCGAGAGTAGAAAAGGGTAAACCGTTGATTTTACCAGCAATGCAGTTACCCACTTTCTCCGATGGAACATCACAGATTTTTGCGACACCACATTTATCAAAAATCCAATTTGATGAAATCAATGATCTAAAACGAATGGCCAATCAACTCAAATCAATAGACGACGCCAGTGAGCCATCCAGTTTTGACCAGCCTACATTTTGGGTACCGATAGTCCTCTGCATTCTAGTTGCTATGGTTTTGATCATCACCCAGAAGGAGAAGATCCTCAAGATTCTTAGGAAATCGAAGAAGCAATCAAACGATCAATGAATCGATCCTTCGAAAACACAGTCCGTGCTTTTCGAAGCTTAAGGAGGGAGGAGTTATATATGCCCATTTCCGTAAATCCCATGGGATTATGCTGACACAACGGTTCCCAGGAAGATGCTATTGCTATTATGCTTATTCTACATTTTAGGTTGCTTAAATGTATTTTATTATATTCCTAGACTACTCTCTACTGTAACTTCGTATAGTTAAGTCGCACTAATTGTAAACTCTTAATAAAATTATTCTTTTTAAAAAGGGTTTCTGACGTCGAGTTTATTTAAGTAGGACCAAACATTTGTTTGACAAAAAAACATGCACAAACCAAATCAAATTGCATACGCTCTTTAATCCTCAAATTCCTATACAGGTATCTGTGTATATCCAGTATAATAATATTTATAAACCTGTTATGTATTCCTAGGTTTATAAATTTTATTTAAGTAAATTTTCACAAAGTAATCAATCAACAGGCTATCCTAATCAAGATGTGCTTCCAACTTTCTCCATCTTTTCCAAGAATGAATCCCTGTCTTCTGGTAAGTTTCACGTTTTAAAGAAGCAAAATATTTCTAATTTGGGTTTGAGATTAAAAGTTTGCTTGATGTTTATAACTAATAAATAAGAAAGAGGGAAAGAGAAAGAGACATAATTTTTTTTTTGTATAACAAGCTTTTCTTACATTGCAGTTTGTCCTAAAGAAATGTTAATATTAATTATTAATTTAGGCATTCAGGCCAGTAGATTATCTCCTAGAGCTAAGCGGTTGCATTCCGATGTTGTACATTTAAGGAAAAGCTGCAGGCAGTTAAAAAGAAGAAGGTCGCACGCTGTGAAAAATTCAACTTTTATAAAGAGAAGTTATTCGTTTATTTCGCAAATGCTTAATTCCGAAAAGAAACCCAAAGGTAGACGTTTTTCACTAAGCGAAAAGCTGATTGCTATTGCCATATGGTAAACCAGCAGTGCAGCTTACCGACTATTACAAAGAATTTTTTTTTACAGTCGCTGGTTACCCTAACAAAAGTTTTAAGAAAAATAACAATCACACAGTAGTGTTTGATGGACTAAAGGAGTTGAAGAGAAACATGAAACCTCTTGACAAATATTGCATTTTAATGTTTGACAAAATGTCTTTACCTCCTGAAATAAAACCTAATTTTTCAGTTGGGCACACATGGGTTTGTTGATTATGGGTAGAGAAGGACTGGTGATATCGCCAAGCACGTCCAGGTACTCTCAATGTTTGTTTCTTTTTAAGGTATTTATGTTGAAAGGAATTTCGTCTAACTGGAAGCAACCAGTTGCTTTCCAATTTGTCAAAGATTCGGCAAGCGCCCCAGAGATTGTCAGGACTATTAAAGAAATTGTGCGAAATGTCAAAAAGTCGGGTTTTAAAGTAGTTTCATTCGTTTGTGATCAAGGTACAAATAATGTCAAAGCTATGAAAAGTCTACTTGATGAAAGAACATCAAAATATGTGGGACAAAATTTGGAGATGATGCGTAGAGTTATTGAAATTGATGACCAAAAAATTATTCCTTTATTTGACACTCCCCACTAACTGAAAGGAATGAGAAATACCCTGTTGAAACATAACATACAGTTTCATCAGGATGGTATTTTGAAAACTGCTAAGTGGGAAGATTTGGAGCGGAGAGCTTGGCAAAATGATTGTGTTGATGGGGATTTGTGCCTAAACCCAAATGACTGAAGGTCACATTGAGGAGAATAAATTTAAAAAAATGAAAGTTTCAGTAGCCGCACAAACTTTTTGCAGTACCTTTGTATTCGTTATAAACATGATGGCTGGCAATGGTAATAAGGAATTACACTACGTACTTTTTGTTTATTCGGGTTTGGAGTAAAGCGAAATAATTTAGGTGTTTTGCAATTTTGACTTATACCAGCATCTTACCTCATTTTTGTTTTAGTTATGGGGGCCTTTTTAATGACATCCATATTCTAAATATCTACTGAAATTTTTAGCTAACTTCATATGTCCAATGGACTTAAGATCAAAGGACATCAAGTTTTCTTCTATTCATGGATCAACTTTTTGACAGTCTGACTGAACGGTTATTTCTTATTTGTTGCCAGAAAACCTCTAAAAAAAAAGTAGTCCGATTAGATAAAGATTCTCTTCATACGAAATTTTGGCAGTCAGCAATAGAGACACTTCGCACTTTTAAAAGTTTATCAACCCGTGGTACGTATCAAATGAAATAAAACTGTTTTTAAATGCTAAACAACTCCATTTTGTAGGGAATCCTCCGACATTTCGAAACTTTATTTTTACCATTGAAGGCTT
Source organism: Ips typographus (assembly GCF_016097725.1). NCBI lineage: Eukaryota > Metazoa > Arthropoda > Insecta > Coleoptera > Curculionidae > Ips > Ips typographus. The sequence continues at coordinate 5,310,494 of NC_138434.1, forward strand.
TCTTCTTCTACGAGAAGAACTGACTAAATGCGGGTTTAAATATTTCAAAGCCAGGCAATTCCAGCAAGATGCATTAGAAAACTTTTTTGGAAAAATCCGTCAAAAAGACCTCAGAAATGTCAATCCGAGTTGCTCCTATTTTGGTCCTATTGTTGTTTATTAAATGGTATAGTTTCCAAGCATTCATTAGGAGCTAACTGCGAAGTTGATGATGGTGGAAAAATTCTGATGACTTTGGAACGGTAGTTACAAATTTTAAGATATATTATTAGTTTTCAGCCAGATGATGAGCAGAAAATTAAATGAGTGCTTTATATTTTATAGCACAAAGATAAACTCCAACAAACTCAACAAACAACTGATGTGACCTATGACATTTCCCTTCGAAGTCCGACGTTAACCAAATTGCAGAAAGCTCCTCTTGGATATGTAGGAGGCTATTCAATCAAGGTGTCGAAAAAACATAACATTAATTGCTGAGCTTTTCGGCATACCTATTTAAAAGAAGTGAAGAAAATGAAGAGGATCCTGACTTTACTGCATTTTGTCGGGTGAAAGAATACAACCTTGATAAACAACGACTCCAGTATTCAAATTCGCAGCTGCTAAGACGTTTAGCTAAAGTCTATGCCTTGCCAAAATTGTGGTAAGAAAGGATCCGTCACAGACAAACATTTTCAAAAACGTTTCAAAATTTTGTTTAAAAAATATCAGTTTTAATTTTATTAAGTGTGAACATTCCGACGCCTTGAAACACGAACTGGTGTCAAATTATTAAATTAGCCATAACTAACACTGCACGACCGTCAATAACATAATTAAAGGGAAGAATTCGAGAAGTTTAAATAAGTCTACTGCTTACATTTTTTCTGAAGCACGGAAAATTTATGAGAACCGAAAAAAAGACATGTCCATTAAAAAGCAAATTTAACAATTTGTGAATATAAAAAAATAGAAAAAACACACAGCCTTCCCACAGCTTTATTCTTAAAGTCTTGGGTTTTGCACCAACTTACTAACCAAAAGCTTAATATTTTTGTAGAGTATGTGTTTTGTATGTACATTTCCTTAAAATATATATAATATATTTTGCATACACTGGACTTTGTTTTATTTACCTGTTTCTTGAACCAAAATCATGAAATAAGGACTTAATTTAATTCAAAAAGCCCGCCAATACCAGTTTATAAAGTCTGCCAACAGATGGCGCTTTTAAAAATTTGTCATGACAATAGAGTCGAAAAATTACATCTGTCGACCATCAAATGTGAACATGTGGCGACCCCTGTGACTAACATCTAGTTGTGTTAATCTGTGAGTTAAATAATAAACTGACTGTTGGCAGAAATATTTTCCATTTTTTCATATACGCGAAAATGAAATTGGGAGACGAAGATTGCTGTACTGATATGGATGGGTGTACTGCTATAATTGGTGCTCACAGTGGTCACAGAGAGAAATCCTAACCAGCAACCATAAGCGTAGACGGTGACATAGTTTTTGTTACTTTACTTTTTCCCTGTATTTTTTTTGTAAAAGTGCATTTCACGGCCGCTAAACAGAACAAAAAATAGTTCTCTTTGATTTTCTAAAAATTTGTTTTTTTGACGTGCCCTTTCGCATATATAGATTCAAAAACAAATACACACATACCGTTGTGACTGCTTTTAGAATTCTTAATTTCTGGTATTGTCAACAACTTTAATGCTTTTAATTTTTTGTTTTTTCAATGTTTTAAGTTTCTTTAAGTTAATACACGCTTTCAGTTTAATAATGTCATTTTTATTGATTTAACCAACACGCACATAGCGCAGAAAGCATATTCATATGCAATAAAAAACTATCCTGATGATAGATACTTTCTGGAAAATAATTAGTAATTGATCTTCGAAAAGGGTTGTTACGTAAGCGCGTATTTTTTGGATACATTATTAGATCACTCTTTTGGAGCGAAGCTGTCGATAGTCAGAGATGCAAAGGAGAGAGTTTGATTTTCGGTTTTAATGTCCGGTAGAGGAAGAATCTTTTCGGGGACGCATCGACTAGAATCTCATTTTGTATATATTTGCGAGGAGAGAAACTTGTTGCTAGTAAAAGTACAGCAAGTAGTGTTCATGATCTAAAATCTAGATTTGTAAGTATGGGAAGCAACAAATAGGTATATTGAATACCGCAGAGAAATAAGTCTCCCAATTTAACTGATCATTATTTTATCTTCTATTATGAATGTTTGTCAATCGTTTTGTATACTATTTACGGTTATACAGATTTATATGTCAAAAAGACAAATATTACTGAAATTGAACGACGCTTCTCTTTCGTATTCTCAAATTCTTGACTCATTTAATAAAATTGATTCAAATTTAGAGGATGAACTTACTAATAACAACGTGTTCCTACTTTTTCTATTGTTTGCTAAGCCTCGAAGGAACTCTGACTTTCCTATTTTGGTTGACTTATACATAAACATTTTGCTTTTGCCACGTAAATCATTCGGTCCTTTAAGATGGTATCTATTTATATCAATTTATGGGGTTGAAAGTCGTGATCCTGCAAAACTACCAACGTGACTCACTGGTTTTGATGTGTTAATTAAGCAGATCAAAAACTTGACGACGAGTGTATATACCCACTCTCATCACAAGCCTTCCTTCTTGTCTACTTTATATTTGACGTTCCTATGGGGTTCACTAATGTCGGGTTTTTTGGCTTTTGGATTAAGTCGTTCGAGCGACGTAACTTGTGTTGAAAAGGTATCGAAAGAGGAGGACTGAGTGCGAAACGATTTTAAGCACAAAACTTGATATGAAGGAAACTATAAGAGTGATCCTTAGGAGGATGGGTCTTATCGATGGGTCGGAGCGCGGAACGGAAGAAGAAAACTATCTGTTGTTTCTCTGATCCCTCCAGAGACACTTTAAATATTCGCGTCGCGTATGGTCCGGCCGTTCATGGAAGGATGTAAGTATATAAGAAAATGGGAAGAATAAAAAAAGTATGTCCCGCTTTTCATGAGTACAGCTTCATATCTCATTTAATAATAATGCGATTTACTTTAAATTATGGTGGTGATTGTATGTCAGAAAAAGGGAGTATTTGACATAGTAAACATTTTTATTTACCATTGGCGTGCGGTGTTGGAGAGGGTAAAAAGGAGTTGATTTTTCAGAAAAAAATATTAGGGCCAATTTTAGTTAACTTTTTCTACCAGATTTAAAATTCCGCCCCCCTTGGAAGTACCAAGTACTTCCAACTTAAACCTTTTACTAAGCTATCTATAAGTTAATGTTTACTATAACTAAATAATAGTCTAAGTAAACAATTATATTTCACAATCTCCTCCGAAAAGATTACATAAACCTGTAGTTTCATCGCTCTGCGCTGTTCGATCACAACATTTAGGCCTTTTTTATGCACGTGATTTTTGTCGTTCGTCGCGGGGCGACAAAAATCGCGGCGTTTTCTAAAAGCACGATGTTTAATGTGCGCTTTTATGCATGAGTCACTCATCGCCTGTGTCGCGGCGTACTGAAATCCTGTCGCGTGGAATTACAAAACGCGTCGCCACAGGCGTTTTAAAAATACATTGATTTCAATTGGTGCTTTTATGCAGCGCGGTTATTATTGCTGCCGCCAAATATTTGTAGTGTTTAGTGTTTAGCTCAGTCAGTTTGCAGAGTTGTGTTGATGTGTGAAGACGTACGATGAAACATCTGGACGTTGAATTTTTTATTGACGCAGTAAAAGAAAAACCATGTTTGTGGGATTCATCGTCAGAAGAATACAAAAACAAGCAATTGAAAAGAGATGCATGGAAGGAAATTACAGACATTACTATTCCCAAATTCAGTAAAAAAACTGAAAAAGAAAAGACGGAAATTGGTAAGCATGCACATACTGGGTGTCCCAAATAAAACGATATACATGGAGGTTATAGGGGATTTTGGAAACGGTAAAAAATGCAGGGTGGTTCAAATTAGAAAAAAGTTGCGCATTTTTGTGCTCTTTAAACGGTTTTAAAATTTAAAATATCTACAGCGGTGTCCCAAATACAATGATTCACATGGGGAAAGTTATTTTGATCGAACCCCGTATTTTGACCTGTCCCAACTGACTTTGTATAGACTATAATTGTGTGATTGTTATTCATCAATAATTCATGATTTTAGAAAATGACAGTTTTTAGTTTTTTCCTCATATTTTGAGAACCCCTGTAAATATTTTAAATTTTAAAACAGTTTCTGAAAGAGCACAAATTGCGCACTGTTTTTTTTAATTAGACCCCCCTGTATCTTTTACCGTTTCCAAAATCCCCATTTATATAATTTTATTTGGGACATCCTGTATATTTATTTATTTATCAGCAGTATTATTTATTATCTATTAGTACATGACGAGTCACATAATATAAATAATAATATAATTATATTTTGGTGTACTGCCATGAAACAGTCCCTGCAGGGCTGCTAAAATGGTCGGCGAAAGCTCCTCTATATTTGTAAGCAGACGTTCTGTCCACGGTTTTCTTGTAGGTTCGTTTGAATTTTATATAAACCTGTTACTGTTAAAGTATCCTCAAATTTAAAGCCATCCCTTACACAAACAAAATTGTGTAATGCGCAGCATGTTTTTATGATTGCTACTGCGGTTTCCTCAGACACAGTCATTGCTCGGTGGAATATACGCCACTTGTTACTTAAAATACCGAAGGAACATTCTCCTTTACCTCTTGCTCTAGACAAACGGTAGTTACAAATTTTTCTCCTTTTTGTTAATCCTTTTCCAGGATAAGGTCGCATTAAGTTATTTGTCAGTCCAAAAGCCTGATCGCCAACGATTACATATGGCAGTGTTGTACCTGCTACTTCTTGTGGTTTTGGAATATTTAAGGTGCCTTCTTCTAATTTTGTGCCTTCTTGCCATTTTGCTGAAAAACTCTTCCTAAGGAAGGCACAGCCCTCCGAAGTTCAGTTTAAAAATTCGTTTTTGTGTTATCACTGTCAGACCGTTGGAGCAATTTTGATCAAATTTGGAACAAGTACTTGTAAAATTAATACTCATTATCTGATGATAGTGACGTTTGTTAAAATTGTCCATTATTATGTTAACATTATATGTTGACATTATTTTTTCGCCCTATTTTCTACGCCACTGGATATTTTTAAATTTTATTTTTTTTTAATTTCCTTGTTCAATTTGGAGAAGAAAGAATGTCTTGTAAAATGTTGATTTGAGACTCCGTTTACCAGATAATTGAGTTATTACATTTTAAAACCCAACAGAAACATCGGATATCCGGGCTGGCAAAAATAGGATAGATTAATTTATAAAAATAGGACTTCAACAAGTGGTTGGAAGTTTCGTAAAATCTGTTAGTTAAATCATAGTAGGCGACAGATTTGCTTAAGGACACCACACCCAATATGACACTTGTCAGTATCATCAAACGTTAAAAACATCAAAATGCCCTTTCAATTTTCCAATCAAGAATATGCTGATATGCACTTTATTTATGGATTTTGTGATGGTAACGCGTTGCAAGCCGTTCAGGAATATCAAAGGCGATTTCCCAATAGACGACAGGCAGATCGTAGGGTAATTCAAAATATCCACAACGTATTCGTGATGCAAGGGTTGAGGGTCACACATAGGCAACGTGGCGCTATTCAAGAAAGGAGAAATAATCGTGTCCTGCGTAAATTTAATAGAGACCCAAGGACAAGTCAAAGAAGAGTGTCCAGAACTATTGCACTGCCGAAAACTACCATTCAACGCATACTGAAACTGGACCATAGAAGACCCTTCCATCTACAACCAGTTCAGGGATTACATCCAGGAGATGAAGAGCGTAGAATGGTTTTTTGTAGGTGGCTTCTGGACTCGGTTGAAAATGATCAACATTTTTTGAATAATATGTTATGGACCGATGAGTCATGTTTTACTCGACGCGGAATTGTGAATTTCCACAACCAGCATGTTTGGGCGCATGAAAATCCACATGAAGTAAGACCACGAAATTTCCAGCAAGAGTTCGGCGTCAATGTTTGGGCCGGGATTTACAATGGCAATCTCTTTGGGCCTTACATATTACCTCAGAGACTCAATTCAGAGAACTTCCTGGAGTTCTTGGAGGCCGAGAATGCTGATATGTGGGATGCCATACCCATTGGCTTGCGGAGAGAAGCCTGGTTTCAGTTGGATGGTTGCCCGGCACATTTTGGCAGGATAGTTCGGAACTGGCTGAATGCAAATTATGAAGGACGATGGATTGGTCGTGGTGGTCCAGTCGCATGGCCGCCGCGATCACCGGATATAACCCCCCTAGATTTTTAGTTATGGGGTCACCTAAAAGACACGGTCTAGGCGACCTCTGTGACCACGAGGGAAGAGCTGCTGCAGAGAATACAGGATGCATGTGCACAAATCAATCGCGATGTGCTATTGAGCCTAAATGCGTCCATCGTCACACGTAGCCGATTATGCATTCAGCAGAACAGTTCTCACTTTGAACAGTTGTTATAGTAATTTATTTGTGATAATAATGTTGAATTGTTTGTCGAGTTGTTGTTAATAAAATGTTGTTATTATGATTTATTTATTGTGTATCGTTTTTTACTATGATCATCAATATCCCTAATTATTATCTCTCTGAACGGAGACATTATTTTTTTTAAGGACCAATTAATGTTTGCAATAATTCTATTTTTATAAATTAATCTATCCTATTTTTGCCAGCCCGGATATCCGATGTTTCTGTTGGGTTTTAAAATGTAATAACTCAATTATCTGGTAAACGGAGTCTCAAATTTACAAGACATTCTTTCTTCTCCAAATTGAACAAGGAAATTGAAAAAAAAAAAAAAATTAAAAATATCCAGTGGCGTAGAAAATAGGGCGAAAAAATAATGTTTATACCCCTGTATCTGCGCAACTGGACAATTTTAACAAACGTCACTATCATCAGATAATGAGTATTAATTTTATAAGTACTTGTTCCAAATTTGATCAAAATTGCTCCAACGGTCTGACAGTTATAACACAAAAACCAATTTTTAAACTGAACTTTGGAGGGCTGTATCTTCCTTAGGAAGCGTTTTTCAGCAAAATGACATGATGCATGTCAGCATATTTCTTGATGGGTTATCGAATGGTGACTTATTGACATTTAAAACTGTGTTACGTACGAAATAGAGTTTTCGTCCGTTACTCGTTTGGTTTGTGTTTTTAATGTCCGTGGGCCTAGTTACACTAGTAGACCGATTCCGATCGCTTAAATCCTCCAATTGCACTTTGTGCACATTTTGTTGTAAGTGTGGGTGCGTGACCTGATAAGTTATCAGGTGCCGTAGTCACGTGATTGGTTTCGACTTTTGTCGGGGAAGCGTCGGTTTGTGGTCGTGTGTTTCTTTGTGTCAGGTGCCATGTGGCCTATTTAATCACTTTGTGATATCGGTCTCTTTACCACTACAGCACCCGAACTGCCGACATCTGATCTTTTTTCTGAGCGGTGTGGCGTGTGTGTGACTTTGAATTTTTGATCCGTGATCATCTGGCCGAATTACAGGTAAATTGGTTTTATTGTTAGTTCTTTTGAATTATTTTGTATCCAGGACCCAAACATCGTCTTAAGAACTGGTAAGGGCAGTTAGAGACGGCTTGGCACTGGGAAAACTTTTCCTGTTTTTTTTCCAATTTAATTCAAATTTTCACTTTAATTGTTTTTTTTTATTTTCTTGGCAACTTTTGTAAATATTGTAGTTTTGTTTTTTTAATTTGTAATATACACGTGTACGTATACAACTAACGGTTTGTTTGATTTCCTGCAGAATATCCAAGTGTGTTCATTTATAGATACTTATGAACTCATGCAATTAATCCACGACCTTGAGCTATCTAATTAAAAAATGTTGAAATCTCATTAACGTGAGGTTTCATCATAACAACTGGACCACCCTGTATAGTGATCCGCTATGTGACGGCGCGATTATTCTGCAATGCTTGCCATCAACTGCACCAATACAGTGTGGAAAATTAGTACGACCGTTGAAATCTTGGGCAATGTCATGCCAATGCTGTTCAGTTAGTGCAGGAAAGCACTCTTCGTGTAGTGTATGCCACAAGTCAACGCAAATTCTCGGAACAATAAGACTTGCTGTTGTAATTCCTACTCGGTAAATGTAATGCAAATCTGTGTATGTACATCCTGAAGCCAAATATCTGTAAAAAAAATAATTAGGTTCATTAAAATAAAAGAATTTAATTAGATTCAATATTGTCACACCCGTGTTAGTAGTTACGGTGCACACCCAGTAACCACCATAGTCAGCAAGGTTAGCGTAATGAGGTCGCTGACGAGTATAAAAGATGCACCGTAGCTCGGCTAAGGCACCGAACTTTGGGATCATCCCCAGAGGGAGGTCACTGGTCTCTAGGTCGGTCTTTGAGCAACAGTCCCAACTTTCTAGTGTCCGGTCGACTCGTTACCTTCTTGGAAGCCCAGGCTGAAAAGACAAAAGTTCTTACGCATGTGGCAGGAACTTTTTTTTGGCTTGAATAAAAACAAAAAAAAATTTGCAGAAGTATAATATGGTATTAACACAAACAGGTAGGACCTATCGACGATATAATAAGTATAATAAAAAATATATACAGGGTGTCCCACGACGAAAGACATCGATTGATATTGCAAAAAGTATAAATAGGAGAGTTTTGAAAATTTGGCAGGATACTGATGTGGGCATGCCCAATCCAACTAAAATATTTTCAAGATGGTTGCACTTCCGTTTATACCGGAAGTCGATCACAACTTTCTTATTTTAAATAGAACACCCTATATATTATTACATATTTGGATTCCTCACGAAATTCTGACCAACTTTTGTATAGAATGCCCTATGCCTATCTCTAGCCGTTTTCGAAATATTTGATGTTTTTCCAAAAAAGTGACAAGTTTTTAGGAATAGAAACACACATTTTTTATGACGGAATCATTTTGAGCATTAAAAATTACTATAAGTTTCAATTTACTTGCCTATACCTAAATCCAACCCATTTCGTTTTATTTGAGAATAAACATTTTTTTATTAGGCTGCATGGTTGGGATTAGCTGGTACTCTAGTTGGCCATGCTTTTGACACACGGTGATATTGGAGACCTGCAGAGCATGTTAATAACACTAGTGACTTGAGTGTTTCGACAACTGCAAATATGCCGTCGCGGTTACGTTATTCCAACCAAGATTACTTAAATCTGTTTATTATTTACGGAGAATGTGATAAAGTTGTGAGTAGAACATGTTCGGTATTTGCCGCTCGTTATCCAGAAAAACCAAAGCCATCACCAAAAGCTGTCAACAATACAAATGTAGAAATTGCAATTTTGGGCTATTTTGTTGCAAATCCAACTTTGTCAATAAGACAAGTTTCCGTAGAATCAGGCATATCCAAAAGCTCAATTCAGAGGATCCTGAAGAAACATAAATTTAACCCTTTTTCATTTAAATTAGTGCAACACTTAAAAGGGGTTGACTTTCCGAAGAGAGTTGTTTTTAGTGAGTTTTTGCTGACTAGTCACTATGGAGATGAATTGTTTTTGAATAATATTATTTGGAGCGACGAGGCCAAATTCACTAAAAATGGAATGTTCAATAGACATAATTCGCACTACTGGTGTGACATAAATCCACACGTAATTAGAGAGAGAAATTTTCAAGAAATCTGGAGTTTTAATAATAAAAAATGTTTATTCTCAAATAAAACGAAATGGGTTAGATTTAGGTATAGGCAAGTAAATTGAAACTTATAGTAATTTTTAATGCTCAAAATGATTCCGTCAAAAAAAATCGACTTCCGGTATAAACGGAAGTGCAACCATCTTGAAAATATTTTAGATGGATTGGGCATGCCCACATCAGTATCCTGCTAAATTTTCAAAACTCTCCTATTTATACTTTTTCCAATATCAATCAATATCAGTCGATGAAGACACCAGGTTCAAGCCTGTGTATTAAGGCCAGTTCACTCCAATTCTTTATTTTTATTTTAATCACTGTTTTCACAAACAAACCACTAAACTCAGATTCAAAAAAAAATACATATCAAAGTTTCCCTATATTAAAGTTTTGCTCATAATTAAAACTTTAAATCACTTTGATACTTCCGATCGGCGAAACATAACAAAGGTTGGTTTATCTTCTAATAGCAATTACATAAATGTGAACTATAGTCGACTATAGGGTGATCCCATTTGTCAATTATAAATATTCGCTATCACAACGTTTCAATGCTGTTTACATTATTATAAACTACTCATCTATTGAACTGTAACAACAACATTGTATGTTAAACAAACCCAGTAAAGTGATTTTATAAGGGGAATATTAATTTGTGTTTATTTAGTGTTCACTAGTTGCTTGGATACCCGTTCATAAGATATTTTCTTTTCATTTATTTTCGCAGTTTCCTCATCATCAAAACTGCGTGGCGCCCATTTTAAATTTCTTTTTTTTTACTATAATTATTATTGAAAAGCAAATACAGACCTTTTAGAAAATTGCCTTCGAACCCATAAGGCTCACCAGATGAAAAGCTGCCGTTTGCATTCCTTATTATATTAGGCAAAATAAAGTTACACGCATACCACGAGGTGACCGTCCGAACTCTTGACCCTATCAGTACCTTAAGTAAGTCCTTTGGGCGTGTCGGTCATAGGGGCTCCCTGCTCGTATCGAGCGGGTTTCGCTAGGCGACACTTCAGGAGGGCTTACGCGCCTACTCCTACACATATACACCCACACACCCCCTCTTGGACAGTGTTCGATGCGCGTCCCGCCAGCGGCGTTGCTAGCGGCCCTCCTAATCTGGGGGTAAGAGTTAGCCGAATATTACCTTAGTGGAAAATAAAGAAGACATACTTGAGCTACGTACTTGTTTCTCTCCCTACGCTACCCCCTAAACATGACATGGTGGAGGCGCTCCGTTCAATCCCCGTTTATTAATCTTCATATTATAGACACACCCTCGCAAATTAAAGCCAATTAAGTCACAGGAAAAATATGAAGAAATAACAGAGAAGAAAGAAGAGAGGCAAAGACCACAAGAAAAAAGAGAGACAAAGAGAGAGAAAGAAAAAGAGATCAGGAAGACGACACAACAATGCTCACCCCAGAAGAATCAAGACGAGTTTTGAAGGACCAGCCTGCAGGTCCGCAGTTGCCTGAACTGAGTAGGGCAATGTCTAGAGCGGCCTGTAGGTTGCCCTTAACATTTTAGTGCATAGGAGCACATATTAGTTTTGTATTTTAGTGGGTAAGATAAAACTAAATTTTATGATGACTTGGTTTCATAAAATAAGTGTATGTATAGTTAATGAAATAACAATATCTCAATTTCTAGGCCAGTGACGCCATTCCCGACCTACGTACTTTGCTGAGGTAGCAAAATCGCGCAAGTATCAGGTGTTTTGTTTATAATAAGGTCAGATGCTAATACATGTTATGTCTGTTTATGTTATTAGAGTCGGGCTTGTTTGCTAATTAATTGTTGACTTTAGGGGCCACCTAATTGCCTCGTTGCGTCTATCGGCAAATTGACCTGATCAAAGAAGCGAGAAGAATAGGAGCAAACCTAGGAGAAACCAGCATCTTCGGATGGGTCCCGCACCGTCGGTTCTACACCCGCGTGCACCCAGAGTCCTTCAGATGACGGGCTGAAGAAGGTTCTCCAGATGGGCTTAGAAATGACGATGTATAGTAGTCTAAAGCAACGTGTGCTAAAAAGAGAGCACGCAATGGACCAAGGATGTCGAAGCTAAGCGATGGATTTCCGCTTAGACAATGTAGTGCCGAGAGAAGGTACTGGGAGAGGGTGCCCGATGCAGGAGACAATTTACGTAAATTTCGCTTAAATGAGAAGGCAAGAAGATGGACGCAACAACAAGGTTGAAAGGTGACCCAATGAAAGGAATAATTGTAAGTGAAAGCAAAACTCAGAGTCGATCTCCACAAATATATATTAATAATAAGTTATATATAAGTTGTTATCTGCCTAACATGTTTCGGGTGTATTCAGACACCCATCTTCAGAGGCTGAAAGTTGTACAGTGTGTTAATTAAATACTTACAAAACTAAGGACATGGAAGCCTACCTTAACTAGATCACTAGTCTGCTGGCTGTTATTCTACAAGTGGGGACAGCTGAACCCAGATGTACTAAGGTGGTTTTTTTTATTCTACACGGGGGAAAAAACCTTGATCAAAAAACCCAGTTCTGGTTCTGAGGTGACAGGTTGCTTGGTTTTTTATTCTCGAAGGGGAAAAAATAATTAATCAAAACACAGTGTTGATGTCAAAGAGAAGAAGTTAGTTGCTTGTTTTTTTTATTCTTGAAGGGGGAACAACACTGGGTTTTGATTAAGTTTTTTTTTCCCCTTCGAGAATAAAAAACCAAGCAACCTGTCACCTCAGAACCAGAACTGGGTTTTTTGATCAAGGTTTTTTTCCCCGTGTAGAATAAAAAAAAAACACACGTAGTACATCTGGGTTCAGCTGTCCCCCCTTGTAGAATGACAGCCAGCAGACTAGTGATCTAGTTAAGGTAGGCTTCCATGTCCTTAGTTTTGTAAGTATTTAATTAACACAGGGTGCGGAATAACACACAGTCTTCTCCACTATAAATTTATTAACCCACCAGTTAATGGGGGCGCGCTCGACTAGTTTCGGGCATAGACATGCCCATCATCAGGAGCTAAAAGAATTAAAACGCTCTACAAAGGTGAACTCAAAAATGTGGACAATGGCGAAGGACATACCTTTAAAGCTGCTTAACAAATTAGACGCTATCTTTCTATACAGGGATAGACAGCGAGACCCATAAGTGGAAAATAATTATAGTAACATTAATGGAAGGCAACTAAACTGTAAAATGGTTGAAAAAGAATTTGGAATATAAAATTAAGGTATAATATAGTTTCATTACCTCATCATGGAACTAAACCATCACAGGGTGCAGTTCGTTCTGCTTGTGCTGTCCAGTTAAACAACTTCCATCATCATCACCTGTCTTCCAACAACTCTAGTCCAACGAGTGGGGGCAGGGCCTTGTCAACTTTACGAAAAAAGGTCAAAGACAACGACCTGATTGTCACTAAGGCAGATAAAGGTAACTGCGTGGTAGTTCTAAACAGAGCCCAGTACGTTGACAAGGTCTTGACCTTTCTGGACTCTGACTCTTTCACACCCTTACACACTTCACCTTTGGACAAGTTTGTTACAAAATTCAAATCAACTTTAAACAAAACCGCTAAATCTCTAACACCGCTAGGTTTTAACAAGTACAGATTAACGCCACTTAATCCCTCTGTTCCCAAACTTTACGGCCCTCCAAAAATCCATAAACCTAATATCCCAGTTAGACCCGTTGTTTCCTTTTGTGGTTCTCCCTGTCACCATCTCTCCTCTTGGTTGAATGACATCATACTACAAATCACTAAATTTAAAAGTAAATATTCAATTAAAAACTCAGTTGAATTGTGCTCAGAACTCAAGGATATTGTTATTCCTCAATCTGCTGTTATGGTTTCGTTCGACGTTTGTAACTTATTTCCTAGTATCCCACCTTCCGATTGTATTACCTTTGTCCAAGAGCTGCTCTCCAGTTCCGAAACTGTTGATCCTTTTCAAGTTGAGGACTTGTTATCTTTGGTTTCCTTAGTACTTGACCAGAACTTTTTCCAATTTAGTGGTAATTTCTATTCACAGATCAAAGGTTTGGCAATGGGGGCTTGCCTTTCGCCACTCCTGGCTGAAATCTTCATGGCTAAGATTGAAAATTAATTGGAGTCTTACCATTCAATTCACAAAGTCCTCTTTTTTAAACGCTACGTGGATGACAGTTTTTGCATCTTCGGCGGCACCGCTAGTGACTTGGACGACTTTTTTACATTCATCAACTCCCTACACGAGTCTATAACTTTCACCATGGAATTGGAGTCCGAAAATTCCCTCCCCTTCCTTAACATACTCTGCACTAAACTTGACTTGTCCATTTACCATAAACCTACCAGCACTGATACCATTATTCCTCCCATCCACCATCCCTTTAATCAAAAAATGGCCGCCCTCAACTGCTTCTTCACCCGCCTGTACAACATCCCAATGTCTCAATCCAATTTCAATAATGAACTATCCTGGATTAGAACTGTGGCCATCAACAACAAATTTCCCCCCTCCATAATCGATAAAACTTATTTCAAGCATTTTAGAAAATGTATTAACAAAAATCTAATAGTACAAGAGGACAAAATAACCTCAAAATTCTTCTCTATCCCATTCCTTGGTGGCATTTCCCTACAATTGAGGATTCTCTTAAGCCTACACAATGTCAACATTTGTTTCAAAGTCTCTCACACTTCCAGTCGATTCCTTTGCAACTCTAAAGACCTCGCCCCTCTTCTTAACAGATCCGGAGTGTATCAGTTAACTTGCTGTACTCCAAACTGCAATTCTCGTTACGTTGGCCAGACTGGTAGGAAATTCTCCACTAGAATCCATGAACACCTTAGAGAGTTTGATAAGTTCCATAAAAAAAAAAAAAACTGCTTTGGACGCCACCAACATGAGATCTAATTTTGCCCGCCACCTTCACTTCAACAACCATACCTTCACTACCGAAGAGGGCTTTAAATTCTTGCATTTCTGTGATAAGGGCAATCTTATGAGTCTGTTGTAGGTGTTGGAGATTGGCAGAGCAATAGAGGATGGAGAGCACCCCTGCCTCAATGACCAGCTTAACCACGCTGCTACAGCATTTTTCAAGTCCTTGACCTTATAAATTATTATTTTTCATTCTTTTAACTTGTTTTAATTGTCGTAATTTTCCTTCTTCATTACACCACTCTAAACTTCCCCCTCCCCTTCCTACTTTAATCCACATATCACTTATAATATATGTGAAACTCCTATATACCAAACCTGTTAGTTAGGACCATACCCACTGTAAGGATTTGGCGCTGTATAAAAATCTACGTTTTGCATTCTAATAATAGATGTCACCATCATATCAAAAAATCCAGGAGGAAGGTAAGACAAAATTTTTGGTTAATTGGTATTTTGACTAGAGCTGCCATTATTTTGAAAAAGTGTCACGTTTAATTTGCAAACTTATTTGTTCCATATTTGTTATATATATTTATGTTTTTTTGTTTTTATTTAAATAGTTTAGTAATTAAATTTTGTTCATTATTTCGTTAATTTCGTTAAGTTCAGAGTTTTAGAAGTAAAATAAATATGGAGTGTTATCGTGTTCGTTATAAAAAGTGCGTCGTTCCGGAGTGTTTGGACGTTTTCTCAAAACGTCATACGTTCCCGAAAAAAATCAAGAACTTTTTAAAAAATGGGTCAATTGCGTCCAAAATCCCATTCTCAAAAACAAAAGCAATGACCATTACATTCCTACTGGGTTTGTGATGTTCACTTTAGCGATTTTGACAAAGTTCCTGGAGTAGTACTCTAAGAGGGCTTCGAACAACGGCCATTCCCACGAAATTTTTGCCCCGATTGAAAGTACCATCCATACTGGGTAAGTAGGTACACAAATATACTTTTTTATCAATATTGGGTTTCATTTGGGACACGTAATAACAATAATGTGCTTACATGTTTTTCTTTATTCTAGGAACAAGTAGTTCATCTCCGACCCTAAAAAATGACGATGCGAATAGATCAAATGAAGAATCTTATAATAACATTCGGATAAATAATGATTCTTCTGAAATCATCAATCCATCCGTCGATTTTAACGGACACAATAATTACAATTCATGTAAGCCATTTTTCGTCTACGGCGAATTTAACTTTCATATCAATAAGATTCAATACCGGATGATTAATTTTCTGTTTCCTTCACAAAAGGTGTAAAAAAATCTTAGTTTACAGATGCATATTAACAAAAATTCAAAAGGTATGTGAAAGAATAGAGGCTTAACAGGCTATATCAGCATAACGTCCCAAATTCGCTGGGGACATTCATTTCCATTTTTTTTTGCATTGTATTCTAGTTATTTGCAAAAGTATCGATCAGGAACATCACTCCATTTGTATTTTTAAATAAAATAATAGCTCATCACTGAAATTGAGGATAAAATCAAAATTATCTGCAAAATTTTTAACACTGTCTTTGTTAATACCATACTGATATATGGATAATAATAGATTTTATTTGTATAGCATATGCGAGTGTAGCAGAAGATCGAGCATCAGATCATGAAGAGAACCTGAGTCGATCAAGTATCCATAACACCAATTCAGCTACAGGTAATCAGTCACTTTCTGTAACACCTAAAAGAAATCCTAAAAAAATATTTAAATTACGTTATTAAATTAATTGGAATTTTACTTATATGATTTTAATTTTTAGTCATGAAGAAAAGGAAACGAAAAGTTTTGAACAAAAGTGCAGTGACCAAACAGGTTCATTTAACGTCATCGGCTAGAATATTGTCACGTTTTGGGGGTAGCGCAAGAAGAGAAACAACAATCGTAGCTCAAGTATGTCTTCTTTATTAGGCTAGGCAGTGAACACTGTCCAAGAGGGGGTTGTGTGGGTGTGGGTGTATGTGCGTAAGGCCTTCTGATGTGCCGCCAAGCGGAACCCGCTCGATACGAGCAGGGTGCCCCTATGTCCGACACGCCCAAAGGATTTACTTAAGGCACAGCAACAGGGTAACGAGCCGTCCGGGCACTAGAAAGTTCGGACTGTCGCTCGTGACCTCCCTCTGGGGATGACCCCAGAGTTCGGTGATTTAGCCGAGCTACGGTGCATCTTTTATACTCGTCAGCGACCTCATTACGCTAACCTTGCTGACTATGGTGGTTACTGGGTGTGCACCGTAACTACTAACACGGGTGTGACAATATTGTATAAAAGAGCATTACAGCTAACTCGGCAGATGTCAGTATTAAAATCCCGAAACAAGCAATATAAAAAAAGACTGCAACTAGCAATAAAAGCAAGAAACTCCCTTCCAATTGAAAAAATTTTAGGACAACTAAATACACCTACATATAATTTTCTTTTATCACAAATTAAAAATCAAAACAAGTCAAAAAACGGGAGGCGCTTTTCTACTGATGCGAAAATATTAGCATTGTCGATGATGCAGTCAAGTGGAAAAGGTTATAAATTCTTGTCTAAAATATTTTCTTTGCCCTCAAGAAAAACTCTAACAACTCTATTACGCAAATTTCCTTTGACCGAAGGACTAAATGAACATTTATTGAAACATCTGGAAGGGTCTATAAGAAAAATGAATAAACAACAAAGATGTTGTATTGTCATGTTTGACGAGATGTCGCTCTCAACTGAATTGCATTACGACCCCAAAGAAGACAGAATTTGTGGCCTAACTCAAAATTTTGGAATAGTAGATCATGCAAATGTATTTATGGTGCAGGGAATTGATACAAAATGGAAGCAACCATTATGTTTCACATTTAGCGATGGGCCCATAAAAACATTTGAATTGAAAAACATGATTGTAGATATAATCAAGAATTGTTAAAAAATCGGACTTCATGTGATTGCCACAGTATGTGACCAAGGCGGTTCTAATCAAGCTGCAATTCATAGCTTATTGAAAGATACGCAAGAAAAGTTTAGTCGTCAAAACAAAGAAAACAGACTATTTGGGTTTGAGATTATGGGACAAGAGATTGTTCCACTGTTTGACGTTCCACACATTTTTAAGGAAATCAGAAACAATTTACTTGAAAAAGAGTTACATTTTGAATATCAATCTCGCAAAATGATTGCTAAGTGGGAGCATATAAACTCACTATATGTTTTAGACGCAGGCGCAGATGAACAAATTTGTACAAAATTGACAGACTCGCACGTAAAAATAGGAAAGCTTAATAAAATGAAGGTGTCTTTATGTACTCAAGTATTCAGTCACCAAGTTGGATCATTATTAAAAGGAATTGCAAGATGGGGTAAGTGGTTTAAAATATATTTAATATTGTCACGTTAAGGGTTGGTTGAGGGGGAAGAACACACAGGATTCCACAAGTAACCCACTTTATTTAAGTAGTTGTGCCTTATTGTCTAGATAGTTATCTTACCCCCAGATGGCCAAGATGGCTGGGAGCATGATGTGAAACTGGCTAGGCTGAAGATACACGGAGGGCAGCGCTTTAGCGGTGGTGAATGAACCCTAGACTTAGGTCCGAGGGCATTCACCGAGCCGGCAAAGACGTGAAGAACCTAACAAAGGGAGGTAAGTTGGAACGGCAACTTAAGCTGCTCGCCCACACTATTTCCTTTGCTAGGGCTGATCTAGGGTGTGGCACTTGGTCACCTACTGCTCCACGTTAAGTTCCACAATAGGCATACCCAGACTAACCCAGAGATCAGTAATCTGTACGTGCTTTTGGTACAGTATTTATACTCACATCATGACCCCAATTCGCCAATCTTGCTGACACAAACATTGTACTGGGGGAGACTGGGGCAACTTAAGGTAACGGTACCTAGTGTAATTTCTATGTTACATGCCCCTCCCCTAGAAAGTGTTCGCCCCGGACACTAAAATACCCTAATTGTACAAGTCTAAAATCGCTTACATGCTATCAGGTGGGTTTATGTGGTGGAACGAATCCTTTATTTATCCAAAGTCTTATAATTTTAACCACTAATTACGCTAAGCGCCCGAGGGCTCGTCTGAACGTTCCAGCATCCTTGGCCGTTACTCAGTTCACGGATACCAAGGCTACCAGCTCCCAGGACGTACTGGTGCTGCCGTCTATTGGTGCACACTGTGATTTTCTTTTTTTTTTTTTTTTTTTGGCAGGTGGTTTGTCTCGGTCCGGTGCTTGTGTTGTGTGTTAGGTGGCGTTGCTTTCGTGTGGCCCGGTATCATGCAAAAAGATATGTTTATATATTTTTTTCTTAAAACTATGTTATGTGTTCATTAACGATAATTATGTTCTACTACCTTAGTAATTTCCCTTACTCTGAATTGTCTACCCTTTTTTTTTTTGTACTGCTACTACTACTACGAGGATTTGGGCGCCCTGTGTTCCTCATCATCCCCCTCTTCTTCTTCTTCTGATATGTCTCCCAATGTCCATTCGTCATAGAATGGTAGTATTCTGCCTATGTGTACCACATCAGTTTTTCTGCCTCCCTCTTGCTTTACCACGTAATTTACCTCGCTTATTTTTTTTGTAACTCTATATGGCCCAAACCACCTTAACAACAATTTCTCACTCTTGCCCACTTTTCTTATTGGTATGAATATTTTTACTCTGTCCCCAACTTCATACTCCCCTTCTCTATGTTTAGCGTCGTAGAGCTCCTTATCTTTCCCTTGTTTTTTCTGTATGTTGTCTACGGCCAATGCCCTTATTATCAACGCTTTTTCCCTTAGCTCTTTGGCATTCGTGCTCGTTTCTTTATCCAAGAGTGCTGCATCCAACGGCAGAGTCGGGCTTCGTGCAAATATTAATTCAAAGGGCAGGTACGAACACCAGTCCGTTTGTTCCGTGTTACAATACAGAGACAGCATGTCGGCTAGTGTTTTGTTTAGCCTTTCCGTCAATCCATTGCACGAAGGGTGGTATGCTGTGGTGAAGGTGCTTTGGACGCCCATTATTTGTTGTAACTCTTGCACTATTTTTCTAATTTTTAAAATTTTATCATGAATTTCCAGATAAATCTTTAATTGATCCCATTAAGATCAAAGCCTATAAAAAATGGCAGTCTAAACGCAAGTTTAGAAAAACTTAAATACATGTATCGCTCGTTATATTTCAAACATTCCTATTTTTTTTTTAAATTACGTAAACAGCGAGTTTTACATATGAAACTAATAAGAAATATATTATAGCTGATTACTAATTTTTTTATTAATATTATTAACTGAGTGAAGAGAGATGTAGCGGGTAAGGGACAAAGGAATTATAAATAACGATTTACCTACTAACTTTTAAGTTATCGTCTAGCTTTCTAAGCAAATATTATTAAAAGTTTGACGTGTTTAATAATTGTATGTTTATAGTGTCTTCTTATTATTGTAAAGTACACAAGCTCACATCATGCAGATAGTTTGCTATTGACAGCACCTCTTCAAAGTTCAAATGTACATAGTATGTATCCATATAATTTATAAATAGCAAAAATAAAAATTTTATACGACTTTCTGAATGTGAGATATAATTTCTTGGTGATTTGTATAACTTTACCTACATTATTTTCCAGAATTTGCTGAGTGTGGAGTGTGCACAAGCGTTTTCAATATAGGGGGAGTTTACTTTCATTGGAACGATTAAGAATAATCGACCCATTATAACACATGTGGTTAAATGAGCCGACTTTCTTACGCTTGAAACGCATCTAATAATAAAGGGTGATTCTTTTAACCTATACGCCTAAATTTAGGGAATGATACCTTATGAAAAATAATGATTAATAATGTGAAAAAAGTTTAGTAAAAGTGAAGTTTTTTTATTTACAGAGACAAATTTGAAAAAAATACATTACCGTGAATTCAAAATTATAATTGAAAATGCATTATTAACTAATATGATTGATACCAACTGTTCGAAGTTATTTCCATCATTTTCTATAAATTGCTGAATCGATGAGACCTACTCGCACGGCCTAAACCGGGCAAAAACATTTTTACGATAACTGTGAATTGCATTGCAAATTCACTGTATTATCGATTATCTTCATAAATAAAATACTTTTACTAAACTTTTTTCCATGATTACTCATTATTTTTTTATAAGGTATCATTCGCTAAGTTTATCCGTATAGATTAAGAATCGCCCTGTATGTAATATTCTAAAAATAACAATACCTTTTTATAACTTCCCCTGTATCGAAATGTATGACAGCCGGTAATATAGAAAACTTTAGTACAAACACTTCAAAAAGTTAGGACCATACCCACTGACAGCGCTGTAGTCAGCAGGTATACCCTGATTTTTCAACAATTGGTTAGCATGGTAGTTGCCCTTATATAGTAAGTGTTATGTGCTTTAATCACCATCCGTCTTCTGTCAGCCGTCATTCTGTCCACCATGTTAGCCACTCCGGTGATTTTACACCTGTCAAGTGTCAGCTGCCAAACGCTGAGTTGGACACACCGGGTCGGAGTGACATGGGTGAGGTTTCTTGCTCTGCGGGTCACGGCGTGCCTTGTCTTGTGGGTTGCGGAACTCAATTTTTAATAATCAATAATAATTCTTCTTTCTTGCCCCGTCCCTCCCTCCCCACTCTTAAATTTAACGGTTTCCCTATGCGCACATTCAAATTAACTTTTTATAATAAATTGGTCTGCTTCGTCCATTTTGCCCTTGTTCCGCCTTCAGCAACATATAGTTGAAAAATTTTTTGCACTCCCCTGTACGATTGGGGATCCCGCGCCTACGGGATGGGGTCCCCTGCCCTGTGGGCTAATTTTTATTAATTTTAAATATGTTATATGTTACTTAATGTAGTTAAGTGTTTTTTCTCCATGATGAGGTAATGAATCTATACAGGGTGTCCCACGACGAAAGACCTCGATTGATATTGGAAAAAGTATAAATAGGAGAGTTTTGAAAATTTGGTAGGATACTGATGTGGGCATGCCCAATCCAACTAAAATATTTTCAAGATGGTTGCACTTCCGCTTATACCGGAAGTCGATCACAACTTTCTTATTTTAAATAGAACACCCTATATATTATTACATATTTGGATTCCTCACAAAATTCTAACCAACTTTTGTATAGAATGGCCTATGCCTATCTCTAGCCGTTTTCGAAATATTTGATGTTTTTCCAAAAAAGTGACAGTTGCAACGCTCAACATATTTTTGTACTATGTTAAAACCGTATTTCATTTTGCAATGAAACTTTGGGTTATTGTAAATAAAGGATCGTTTTATTAAACTGAGGGTGCGTAACGACTCATTTGGGTCTTATATTGGGTCGTCAAAAAAAAATCATAAACTTGCCACTAAAAAAAATGAAAAATCTCAAGTTTTTTAAATGGAAACCCCCATTTTTTATGACGGAATCATTTTGAGCATTAAAAATTACTATAAGTTTCAATTTACTTGCCTATACCTAAATCCAACCCATTTCGTTTTATTTGAGAATAAACATTTTTTTATTAGGCTGCATGGTTGGGATTAGCTGGTACTCTAGTTAGCCATGCTTTTGACACACGGTGATATTGGAGACCTGCAGGGCATGTTAATAACACTAGTTTTGAGTGTTTTGACAACTGCACATATGCCGTCGCGGTTACGTTATTCAAACCAAGATTGCTTAAATCTGTTTATTATTTACGGAAAATGTGATAAAGTTGTGAGTAGAACATGTGAGGTATTTGCCGCTCGTTATCCAGAAAAACCAAAGCCATCATGAAAAGCTGTCAAGCAAATAATTGAAAATTTTAAGAATACGGGATCTGTGAAGATAAAAGCTATTAAAACAAAACCAATCCTTAATAATACAAATGTAGAAATTGCAATTTCTAACCAACTTTTGTGTACAATGCCCTATTCCTATCTCTAGCCGTTTTCGAAATATTTGATGTTTTTCCAAAAAAGTGACAGTTGCAACGCTCAACATAACATGCTTTGCAATTCTCCAATATGCGTTTGTTTCAAAAGCATGGCTAACTAGAGTACCAGCTAATCCCAACCATGCAGCCTAATAAAAAAATGTTTATTCTCAAATAAAACGAAATGGGTTGGATTTAGGTATAGGCAAGTAAATTGAAACTTATAGTAATTTTTAATGCTCAAAATGATTCTGTCATAAAAAATGTGGGTTTCTATTTAAAAAACTTGAGATTTTTCATTTTTTTTAGTGGCAAGTTTATGATTTTTTTTTGACGACCCTGTATACAAATGAGTCGTTACGCACCCTCAGTTTAATAAAACGATCCTTTATTTACAATAACCCAAAGTTTCATTGCAAAATGAAATACGGTTTTAACATAGTACAAAAATATGTTGAGCGTTGCAACTGTCACTTTTTTGGAAAAACATCAAATATTTCGAAAACGGCTAGAGATAGGCATAGGGCATTCTATACAAAAGTTAGTCAGAATTTTATGAGGAATCCAAATATGTAATAATATATAGGGTGTTCTATTTAAAATAAGAAAGTTGTGATCGACTTCCGGTATAAGCGGAAGTGCAACCATCTTGAAAATATTTTAGTTGGATTGGGCATGCCCACATCAGTATCCTACCAAATTTTCAAAACTCTCCTATTTATACTTTTTCCAATATCAATCGAGGTCTTTCGTCGTGGGACACCCTGTATTATACCTTAATTTTATATTCCAAATTCTTTTTCAACCATTTTACAGTTTAGTTGCCTTCCATTAATGTTACTATAATTATTTTCCACTTATGGGTCTCGCTGTCTATCCCTGTATAGAAAGATAGCGTCTAATTTGTTAAGCAGCTTTAAAGGTATGTCCTTCGCCATTGTCCACATTTTTGAGTTCACCTTTGTAGAGCGTTTTAATTCTTTTAGCTCCTGATGATGGGCATGTCTATGCCCGAAACTAGTCGAGCGCGCCCCCATTAACTGGTGGGTTAATAAATTTATAGTGGAGAAGACTGTGTGTTATTCCGCACCCTGTATTCTTACACCTCCACTGAGAGACAATGGACTTCTACTTCAAAATTTAATTAACACACTGTACAACTTTCAGCCTCTGAAGATGGGTGTCCGAATACACCCGAAACATGTTAGGCAGATAACAACTTATTATTAATATATATTTGTGGAGATCGACTGTGAGTTTTGCTTTCACTTACACTCACTACTCCACTGCGTGCATATGGACTACTACTTTTCGATACAATCAGCTGGTCAAGCTTTCCGGGTCCGTGAACTCAAGAAGAACTTACTAAGGAGGAAGTTTGCCCGCCTGGACATATGGTTCAACTCTGAGTGTCTGCGTAGAGGCCTACAACCCAAGTATGTCTCTCTGCGATCCAACTCCAACACCACAGCTTCCAAGAAGGCACTCCACCATGCCTCGAGGATTTGGATCAAAGAGGAGGTAAAAAGATTGTACTTTAGACTAAGCACCACTGAGCTTAAGGTCAAATGTATTTATTTCAAAATTACTAGTTTATTACATCCGATTGAATTTGATGTCTTACACCACTCTCTATTAGATTATGTATCTGACTTGGGAGACAAAAAGTACAGTGTCCTAAGTGGTAAACTCTCACACCTCACTCAGAACTCCCCCCCCCCCCCCTTGCAGTTAGACACCCACCTCCAATGAACCTCATAGATACTCCCCCCCACAGTCTCACTACATGTTCACCCCCAGCTCCTCTCCCTCATCCTCCACTTGACTCACCTACCAACAATGACAACCCCATGTTTGACAATGACATTTTTCATGGTACTTTCGGAATCCCACCTCACCAACCGTCCACCTTCCCTTTCCATCGCCGCACACTAAACTTGTCCAATTTTGCTCTATCTAACTCTGATCTTGAGATTCTGAACTTGGGTTTGAAATTTAACTATAATTTTCAACCGAGAGCACTGGACTTACAGATCCTTGCCGCAAACATAGAAAATGTCATCTCTAGAGGTCTTCCTGAAACAGCACAGGGCGCCCTGCGTTTCTCATGTGCCTCTTATTTAAATAAATACCACCGGCAACTTTCGGAACAAACACAAACTCCTCTTCCTTCAAATCTAAACAACAAAAATCTCATGTCTCTGCGTCGCAGAATTAAAGACCATGACCTGGTAGTGACCAGGGCGGACAAGGGTAACTGTGTGGTGGTGATGGACAGGGAACAGTATGACACTAAGGTCCTTGATTTCTTGAATACTCCCTCCTTTCAGGTTTCATCTACATCCCCTCTGGACAAATTCCTCTCCAAGTTTAAATCAGTTATTAACACAGCACAAACCACCCTCTCCTCTTTGAACTGCAACAAGTATACACTTCTGCCTGTCAATCCTTCAGTTCCTAAACTCTATGGACTACCTAAAATCCACAAGCTGAACACTCCAATCAGACCTGTGGTCTCCTTTTGTGGCTCACCATGTCACCGCCTAGCGGAATGGTTGAATAACTTTATTTTACTTGCTTCTAACTTTAAAAGTAAATATGCTATCAGAAACTCTACAGAACTTTGCGGTCAACTCAAAGACATTAACATACCATCTACAGCGCTTATGGTCTCTTTTGACGTGTCCAGTTTGTTTCCCAGTATACCCCCCACACAATGCATCCCCCTTCTAGAAAATATTCTCTCCCAACCCGGTAATCTCGCCCCATCTGTCATTAATGACATAATTGCCCTGGTTTCACTCGTCATCGATCAAAACTTTTTCCAATTTAAAGACAAATTTTACGCTCAAACGGACGGCCTGGCAATGGGCTCTGGTCTCTCTCCTTTTTTATCGGAAATCTTTATGTCAAACATTGAATTATCCCTTAATAAATCTCCTTTATTCTCCAAAATTCTCTTCTACAGGAGATATGTAGATGACATCTTTTGCATCTTTAATGGCACTTTGCTTGAGCTCCACCAATTCTTTGACTTTCTTAATACCTTACATAATTCTATTACATTCACTATGGAACTGGAGTCTTCACAATCACTGCCCTTTCTTGACATTCTGATTTCCAGAGTAGACAACAGGATAGAGTTCTCAATATACCACAAACCCACTAGCACAGATAGTATCATTCCTTTCTCCTCTAATCACCCCTTTTCTCAAAAGACTGCCTCCTTGAACTGCTTTTTCCACAGACTGTTTAGCATACCCCTGCTGGAGCCCAGCTTTAACAGGGAACGCTCATGGATCAGAACCGTGGCTACCAACAATGGTTTCCCTGCAAGTTTAGTTAACAAAATCTACTACAACCACTTTAAGAAATTTGTCAACAGAAAGCTTTCAGTGAGAGAACATGACATTGAGACTAGATACTTCTCAATGCCTTACTTGGGGCCTTTCTCTCTTGGTTTCAAGTCCCTGTTCAAATCCTATGGCATTTCTATCTGCTTCAAAGTCTCACACTCTGCATCCCGTTTTCTTGTCAACTCCAAAGATCCAACTCCGCTCCTTAATAAGTCTGGTGTTTACCAGCTCTCTTGCTGCACAGCCAACTGTGAAGCTGCCTACGTTGGTCAAACAGGTAGAAAATTAGCAACTCGAATACATGAACACAAAAGAGAGTTTGAAAAATTTATTAACAACCCAAATTTGAACACTAGTTACATGAAATCACTATTTTCACGCCACCTTCGCCTCAATAACCATGACTTCAACGTTGAAGATGGCTTCAAGCCCCTCCATTTCTGCGAAAAAGGCAATCTGCTGGACCTTTTGGAGGTCCTTGAAATCAACAAGGCTTCATCCAACGATAAGGTGGTCTGCCTTAACGACCAGCTTAGACATGGCTCCACCCCTTTCTTCAGATCCCTCAATTTCTAGTTCCCCAAGACAATTTTCCCGGTCCCCCTGTATTAGATTTCAACCCCCCCTTTACCTACCCATAATCAATTCCCACTGTTTGGATACTTACGTTTGCCTGTGTCCAAGAACTGTGTTAAACCTGTACTTTTATGTCTCCAGGTCGAAGGTTGCTTATTGTTTAACTTTAATTTTTGTCTTCATTTGTTAACTAAACATATCATTATTTGTATAACCTATAATTTAGCCGACGGATAATTAGTGTTAAGTTCTAATTTAACCTAACTTTATTTGTTTACACTGTATTGTTTTGATGGAGTAGACCGATCACACATGTATTGTCACCTGTCGGCTGTCTGTCATGTCCGGCTCTGGGGGTTTTTTGACCTTTTCCGTTTTTTGGGGGTTTGGTTTTTTGGTTTTTTCGGGTTTGGCAATATGATGCTGCCCCCTAGACTTTCCTGCAACCTGCCCTTGGCGTGGGTTGGGAATCATTTTGGCCACTCCATGTCCGGCCGCACCCAAGCCATGATGCCCTGCACGGTCACACTTCCACAGTGACAAAAGGGAAAGTCGCCCCTATTTTAATCTGTTCAATGTCCAACTTGTGAGTGTCCACCGCGGTTTTTGTTGTGTGACGTCCCTTTCGTGTCTATTTGGTCTCCTTCAGGTAAGATATGCAGTTTTTGCCCCTTTAACTTGCCTTTTTATTTTTATCTTTTGACTTTTGAATTATCTGCCGCCCCCCCATTACATATATACCCTTTCAGGACATCCTACTTCTACTTGTTAAGATGAAACCTCACGTTAATGAGATTTCAACTTTTTTTAATTAGATAGCTCAAGGTCGTGGATTAATTGCATGAGTTCATAAGTATCTATAAATGAACACACTTGGATATTCTGCAGGAAATCAAACGAACCGATAGTTGTATATGTACAAGTGTATATTACAAATTTAAAAACAAAACTACAATATTTACAACCTAGAACATTTATAAAATTTACAAAAGTTGCCACAAAAATGTTGAAAACAAAAGAAAGTGAAAATTTGAAACAAAGAGGAAAAAAAAAACAGGAAAAGTTTTCCCAGTGCCAAGCCGTAACTGACTGCCCTTACCAGTTGTCAAAGACGATGTTTGGGTCCTGGAACCTCCAGTATCCTCTTCCCAGTAGTCAGTAGTGGCCACCGCTGATTTCCAGGTAGGAAATGGGGTCCAGAGACTGGTGACAGGTACCTAAGGCAGAAAACAGCAGAACACCAGGGAAAACAAACAAACAGCTTCAACACTTGTTCCGGCAACCAAAAAGGTGACCAGAGGTGTGTAATATTTGGTGATTTACCTGGAGTACAAGTGTACATTGACGATATATTGGTCCATGCAAATAACGAAGAGGAACATCTTCAAAGACTAAATGCAGTTTTTGAAAGAGCAAAAGCCGTCAATGTTAGGTGAAATGAAAGTAAATGCAAATTTGGGGTAAAACAAGTAAAATATTTGGGGCACGTGCTAAGTGCAGAAGGACTTTCTCCAGACAATGACAAAGTACAAGCAATTATGGACATTCGAAAACCAGAAAGTAAACGAGAGTTGCAAACAATATTGGGAATGGTAACATATAGGTACAGCCATTGACTCCATGTTACAAAATGTCAACTGAATATCCAATCACAGTGGCAATATTTCTTTGATTTTTAGTTAGAAATCCTTGTGGATTGCATCTGTGAACAGGCATATAAACGGCTTTGGACCTAAATCTCTTTCTCTCTTTCTAGCTTCTAGCTAGGAATGTTTGGATGACCACAGTGGACACTGAACACAACTGAACAGTTTTTAATGAAGACAGTTGCACCACTCTATGAGGTACCTGAACGTAAAAAAGTATCTTCCTTAATAGATGAAAAATGAACTGCTCTCAACAATGTACAAGCATAAGCTGAAGAATGTGTCAACTGTTTCAATCACAACAGACATATGGACAGAAACAATAAATATAAGTTTTTTGGGTTTGACCTGCCATTTTGTTTTAGAAAATAAGTTAACTAGTCTTACGTTAGGAGTGTTTGAATTAGATCAAAGGCATAATTCAGAATACTTGTCAGAATGTATTACCAAACTTTGTGAAGAATGGAACCTTCCTCCTTCAAAAGTCACAGCAGTCATTACAGATAATGGCGCCAACATTGTGAAAGCAGAATCTACAGTATTTGGGAAAAACAAGCACCTGCCTTGTTTTGCCCATACATTGGACTTGGTAGCTTCTAAAATTACAAATGATATAGAACAGATTAAATTTGTTATCGATAAAGTAAAAACAATAATGACTTCTTTTAAACATAGCGTTGTGGGAGCAGATGACCTGAGAAAGGCTCAGCCAATTAATAATGTATTAAAGTTGGAACAATCAGTTCCCACAAGATGGAATTCAACGTATTATATGATAGAAAGGCTTACAAAGTTGTATGAATATGTGGATCCTTTTTTGCTAAAGAGTCCAAAAGCTCCCCCTATGATTGATGCTTCGGAATTAGTACTAATCAAAGAAATTGCAAAGCGTTTTAGAGCAATTGAACAAAGTTATTGGCTGTGTCAACGATTTTAGATCCGCGATTTAAGAGACTACATTTCAATAATGCCACTGCTGCGCAAAGAGAGAGTGCAAAAGAAAACTCTATTTCGTACGTAACAATGAACAAAATTTAGTACAGAAGAAAATTAATCCTTACGACAGCGGCGCGGACTGCCACTTGCTGCCATCTATGAAACAAAGACGAAGGGTAAACGACGAAGTGTGCATATGTACTATATTTTGCAACCACAAACTATTATACAGGGTGACTCGTAATTAAAATACAAAGTAAAACAATATTTTTTTAAATGTATATTTTATTACATATTTAAAAAGAACACAAAATTTACTACACGTTTTGTTTAACATTGAATTGTCAGATATTAATAATTGATCGAAAACTTTAACTTATGCAAATAAAATAATTTTAAATTGTAAAGTGTTCAAACGTATTTCCGTGGTGGTCACTACACAATTGCAATCGTCTTTTATTGTTTTCCATAACATCAATCAAAGTTTGCTCGGAAATTGTATCGAAATCATCTATGATTCGTTGCTTCTTATCATTTGCGTCATTAGGTGGTGTAGCATAAACTAACTCCTTACGTAACCCCACAAATAAAAATCACACGGCGTCAAATCAGGCGATCGGGCCTGATTATAGGCAGATAGCAGCATAGGCATGGGGCAGATATCTGCTGGTTAACCAGACATAGACAACTGCACGTTCGAATAGACAACACACTTTCCTTTGCTTTCAGTCCTGAACAAGGACTACTGCAAGGTGCACCCATACCTTACAATATCTACTTTACAATATCTACTGCCACAACATATACAACGACAACAAGCGGGACAAAAACCAAATGGCAAAACAGCATAGATTTTACAATACGCAGACGACACTGCACTTATTGTTCACGACAAAACTACATCGAAAGCAGTTTCAAAACTACAATAACTTACTGACGATACCATGATATGGTTCTACAGATGGAGACTAACGCCCAACGCAACGAAAAACCAGCTTTTATTACTAAACCAGCAAATAAAAAACGACTCTCCAAACATAACCACAGACGGCCACACAACTGATCCTAAACAAAACGTAAAATAATAGGGGTAACACTGGACCAAAAGCTACAATTCACTAAACACCTTAAAAATGCACGTACTGAAATTATTAAAAGGACAAAATACTTTAGGTCAATAACATACAAAAACAAGGGTATTAGCACGAAAACAGCAACTAAAATATACAAATCCATCTGTAGACCAGTTCTAGATTACGGACACATACTCAGAGCAAACGCTACTGACAAAACTAAAAAATACACTCACAACACAGAACAGATTGCTCTAAGACTAATAACCAAAATACGACACCCTGCAAACCCACTACACAACCAATCTAACCAACTTCTCTACGAACGTACGAACATGACTAAAATAACTGACAGTCTCGTACAACTACAAACCAAGGGGAAAAATAACCCACACAACTGGACAATTGTAAATCCACTATGCATAACAAGACAGACCAGAAAATCACGTTACTTTTTCACCGCGCTTCCACCCTGTTAGAGCACTTTATGTAGAATTAATTTTTTTTTTTTTAATTAACTTGTATATAATTAAAAATAAGAGAACATGTACACAAAAAAATAGATCTGTAAACATAGGCAGAAAGACCCTGGTGGTCGATAGCCTATTTTTCTTAACAAGATATGATTTTTTAAATTTTATAGTAATATTGTGCCAAAAACTACAATGGCTATCATCCATATCATTTTAAGGGATAGACTATACTTACAACGGTGAGAAGGTGGATTGTTTGTTAAAAAAAAATTGTGGCATTATTGTAGTTTTAAGCACAATAAAACTATTAAATTTAAAAAAATCATATCTTGGTAAGGAAGCATTTGCGGACCCATGTTCATAGAACATTTTCAACTCGAACCTTGTATATATACAGGGTGTCCCACAAGTAATGGTAAATAATTTAATGGCGTATTTATTGGGTCAAAATAATCCGATTTACCTCAGACGAAAAGTCAAGGAAAACAGAAATATGTTTATATATTATAAATAGGGGGTCAAAGTTATTTTTTTAAAATAGTATTTTTCAAATAACTTTCAAACAACTTGAAGTTTTTTTCTGAAATTATGAATTTGGGGTCTTTTGAGGGCGACAAATTTGATTATCAACTCAGTTTAAAGCCAGTTCATAGAGGGCGCCAGTTGTGGTAAATAATTTGCTTTCAGATCGCCCCAACTTTTTTACTGTAGGACCAAGTGACAACTGGAATCCGAATATCTGTTCACCAATAGGTTCTTATCAAAAAAGTGTTGGTATCCCTAAGATCAATAGTTTTCCAGATATTTGCAATTAAAGTATTCGGTGCGATACATGTACGAGAAAAAATTGAAAAAAAAAAAAATTAAAACTTTTGGCTCAGCCACTAGGCTGACCAATCCTAATTTAAACAAGTCTTGTCCGAACATTTCTTTCATTTCTGGTAATCTGAGCCCAGCTTGCAACTGGAATGTTATTGATGACACGGGAAATAGTGACCCTTTCCCTATCCAAATTTCGTTATTATGTGGAAGTCCGAGTGATAAATCTAGGCATCGTCTTAATAAATCTGAGGTAAGGTTCAACATAAAGGGCTGTGATTGGAATTCTTATTATGTCTCTGCTTCAGCTAAGCTGAATCAGTGGGGGCCGGTTTCGAACAATGGCTCATTGAAAAACTTTATGAAAGAGGTTGTCAATGAAAATGTCCCTGTCCGAAAAGTCTATAAGGGTAATAATCCTAAACCTCCCACTCCTTGGTGGGATGATGAATGTCAGAATCTGGTATTGGAACGGAAAGAAAAGTTAAGAATCTTTAAAATCAATCCTACCATTGAAAACTTTATTGAATATAAAAACAGTTGTGCACTTTCTAAGCTGATACTTAAGAGGAAAAAAAAATCGTCCTTTGTTGGCTTTTGTAATGGTCTAAATCGATGTTCCCCCATAGGTGATGTTTGGAGGTCTGTTAAGAGATTTGGCAGAGCTGTTTTTTGCTGTTTTGAAAGGCCGAACCTTAGGACTGCTGGTATAGCTGCGAGCGTTGCGATGGAGATGTTGGATGGCTGGGAGCAGGCATCAGTTGGGTCTACCCCTGTAGAGTTTTACCTCTCCACTGGTGGAGAAGAGAGAGATCTTCCCTTCTCCCGTACAGAACTTGAATTTGTACTCAGAGACAAAAAAGACATTACTCCATGTTAAATCACCTCCCAACTCAAGCGAAGGAGATTTTGATAAGATTGTACAATGAGGCCCTTTTTGAGCATAATATTCCTTCACAGTGGAGAATGACCAAGATTCTTCCCTTCCTTAAGCCCAATCACCAGCCTGGAAATATGAAAAGCTACCGCCCAATTGCTCTTAATTCCTGTGTGGGAAAATTGCTGGAAGCAATGGTTAAAAATTGAGTTGCGTATGACCTAGAAAACTCAAACTGGTTTCCTGTTGAACAAATAGGTTTCAGGCGGGAAAAGGCGGGGGCATGGAGTGTCTCTCTATCCTGTGTTTTGAAAATTTTAAAGAATTTTCACCGCAAAGCTTACACTGTGTGCGTCTTTCTGGATATTTCTGGTGCATATGATAGCGTGAACATTTATAAACTCTATGAAATTTTGGGCAAAGCTAACATACCTACTGATCTGAAAAATCTTATTTTTAATTTGTTGTCCAACCGGGAAATTTATGTTGATTCGATGGGCAATGGTGTTGTGGGGCCGCGAAATGTTTCTGTAGGTTTGGCGTAGGGGTCTCCGTTGAGCCCTCTATTGTTTAATATATACACTAGAGATGTCCACTACATTCCCAAACTAAATGTCAAGATGGTTCAATATGCGGATGATTTTGTTATATATGCAAGTGGGCCCAATATTCCTGATTTGATTCGGAAATTAAATGTTTTTATGGATGAGCTGAGCGCTCGTTTTCTGTCGTTGAACTTATGTCTTTCCCATAACAAGTCCAAGGCTATAGTGTTTTCGCCAAGAAAGTCCTATAACTTTACGATTGACAACATAACTTATGAGGGAAAGGTAAGTTCTTGGGCTAATGAGTGTAAATATTTAGGTGTCATTTTCACTGAAAATCTCAACTGGTCCAAACAAATAGATCAGATGTCTGTTAAAGCGAAAAAGGGATTAATGTTATGAAGGCCATTTCTAGAGTTTGTATATACACCTCCAAGTAGAAAAACGGTAATAGCAATAACTAAAATGAAAGTGTAAAACATGAATGGAGATTTTCAAAAATAACTTAAACTTTGTATTTTTTTTAAGATCACAAAACCGAAGTATACTGCTTTGCAAAATGTCATGTCTAAAAAACTAGAACATGTACCAAGAATTTCAATCATGAATTCAACCAGAAGTTTTATTGTCTTTACAATGGATTATACAGTGCGTTTTTTTTTTTAACGCGCAACATAGGATTTTACGTGTTAAATTTTGAAGCCCATGTTAGACCATGTTGTTTTGGAACTACAAGTGTAAAACTTGACGGGTGTGTGTTTAGTACCCTGAAGCTTAAGTAAGTTTACCAATTCGGCCTAAATAGTATTTACAAACTAACGAGAAATCATCTTTTTTCGAAAATATTTTATCTTTCCATGCTCTCTGTATGCATGGTAGGTGCTTGTTGTTTTTGATACTGGCAGGGCAGGTAATTACATTGTTTCAACAGGATGGTGCGCCACCACATTTTGGGAGACATGTACGGGCGTACTTGGATGAGGTGTTTCCTAACCGTTGGATAGGTCGTAGAGGTGCAATAGAGTGGCCTCCTAGATCACCGGATTTGACGCCTCTAGATTATTTTCTATGGGGTCACTTAAAAAATAAGGTATATGCAACAAAACCGATAAATTTAGATGATTTAAGAAGAAGAATTATGGATGAATGCAACCTTATAACACGCGACATGTTACAAAACGTCATTGAAAAATTTTATTTTAATTTAGCTCATTGTCAGACAGTTCAAGGGGCACATTTTCAGCATTTAATCAAATAAACATTTTTTACTTATTTAAAAGTGTAGTTTTCTTTAATAATTAAATAGCTGCCAAACTGTTTAAGATAACCATACAACATGTTACATGAAATGTGATTAGAATGAGAGAACAAATCAGAAAATGTCATTGAAACATGGTCATTCCATAAGAAAAAACATAACCTCAATTCATTGCCATATTGTGGCTAACCCTGTATATTCCTGAATGTCACCTAACGGTAAAACGTTTAAAGTGCGTCAATATTTATATAGGATATTTTTCAATAAGTTGTATATTTTGCGAAATAATTCAGGGTTGCCGGACTTTTTACACACAGTGTATATATATATACAGGGTGTCTAAAAAGTCTGGAATATTGCAAATATCTCGAAAACTGCTGATTTTATTTTTCTCAAAATTTGCGTCTTGTTATAGTAAATAACAGCGCATGACGTGAGGGTGAAATGAGGTTCGCAAGTATACAGGGTCAGTCACAAAGTATACCAACTTTCTTAATTCAAACCTAACACACTGTATATTACTTCAGATTTTAAGAGTACTTATAAAGGCCAATTCAACGATATACGATTTTTATTTTTTTTTGATTTTTTTTTTTTTGTACCTGCCTATAACAATGATAGGTGTAACAATGACAGCTAACGTCAATATAATGTTAAATTAATTGGCAAATTTTCCTATTACTTAAAATGGTGTTTTTGAGTGAGAAGGAAAAGACTGACATCTTAAGTATCCTTCTCACTCAAAAACACCATTTTAAGTAATAGGAAAATTTGCCAATTAATTTAACATTATATTGACGTTAGCTGTCATTGTTACACCTATCATTGTTATAGGCAGGTAAAAAAAAAAAATCAAAAAAAAAAAATCAAAAAAAAAAATCAAAAAAAAAAAAAAAAAAATCAAAAAAAAATAAAAATCGTATATTGTTGAATTAGCCTTTATAAGTACTCTTAAAATCTGAAGTAATATACAGTGTGTTAGGTTTGAATTAAGAAAGTTGGTATACTTTGTGACTGACCCTGTATACTTGCGAACCTCATTTCACCCTCACGTCATGCGCTGTTATTTACTTTAACAAGACGCAAATTTTGAGAAAAATAAAATCAGCAGTTTTCGAGATATTTGCAATATTCCAGACTTTTTAGACACCCTGTATATATAAACAATCTGTATTTCATTACGAAATAGGCTATCAACCGGAATGGTCTTTCTGCCCTTGTGTACATTTGTTGATTTAGGCTTACTTTAAGTTGTGGTATGTCTCTACTTAATGAAAGTAACTTTTGCTGTTTTGCTAATTTTGACATACACTTTATATTGTAGCTGAAGAACAAGCAGCAATGAAATCCATTTGTCTGGGGGTTAAGAATTTGACTCCACATCATAGTGGTTCAAATAAGATTTACAAGAAATTTTTAATGAGAAAAAAATACCAATTCATAAAGTTGTAGCTGCTACTACAGACAATAGGGCAAACATTGTTGCCGGTGTAAAACTTTTATTAGGAAACATCCCCAAACCTTCCAATACTCATCTTCGAAGTGAACAAGGAAAACATGTGCCATGTTTAGCACACACTATTAACTTAATAGTAACTAAAGGACTTGGGGCAGATCAGGTTAAAAGAATTATCAGTATTATTGACAAAGTAAAACTATTGTTGCTTATTTTAAACATAGCAATGTAGCACAAGATCATTTGAGAGAAGAACAAAGAAAAGAAGGTAAAACTAATGGAACATTCTTGTATTTAATACAGGAAGTGGCTACCAGGTGGAATTCCACATTTTACTGCCTCGAAAGATTTCTTTTGCTGGCAGGACACATAGGGTAGATTTTGCTTCACAATGATCATAAAAAGGCACCTCATATGCTTACAATATCTGAAATGGAGATTATCAAAGAGTGTATAATTTTATTAAAACCTTTTGAAAGTGCAACCAAAGATATATCTGGCGATAAGTATGTTTCTGCTAGCTTAGTAATACCTCTAGCAAACTGTATAAAAACTGCCTTTGAAAGAATTAAGCTTTCCAACTCATTAATAATACTTCTTCAGAGTGAACTTAAAAAGCAAATAGAAAACCGTCTTAACCAACTTGAAGCCAATTTATTTTTACCTGCTGCAACAATATTAGACCCCAGATTCAAGTAACTGCATTTTACATCCCCTCTTTGTGCTTCCACTGCCATTAGTATTCTAAGTGATGAACTTAAACACTAAAGAGCCAGGGAACATCATCAAGTCCTCCATTGAATTCTACATCTACACCTAGCGATTTAACAACAGGAACAAATATATGGAGCATCCACGATGAGTTTGTAGCAAGACAATGTCAAACGGAAGACTGTGAAGTAAGCCAACAAGGGTTTCCGACAGCGTTGAAATTATATTTAACGTATTCAACCACGAACCCGCGACCCCATTCAGTACTGGATTGATAGCAAGAGCGCTTTTCCAGGCATTTATCAAGTGGCAATAAAGTACCTAAGTGTCTTAGGTGCTTCAGTACCTTCAGAACGAGTGGTTTCGACTCTAAATAATATTTGCACGGATCAAAGGAGTCGGCTAACTCCGGATCATGTAAATAATTTGGTGTTTTTGGGATCATTACACGAAACTTTTTGGGAATTATAAAATCTATTATTGTGTTCCTATTGTCATGCTCCAACTATAACTTTTTTTCACCAATTTCCACTTAGTTTAGTTTAATTAAGCAAAATTAGTTTTATTTACAAGTTTCTTAAAAAGTTTCGTCTATGATCCCAAAAACTAAAACTAAACTAAAAAAAGTTTTTTTATGGTAAATGCATGTATACCCCCAAAATAAGTTACTACCATCAACTTCATTTTTTCAAATGCAATTACTTATATTTCATTTTATTTTTGAATTGTGCATCAAATTCTAAGTAGGAAAATAATTTTATTAAAAAAAATAATTTAATTTTTTTCTTAATTATAAAATAGCTATTTATGTAACCAGTTACGAAAAGATCGATTTTGTGTAACGAATGAATGTTTGTAGGGCGAGCGCAGCGAGGTCCTACAATTTGAATAAGTTACACAATAAGACATTTTCGAAACGTGTTGCATACATAATTTTTTCTAATTTTGACCAAAAAGCGGTTAAAACCATCTTTTAAAGTGATATAACACAAATATTCATTTTCATAGCACCTTGTATAAATAGTGACAACGACATGTTATGATGGATGTCGCCCATATGTTTCTACGGAAATGCATAAAAACAGGGAGTGATGAAATGAACTTTTCATAACTAGTTACATAAAGAAAAACGTTTTGTCACTCTAATCAGTTTTGAAAAGTGTCACTTTATATGCCAAAATTAGAAAAATTTATTTTTTATTAAAATTAACTTATTTTTGGTCCACTAATTGTATACATGCATTTACCATAAAAAACAACACTTTCGCTAAAGCAAGTTTTTTTTTAGCACGCGCTATGGCTATAAGTAATACCTTGTGTCAATGATGCTGACTTTATTATTTTTTATAGGAAATGCGTCTTTAGGTGAACTTCCTTCAGACGTTAATAAAAATAAATACCTAAGTGAAAAACATTTTAATAGCGAAGATTTTATAGGAAACAAACATTTCTATCTCAAGGAGAACGCAGTTCCAATGCCATTTCGCGAGTGCAGTGTTTTGAAAGTATTAACTCCAAAAAAAAAAACGTATTCGCGCAAGTTTGTGGCAAATACATCCAAGGGCGTTTCATTCACAAACTTGCAAGCGTAATGTCTATTTTAATATTACATTTTATGGTGTTGCACCTTAGTTCGAACACTTCCACCATTAGAAGAATTGACTAGTAGAAGTGCAGTTTTTGAAAAGTAACTTATAAGAATAACCAACTTAAACTTATCTAACTAATTAGCTTTTACTAATTTAAAGTCTTAGTTCAAGCTCGCTAAGGGTTGTGAAAAATGTCAGTATTTTGTTGTACAAAAATGTCAGCCAAAAATGTAAAAATTTGCAAATGGACAGAAGTAATTTTTTACATTTTTACGTTCATTTAATTTGACAGTAATTGTGTACTAGGTTAAGAGCCAGTAAAATAAAAGTATAGTAGTAAAAGTATACCATTCTTGAATGATTGCTATAAAAATTTAAGACAATATTGTTTGAATACTATTTAGTAGCTAATATCAAAGAATAGCTATGTAACAAGAACAGACAGTTGAAAAGAGAAAGCGAATTAGAGAGAGATGGACTCTTCCTACCAAAGTTTAATTGACAAGCGACTGATATCGGCTTTGGCCGTTGAATATCAGGAGTTTTATTGGTTGTTTATTCAAGTTGTTGAAAAACGTTGCCGTATCTCAGACCACATCAAATATTTGTTTTGAAACATCGGTTTAAAGTTAATAAGGACTGATATTTTCCAATGATTAATAGGCGAACTTAAAACACTTTGACTCAAAAGAAGTAAACAATGATTATAAGAAATTAGTTTATATTATATTTGATTCTGATAATTGGATGCCATTTTTATTTCAAAGAAAGAGACAACCGGCCTACTACCAAAGGGAACTCGAGGTCAGCCAAAAACATCACCCCAACATCAAAGGAATTATGTCCATTCTCTATATGTTAGGCATTTCACATTTTTTTTGCATGTTGAATTTGTATTAGCGCCATCCGATGCAACAACAAATTACAATAAGCTACAAATAAAAACATTTTAAGACAAGTTAATATGCAGTGTGCTGTATATAAAATAAGTGTCGGTTGAAACAGGCTTTCCCAGAAAATTGTGGTATATAAAATATTTGTTTTAAAATTGAACACCCTGTATACTAAAGTAATCATTCTTATATGTGGCACTCTGAAGATAAAATGTAAACATTTAATAATAAATACAGTTTTAAATTATTATGTTTTTAAACAAATTGTATGCACTAATTTGCCATAGCCTTTTTTATCGACCTATGTAGCAGTTTTTTTTATAAAAGGTTCGACAACAAATTTATAACTTTTAGTTATTTTGAAGTGTGTTTACCCCTTACATAAATATACCCAATTTGCTAAAAGATGGCATGCGTTTTAAGCAATAGACAACATGCTCTACTAAAAGATGACATGGCCATCTTGCCAATAGATGGCACTCGCAAAGTTACATTGGTACTCAGTTTCTTCCAAACATAGCTAATTCTCTCTCTCTCTCTTCACACTGATTTCCGGCTGCCATACTCTAAATAGTTTCATTGGGAATAACTTGTTTTTGGACAAACTATACTGATTTAAATTTTCTCAAATATTTTGTCTACAAGCATCAAATAATAATGCATTTTTTTACTTTGGTATTAAGAAAATTACATTTGTGCCAAGTTGATTTTTTTGTAACCAATCAGTTGACAGACTGAAAATACGAATATTTTAGTTTATAAACTGAACAAATTATAGGCAAGGCTTTTTTACGGTAAAATTTAAGTGACTTGGTTGTCAAACAAAAATAACAGGCATTTTTAATATACCAGGTGTCCAAGAGCACCCTGGACATAGGAGATTAACATGGGAAAACGGTTTTGATTTTTTTGCGCCTGTACGGTTGATTTGATTGAAAAATCGTAATAATGAAAGTTGTAGTACCTATCACGGGCTAGTTTTCTGTATTTTTCAGATCTCTAACTCGAGCCCTTCCGTCGTAAAACACGAACAAAAATGCGAAAATTTTAACTTTTTACCTGCACTGTATAAGCGGTTGTCGAGCAACCGTACCAGCAACAATGATCTGTTTACCGGTTGTCCGACAACCGCCTATACAGTGCAGGCCAAAAGTTTAAATTTCCTCATTTTTGTTCGTGTTTTTCGACGAAAGTGCTCAAGTTAGAGATCCGAAAAAAATACAGAAAACTAGTCCGTGATTGGTACTACAACTTTCATTATTACGATTTTTCAATCAAATCAACCGTACAGGCGCAAAAAAATCAAAACCGTTTTCCCATGTTAATCTCCTATGTCCAAGGTGCTCTTGGACACCTGGTATAAGCGTTATAAGTTAGAACGTTCTTTAATTTGCCACCCTAAAAACTATAATTTGTTTCCCCCAAAAAACTAGAATTTAAAGTTTTAAAAAAACAATAGCAAAATTTCCTTTTTAACGACCTATTGAAAAATTGAGGACACTGAAAAATGACCCAACTCAATAAACATTGTCAATGTAAGGAATAAATCTCGTATATAAAATAATAACAATAGTAATTTTAAATACTCAACGACTGGTATTATAATTAAAATGAGATAGTCTAGAAATGCAAGTGCAAGAAAGTGAACATAATAAACGATTTATAATTATATTGCAATGTTTGACAAAACAAGTTCAGCCATTTATTTTATCAATTTGCTTGAGTTAATGAAGTATTAAAAAAGAAACAAAAATATTGATGTCATTATATTCAGTTATTGTCAGACATGTGTCTAATATTAGAATGAATAACGCAGAAACTATACGATCAGTATATAATATAGAACACCAAAAACTGCCTAATGTGGCTCCTATAGCGATCGAAAAAGAACGAAAATACGGCTGGACTGAATATTAAAATAAGTTTCCTGTTCCAAGAAATCTATTTTTAGCTGTCAAGGCCAAATCAGCCGGCGAACCAGACAGATAAAATTGGCAACTGTGTCGGTGACGCCTGCGTCGGTTCCACATGGCGCTGTATATTGCGCGGAGGCCAGTAAACCGCAGCATCGTGGAGGCCGGTTACATTTAAACCCATACCGTATATACAACTTTTTTCCTTATACTTTTTCCTCACCCCTCTGCTGTGACCATGAAAGATCTTGAATTATGAAGCGTAATCATGCAAAATACACTCCTGTAACTATGGCGGTTATAGTGGAGGCTTGGGCGCCTGTGTTATGTATGGAGGCGACTAAGATAGAAATGCATGTATATATATATATATATATATACAGGGTAATTCAAATTCGACTCTCACCATTGGGATCTCGGAAACTATAAGAGATACGAGAAAGTTTAAATTGGGGCAAAGTTGCGCAATGTAAAGCTCAACCAAATGCAGTTTTAAAAATTTCGATTTTCCGAGTACTTCCGAAGATATCCGAAAAAAACTGAAAATTAGATTTTTTATTTTTATTTATTTCTAATCTTATTTAAAGAGATATTCCAAAACTAAAAGCACCTTTTCATTGCCACTTTTTCTCAGCTATTCGATGATGGATTCAAATTTGCCACACGACGTTTCGTTTTTTGGCAGCCATCATCAACTTTCTTTTTTCTTATGGGCGCCATATTGGATTTTTAGCCCACCAAATAGTACGTTTTATTCTGATTTTAGTGATGTATAATAATTTATGATTTGCTTCATAAATAACAAAATAATTCAATAAAAACTATTTTTACTTTAGTTATTGGCTTTGAGTGAATGGGCCGTTTTAAAAAATGTCATTGTTTGACAGTACTTGTCAAACACGATAATTCGGACGATCATTAGAGCGTCAATCATAGTTAAAAATGTATCTAGAAAAGAAACCCCCGCAGAAAATGTTATTATTATACAAGCATTGCTGAACTATTTAGGTTAATCAGAAAAAGAGATTTGTTAGCATTATCTCTAACTTAAAAGGCTTATTTATGTTTCCAAGAGAAAGATCATTTAGTACATTCACACTTCATTTTTTGCCAAATTTCAATTTTTTGTAATGTTAAGTGCAAGTTTATAGTTATTTATTTTGGAAGTGACAAACCATTTTTTATTCATTCATATTTATTCGAGTGAATAAACCGGTTAAGTCACGTGTCTTATACAGTATTTTATTAAATTTCGACTTCTTATATTAAAAAAAATAAATAAAATTACAGTTCTATTAAATTTGCACCGCGCCCCGTAGATGTAACATTGATGTTTGTTTGTTTACATCTGTAAATAGGCGAATGTCATTCAGAGTGATTTAATAGTTATTAATACAGCAAGTGACTTAAACCATTTTTTATTCACGAAAAGAACAACTAGGTCCACAAGCGTAGCGAGTGGCCTAAGCTCTTCGAGTGAATAAACCGGTTTAAGTCACGTGTACACCTTTGTGACTAAGTATGTTCAGGCCAATTGCGTGTGACAAGTACTACCAAGTAATCTTCATAAAACGTCTCATTAACTCAAAGCTAACTAAGGTAAAATCTCTAAAAGCTCTAATGATCGTCCGAATTATCGTGTTTGACAAGTACTGTCAAATAATGACATTTTATGAAACGGCCCATTAACTCAAAGCCAATAACTAAAGTAAAAATAGTTTTTATTGAATTATTTTGTTATTTATGAAGCAAATCATAAGTTATTATACATCACTAAAATCAGAATAAAACGTACTATTTGGTGAGCTAAAAATCCAATATGGCGCCCATAAGAAAAAAGAAAGTTGATGATGGCTGCCAAAAAACGAAACGTCGTGTGGCATACTTGAATCCATCATCGAATAGCTGGGAAAAAGTGGCAATGAAAATGAAAAGGTGCTTTTAGTTTTGGAATATCTCTTCAAATAAGATTAGAAATAAATAAAAACAATAAATCAAATTTTCAGTTTTTTTCGGATATCAATTACGTTTTGCTCCAGCAAAGCGGTTTGAAATTGAAGTTTTACTTTTAAGAAATTGACAATGAAACACCCGTTCCCTCAGACAACTCTATTAAAGCAAAAACTGGGTTACAATAATTTGTTACTAACTTTAAGTCTGACAAAATACTGAAC
Source organism: Ips typographus (assembly GCF_016097725.1). Lineage (NCBI taxonomy): Eukaryota > Metazoa > Arthropoda > Insecta > Coleoptera > Curculionidae > Ips > Ips typographus. Next base: position 5,353,342 of record NC_138434.1, read on the forward strand.
ACTTTTCCTTCTCCTAGCAAGATTATATATTATTTTAATAGATAAGTTCTGATATTATGCTAAGTATGTAAAGATTAATAGATTAAATATGAATTAAATGCACTGTAAGATTAACTTCACTTAATATCTAACATTACACTACACCTTGTCAACGGATAAGACACGAGATTTGTCATTAAGGCACAAAACATTTCTTATCTCTTTGAAATAAGATCCTTTACCGGTTTCCAGTGGCGGCGCATCTTGTAATGATCAGATCAGAGGCGTCTCATAATAGGTAACAACGTAACTCCTCCCCTTTTAGAAGAAGACCTAGGGCTGAGCAGGTTGACGAGGGCTTCTTAAGCCGTGCAGGTTCAGCAAAGGAAATGGATAGCTGATTTTGTAGTAGCAGCTAACTACGAGATATGTCACTAGGCAAATGACAATTCCCAAGAAGACTATCCAGAGCCAAGACATATCGGAAGTAGTTTTGATTACTTCAGGCAGTACCAGTTTATTTTGGTCATGCATAATTGAAGTTAAGTGCTATATCTCCTTTAGATCTATAGTTTTTAATTTTATGGTCGATTTGTGAATTTGAGTCACCGTAGTCATATTCAACGGAGAGAGTTGAATCAAATGTGTTGAACGGGGAAATGTTTCTTCTTCTGAGTAAAATACTTCTTTGTCAATTTTCACATGGCATTTCCCTGATAAAGAAATTAGGTAACTACCTGGTGGAACTTGGCTTTGCCTTTCTACTTCGCATATTTCATTCACAAGCAATGAAGTTGGAGTAGTCATTAGGATATTTTTTGAATTTATTTGATTAACTGTGTGAGTCTCAAAAAATGTTTTAAACCATCCTGGGTTTAACAGTGGATAATGTATCAAGAAAATTTTCCGATCCTCGCTAAACACAATCTGTACATCCATGAACTCATAGTAACTGTATGTGTGTTTGCAATGTACAAGTTGAGATTTATCAGAAGACAGAAGAGACGCCATTTTACCATTGATTGCTTCGAGGTCATTCATTGGAAGAAAGTAGGGTGAATTTTGTTTAAATATGCGAATGTAATTGAATTAACTAGTTGAGTTAAACTATTTTGTAATCCAATGAGAGAATTTATTATCAAATGAAGAATATTTATAGTGTTAATCTCAATTTGATATTTGTCAATTAAGTGTTTGCTAATAAGAATGTTAGACTTCATTTGATTTAGAGTAGAGTTTATTTTTGCCATGAAGTTTTCATCAATTTTTGTATGAGTGTTGATTCGATCTTGAAGCAAATGATTTTGTTTATTTAAATGATAAATATATATATATATATATATATATAAACAATCTTTTTTTCAAAAGAAAAAACGGCTATCGACCGTTACGGTCTTTCTGCCTATGTATACATAGTTTTTTTTATATGTACAGGTTATCTCAGTGTTGCCAGTGGTAGGGAAATTTCCCTAGATCTAGGGGAAAAAAAGACACTTCAGGGAAAAAGGGATTTTTTATGTATTCTAGGGAAATTTTTAAAGCAGCGACATTTGAAGAAATTTTGTTATAAAAACGTTTAAGTTGGTTAATATTTTAGTGAAATACTTCTTTTTATAAACACTAGCCCACTCAGATAAAACGGTAAATTACAATTAGGCGCCCTCTGCTTCAGTTTCACTGTTATAATATCGTGCGTTGGGAAATGTTTTTATGCTTTTCGGTGAATCCCCTAAAAAAGGTACGGGATTCCCGTCTCGAACCTAAACAAAGAAGCTTACTCGAGGATATTCATTTAGCCGGAAACCTTTGTTTTCACTTGATGATAATCGATCTTGTGCGAAGTAGTATAATAAAGTGATTTGGTCGTAGTGTAATTAAGAAAAAACAAAAGGAACATATTTTATAAAGTAGAGGTAAGTGTGTATTCTAGACATATAATATTAAAAATTAATTAATAGGATAATATAGCAAAATATGCATTTACAATATACATTTACCGTATTTGTATTCCCCTAATTTTAAAATTATTTTCCTTTAATTTTGTTTAGAAGAACAAAATGGACTCTACTTCACGTTGTACTTCGAGTTCGTCTGAAGAGTCGGAGTTACCACCAGTTTTGAAAAAAAGAAAAAAGACATACGTGCAGAAGTATCAACCCAAGTGGGAAGAAGATGACAGGTCCAAAGGTTGGTTAACCAAGAGTAAAAAAGGAAATACCTTTTGTTACTGCAAAGCTTGCAACAAAGACTTATTGTGCGGCAAGTCGGAGATTGAGAAACATGCAAAAGGAAAAAAGCATCAATTTAATGCAAGAAGTACCATCCAGCAGCAAACCTTACTATCAATGCCCTCTTTGCAGCAACAAACTGCATTAAAACGAAAAGTCAAAGAAGCTGAAATAAGAATAGCAACATTTGCTATAGAGCATAATATATCATTTAACGCTTTAGACCACCTTGCCAAACTAAATAAGGAAATTTATTCTGATTCCGAAATTGCCAAAATGGTAACTTGCGGTAGAACTAAAGCTACGGCAATTATAAACGAAGTCACCGGCAAATACTGCTTTGAAGAAGTTGTCACTTTAATTAAAAAAAATAAATTCTCCCTTATCGTAGACGAATCAACGGATCAAGGGGATACAAAACATTTAGCAATGGTATTTAGAGTACTGAACCATGATTTAAAATTAGTAACAGACTTGTTTCTAGGTTTGCTGCCAGTGCCGTCAGCAACAGCCGACGCTCTTTATAATTCTATAAAAACTTTTTTTATAGAAAACAATATACCATATAAAACTAATATGATAGGTTTTGCTGCTGACGGAGCTAGTGCAATGATGGGAGTTCGCCATTCCTTATCAGTTTTATTGAAAAATGATGTTCCTGATTTATTTATAATGAAGTGCGTTTGCCACTCTTTCGCTTTATGCGCAAGTTATGCCTGTGAAAAATTACCTTCTGAAATTGAACAAACAGCTAGAGATATTTATACATTTTTAAAGTACAGCTTCAAAAGGCAGTCTGACTTAGTGGAATTTCAAAATTTTCTTGAAATAAAACCACATAAAGTATTGCACCCAAGCCAGACAAGATGGCTCTCTCTAATTTCAGTGGTAAAAAGGCTTCTGGAACAGTATAACGCTCTGGATTTATATTTTACAAATGCTTTTCTGGGAGATCAAATACAAGCCGCAGAAAAATGTTTAACAAGTTTGAAGAATCCCTCATTCAAATTATACTTGGAGTTTCTTGATTTTGCTCTGCCGCTTTTTAATCAACTAACTTTAGAAATGCAATCCGAAAGTGTAAAAATACACGTACTCTATCAAAGGGTTGAAACTATTTTGAAAACCTTTATGGGTTGCTTCTTGACTAGCGACGATATTCGTGTGACAGATTTACAAAATTTAAATTTCAAAAATCCACGAAATTTCTTGAAAATCGAAGCTATTTACCTTTGTGCTGTAGTTATAGGTAAAATTGAAAATAATCTCCACAATTTAAGCAAAAGCGAGTTACTCATTTTTCGACAACGATGTTTAGATTTTTTTATTGAGGCTTGTGGACAAATTTATAAGAGATTTAATTTTAAAGAGAGTACCCAAAAAACTATCAAACTATTAGGAATGCTAGATCCAAAAACTGTTTTCAATAAAACTTTTAAATCAATTGCTCCTTTGGCTATTTTGTTTCCAAATCTAGTAAAACAGAATAGCTTAAATGATCTGGATCGGGAATGGAGAGAGGTGCAAAGCTTAGATCTGAGCAATTATGAAAGTTGTGCTGTTTTGGAATTCTGGCAAAAAATCTATCAAATTAAAGCCGGTAATGATGAATTTTTATATCAAAACGTATGCGAATTTATTTTCAATTTACTGTGCTTGCCACATTCCAGTGCCACTGTTGAACGAATTTTTTCGCAAATCAATTTGAATAAAACAAAAACCCGTAATCGTCTTTGCACGAAAACGTTGACTGATATATTACACAGTAAAAAGTTAAACAGCAAACAGAACAAATACCGGACGGTCGGTATGTGCCTATTTTTTACTCACAGATTCGCGGAGATAAGAGATATCGGTCGGCACGGATCGGCTTAGCTGGCTGTTTTCGATCAGTTGAATTAATCGATCCTGAACGATCCAACCAGAGCATTGGAAAGTACCATGTCTCCGATGTAGAGGAATTTACCCAGAGAGAGGATGATGATACTCCTAAGCCGCTGCGGCCCGTTAGGCAGCGTGGACGACCCAGAAGGTATGACGACTACGTCGAGTAAATCCTACTTTCCCTTCGAGGGCGTAACGGGAAAGTAGAGGGGGAGTGTAACACAATCGCGTTATATGAAGGCCAAAACTTGTGTAAGCGCCCGAGAGAGACGAGACTTGTGTAACCGTAATCTAAAATGTAGTAGGTTTGTGAGAAAGTCTAGAGAACTAACTTTGGCCACTTATAAAGAAATGATATGCGGAACATCTAAATCGAACCTCGCTCGGCCACCTCTTATCATTTAATAAACGAGTTAAATAGTCAAGAAAGTTGGAAGCGAAAAAAGGCTACCGTTTCAACGCATTTTTCTGGTAATTATTTAAAACACTTTCAAAACCACTCAATATCCAATGACAAAATAAAACGTCAATCAAATGGTCCAATTAATAGCGAAAGATGCATATATTGTGCTCTTGGTGGATTGGATGTCACTGTGTCATGGCATCAATGCGATATGTGTAACGGATGGGTGCACGATCTATGTGCAACAGAACACAAAAATATTTCAAATACCGAAAACTATTTTTGCAAACAGTGTTTCTCGTATGATGTGTGCATTATTTATAATTGTGGAGCATTGACCACCACCGCTTATTGGGTTCAGTGTGATCTATGTGACAGGTGGGTACACCAAATTTGTGATCCATCGTTGGACCCAAATCAATCGTACAGTTGCTTTCTTTGCACAAGAACAGTAAAAAGTATAATTTTAAGAAAAAAGATTCTCACTGTTTTGAATTTAACTAATGTACAATGAAAACGTGTAGAAGAAAAAACTAAAAATCAGAGAAAATCTCAATTTTGGTTAGAGGAGCGACGAAAGCGCTTAACTTGTTCTAATTTTGGTAAAATTATAAAAGCTAAAGATAATATATCAAAAATCAAGCTAGCTGACGTAATGTTATCTTTCAAAGATATCAGTCATGTCGACTCAGTTAGGCATAGCATCAAAGAAGAAGAAAATGCCCTTCGAGAGTATAGTATGATTTCTGGCAATGTGGTGTTGAAAACTGGTTTAATCATTCACAACAAATATCCATATCTAGCTGGTTCTCCAGATGGTTTGGTGGGCAATGACGGAATAGTTGAGGTAAAATGTCCCTACAGTATTCGAAATGAGAAAATTACTTTTACAAAATTGAAATACCTCAATTCGACTAATGGTCAACTAAATAAAACCAGTTTATACTATTATCAGGAACAAGGATTAATGGAGGGTTCGAATCGCAATTGGTGTGATTTGGTTATATTTTCAAAATGCGACATAACAATAGAACGAATAAACCGAGATAAACGGTTTTTTGATACCCAAATACTTATGGTACTTCGAGATTTTTATTTCAAATATTCGTATAGTCGTCGAGCTTCCCTAGAAACCTCTTGAGCTTCAGATGCTTCAGGCGTTTGATGTGGATCCTCGTCCAAAACAATGAGATCATGACTGACCGGTACGTCAGTGTCATTATCTTGTTCCTCATTTACGCTCCTCAAATTGGATAAGTCCTCCATAGCTCTTTGCTCCAACCTTTCTAACCAAATTTGCAAGTTTTTACTGCGATGGAAAGTGTCCTCTTTTATCCCTTCATCCTCTGGCGTGGTAGGGTGTACTCTTTGCAACCTATGCAGCACATGAACCAGAATTGTATTCAGTCGTTTAACCTCATTAGCTTGATTGTCTGAAGAACACAGCCGTATATCCCTTTCCATTGCAAATACTTTTCCTCTACAGAGACATAGTTCACTCTCTACTCCAAAACTGGTACCAGACGGTGGCTGTAACTGACCCTGCTTCTCACTGCGCAATACCTCGCGTAAAGTTGCACGTTTCTGTGCAAAGCTCCCAGTGGTAGGTAAGCTCCTAATACACAGTTCGTATTTAAGCTCTTCACTAGCAAGATGGTTTACATCCATGATGATCAGTTTTCCTCGCCAAATATACCAATATAGAGAACTTAATACAACAAAAGAAAAAAATAAAAAATTCACTTACGAGCAACTTAATGCCACAACCCAACTCCTCCTAACAAAACAAAAAAAAACAACCACCTGCAATAAATACAGAACTGAACAGAGAAAAACAAAAAAAAACCTGTAAATCAGTCACTGATATAATAAAAGATCACCAATTATAAGTCACTACCTTGACAATACTCCCTGTAAATGTCCTTATATATATGTATGTCCTCCCCTGTAAATATTCTGTCTAAATGAAGTTACCAAAATTTAACCACGTTGGGCGCCAAATTTGTAACAATAGAATTTGCTAGATTGAAAATACTGAGAGATTTTATTTTACAAAACAAGATTGGGTGGTCACGGGACCTCTTCAAGCCACTCGGTGAATGCCCCAGGCTAACTACTCACGGAGAGTGGTGTAGGTTAACAAGCTAAATTTCAATGGCGCCACCCACTTTGCACCTCGTGAGAAGAGAAGTAAACGAACGCTAAAGCGGGAAATCCCCAAACGCTAGACCAAATATCAGTAATGCAAAATACAAATCCTAAATAATACCACCAAGTACCCCGTTTTATGGCAAAGGCCTCTTCTTTATTTAAAAGACAACTCTTTACTTCGATAACCTAGTTTATTCTGTCCTAGTCATGTTTTACAATACATTCACCTGGCCCGCGCTTACTGCTGCCTCAGCGAGTTTACAATTATCGCTATGTAACACTAATAACTAATAACCACAATATACAGGGTGTCTGCCACATACTGCAACTTCTTTCTTTATAAATCTACTCCATTATCCTTTTTTGGGTTTATTAGTGTTAGTAAGTTATTTGTGTTAATCATAAGCAATACTATGCTTTAATCATAATGTACTTAGTAGTACCGTAACTTATCGATTGTTCTAATGGTTTTTATGTACGTCAATCTGAAATTTTGGTTTAATTGTATAATACTGTTACAAGTTAGATATTTTTTTTTTCAAGATGGTTGTTTTTAAGGAGAGTATATTGTGTCCTTTGTTTTAAAACTGAGGACCAGTTTTTCTGGGGCGGAGGCATATGTCACGAATGGAAAATCCATTAATTCAAAAGATGGACTTACTGACTTAAAAACATAAGAATATTTGAGGATTACGAAATATTAAGCGCACGAGGCAAGGTCGCACCATGATGCACCGAGTGCATCATATCGGTGATGAGGCACCACCACCTGCTTTGCAGGAATATGAAAAATAGGCGACGAACAATAACAAACTACGTCAGCCAATCGGGTATAAAACACGCCGATTTCAGCAATATAGGAGGAGTGTGAACCAATCGACAGTAGTGCGACCAGCTGAACCAACAGGTCGAGATGTCGACCCTCCTCGAGGAAAGAAGATCAAGTTAAGTAGTCCATTCTCCAAAATTGCTCCAACACGAAAGTGACCAAGCCAGCCGCCAGAAAATGCTAAGTCCTTAGCTTATGAATTCATGTAAGTACAATTGTTGAATTGTTAACTTTTAGTGTGCTTATGACTGTATTGTTTGGATAATAGATTTAAGTGTTTAATAGAAAAACTCAGTGTTTGATTCCATCCTTGAAACTGAGACCGGCGCGACGTTTAACGTCGTGAGTCAGTTTAATTGATGAACCCAGAAGGGCTCATAAATTAAACGTGACATTTGGTGGAGGCGCCGGGTAACGATCCCGGTACCTCTCGCCTCGGCCAGCTTTGAGCTGGTACCCTTCCCCGGATCCCAGGTAAGTCATAGCTCTTTGGCTAGCACTGTATCCCCGTTCAGCGTGGTGGATGTCCACTCCAACCACCCCATCCCAAAATCGGGTGTGTCGATGCCTGACACCGACCCCATGACTGAACATATCCCCCTCAAGCCTCAGATCTTATATGATCTAGAGGCTAAACCCTGGGCTCAGGCACCCGTACCCGCCTTGTTGCCCAATGATCAGGTCGAGCAAGTCATCTTCACCAGTTCTAATGGTTCAAGACCCCTTGTCGACCTTGAAGATACACACACGCTCGCCATAGCCGCATCCCCAGTGCCAATGCACATGCAACCCCCATCTGGGATGCCAGCCCCTGTACCCCAAATCCCCGATGCTGTGTCATTTACCAGTGCCTTTACGCCTCTGGCCGTCGCACAGAGGAGTATTTTTACAAAAAAATTGATTAAAAGTCGGTTACAAAAATATCGTCAAAGTCGTCTGTGCATGCATGGTTAAAGCTTAATAAAGGATACATCACTAAACGGCATCTTAGGTATAACCTGTTCTGCCTCCGCGTCGTACCTGCAGTCGGAACCCAGCCATCCCGTGCATTGCTTGTCTTTGTTATCGGCGCGCGGCGCTTGCGTTGGAACGTAATATTTTGACACTTTTTTGAGGTTGTGTGCAGTAAAATTCTATATTGTTACTAATGGATAGTGAGGAGGAAGGTATGTACAGGGTGATTGATTGAATTTTGACCACCCCCTTAACTTCTTTAATTTTGATTTTAGCAAAAAACGTTAAATATAAAACTAGAAGATATTGTAACGCAATTATAACACGTAGGCGTTTATAGCACTACCCAAAGCAAATCGCTGCAACCTTCCTTAGCCCGAAACAGGAAGAGTGTGGATTCACCCAAAATATTAAGTTGTCTATAAACCAACTTACCAACAAATTTCCTCCCCTAGGTGGTGATTAAAATACTCTAGCTCAGACGGGGGTTCGTGAGGTTTTTCCCTCTGTATTTCAAACTGCTGCTTTGTCAAAATCGAGAATAAGTTTTAGGCGCCACCGAAATTTTGATTTAACAACTAAAGTTCATTAAAGTTAGCTGCAACAAACCCTAAACAAAATATGGAAAACAAATACTGACTTGTTGCCCGTAATATGGCTTCAAAATCTAATCAAAGAAAGGCCACACCATTAAGTGAACAAAATACATTTAATCATTATCGGAATAATGACAAAACAAATAGCGAAGGTGTGCAGCAAATAATTACAACGCTGGGCACACTGCGGACGCTACCAAACAGTAATAAAACAATAAATGAGTGGGTTTACACCGCTGTAGGTTAAACACTTAAAAATGTAATTACGCTACCAAATATAGCACTATGTACCCTGAGTACACCCCCAAAAAGAAACCATAGTCGACTGTGATAAGCTTTTTTACACTGGGTCAAAACAATTAAAATATGATAACCCTTATCAATATGTTGAGCAAATACAAATTTGTAGAGCCAGTAATAAATGAAGTAATTAGTTGTTGTATGATCAAATTACACTAACAGAAACTTAGATATAGGTACTTATCTTGACAGACCTCCGAATCTAGTGACGTTTTAGATTAATTAAACCATCTATTGACCCACATATGAAGCTATCCCGATTGGTCAACTCGTGAAATACTCTGGTGACTTGTTAGGTGAAAAAGGTGGACTCCGGTCTCAGTGTTTCAGACCCTCCGTACATCCATAGACAAATACAATTCCCAATTTACCTATCTGAACTAATCCAACCGTCTTTGGAAAAGCCTTCTGGACTAAATGACCTTAGTCCTGGTACTAGTTCCTGTAAGTTCAACCCTATATATAATACAAATACACAAACTAAAACCAATTATTTACCTCGTTTAACGAGGAACACCTAAAATTAAAGATCCGCGTCTTTAAGACAACCGCCGATAATATAGCCGATTTAAAATGGCCGAAGTTCGAACCTTTATAACGCCACCATGCGGCTAATTAATTGCCTCCAGAACACAATGCGATCGCTAAAACTCATACGGCGCTGCTACCAAAACTATGGCAATTAATTGATAAAAACAGAGGCTATACAAAGTCCCAATCAGTGGGGTAGAATCAATTCAGGATTCTAAATAGAATAGCCTCCATTTTTCGAACTTCACACGTGAAAAGGTTTTGTCAAAAGCCCTCTCTAGATTCCCTTTTCCCTCAACCAAAAAAAGAATATCTCTACCAGCAAAAAAAAATGACCCTTCAACGACAATCTACTGTCCACAAGCCAAACGAAGACAGAGAAAGAATATCTCGTGGCAACGTCGAAGGCGCGATTCAAGAAGAAAGCACCTGTCGCGTCGATCAATACTCGTACCAGCAAGAGGGCGCAGACTCCTCAGAAAGCGGGCAGTACGTTAGCCCAATCCGGCGTAGGTACGACCGTATGTGACCGAAACTGCAATGCGATGTTGTCACGTAGAGCTGGTAATACTACGTACTCCCAGACAAATCTATTCTTGCCAAATCAACCCGTAACAATATTTAGGTCTACTTTACTCTTAGATAAAGAGTTATTATACAGGGTGTCCCAAATTTAAGTAGCAAACCAAACATGTTTTTTTTAAATACAATGACCAACTTTTTAATCTATATTTTAATTCTACGTCAAATTCTAGGCCTAATTGATGTAAAATGTCTGTATCGATATTCAAATGTTTTAGCAGCAGAGTCCTTGATTGATTGAATTTTAACCACCCCCTTAACTTCCGTATTTTTGATTTTAGTAAAAAAACTAGTTGTAGCAACAGTTATAGATATTTGGGTCTACTTTTACTCTTATATAAACAGTTATTATACAGGCTGCCCCAAATTTGAGCAACTAAATTAAACTTTAATCACATAGTCGAGGAAACATTGTTAAAGTAACAGATGCTGCGGAAACGGATAAAAAGTTGGTCATCGTATTTAAAAAAACCTAAGTTTGGTTTATTACTCAAATTTGGGACACCCTGTATAATAACTGTTTATCTAAAAATAAAGTAGACCTAAATATCTACTGGTTTTGTATTTAACGTTTTTTGCTAAAATCAAAATTTAGAAAGTTAAGGGGGTGGTCAAAATTCAATCAATCACCCTGTACATTAATAAATAGTATTTTTTTCTTCATTGACATACGTTTATATCGAGCAAATTGAATCCGCTTATTCAATCCGATCAAGTAAACCGCCATAAAATCGTCGATATAAACAACGCAGATTAACGATTTGGATTGACTATTCGATCCTAAATATTAACAGGATTGAAACACTGAATCCGATTAAAACGCGACTTTTTAAACGAGATATACGGGATTGGAAAATCTGGCATTTGACAACTGACGTTAACAAAGACAAGTGAATGAAGTAATCACAAGACAAGTCATAGTTTAAGTTTTAAATATTTACATTTCTGTTCAACGTTCACGTTTTGTCCTTTTATGAAAAGTTTTTTAAACATTTTAAAACATTCTGCTTTGTAATTTAGTAAATAACTATCATGGAGTCATCTCGAATAAAATATAATAAAAGAAACGTTTGGTCATCTAATGAAATTCGATACTTTTTGCAACTATTACATGAAAAACATATTCTGGGATTAATGGATGGAAAGCGTCTTCGTGTTTCGGATATCTTTAAAACCTTAGTAGCTCCGATGAGGGAAATGGGATATGTTAGGGACCCCACCCAGTTATCAGTAAAGTTTAAAAACTTAAAAGGTAAGTAGGCACTATATGTACTACATAATTATGTGAGGATCAAACAAGTCAGAACTTTTAATAAAAATGCTATTTCGTGAGAAAGAGTGAATTACACTATACAACTGAATATGTTCCTTTCCACAAAGACTTCTACCAACTGATTGTTTGTTTTTTTGATCTACATCATGATACTTTTGACAATATGTTAGTTTTAAACATACAAAATATTTAAGTTCTTACACTTTCATTTTGCAGCTGAATATTACAAATGCAAGAGGCATAACAGTGTAAGTGGTAATGAACCTTACAATTTTCAATTTTATGATGAAATGGACCAATTGTTGAGGGATCGACCTATGACCCAAAGTCAAGACATGTCTAGCGGATTTGGGTTTGAAAGTTCAACAGGTATGTCATATGTATCTATTATTCTGTTGCACCAACCCAGCATATTAGACACTAATTCTTATGTTCTTTGTAGAATTTGTTACTGAGAATGCACAATCAGTGGTAGAAGATGCCACTCCTGGATGTTCGAGGGATGTATTTGTTGAAGAGCAGCAATCTCTTACACACAAAGAAAATGATGTTCCCATTCAAAAAGGCAAAGTCACCAAAGGCAAAGGTACAAATTTAAAAAAAAAATCATTTAATGAGGATGCTTTAAAAAACTTGGAAAAAGTTATACAAAGCGAGGGAGAAAAAAATAGAGAATTGTTCCTAAAAATGATGGAAAAGCAGGAGCAAATAATTTTACAGTCCACTTCTAAGTTTATGGAAGGGCTTAAAGAGATTTTGTCACCAAATACAGAGTAGATGAGTTGTGTTTTCACTGTGTTTAAGACTAATATTTGTGATATGTTTAATTAGAATATTGTCACGAATAACATAAGTTGCACCATGTTCCGTTACCTAGTCTGGCCCCGGTCTCCCCCAGTGCACTGCCGAATCAGCGAGACCGGCAAATTGGGGTCATGAGACGAGTATTTAATCAGCGTCTCAAGCCATCGAAGATTACTGGTCTCTGGGTCGGTCTATCGAGCATCAGTCCGAACTTCCTAGTGCCCGGACGGCTCGATACCTTCTTGGAAATCCAGGCTGAACAGACTAGAGTCCTTACGCAACCCAGTGGTGACCGTCGGGACTCTTGACCCTTTCAGTACCTAAAGTAAGTCCTTTAGGGCGTGTCGGTCATAGGGGTTCCCTGCTCGTATCGAGCGGGTTTCGCTTGGCGACACTCCAAGGGGGGCTTGCTGTGCATAAAGTAAATCCTTCGGGTTTGTCGGACATAGGGGTTCCCTGCTCGTATCGAGCGGGTTCCGCTTGGCGGCACATCAGGAGGCCTTACGCACACTCACACACACACACACCCCCACGCACCCCCTCGTAGAGAGAGTCCCATGGGCGTCCCGCCTGTAGCGGTACTAGCGGCCCTCTTAATCTGGGAGTAAGATTTAGTTAGGCATCATCGTCAGTATACAAATAAAGGAGACATACTTGAGCTACGTTTGTTGTTTCTCTTCCTGCGCTACCCCCAAAACGTGACATGGTGGAGGCGCCTTGTTGAATCCCGGGGCTACTGATCTCCATATCTGTGGCCAAACCAAGCCGTACGCCCTAACAGGAATGAGAAAAGCGTACAACTTGAGATCAGCAAATCCTAGCAGCCCCATTCAACCAAGGCACAGGAGCTCAAGCGTAGGAGACCCTTGGATGCAAGAAACAGATTACCTAACCCTTACGCTTGTAAATACAAGAAGGGAAGACACTGAGCAGCCACAAGAACCAGAAAACGATCTGGAAAATACAGGGATAGAGACAGGAGCACAAGTACACCCTGAGAAAGGAGATAAAGCATTAGAAGGCAAGAAGGGGTCAAGAGAAATGGCGGACATTACCATTTCGGCGGTTGAGGCAGGGGAAAAAACACCCGCACTACCTCAATTCATCAGCCCACCAACGTTCAACCCGGGCAGTGATTCAGCCCCTCAGTTTATCGGCACATACGAGCGAACGGCAGTGGCCAATAGCTGGAACGATGCGTTAAAAATACTATACTTTCACTCGTACCTGCAGGGCGCCGCAAACATTTGGTATAGAGAATATAAAGCAGCAAACCCTGACAGCAACTGGCAACACATTTGTCAAGCATTCAAGACTGAGTTTAGCGACGGTATCAACAGTCGCCATTTGCTTGCAAAGTTAAGGCAAAGGAAGCAAAGGGACCTGGAACAGACAAAGAATTATTTCTATGATCTAAGGGTCCTATACGAAGAATACAAAGAAAACGTAGATCTCGACGAATTCGTAGATATTTTCCAGAGTGGGCTAAAAGATATACCAAGAGCTAAATACTACTGGCTCACAAATTTTCCTAATAACCCACCTAGGAACTTGGACGAAGTCAAAAAACTTTGCATCACAATAGATAACGCTCCTGAAAAGTTCTCGACACCGCTCACTTTTAGACCGCAGCATCAAATAGAAGAACAGGCCGCTGGACCAGTAGAACAAAGACAGTCACCTTTTGGCAATCCCCGCCCTTACAGAACCCCGCCACCGCTCAGGAGAGACTATGGCACAAACCATGCCAGTAATCCAGAAAGACAGTACCAATCCACGAGGACATATGACAACAGGCTCAGGTGCTACAACTGCGGTAAAATAGGCCACTTTGCTGCTGTGTGTAGAAGTAGACAGCAGCACCCAAACTCCAGGGGGTGGCAAAACTAAGTCCCGTCACCCTCTCCACTCGGGGCACAACGTGCTATAAGATACTATACATAAATGCTGTTGTGAACGATTATTACGTACCGGCGATTATTGACACAGGTGCGGAACTAAATGTGATAAGCCATCTCCTGGTCAACAAAAAACATAGGATCAGAGACCCACCCACGTTGCTTGTGACAGCTGGCGGTCAGAAAGTAAGAAGTCTAGGCGACACATTGGCATCACTGGAGCTCAGAGGCAATTACAAGAAAAAATTAGAAATTAAAGCAACGATATTGGAGAATACACCACAACCCCTTATTTTGGGCATGGAGTTCTTAAGGGAAATGCAGGCAGCGATTTGCTTAATATCCAACATACTCACCCTAAATCAAGATTTGGTGATACCGCTCGGTGCAAAGCAAGATTCTGCATCCAAAAAACCATGCAAAACACGAAGCTGGAGAGAAGTGATCCAAGAAATACCTAGGTCCATCTTCAGTCTTCCGAGCAGCACTGCATGGGCCGTTGCAGTCTCTTCGGCTCCCAGTAGAGATAGAGGAGTGGGAAAAGCCATCAGGGACCATTTGGCAGATTACAACACAGAAAAGCTACCCATAGGGAGCGTGGTCAGTTTGTTTAAGAAAAACAGACATACCCTACAGATGATAGTAAAAGAAGAGGGTAGCGAATATATCCCTACTCATACGCTCCAACATTGCTGTAGGAAATTGAAAGATTGGGCAATACGAAATAAAATAAGTAAGGTGGCTATACCTAGATTGACATCCGCAAACGCAAACAGCGAGTCAGATTGGGAGAAGCTTAAAGACTTGCTGTATGAGACTTTCAAG
Organism: Ips typographus; assembly: GCF_016097725.1. Taxonomy (NCBI): domain Eukaryota; kingdom Metazoa; phylum Arthropoda; class Insecta; order Coleoptera; family Curculionidae; genus Ips; species Ips typographus. The sequence goes on from NC_138434.1 coordinate 5,368,579, forward strand.
GAAACGAGTGTGACGGTACTGGTTTCAAAAAATAGAGAACCCCGACCAAGAAAGACCAAGACACAAACCAGCTCCTGGAACACCCTGCCGAACTACATAGAATACGATGACCGCTTGATAGTTAAGTTGAAGGCAAAGGAAGATTACACTCTGAAGCCAGGAGAGAAAAAATCCATCAAAACTGAACCAAAAATACCCCTATCTACAGAGATGTTATTAGTACAAAACGAGGGATGGCTAGTACGCAACAACCTACTATGCAACATAGAAAGAGCCGAAAACTCTATATCATTGACCCTCAAGAACATAGGGCCAACTAGAAGGGTTATTTACAAAGACACAACGGTGGCACGGCTAGAAGAGCCCAGTGGGTTGAGCCCCACAGCACTCTTTACAACACAGAGAATAGACGAAGAAGTAGTGACATTAGAAGACCACAAACTGGACCACATTACGGATAAGCAGTTCAAAAAAGAACTAGAGAGTCTACTGGTTGAATATGGGGACGTATTTTGCAAGTCACCAAAATATATGGGCAAAACACAACTGATAGAGCACAAAATAGAAGTAACAGAAGATAAACCAGTGAAATGCCGCCCTTATAGAGTCTCACAATCCGAGCGGGAAATCATTGACACACAAATAAAAGAAATGCTCAATTGCGGAGTAATAAGACCATGCCACTCGCCGTGGGCAAGCCCCGTTGTACTGGTGAAAAAGAAAGATGGCACGACGAGGTTCTGCGTGGATTACAAAAGAACTATAAACCCAGTCACCAAAAAATCATGTTACCCGATACCACAAATCGATGACATTCTCACATACATGGGAAATGCCAAGTACTTTACAACTTTGGACATGTTCTCGGGTTACTGGCAGATTCCTATAGAAGAGTCGTCCAAACAATACACGGCTTTCACGGCACAGGGACATGGATCATACGAATTCAACGTGTTAAGCTTTGGTCTATGCAATGCACCAGCAACCTTCCAACAACTTGCAGATAAGATATTTAGAGACTTAAAGTGGAAGGACATACTAATATATCTAGATGATATTATTATTTATTCAGAAAACTTAGAGGAACACTTAGCAAAATTACAAAAAGTATTCCAGAAAATGAGAGAAGCCAATCTGACCTTAAAACCGAGTAAATGCGAATATTTGCAGGAAAAGATAAGGATTTTGGGCTACACAGTAAGCAAAGAAGGAATAAGCCCAGAGGAAGAAAAACTTGCAGGGATTAAGCAATTCCCCACACCAAAGAAAACAAAGGACCTACAAAGCTTTTTAGGATTATGCAATTTTTATAGGAAATTTATAAAGGACTACGCGGTATTGGCACGGCCCTTACATGAGGCCACAAAAAAGAACAAGTTCTGCTGGGGTGAAGATCAGGCGAAAGCATTTGAACTGCTGAAAGAAAAACTGACGTCATCCCCAGTATTAAAACATTACAATCCGAATATAGGATGTACAATGCACACGGACGCCTGTATAGATGGAATAGGGGCAATTCTGCTCCAAGAAGGCAGTGACGGTCAAGACCACCCGATAGCTTATATAAGCCGGGCCTTGTCAAAAGCAGAGAAGAACTATTCGATCAGCGAGCTGGAGCTATTAGCAGCAGTCTGGGGAATGACCTACCTTAGGCATCTAATTTATGGACACCCTGTAAAAATCGTAACAGATCACCACGCATTATGCTGGATACACAATGTAAAAGATCACTCAAGAAGATTAGCACGTTGGGCTCTCAAGTTGGCAGAATTTGACTACACGGTAGTCTATAAAAAAGGCAGTAAGCACCAAGATGCGGACTGCCTATCACGGAACCCGGTGGCAGGATGGAGCGAAGTCGAATTAGATGAATTAGACGATATACCCACTTTCACGATATCAACGTTAGACATAGGAGAATTGCAGAATAAGGATAAGGCCATACTAGAATTAAAAACAGCAATAAGCAACCCCGAATCAACAAACGTTGACGCACTGACACGGCGAAAAATAAAGAATTTTAGGCTGAGGGAGGGCGTTCTGTATAGAGCAACACAAACTAAGGAAGGACTGGAACACGCACTCGTGATCCCCCGGTCACTTAGGGAGGAAATTTTGTGGGAAGCTCACAACGCACCTACCAGCGGACACATGGGGGTAACAAAAACTCTGAGCAGACTTACTCCCAAATACTATTGGGATTCGATGACTAAGGACGTCAGAAATTACGTTAAAGGTTGTAGGGACTGCCAGGCGAGAAAAGGGCCAACAAATGATAAGCCATTGGGCTTACTCCAGCCAATAAAAGTGGGCAAAGTATTTGATAAAGTAGGGATAGACCTACTGGGACCATTCCGGAAAAGTAACCAAGGCAAGACAACGATAGTAGTAGTGACAGACTACGCGTCAAGATACGCCATCACAGCGGCCCTGCCTAACGGGAAGGCAGGACCTGTGGCAAAATTCTTATTGGAACGAGTAATACTAATTCACGGCGTTCCTAGAAGCATCCTCAGCGATAGAGGCAAGGTATTCCAATCCGAACTGGTGCAGGAATTACAACAGATTATGGGTTTGAAAAGCACTTTTACAACGGCATACCACCCTTCGTGCAACGGCCTAACTGAACGCTTAAACAAAACGTTGGCGGACATGCTGTCACTATACTGCAACACAGAGCAGACAGATTGGTGCACGTATCTGCCTTTCGTGACATTCGCATACAATACGGCCAAACAGGAGACGACACGTTTTAGCCCATTTCAACTAATATTCGCAAGGAACCCCACACTCCCACTGGACGCCACCCTTTTAGAAACTGAGGACGAGTCGAACACGAACGAATTACGAGAGAAAGCTTTACTGTTAAGGGCAATTGCTGTAGATAATATCCACAAAAAACAAGAAAAGGACAAGGACATTTACGACAAATATCACAGAGATGGTGAATTTGAGGTAGGAGATAGGGTGAAAATATTCATCCCAATTAGGAAAGTGGGAAAAAGTGAGAAACTGCTGCTACGATGGTTCGGACCCTACAGAATAATAAGGAAACTCAGTGAAGTTAACTATGAAGTAAAACAGGAAAAAGGAAAAAAAAACGGATATAGTGCACATAGGGAGGATTTTACCATTTTACGATGAATGGACTTTGGGGGATATATCCGATGTGGATTCAGACGTAGAAAGCAAGGAAGTGGAACAATAAAATAAGTTGTAAGGGTAACATTTTGCACAAGTAGGGTGCAAACTCAGTATATTTCATAAAGCTAACATAGTCTAAACAATTATTTAAGTAGGTTGACCAATCATTACGCCTCTTCCGCCAGGATATCACAACCTAGGAACTCACGGAACAAGCGACCATCCCGCGCACTTCGAAGTGGGCGAGGAAAGTCAGTAGAGGGCGCCACCACCCGCGAACTGAGTAACGGGTGCTCTGGCGCACAGTTAGGCAAGACGAAGCCGCGTAAGGCCGCCCTCCAGGAAGGAGCAACAGATTCCAGGAGAACCACAAGGGAGATAACAAGGGGAGCGTAATAGGACATAAGTTACGATTGGTCACACGGTGTAAATAAAGCCATGGGGCATGTAGGTTATTTAGTTAAGTTAGGGTTAAGTGTCCGGGGCGAACACTCTTCAGAGGGGGGAGATGTCACGAATAACATAAGTTGCACCATGTTCCGTTACCTAGTCTGGCCCCGGTCTCCCCCAGTGCACTGCCGAATCAGCGAGACCGGCAAATTGGGGTCATGAGACGAGTATTTAATCAGCGTCTCAAGCCATCGAAGATTACTGGTCTCTGGGTCGGTCTATCGAGCATCAGTCCGAACTTCCTAGTGCCCGGACGGCTCGATACCTTCTTGGAAATCCAGGCTGAACAGACTAGAGTCCTTACGCAACCCAGTGGTGACCGTCGGGACTCTTGACCCTTTCAGTACCTAAAGTAAGTCCTTTAGGGCGTGTCGGTCATAGGGGTTCCCTGCTCGTATCGAGCGGGTTTCGCTTGGCGACACTCCAAGGGGGGCTTGCTGTGCATAAAGTAAATCCTTCGGGTTTGTCGGACATAGGGGTTCCCTGCTCGTATCGAGCGGGTTCCGCTTGGCGGCACATCAGGAGGCCTTACGCACACTCACACACACACACACCCCCACGCACCCCCTCGTAGAGAGAGTCCCATGGGCGTCCCGCCTGTAGCGGTACTAGCGGCCCTCTTAATCTGGGAGTAAGATTTAGTTAGGCATCATCGTCAGTATACAAATAAAGGAGACATACTTGAGCTACGTTTGTTGTTTCTCTTCCTGCGCTACCCCCAAAACGTGACAATATATTAAGTTGTTTAACTTTGGTTTTATAAGTTTTGTTATTTATTTATATGATGTCATTAGAATTACACTCTTATTTTTTAGAGTTACTAATATAATATTAGTTCAAATACTAATAAAACCCTGGAATAAAAAATACATACCTAATAAAGTTAATTCATAATATATGTATTTAAATGTCTTATGCAAATATATTTTAGTATTTACCTGCAAAAGATACTTATTTACTTTACTTTATTTTTTCATTTTCTACCTGGCTATAATAAGTTTATTATATTTAATTGGAACAAAAACAAGTTAGTATAGTATGTACTTAAATAACTAAATAAAACAGACAGCGAATTTACATAAATCTAATTCACTAATATTTTTATTGTCTCAAACTAGACTGCCGCAATGGAAAGTTCTTTGATAGGTAGTCTGTTAGAAATACCCTCAGGTCATAACCACCATAGTCATCTGCCCATCTGTTGCGTAGCTCTACAGGTTGCAGTAAGACAAATTCAGCATCGTGAACAGCTTGAATCCAGTTTGTAGGAACAATCTCTTTGTAACTTTCAACAATGTTGTGCAAAGTACAGCATGCTGCAACTACTTCTGGTACAAACCTGTAATGAACATCTATTCGTTTTAGAAGGCATCTCCACCTAGCCTTTAATCTCCCAAATGCTATTTCTACGGCTACCCGACCACTATTTAGATGAACATTAAATGAATCTTCTAAAGGCGTAAGATTTGAACCTGAATATCCCCTCAGCAACCATGGAAGAAGAGGATATGCAGGGTCTTCAATAATCACGTAATCCAAACTTCTTCCATCACAAGTAATAGGGCTCTAAAAAAATATGTATTAATAGATTTTTTCTTGGCTCTAATTAAAACTTTAGCTATTTTATAATTGGGAAATGTTTACCTTTGGAATTAAATCATTAATATTCTTATATAAATAAGAATTCATAAGTGCAGTGCTATCATGGCTTCGCCCTGTGGTTTTAATGGAAATGTCTATGAATTTGTATTCTGCATCAACCACAGCTTGTAGAATTAAGGATGGCCAACCCTTACGATTCACAAAATCTCTATAGCCTTTACTTGGTGGCAAGATAGGTATGTGAGTACCATCTATGGAACCTATAATATTTGGAATTTTGCTCCTTTGTTCAAAATGGCTGCTGATAGTAATTGCTTCTGTTTCATTTGGAAAATGCAAGTATTTGTCCATTAGAATTTTATTGGTTGCTTTCACAAATTCATGTATAGTTTTACACACAGTTGCTTTGTGTATTCCAAACTGATTTGCGACTATTCTGTATTCACAACAGCTTGCTAGATAGTAAAGAGGCACAGCTACTTTTTTGCTCACACTCAATTGAACCTTCTGTTTCCAATATAAATTAAGTTTGTTTCTTTTTGGACTTAATTCATCTTTGAGCTCTTTGCAAATCAGTTCAAAAGTGTTTTTTGACATGCGAAAATTATGTAACCATTCTTCTTCACTTAACTTGTTGCCTTCAACTATTTTTTCCCACCAACACCGACTCCTTTTTTTAATTACCCCTCGTAGGCTCCTTTCTTCAGAGGCACCAATAAGTATGGTGAATCTATCAAATTATATAAAAATGTACACGAAAAATAGATTTGTGATGTTAAGTATAGTATATTATAATAATATACTTTACAGTCTAAAAATATACTACTTAGTACTTACATTTCAGAATTAAGGGAGTTCATCAAAGTTAAAGTGGACAATAATGGCACTGTTTGCATTCTTGTACTGGCATTTAAGAAATTCAAAAAAGAAACAACTCCAATTTTTGGTTTTTTCTTTAGAAACGACTTATTTTCAGCTTTGACTTTCATTTTAAATTTTAATGCGCTCAATTTATTCCTTTTGATTGGTTAGATGGAGGAAAAACCGAAAACCCCGAAAACGAAAAAGGACGTTTAACAGCTGACTGCGACAAAATAAGAATGTTGTCATCAGTGTCAAGTGTCAGTTCTATTTCTATCTTTTTTTATTTTTTTGACGTCTTGCTCTGGTTATATCGGCTTGCCTATATCGCTTGACCAATCCAAACAAAGCTAAATACGAACAAAACGGGATTCAACTTATGATTGTTCTATCCGCTTCAATAATCGGATTAAGGTTACACGATATAAACGTAGTCAGTGTACTTATTAAAGTGACATTTATCGTCACATACATTTGCCACTAAAAATTAACTGATTTTTTTGTAAATACCATATTCAAAGGTGCTTTTGTATATGGGTTAAGTCTAGTTAAGTTATGATTTTGTACGGAATACATAACCCCGTTTTCCTTGTTGACGTTTATTTAAAAAAAAGCCCCGCATGTACCTGCAATTATTTTATTTAACCCATTCTACAAAAAAAGGTGGTATGTGTAAAAAACTCTTAATCCCTATTTTTATTTTAGAATTTCAAGCTAAGAAGACAAATATGACTAGGAAATCACTATATGAGGTCTTGAAACAATGTTCGAGGAAGAAAATAGATGAAAAATTCAAGTTTTTGGAAGATCACCTCAAAACTATGGCCAAGTGTCCTGAAAATGAACAAGGATCAATAAAACGTGCCTTAAAGTATTTTAAGTTCCAATTTAAACAGAAATGGACAGCCGCAAATAACAAGGAAGAACGATTTTTAAAGAAAAATGAACAATGGCTCAATACGACTATCACTTTACCTACCTGGAATATGAAGAGGCCCGGCCGGCCACTAAAAAATTTTAATGAATTAAGTTCGCCATCAAGGAGACGCAAAACAAAATCTTTGAGAGAACAAATACCATGCGATCAGTTAACCTATGCCGCCCAAATGAGTCATCGTGCTGCAGGTCACAGTGACGCATCCAAGGTAATAAAAGATATTCTTTATACGCCAGCAAAAGCACAGACATACAGGATGAGTGTTGCTTTCGCAGAAAAGAACATTATCAAAAAGCACAGTCCATCTGAGGCATTAGCAATTTTTGTCGAAGCTGATATGACAAGAAAACAATACGAAATTATTCATGCTGCTAATAAAAATATTTATCCTTGTTATTCACTCCTACAAAAAGCAAAAAAAGAATGCTATCTACGACCTGATTCGATGAGAGTCACAGAAACATGTTGTGAAATTAACTTACAAGATCTTCTAGATCACACATCTACCCGGTTGTGTGAGTATTTACATGAAGTAATTGAAACCTTAAATGAAGAACAAAGAAAAAAATTAGAGTTGTTGTCAAAGTGGGGTTGAGATGGCTCACAACAGCAAAAATATAAACAAAAGTTCCAAAATAGCATAGACAGTGACGCAAACATCTTCCAGAGCTCATATGTGCCGCTGCGGCTCATATGCCACACTGATAATGGCCAAAAGAAGATTATTTGGCAAAACCCAGTAACTTCATCCACTAGATATTGCCGACCAATACGAATCCGCTTTGTCCAAGAAGCTAAGGATATCACAAATGAAGAAATCCGCTATGTGGATGATCAAATATAAAACTTGAAGGAAACTGAAATACCGAAAGCTTCTGGTGGTGTACTTCAAATAAAACACATAATAGCCTTTACAATGATCGATGCAAAGGTTTGTAATGCTGCGACAAACACAGCGTCGACTATGAGGTGCTATATATGTGGGCAAACTTCGAAAGATTTCAACATCTTAAGTAAAAAAAGCATAGAAAACCCCGATGCCATTAAATTTGGACTCTCGGTACTACACGCAAGAATAAGATTTTTTGAATCCTTACTGCATCTATCTTATAAAATACCACTAAAGAAGTGGCAAGCGAGGTCGCAAGAAGATAAAAAAATAGTTGCTGAAAGGAAACAGAATATTCAAAATGCATTTAAAGAGGAAATGGGTCTGCTGGTGGATATTCCCAAGGCAGGTTTCGGGAATACTAATGACGGGAATACTTCAAGAAGATTTTTCGCAGATCCAGAAAGTTCTTCCCGTATCACTGGGGTTGATATAAATCTTATTAAAAAATGCAGTATAATTTTACAGGCTTTGTCAAGTGGACACAGGATAGATACTAATTTGAAATGTTTGCAGAAGAAACCGCAAAGCAATATGTCGAATTATATGGATGGCATCCAATGACTCCAACAATGCATAAGGTTTTGAGACATGGTATCACAATAATTGACAACACCATACTACCTATTGGCCAACTCACTGAAGAGGCAGCTGAGGCCAGAAATAAGCTCTTCCGGACATACCGCCAGAATTATGCGCGACAATTTTCGCGAGAGTTGTGCAACAGAGACATTTTGAACAGACTTTTGCTCAGTTCTGACCCTTTTTTGAGCTGCTCAAGAAAAAGGCTTCAAAAAAAAAGTAAACCTTTCTGTAAGGAGACAATGGAACTTCTGCTACCAGAACCATTAGATGACGAAGAAATACATTCTAGTAGCGAAGACGAGGACGAATCCACTGAAAACGAGTCTGATTAGTGAATTTAGATTTAATTTCAATCATTATTATTTCTTTTAATTATTTGATGCCTGACTGGCTGAAGTCGCCTCAGCTATTGGGCAAGCAGCCACTGTGGCCAACGAGGTGCGGGAGGGTTTCAACCAGGCTAATGATTTAGCCAAACAGCTAGACCAGTTAGTACATAAAGTTCATGATTGGCACGTTGAAGCACGCCACGCCCTTGCGCCAAGCAGTGCTTCGGAGCCCTTTCCCCAAAGGGGGGTGCATCCTCAATGGGTGGAGATGACAGCTCTTCCCTTGCTACCGCCGAGCTCCCCCCCTCCCTTGGTAAACATTACCCCACCCCCAGAACCCACCGCAAGCGCCCGCTTAGCCGAGCTAAGTCGGAGGCTTCGGTCTATGTTAAGGTCGGTGACAATTCAATTGTCACCACATCTATTACAACGGAATTGGCGGCAGATATTCCCACGAAGAGCAACAACCCTTCATCCGCCAACTACTTCCAACACTTCTCGCAGAAGCTCAACGCCATGCGAGACAATATTGTGATAGATGCGGCCCAACATCATGTGGATGTGGGCTTATGGATGTACACCAATGAGATTGGAGGCGTCGATGGAGCAGGGGTGCTTGCACACCATGCCATCCTTGCCCCAACTGAAGCCCCGATACACGCAGACCAGAGGTCCACCCTCACCATCAACACAGGGGCCAGTAGAAAGCTTGGGAATATAGACCCAGCCCTCTTGAACCCATATAAAAATGTGGGTGTTATCAGTGAGCGCTTTGTTGTTTCCGCCATCCAACCCAAGCTGAACATCGTCAATGCGGCAGCCGCCAGATTCCTATCTGAGTATTTAACATCAACAACAAACATAACATGAGTATTGTGACAATTATGTCATGTATGCCAAATTGTACTATCAAGCGCTCGTCCACGACCAAGCTTTAGCTACAGGATTCGTTGCGGCTATCGATGCATTTGACCCAGGCAATGACCCTGCCTTTGTTAACCTTAACGATCCAAACTTAAACTATATGGACATAGCCACACCTATTGTGCGTGGTGACATTATCTTTGTCAACGGCATCGATTACTGTGAGACAGACTTACAGATAATCACTTGGCTCGCGAAGCCAGGTACTAGGATGTCGGTGGCAGGCGCGGCAGCTGTTCCCCAGAGCTGCTACGTTAACTGGCCAGCCATCAGAGTCACGGTTCTCAACCATGGTGCCGCCCCTAACATTCCTCCAGCTGCTGTGTTCCCGGCAGATCATATATTTGCCTTTGTGTCAAAGATGGCTACGACGCGAGGTGAGTGGGGTGCAGCCTTACGTGGGTTGTATTTTGCCCTAGACCAACTTGGAGTTGACTACAACCACGATGATCGTGACAACCAGAGATGGCATTTCCTCACGCCCTACCTTTCGTTCCATTCACCCAGGGTGCCAGCACCACGTGATTATAATGTGTTGCTACGTGTGTTGCAAGTCAAACCGGATTTAGACACCGCAGCACAAGTAGAGATCGATGCGCTCACAACATGTATGCGCGAGGACAGAGTGCGCCTATACGCACTATACATACAGTCGCTGTCTACACTAGCGACAACAATAATTTATGACTTCAACCTATCAGCTCAGATTATGTGGGAGTGGGGACAAGGCAATGGCGATATTCCCGCTTCTGCAAGACAGGTGGTACAAATGTACTCTCAAGCCAACCCACATGCGCTCACTGAGCCTGCAATTATGACACAGATCAAGACACTCTTCCCTGTGTTCCTCGGTTGTTCAATGCCATACCAACTCTACCCTGGCTCCGATTGGCTGGGGTCATTTGGCGCTTCCCCTGCTTGCGCCATTGCCTTTATCGGCCAGCCGCCACAGGTGCCTCCTCGTAGAGGCAGCCCCTTATGCGTGGACAACTGGTTTCTCACCCGGCCTATGGAGTGGGGAATAAGTGGTCCTAATACCACGTTGGATATCAGGAAAGAGCTGATGGACGTGGGTGCACCCCTTAATCGAGGCTGGAGGGCAGTACGAGGTTCAGAGATCTACACCGAACGAGCCGCTTCGGCTTGCCCCATTAAGGTGGTCATATATGGGGTCCAGGTGTTGAATGCCATCAATAATGATTTTAGGTTAGGTTAGGCCATCAATAATTATTTTAGGTGGCCTGCTGAACACCCACCCCAGTTCAGCCAAGCATTCTGGTCCCCTGGTGGCGGGGTGGAGTGGAACACACCTGTTCGGATGGTGCAGTTGGCCCCAGTCGTCAATGAAGATTTGCACACTTATGAGCCCTGTACCCTCATGAGTTACAATTATCAGGATCAAACTGTACTTGCGCCATCCTACACTGGCGTGGCCGCGCTAGGAGATGCGGACCTGCGGCGGCTCAGCAATTGGTCAGGCCAACTACAACCCAGAGTGGGCTTCAACGTGAGTAGCCCTTTGGAGAGCACCCCTCTAACAACGTTCTCCCATCAAATGAATCTGTCCTCGATGTGTGGCCACTTAAGTGTTGCATCAGTGCCAGAAGGAGAGGCCCAAAGCCTCTCAGCTCTAAACCCCACCTAATAGCCCAATCCAAAGCACAACCAGTGCGCCAGCAGCCCATTAATCCTCAAACTAGAGAGAATCCTGAGCAAGCGGTAGCACAGCCGTTTGTTGCTCAGTTAGAGCCTTTTGGAAATATAGGGCCATATTCTGCTGCTTTCCATAACATGAAAAGTAGAGCGTCTCATACTTACGAAGTTCAAACTTTTTAGTTTCAGGACCGGATTCCTGATTATTTTTACATGTCAATTAACTTTATAAAGTAATACGTAACACTGCATGCAGAGTATACTTTGGATATAAGTATATTAAGCCTTAATGAACGCATATTAACCTTTGTTCCTATTTTTATTTCATGTAAACGCACACATGAGAATCAACAAGCCAGATCGAAATAATACCACACGTTGATCCTGCTCTGTTGAAGACATTTAATTTCTTCCACCGACTGTTGACGTTGGTATACAACATAGTCCACACGCAACATCCATCAATTTGATGCAAGTAATAAGGAACACGTAACATTATATTGGCATTCAGTTATGCGCAGTGAACATCTTCGTGGTAAGAGTGAACTATTCTCGGCTTAACAATAATGTTCTCTGTGTTGCGCTATTAAACTATGTTAGATTTAAGAAATTATTTAAATGGAAGTGATGTAAGGCAAATGGAGTAAAGTATTTTACGCACATTCAATAATTGGTATTTTCAAAGCCTAGATACTTCTTTCTTTATAAATCTACTCCATTATCCTTTTCTGATTTTATTAGTGTTAGTAAGTTATTTGTGTTAATCACAAGCAATACTATGCTTTAATCATAATGTACTTAGTAGTACCGTAACTTATCGATTGTTCTAATGGTTTTTATGTACGTCAATCTGAAATTTTGAGTATATTGTGTCCTTTGTTTTAAAACTGGGGACCAGTTTTTCTGGGGCGGAGGCATATGTCAGGAATGGAAAATCCATTAATTCAAAAGATGGACTTACTGACTTAAAAACATAAGAATATTTGCGGATTGCGAAATATTAAGCGCACGAGGCAAGGTCGCACCATGATGCACCGAGTGCATCATATCAGTGATGAGTCGCCACCACCTGCTTTGCAGGAATATGAAAAATAGGCGACGAACAATAACAAACTACGTCAGCCAATCGGGTATAAAACACGCCGATTTCAGCAGTATAGGATGAGTGTGAACCAATCGACAGTAGTGCGACCAGCTGAACCAAGAGGTCGAGATTTCGACCCTCCTCGAAGAAAGAAGATCAAGTTAAGTAGTCCATTCTCCAAAATTGTTCCAACACGAAAGTGACCAAGCCAGCCGCCAGAAAATGCTAAGTCCTTAGCTTATGAATTCATGTAAGTACAATTGTTGAATTGTTAACTTTTAGTGTGCTTATGACTGTATTGTTTGGATAATAGATTTAAGTGTTTAATAGAAAAACTCAGTGTTTGATTCCATCCTTGAAACTGAGATCCCGGCGCGACGTTTAACGTCGTGAGTCAGTTTAATTGATGAACCCAAAAGGGCTCATAAATTAAACGTGACAATATATATTTTACTTTACTTTTGTCAAACGGTGAAAAGGTTCAGCGTGATTGGTTGCTATACTCTATTACAGTTTCTGCTTCTGTTGCAAAATATTCAATAACTCCAATAATTCATTGAGTTTTAAAAACACTAAGTTAAGTAACCAAGACGGTTTTAATGATTGGCAGCATTTAAGCGACCATTTGAAGATCCACGAAAAAAGCAGAGCTCATTTTCAAAATTTAAGTACCTGGTCAGAATTACTAGAAAGATTAAAAACTTTCTAGTAACTTTCTTAAAAAATGAAACTAAATATTGGCGCAGTGTCATTGAAAGAATAATGTATACTATTCAGTTTATAGCTGAACAAAACTTAGCTTTCCGTGGACCTAGCAACAAATTATTTGAAAAAAATAATGGAAATTTTTTAAAATGTATATAAATGATAGCAAAATTTGATCCAGTCATGTCATCACATATTAATAGATCTCAAAGAAATATTCCACTTTACCTTGGAGATAAAATTCAGAACGAAGCCATTAAATTAATAGGTGACGATATAAGAAATAGTATTTTAAACGAAATTAAAGAAGCAAAATATTTTGCTATATTACTTGACTGTACTCCTGATGTCAGTCACCAGGAGCAGATTTCTGTTTGCTTAAGATACGTTAGTTTAAAAAACAATACATTTAGTGTCGAAGAACGTTTTTTGACATTTTGTCCTATAAATGATACAACAGGTGAAGGTTTAACCAGCTTTTTACTAAAACCTTTAGAAAATTATGGCTTGGATATTTATAATATGCGCGGTCAAGGTTATGATAATGGCTCAAATATGAAGGGTAAACATCAAGGTTTACAAAAAAGAATTTTAGATATTAATCCTCGAGCAATGTTTGTCCTTGTCATAAACGATGCTGTGAAATCCAATATTTATAGTATACATTTTTTTTCAATTCTTCAGGAATTATATAATTTTTTTTCTGCCTCAACCAATCGGTGGTCTGTTTTGAAAAAGAACATTTCAAGTCTCACATTAAAGCCTTTGTCAGATACTAGATGGTCTAGCAGAATTGACGCAATAACATCTTTAAGATTTCCATTGGGCGAAATTTACGATGCTATTTATGAAATTTTGTCTGGAAATAATTTTGACAATTCTACAAAACGTGTAGCTACCTCTCTAGGTAAAAAAATTAAAAACTTTGAATTTGTGTGTATGATAGTCTTGTGGTACAAGATTCTGAGTAAAGTGGATATTGTGAGCAAGATTCTACAGTCAAAAACATTTAATATTTCCCAGGCTTGCGAAAATGTAAGTAACCTCAATATGTTTTTAAAAGAGTATCGATCTGACAAAGGCTTTATTGACATATTAGTAGATGCCCAAGAACTAGCTTCATGCGTAGGCCTCAAAGAATTAAAAATAGGAACAAGGACGCAGTCCCATCTTTATTCAATTTTGACCAGTTGGCTCATACCTCGACTCAACAAGTGACAACCAAACCCAGAAGAGTGCTGATTCGAAAAAGGCAGAATGAGGAAGGTTAGTCAAAGAAAGTAGTATTGGCAGGTTGAGTTTCAGGCTCAAACTTGGTTATTCAGCTGTGTATTTTTATTTATAGAAACATGTTTGAATAATTCAAATAAAAATAATGATGAATTGAGGCAGCCAGACCTGTGCAGCCCCACTCAGTCAGGTAAGTTAAAGAACAAAAATTATTCATATTGCTAGCAAAACTTTTTCATTAACATTATACTATAGATACCACATCAATGCAAGGTGAAGTTATTCAAAATGCAGGGGATGAAGAGGTTTTAGTCAAACCTATCATAGTCTGTGATAGAAGTGAAAATACAAAGAAAAAGGTATGTAAAGAAAGGTTGGAAGTAAATTTATCTAAGAGAGTAGTGTGTTTTAACAGTAGCTGTTATTATTGCTACTTAAAATTATTAAAAATAAAATCATCAACATATAAAAGTAGTGGCTGTTTTTAACTGTATGTCTTTGTTATTTTAGAACCAGGATTGAGCCAGTACATCTTGGCGATTTTAGAGAAGAAGATCTTGAGTGTCCTATAAAGAGGAAACGTTATTGGAGTCGCACTCAAGATAAATTAAAAGTCTTAACTAAAAAAAATAAAACTCTGCAAGTCCGCTTAAAACGACGATAGTCTAAAATAGCCAGCATGAACTCCCTAGTTGACCGTCTCAGGAACCAAAATTGTTTAACTTCAAATGAGTCAGTTTTGTTGAAGGTGGGTTAAATTTTGGTGTCCTTATTAATCAGAGTCTAATATCACGTCTAGAATGGGATTTTAGATTTAAAAGGCTTTATTTTTTTTTTAGGATTGCATACCAGATGCTAAATTTTGGTGACCTTATTTATCAGAGTCTAATATCAGGTCTAGAATGAGATTTTAGTTTTAAAAGGCTATATTTTATTTTTAGGATTGCATACCAGATGCTGAAAAGCAACTCATTTGGGCAAACAATATCCCGCGGAACTAAGGTCTTTCGCACTAACTTTAATTTTCTTTTCGTCTTCTGCATATTCCTACGTCAGATCCTATTTTGGAAAAGCTTTGCCACATCCGCGAACCCTTTCCAAATGGTACGGTTCTGTTGATGGCACACCAGGATATACAGCAGAAGCTTTACGAGCTATTAAAATCAAAGCCCAAATTGAAAAGGAAAAAGGAAGGTCTTGTCATGGATGAAATGGCGATCAAACAACAAATCCATTGGACTGGTAGTAGAAATGTTGGCTACATAGATTTCGGTACAGGAATCAAGGGCAATGACAGTTTGCCTGTAGCCAAAAATGTATTAGTTTTTATGTTGGTAGGAGTTAATGCACACTGGAAGATTCCAATTGCATATTTTTTGATCGATTCCGTTAGCGCTGAAGACAAAGCGAACTTAGTTAAAGGATGCTTATTGCAATTGGAATCTTCTGGTGTGCTCATAAAAGCGCTAACTTTTGACGGTTGTGCTGCCAATTTGGCAATGTGCAACGTCTTAGGGTGCAACTTATCCTGGCCAAACATAAGACCTCATTTTGAAAATCCTTTTAACAAGCAAATATTATTTTAGATGTGTGCCATATGATAAAATTATGTAGGAATACTTTGGGTGATTGGGGTGGAATTCAATACAAAAACTCAACAATTTCTTGGGCATACTTTAAAGAACATGTAAATCTTCAAGAAAAGAGTGGCTTACATGCGGGAACAAAGATTCGGCAAAGACACATCAATTATGCTAAAGAAAAAATTAGAGTAAAATTAGCAGCCGAAACTTTCAGCGCCAGTGTTGCTGACGCGATAGACTTCTGCAATAAAGATTTAAATTTACCTGGTTTTCAAAATAGCGTAGCAACTACAACCTTTTGTAGGCACATTAATAATATTTTTGACGTATTGAATACAAGAAATTTTTTAGGTAAGAACAAGTATAAACGACCGTTAAATAAAAATAGTGCCAATTTCTTAAATGAATTTGTAAACAACACTTTTCATTATTTAAGTTCGCCTTAAACTTTAAATGGTGAGAGGTTAATTCAGTCATCTAGAAAAACCGGTTTCTTAGGATTAATAATTTCTTTAAAAAGTGTACAAAAATTTATTTAATGAACTGGTCATATCCGATAATATATTACAATTTTTACTAACTTACAAATTAAGCCAAGATCATCTAGAAATGTTTTTCTCTGCTGTGCGTTCCAGAGGAGGATTTAATAATAATCCCATAGCATTTCAATTTGAGTCCGCCTACAAAAGACTACTGGTACACTGTGAAATTAAATCGCCTGATTCCGCCAACTGTTTGGCACAAGATACTAAATTTTACAGTAAACTCTCAACAAACAACTACCTTGGACTGTCTTTCCGCATTTGATCCTAATACAGATACTGAAGTTGAAGACGATGAGATATATTATAAATATATACAACATTTCAGTAATGTAGTTAATTCTTTATATACTACTAATGTTGTAGAATATATTTCAGGATTTGTAAGTAGAAAACTTATAAGGCAAATCAACTGTGAAATATGCGCACGCGAGCTTACTACAGATAATATATCTATATCGTCTTTGCTGACGAGAAAAAATAGAGGTCGTTTAACAAAACCATCTAGCAATGTTGTGAAAATTTGCATTGCAGCTGAAGGGGTAGTTAAGAAAATGCCCAATTTGTATTGTTGTGATTTATTATTAAAAATGACATCTCTAGGACTTAGAAATTTAGACATGTTAAATTTATTTCTATCGTTTAAAGATCACAGTCATGACCAAGACCCGCTATGTGGACATATTTTACAATTGACAAAATTAATTTTAAAAACCTATTTTACGATCAGATTACGTCATATTAACAAAACCAAATTTGAGTCAGAAATAAAAGTTAGGCAGCAATATACCAAACTGATCCATTTTCAACATCAGTAAACTACTAATGTCTTTTATACAGCATACATTAGATTCTTAAGTTGGTTTCACAATATACTAATACTTATAATAGAAACAAAAAGGCCTTTAAAATATAAAATTAGACTATTTAAAAAACGAACTCACATGCATATATGATCTATAATTGTTGCGCGAAAATTCACCGCAAAAAAAGTTGTATTTTTAAATACGTTTAGGAGATTAAATTTCTTTTCATCCTCTACGCACCTATATGCAGACGTGCTTATCCTTGTCTTCCGTCCGCTTACTTTCTCCCACCAAAACCCGCACTATTCTGGCATCTTCTCAGTAAAAATCGATTCAGTATCATTCCCGGCGCTGGAAAAGGCACTCGCCCGCTCTCTCACAACTCGCTAAATAGCTTACGCAGATTCCCGGTCTTTGACCTGGCCCGTTTCTATTTACCGTTATAGATTCCGAAGTTTTTTTCCATTGTGGACACCCACTGTCACTCTCTCAGAGAATTTATTGGTTGTAGGTACTCGCTCTGGTTTGATGTTAACTGGACGTTTTGTTTTCCCGCTGTTGGCAGCAAAAACATTGTTGCAAGAACACCCAGACCCCAGACCCTGAATAGCAGGTCAACAAAGATTGAACTGGATGTTTTAAAGCCGGATTCAATAAACACATTGTCGAAACCAGATAGAAATACTTCCTTGTTTCCCAGATGAAGTCTTGGAAGGTACTCAACGCTTTACATTGCAACGTACAAGGTATGCGTTGATTGATTACTAAAGTTACCGTTTTGCTCCGTTCCCTGAGGGCTGATGACGACAGTTGTTTAATGCGCATCCGGGTTAAAGTGACATAAATGTATTTGTGTTGAACTTGTTATTATTTGAGTACATTTGCACCGGTTATGTTATAACGGCTTGTTGGTTGAGCGGATTTAAGCCATTCACTTTATAATCACTAGTTGTATTTGAGTGCATCTACTCCGTTCAATTTATAACGGTTTATTAAATTTGACAGAATTTGTTCCACTTATTTGATATTATCGTTGTTTACATTGACATAAATGTAGTTTACTTGGATATTAATGTGTTTTATCCGGGTTTTTATGTAAGGTATTATCACTTGATCATTTTGGCAAACTGCTTCGCATCATTTTTAGAATTAATATTAGTGTTTATTTAACAAATGTATTTTTAAGTGACTTGTAGCTGTTCAACATTTTTCAGTTTAATGTAAATATACTTGTTTATAAATCATTTGCGTATTTATCTCTGCAGAGTTTAGGCAAAAAATACAGAAAGGACAGATAAACAAATCACCCTATAACGGATACAGTTTTACTTCTGCACTACTATAAAAATAGTAGTTTTGCACCCCTCGATAATTAGTAGCCACCTGCAATTAGGCTTCTGATTAAATACATTGGTCCTTCGAGCCGGATCCTTTCTGTGTTTTTATAAGTTTTGACCTCATCTGCAGGGATAAAAAATGGCAGAAGAAGCTCGCACACTCGCACTCACTATTGCTGAACTTAAACAGGCCCGAACTAGTGCAAAAAGCAAAATCACTAGGGTAGTAAATTGGGTTAACGCTAATTTAGATGAGGAAACAAATCCTTATCAATTTCAATGTCGCTTAGATACTCTTGAAAATGCATTTACAAAGTATGATGATGTTCAGGATAAAATAGAAGCGCTTTCTGAGCCAGGTGCAGATAAGGAAGACCGAGATAAGGTAGAAAATACATACTAAGATACAGTAGTTACTCTCAAGGATCAAATTGCAAAGGCGTCTCGTACTTCTGAGTCTCCATCAGATAGATCATAGTAGTGACACCACACTACCGCAATTTGTTCACGCCCCAAATATTGACGTAAAATTACCTCCAATTAATATAAAACCATTTAAAGGCGAAACTGCTGAATGGACCTCATTTTATCAAATTTTTACGGCGCTGATTGTAAATAATAGTAGTCTCTCTGATATTCAGAAATTTATATATTTAAAGTCTTTTTTACGTGACGAACCGTTAAGTTTGATAGACAGTTTGCAAGTGACAAACGAAAACTTTAATACTGCTTTGGACATTTTACGTAGACACTATGAGAATAAGTTATCTGTCATTAACGCGCATTTTAATGCAATATTTGAAACAGAACCTTTAACAAAATGTAACGCATCGGCCCTAAGAGAATTTGTCACTGGTTGCCATCGAAATTTAACTTCTCTAAAAAATTTGAATTATTCTGATCATCAATTATTTGAGTTGGTAATAATCTACTTTCTGGGTAAAAAGATAGATTATGGTACAAGAGGTGCTTTAGAATCAGAACGCAATTTGGGTGAACTTCCAGAATTAAATGAATTCTTTAAATTTTTGGAAAATCGATGCTTGATGTTAGAAAATTTAGCTAGTACTGAAAAGTCTTCTTCCAAGGTCAACCCTAAGCGCAAACCTCAACATAAAATGTCCTTGATCGCTCCCACCTCCTCCCCTCCACCAAGAGACACCACACCCTGCTTCATGAGTCTTATGCTCCTGCACAACCAAGCTCAAACCCCCAACCGATACAACCAAGAAGTAACCAAACATACTCTCATGAGATTAACAGAGGTGGACGTTTTACAAGACAAAATGTTTCGTCAACACCCGGCCAAGGTGTTTTCACGTCTCATCGTAACCCAAATGGAAGTACTTATTTTTCTGCTCCTCTTCAAACGCGTGATAATCAAGGCCCTTCTACCTTTCGAATAACTTCACCTTCAACATTGACTTCCATTGAGATGGACCCATCACCTTCAAATCATACTCAGAGTACCCAAGGTGCTACACTCACTACTCTCTCTACTCGAAAATGTCAAGTTTTATTGGCAACCGCCACTGTTGTTGTCACGTTTATTTTATGAGCCCTTTCGAATTCATTAATTAAACTGACTCACGACGTTAAACGTCTTGCCGGGATCTCAGTTTTAAGGATGGAATCAAACACTGAGTTTTCTATTAAACACTTAAATCTATTAAATACGGTATACTCAAATGGGTCTGCACAATACGGTCATAAACACACTAAAAGTTGACAATTTAACAATTGTACTTACATAGATTCATAAGCTAAGGACCTCAGCATTTTCTGGCGGCTGGCTTAGTCACTTTCGTGTTGGAACAATTCTGGAGAATGGACTACTAAACTCGATCTTCTTTACCGAGGAGAGTCGACATCTCGACTTCCTGGTTCAGCTGGTCGCACTACTGTCGATTGGTTCACACTCTTCCTATACTGCTAAAATCGGCGTATTTTATACCCGATTGATCGGCTGACGTAGTTTGTTATTGTCGTTTGTTTTTCACATTTCTGTAAAGCAGGTGGTGGTGACTCATCACTGATATGGTGCACCCGGTGCATGACACACTCGGTGCATCATGGTGCGACCTTGCCTCGTGCGCTTAACATTTCGCAATCCTCGAATATTCTTATTCTTAAACATATTCTTATATGTTTTTAAGTTAATAAGTCGATCTTTTGAATTAATGGATTTTCCATTCGTGACATATGCCTCCGCCCCAGAAAAACTGGTCCCCAGTTTTAAAACAAAAGATACTATATACTCTCCTTAAAAACAACCATCTTGAAAAAAATATCTAACTTGTAACAGTATTATACAATTAAACCAAATTTTCAGATTGACGTACATAAAAACCATTAGAACAATCGATAAGTTACGGTACTATTAAGTACATTATGATTAAAGCATAGTATTGCTTATGATTAACACAAATAACTTACTAATAAACCCAGAAAAGGATAATGGAGTAGAATTATAAAAAAAAAAGTATCTAGTATTCGAAAATACCAATTATTGAATGTGCGTAAAATACTTTACTCCATTTGCCTTACATCGCTTGCATTTAAATAATTTCTTAAATCTAACATAGTTTAATAGCGCAACACAGAGAACATTATTGTTAAGCCGAGAATAGTTCACTCTTACCACGAAGATGTTCACTGCGCATAACTGAATGCCAATATAATGTTACGTGTTCCTTATTACTTGCATCAAATTGATGGATGTGACGTGGGTAAAAGTCCAATGACGTGTTGGTATTGCGTGTGGACTATGTTGTATACCAACGTCAACAGTCGTGGAAGAAATTAAATGTCTTCAGCAGAGCAGGATCAACGTGTGGTATTATTTCGATCTGGCTTGTTGACTCTCATTTGTGCGTTTACATGAAATAAAAATAGGAACAAAGGTTAATATGTGTTCATTAAGGCTTAATATACTTATATTCAAAGTATACTCTGCATGCAGTGTTACGTATTATTTTATGAAGTTAACTGACATGTTAAAATAAACAGGAATCCGGTCCTGAAACTAAAAAGTTTGAACTCCGTAAGTATAAGACGCTCTAGTTTTCATTTTATGGAAAGTAGAACGTATTTGCCTGTTTCAAAAAATACAGAAACGTTAACCGTCTCTAACCAACTTCAAATCCTTTTGGAGAAGATTGTTCTATCAAAAATTGGATATAATGTCCTCAATCAAATGCTTTTCCCTCATTGATTTCTGTAAAAATAAAAATATGCCATCTGTATGTAAATGCAAGTAGGTATTAAATGATTAACTTAAATCCTTTCTGGCGTATTAAAAAAACTCTAATTATTGCATTTCCACAAATTTGCATTGTTTGTCTTGATTTCACTTTGCCTTACAAAGCTGAATCAAGGCTAAAGTTTGTCATCATTTGGATTATCAGCCGGACGAAGTAGAAATAAGCGTTGTACGCTTTCGTTTTAGTCCAGGAGCTGATGTGTTTTTGTAACTCTTTACTTTGTGTGGTATAATTCATAACATACCATGTATCTGTCGTACTATTTTCCAAATAGTAAAAAAATCAGAATAGGTAATAAGTGGTATATTGTTATTGTATTATCCCTATATTTCCAAAAGGCTCTAACTGAGCAACAAACGGCTGTGCTACCGCTTGCTCTAGATCATCTCTAGTTTGAGGATTAATGGGCCCCCCTGCTCGCACTTGCGCCTGGTTATACGGATTTGGGCACAGTGCCGGATTGCGGACAACCTGACTTGCGTGGGATTCAGGTGGTCCCATAAGTTTGTGGTCCAAACGCACCTCCAGAAGATGCGCCAGCAGAATTCACTTCTGATGTTTCAACCCTTTGTTGTGTTTGGGGTACTACTGGTACCCGAAAGTGGTGAAACGTAGCATTCGGTATATAAGTATGCGTGTATTGGGAATGATTCGGTTGATTCAAAAATCACGTAATGAAAATCAATATGCACATAATGTAAACCGTCTTCCTAACTCGGACTATTTAAATTAGTCATTTATTTATGCGCGCAGCGACACATTCATTTCTCATCGCTCGCGAATTAGTTGCGTTCCTCGCAAAAATGCATAAACAACTATATGTTCAAGGTAATACGTCTATTACCCCATTATTGTACAGACAAAAATATACTCTCTTTTTAACCATCAGTGGTTTATCTTTATACTTAATTATAGGTAGGCGCCTACATCACAATAACAACATTCAATATTTTTTATTTTTATTATAATTGCATTTCGTGTTTTATGCATTACTTGGTCTGTACTGAACAATGTCTGGTTTCATTGAGATATTATTCCGAATTGGCTAAACCAGCGAATTCCATGGTTTTAAGCATGGTGCACTCATTAACCTTTGGGAAAAATTTCTCTGATAACCTAATATGACAAGTGTTCAAGTTTCAAAATTTGCTACTAGTATCTTGACCGTGCAATACAGTCTTTACTTGTCAATGTTCAATAAGTATTTAGCCCAGTTTTATTTAGTAAAGTCTTCAATTAATCCATTTACTCATACAATGAAAAATAACGATATAAAACTCAAGTGTACACTTCTTAACTTTTATAATAACAATGGCCATTTTTCTTAATTGTTCTCATATGCTAAAAATTTGCATGTCAAAATGAAATTACAATGATATTTATCCATACGCAGTTTTTGTAAACGATCGTACCTCGATGACTTAAATAACAAAGTGATTACCATCTGCCTGCGGCATAAGAAAAGAATTACATAATCAATTGGTTAGGTTACGTACCTATATATCGCATTTTTTCATGTGCAGAAAAACACAAAATATATCCTACTGTAGGATAATTCATTTAAGCAAATAAAAGTAAATCAGTTTTATAACTTAATTATGAGCATTTTGACTTTATCGGGCTTGTAACTTGTAACTCTGAATTATTCAGTAGTTCAATATTTGTTTCAAAAAGTAGTCGTAGTCAGTGTGCTAGAAATTTGTACAATTTATTGTACATCGTAATGAGACGAATTAAGGTAAACGATTAAAGCAACTAATACGCAAATTTCCAGGATAACGTATAACCGGTTGCTGTCAGGAATAGGAATCTCCGTTGCCTGAAAATATTGACAAATTTAGCTACTTTATATGGACCTTTTTATATCCGAGTTTAACGAAGTCTAGTATCAATTTGCTTCAAAGACCCAATTTCAAAACCTAATAAACGTATGTATAAGGTTTAGCATACACACAATCATTTCAGCCTACTACTAATTTTGCATTCAACGAGTATTTTTGGTTTGTTCCTTAAGAAAAATTCATGCACCGCCCTAACATCGATAACAGCAAATAGTATTGCTGTGTGGCACTAAAACAAATATCTCTCAACAAGTACAGACCTTTCTGTATCAGAAACTTCTCAACTGAGAAGGGAAAAATCAGAAACAACTACTTTGAGAGCTAATACTCCTACCAACATTGAATTATACTGTTTTCCTTGTTGAATTCTTGAGTATTTAAATTACTCCTTTATAAAAGATACCAATATTTTTTCATTGGCAGTTCAATAATTATTTTATTTAATTATGAATCTTGAGCTGGACATCTTCGTACAGATGCACCAAAAATAGTTCAACTGCATGTAAGTTGAAACTTTATTACTCATAAAACTCATTACAATGGGTCGGTTAAAGAAACAAACTCTATGTGCCACTTACATAATAAGGTATTACGCTCAGCTAGCGTTTTTCACCTTAATTATTTAACATAATAAAATTCAGCTGAAATAAATTAAAGTTAAAGTCACATTATCATGATGTGTGGGTCTTATCGTCTCATTCGAGTAGTATGTGTGTTGAATGTGTTAAATATCACTTCAGAAATACTTTATTACAAATGTATGATTTTCCATTTGTATAAAAAAAAAACTTGAGTCACTTTTTAAATCAGCTGTCATTTTTTTCATAGTAAAAACAAATTTAATTATTATTAGCCAATGCAACATTTCGACTTGTTATTTCATATAGGTAAAATATCATGTGCATTTAGAAAAAAAAAAAACATTAAAATTCATCAATCAGCAGTTTTCTTAGTCTTACAGTTACAGTTTTCAGTCTTGCTTATATAAGCCGGGCCCTGTCAAAAGCTGAGAAGAACTATTCGATCAGCGAGCTGGAGCTATTAGCAGCAGTCTGGGGAATGACCTACCTAAGGCATCTAATTTATGGACACCCTGTGAAAATCGTAACAGATCACCACGCATTATGCTGGATTCACAATGTAAAAGATCACTCGAGAAGATTAGCACGTTGGGCTCTCAAGTTGGCAGAATTTGACTACACGGTAGTCTACAAATAAGGCAGTAAGCACCAGGACGCGGATTGTCTATCACGGAACCCGGTGGCTGGGTGGAGCGAAGTTGAGTTGGACGAATTAGATGATATACCCACATTCACGTTATCAACTTTAGACATAGGAGAATTGCAGAATAAGGATAAGACCATACGAGAATTAAAATTAGCAATAAGCGACCCAGAAGCAACAAACGTCGACGCATTGACACGACGAAAAATAAAGAATTTCAGGCTGAAAGAGGGCGTCCTGTATAGAGCAACACAAACTAAGGAAGGACTGGAACACGCACTCGTGATACCCCGGTCACTTAGGAAAGAAATTTTGTGGGAAGCTCACAACGCACCTACCAGCGGACATATGGGGGTAACAAAAACCATAAGTAGACTTACTTCCAAATACTATTGGGATTCTATGACTAAGGACGTCAGAAATTACATTAAAGGATGCAGGGACTGTCAGGCAAGAAAAGGACCGACAAATAATAAGCCACTACTCCATCTACTCCAGCCAATAAAAGTGGGCAAGGTATTTGATAAAGTAGGGATAGACCTACTGGGACCATTCCGGAGGAGTAACCAAGGCAAGACAACGATAGTAGTGGTGACAGACTACGCGACAAGATACGCCATCACAGTGGCAAAGTTTCTATTAGAACGAGTAATACTAATTCACGGCGTTCCTAGAAGCATCCTCAGCGATAGAGGCAAGGTATTTCAGTCCGAACTAGTGCAGGAATTACAACAGATTATGGGATTAAAAAGCACTTTTACAACGGCATACCACCCCTCGTGCAACGGCCTAACTGAACGCTTAAACAAAACGTTGGCTGACATGCTGTCACTATACTGCAATACAGAGCAGACAGATTGGTGCACTTATCTGCCATTCGTGACATTTGCATACAATACGGCCAAACAAGAGACGACACGTTTTAGCCCGTTTCAACTAATATTCGCGAGAAACCCTACACTACCACCGGACGCCACCCTTCTAGAAACTGAGGACGAACCGAACACGAACGAACTACGAGAGAAAGCTTTACTACTAAGGGCAATTGCTGTAGATAATATCCACAAAAAACAGGAAAAGGACAAGGACATTTAAGACAAATATCACAGAGATGGTGAATTTGAGGTAGGAGATAGGGTGAAAATATTCATCCCAATCAGGAAAGTAGGAAAAAGCGAGAAACTACTGCTACGATGGTTCGGACCCTACAGAATAATAAAGAAACTCAGTGAAGTTAACTATGAAGTAAAACAGGAGAAAGGGAAAAAAACGGATATAGTGCACATAGGGAGGATTTTACCATTCTATGATGAATGGACATTGGGGGATATATCCGAAGTAGTTTCAGACGTAGAAAGTGAGGAAGAGGAACAATGACTAGCACGAGTCGGTCGGTCCACAAGAAACAGAGAGAAATAAGGAGAAGCGGGAAAATATTGAACTTACATGACTCCATTATTTTTGTTCTCGCCTTCACACTTAATAAATTAGGTCTTAAGGGTATCTTTTAGCATATGTAGGGTATAAACTCAGTATATTTCACATAGTCTATAGAATAAAGCATAAAAAAAAAAAAAAAAAAAAAAAAACATAATTTACAAAATACTTTTTTAAGCCAGGTTGACCGACCATTACGCCCTCTCCCGCCAGGACAGCACAACCTGGGAATCCACCAAACGAGCGACCATCCCGCGCACTTCGAAGTTGACAAGGAAAGTCACTAGAGGGCGCCACCACCCGCGAACTGAGTAACGGGTGCTCTGGCGCGCAGAAAGACAAGATAAAGCAGGACAAGGCCGCCCTCCACGAAGGAGCGACAGATTCCAGGATACCCACATGGGGGACAACGAGAGGAGCATAATAAACTTAAGTTACGAATGGTCACACGATGTAAATAAAGCCATGGGGCAGTTTATACAGTTAAGTTAGGGATAAGTGTCCGGGGCGAACACTCTTCAGAGGGGGGAGATGTCATAAATAACGTAAGTTGCACTATGTTCCGTTACCTAGTCTGGCCCCGGTCTCCCCGACGACCGTCCGAACTCTTGACCCTATCAGTACCATAAGTAAGTCTATTGGGCGTGTCGGTCATAGGGGCTCCCTGCTCGTATCGAGCGGGTTTCGCTTGGCGACACTTCAGGAGGGCTTGCAGTGCCTTAAGTAAATCCTTTGGGCGTGTCGGACATAGGGGCACCCTGCTCGTATCGAGCGGGTTCCGCTTGGCGGCACTTCAGAAGGCCTTACGCACATACACCCACACCCACACACCCCCTCTTGGACAGTGTTCAATGTTCGTCCCGCCGGCATACTTAAGCTACGATCTTGTTTCTCTTCCTACGCTACCCCCTAAACGTGACAATATCATTGTACTGGGTGAAACGTTTGAACATGATCTTAGTATGCTTTCGCAAGTTTTCAACCGTCTTAAAGCCGCAAATTTACGTGTAAACCCAGAAAAATGTCAGTTTGGGAGAAAATCTCTTCGTTATTTGGGTCATTTGATCACCGATCAAGGAATAAGTACCGACTCAGAGAAAGTAACCGCAATACAGAAACTACCGCCGCCGACCAATGTAAAAGGGATACGTCGATTTCTTGGCGTAGCTTCCTGGTACCACCGTTTTGTCAAGGATTTTTCGAAAATCGCCGCTCCCTTGAACCGACTGTTAAAGAAAGGTGTCAAATGGACATGGACTGTTGAACAGCAACAAGCTTTTGATACGCTGGAGACTTGTCTAACCGAAGCCCCAGTTCTGGCTTGTCCAGATTTTCCTCGTCCGTTTGTGTTGCAAACAGATACCTCAGATAATGGGTTAGGTGCTGCTTTGATTCAGCATAGTTCAGATGGTGACCACGTCATAGCTTATGCAAGCCGAAGTTTAACCGCTACCGAAAAGAAGTTTTCCGTTACCGAAAAAGAGTGTTTAGCAATTGTATGGGGCATTGAGAAAATGAGGCCTTATTTAAAAGGATATCATTTTACCGTTGATACTGACCATCAATCCCTATGTTGGCTATACTCTCTTAAAAGTCCTGCCGGCCGTTTAGCACGTTGGAGTATATACCTTCAACAATATGATTTTGACATTAAGTACCGAAAAGGAGTGTTAAATAAAGTAGCTGATGCGCTGTCCCGAGAACCGTTACCGACAAATTTAGAGCAACAATCTTGCGCAGAAGTAACCCTTCAACAAGCCGCTCCTGGATTTATGCAACCGTACCGAAACAACCGCCCTTGGGAAACTGTCAGTACTGATTTAGTTGGTCCGTTACCGCGGTCCGCCAAAGGTAATAATTACCTGGTAGTCTTTCAGGATCGTTTTACCAAGTGGGTGCAATGTAGGGCCATTAGGAAAGCAACCGCGCGAGCGGTAAGTCAATCTTTCTACGAGGAAATCGTCACTCGTTTTGGCTGTCCAAACATAGTCATTTCTGATAATGGTACCCAGTTCACTAGTCATGTTTTCAAATATTTCCTCTCAGATCTAGGGGTAACCCATCGTTTTACACCTCCGTATACACCCCAGGCTAATCCTGTCGAAAGAACAAATAAAACTTTAAAAACCATGATTGCTCAATTTTGTGAAACCGACCACCGAAAATGGGATGTCCGTTTACCCGATTTGCTTTTTGCGATTAATACCGTCAAACATGATTCCACAAGTTTTTCCCCGGTTTTCTTAAATTTTGGTAAGGAGTTAGAGCCTCCAAAAACTCTGTACCGTTTAAAACCGTCATCCGTTGCAACTTCTTCTTCCCCGACACATAGTGATCCACAACCGACTGATTTTTCCGCTCATAATGAGCGCACTAAAGCTCTGTATGATATTCACGAGCTTGTCCGTTTTCACTTAGGTAAAGCTTTTTCCGTGCAAAGTAAATACTATAACCTGCGTCGTCGCCCATGGAAATGTCACGTGGGAGATAAAGTTTTCCGTCGTGAAGTAGTCTTATCGTCTGCTGAAAAAGGTTTCGCTGCCAAGTTGGCATCAAAATATTCCGGACCGTACACCATTACTAAAGTTGTTTCTCCCGTTGTATATAATTTGAAAGACGTTTCTGGAAAAGTACTTCGACGAATCCACATTAAAGATCTGAAACCTGCCTATGACTTCGAATGCCAAAACTTCGTAATTTCTAATGCTTATAGTCCGTTTGGTTTTCTTTATTTAGATGCCCCGCCGAATACCGACTTCGCGAAGACGTTTACCTGGCGAACCACCGCTTGGTGCGCCAGTGGCCGACCAGCCCACTTGTATAAAGGGGCATTATCAACAAAAAAATTTAGCCACCAAGGCTCGGATAGAGAAAATCCGACAAGAGGCCAGAGAGTTCTCTCTCTCACTCTGACAGTTGTCAGAGATTACAAAAATTGCGCGAAGGCCAAAAATTAACATCATATCAAATATTGTGGTGGCGCCGGCAAGAAAACCGCCACAGCCGACCAGAAAACCACCGCAGCCGGCTACACCACAGATTACCCCAACACCTACCAGTGAAACCGAGTTGGCTAACAAGGTGGCGAGGTATGGCGTCAGACCAAACCTTTGGTCACCATGGTTAACACGTTCACGACCGCATTGTTTATGACTTAGTGCTCGCGTGGGACCGCATATTTTTTAATGAAAATCGCAACTGAATTTAGTTTATAACGCTATATAAGTGTGGTACAATTGTGTATGTAGTTTTATTTGTGTTTATTTATTTATTATTTGCGTGCCCACCGGTGGTCATGCGGGCGCTAGAACCAACATTTTGGTACGGAGCTCAGTGACCACCCGTGGGCACGCCTAAAATAAGACCTTCCTTCTTGCAGATTTTTGAGTAAAGATGTCAACCAGAAGGTACCTCACTGAAGATGAACTTCGAGACATTGCAGAGCAACTTGCTGAAAAAAATGATGACGAAAAACAGGAAAATAAAACACTAACAGACCAGAACGTTGAAATAGAAGTTGAAGAGGAAGAAATTGGTAGCCAGAATTTGGATAAGGCAGCGAAGGTAACAAACGAAGGAATTGGTAATGTGGAATTGAACAAAGCAGCAAATCGAGTTGGTCAAGAAAATTACCAGCTGCAGGACAGAACAGCGGATGTAACCAACGAAGAAGTAACGGGTTTTTCAGACGATTCATTAGCAGATGAAGATTATAGTCCAGGAGAAAACACCGACAACAGTGATTCTGACTCGGAATGGGACCTCGATGACGAGGGCGAGACTGAGGAGGATGACGCTGACGAAACTACTAATGAAGAGAGTAATGAAGACGAAGCTGTTCCTTTCACTGCTTTGATAAACCAGTCAAAATGGGAGCCTGTAAGTGATGAACGCGTAACCTTTCAATTCACAATTTCTGATACCGGAGTTCCTCCTGATATTATTCAAAAGCTTGAAGGACAACATCCAGTCGAGTATTTCCTACATTTTATTGATGAAGAAATTATAACCTTATTTGTTGAAGAGACGAATAGGTTTGCATCACAACAACCCCCAAACCATAGAAAAAAAATGCAGCAATGGAAAGACACAAATGCCGAGGAGATGAAACAATTCATGGGTACTATAATATGGATGGGACTTATGCAATTACCCAAGATGAGGGACTATTGGGCAAAAAAAAAGATATATTCCAATCCAATGTCAACTGTGATAAGTCGTAATCGATACGAATATATCCTTTCCATGTTCCACTTATCAGATAACTCCCAACTGAGAGATTTTCTAAAATTGCTCCGTTTTTCGACCTTTTAGAAGAAAAATATAAAGCATCATATATACCAGAAGAATCCGTCTGCATTGATGAAAGTAACGTACCTTTTCGGGACCGCATACATTTCAGGCAATATATACCTAACAAACGCCATAAATATGGCATTAAGGTATTCAAATTATGCGTTAGTGGTGGCTATACGTGGGCCTTCAAAGTCTATACCGGGAAAGAGAAGGTAGCGGATATGTCGGTAGCTGAAAAAGTAGTTACTGGATTAATGGAATGACTTTTGGATTCCGGAAGGACGTTGTATACTGATAACTGGTATACCAGCGTAGCCCTTTCTAAAACATTAATTAGACGCAACACCCATTTAGTAGGAACATTACGTGCTAATAGAAACAACAACCCTCGAGATGTGGTGATGACAAAACTAAAAAAAGGCGAAAAAATTGCCCGGCAAAACAAAGATAAAACAGTCGTTTTGAAATGGAAAGATAAACGCGATGTAATGATGCTAAGCACAAAACACGATGATTCAATGGTAAATGTCGTTCATCATGGAAATGATCACACTAAACCCACAATGGTGGTGAATTATAACCAATGTAAAGCCTTTATTGACTTGTCCGATCAAATGGCGGCATACGGACCATTTTTACGAAAAACAGTAAAATGGTACAAAAGGCTGGCCTTCCACCTTATTACATCCACCACTATTGTAAATGCCCATCACTTGTACAAAAAAATAAATAACAAAAAGATGGGAATAACTGAGTTCAAAGAAGCTATTGTTGAAGCTCTAGTATTTCCCCCAGAAGATGATCAACAGAATAAACCTTCAACAAGCACAAAACATACTTTACGAGAATACGAGGGACAAAAAAGAACAGTCACCAGGAAAAGATGTTCTGTTTGTTACAGTAAAATGTCATTACGATATGATTCGGCCTACGTTCGTAAAAATGCAAAAAAGGTCAACACTTTCTGCGATATCTGTGACAAAACAATGTGTCTAGCATGTTTTCAAATTCATAAAACCAGTTAGTTATATAGGTTGTTTTTGTTCCAATGCAATGTTTTTTTTTTTCAAGTTTTATGCAATTATGACATTTGTAACTTTAATTTTAAGTGTTTTGTAGTTTTATTTTAAGAATAAACATTACTTTAGATAAATATATTTATTTTCAAACCGAATTGAGCCTCAAAAATCGATTATTTGCCCTAAAAATGTGTTTCCTTTTTCACATACTAGCAAAACACAAAAAATCAATCATTCCGCCCGGCCCGGTAACTAATATATTATTCCAGGGCCCGGGGAAATCCATGCCTATACCAAAATGTACAGAAAACGTGACCACGGGTGGTCATGCTTGTTTGAATTTGAAAATGCACGGTGCCCACCGGTGGCCATGCGGGCCATCGGGGGAAAGACAAAATGCCCACCGGTGAGCACGCGGTCGTGAACGTGTTTTAAAGGCCGCTTTGGCCAAGCTCCGCCCGAAAGGTTGCCCCACGCATAAAAGACTGCGGAAAAGACTTGTGACTATAACGGGGCAACTACTATACATATATGTGCCTTAAAGTTTTTTTTGTTTTTTTTTTTTTGTTGTTGTTATGTGTTTGCGTGTTTCCGTTCAAACATCAAGTCAACCGACGGCTCATTTTAATTTCCTTCTTAAGGCAAAGAATGTCGCAATCACCCACTTGGAGTTAACCGAGTCCACCAGTTGGTTTGACGCGATTGAAGAAGTGGACACAACCGCCACTTGTACCGAACCGACGACTAAGAGGATACAAGAGCCGAGATTTCTGTCCGTTCAGCAAGGTTTATGCTGGAGATGTGGAGAAGTAGGCCACCACCGAGCTTTTTGTACAAAGCCACCAGTTCTGTTCTGCTCGAGATGTGGACGCATAGGTCAACTGTCCATGGACTGTAGTTGCTACCAACAGGAGCCTCAACTAAAGACAAAAACTTTACCGCCGCCGAGAAACCGCACCCACAATAGAAAAACTTCATCACCGCCGAAGAAGCGCTTCGCAAGTCATACTCAAAGGTCTGCAAAAAGGTCCCGTGGTGTTCAATGTGATATGGGAAAACTTTCACACACGTTTTTCACCACGTTTCCTGACAATGGGATATGGAGGATATGCAGACTAAGAAGAAATTAGAGACCAATCGTAGTTTAGTGTTTGTGTTAGGATAAGTAGTGTAGGTTTAAGGTTAAGGTTTTAAAAAAAATAAAACTTTATTTTTTTAAATTTAATAAAAGTTTTATTTTTTTTTTTTGGTAAATTAGGTTTTCTAGCAAATTTGAGCTTCAGACACCGACATCAGTTTTTGTCTATCTCTATTAATAAGAGCACTTCCCATTTAAATACATCCAATTTGGCCCACCCTGTACAGGTGAGTCATTGTAAAGTTCATTATCTCATTTGTTTTGAGAAATACAAAAGTTTTAGAAAATACTGATATTTATAGTTTAAAATTACTTTTGGATATACAGATTTATAAAAGCGTGCAAATAAAACTTTAGTTTTTTAATAAACCCTGTTCTTTTAAACATTTTTAGATTATTCGTGAAACCTTAAACTTTTTTGTTAATAATGTCATATTGTCACGTTTAATTTATGAGCCCTTCTGGGTTCATCAATTAAACTGACAAACTTCGGAAATTATAAGTGTTTTACAAAAATTAACATACCAGGTGTCCAAGAGCACCCTGGACATAGGAGATTAACATGGGAAAACGGTTTTGATTTTTTTCCGCCTGTACGGTTGATTTGATTGAAAAATCGTAATAATGAAAGTTGTAGTACCTATCACGGACTAGTTTTCTGTATTTTTTTCAGATCTGTAACTTGAGCCTTTTCGTCGTAAAACACGAACAAAAATGCGAAAAATTAAACTTTTGGCCTACACTGTATAGGCGGTTGTCGGGCAACGGGTAAACAAGTCATTGTTGCTGGTACGGTTGCTCGACAACCGCTTATACAGTGCAGGTAAAAAGTTAAAATTTTCGCATTTTTGTTCGTGTTTTATGACGAAAGGGCTCAAGTTAAGGATCTGAAAAAAATACAGAAAACTAGTCCGTGATAGGTACTACAACTTTCATTAATACGATTTTTCAATCAAATCAACCGTACAGGCGCAAAAAAATCAAAACCGTTTTCCCATGTTAATCTCCTATGTCCAGGGTGCTCTTGGACACCGGGTATATATATATATATATATAAACAATCTTTATTTTTCAAAAGAAAAAACGGCTATCGACCGTTACGGTCTTTCTGCCTATGTATACATGGTTTTTTTTATATGTACTCTAAGTAAGTGTCCGTAGTCCAGGACCGGTCTACAGATGGATTTGTATATTTGAGTTGCCGTTTTGGTACTGATGCCTTTGTTTTTGTATGTTAGTGACCTAAAGTGTTTCGTTCTTTTAATAATTTCAGTCCGGACATTTTTAAGGTGTTTTGTGAATTTTAGTTTTTGGTCCAGTTTTATCCCTAAGTATTTTACGTCTTGTTTGGGATCAGTTGTGTGTCCGTCTGCGGTTATGTTTGGTGAGTCGTTTTTTATTTGATGGTTCAGTAATAAAAGCTGGTTTTTAGTTGCGTTGGGCGTTAGTCTCCATCTGTAGAACCATGTCATGATGTCGTCAGTAAATGATTGTAGTTTTAAAACTGCTTTTGTCGTAGTTTTGTCATGAACAATAAGTGCAGTGTCGTCTGCGTATAGTAATATGTATGCTGTTTTGTCAATTTGATTTTTGTCTTGCTTGTTATGGTTGTATATGTCATGGCAGTACAGATTATAGAGTAAAGGTGAGAGAGGTGAACCTTGCGGTGATCCCTGCTCAGGGCTGAAGGAAAAGGAGAGTGTGTTGTCTATTCGAACGTGTAGTTGTCTGTCTTCCAGTAAGTTTCTGACAGTGTAAAGTAGGTATTTTGGTGTGCTAAGTCTATGTAGTTTGTAGAGTAGTCCCTTATGCCAAACACTGTCAAAAGCTTTGTTTATGTCCATGAATAAACAAGCCGATTTATTGTTGTTGAGGTGTGTTGTTTGTATGTTGTTGGTTAAGATGAAAAGTGGGTGTATAGTCGAGTGCTTTGGTTTAAA
Source organism: Ips typographus (assembly GCF_016097725.1). NCBI lineage: Eukaryota > Metazoa > Arthropoda > Insecta > Coleoptera > Curculionidae > Ips > Ips typographus. The sequence continues at coordinate 5,403,398 of NC_138434.1, forward strand.
ACCAAATTGGTATGGTGGTATATTGTCACGAATAGCATAAATTGCACTATGTTCCGTTACCTAGTCGGGCCCCGGTCTCCCCTAGTGCACTGTCTGAATCAGCAAGACCGGCAAATTGGGGTCACGATGTGGGTATTTAATCAGCGTCTCAAGCCATCGAAGATTACTGGTCTCTGGGTCGGTTTATCGAGCATCAGTCCGAACTTTCTAGTGACCGGACGGCTCGATACCTTCTTGGAAATCCAGGCTGAAAAGACGAGAGTTCTTACGCAACCCTGAGGTGACCGTCCGAACTCTTGAACCTATCAGTACCTGAAGTAAGTCCTTTGGGCGTGTCGGTCAAAGGGGCTCCCAGCTCGTATCGAGAGGGTTTCGCTTGGCGACGCTTCAAGAGGGCTTGCAGGGCCTTAAGTAAATCCTTTGGGCGTGCCGGACATAGGGGCACCCAGCTCGTATCGAGAGGGTACCGCTTGGCGGCACTTCAGAAGGCCTTACGCCCATTCCCCCACACCCACGCATCGACACACCCCCTCTCAGAAAGTGTTCCATGCGCGTCCCGCCAGCGGCGGTGCTAGCGGCCCTCCTAGTCTGGGGGTAAGATCTATTCATTGTAATCCAAGTAATAAATAAAGACCACATACTTAAGCTACAATCTTGTTTCTCTTCCTGCGCTACCCCCTAAACGTGACAATATGATGTCCGATCTGTTCTTGAAGTCTATTTTTAATAATAAGTTCAAGCAGTTTACTAAGCACTGGAAGTAGTGTGATGGGTCTGTAATTTTGTGTTTGTGTGTTGTCAAGTCCAGGTTTTGGAATGGGTATTATTATACCAGTTTTCCATGTATCCGGAATTGTGTTGGATTTGATGCAGTCGTTAAGTGAGTCTAGTATGAGTTTGTGGGTTTCAGGAGTTAAGCTTTTTAGTAGTTTGCTTTTCACTTTGTCTATGCCAGGTGCAGTGTTTTTTAAGTGAGCAAGTGCTTCGTCATACTCGTTGTCAGAGATTAGTGGATTAGTTGGATTAGTGGAAAAATTAACATTAAAAAAAGAAAATTATTTATTTCACAAATTCGCTACATTACACTCAATACTTATTTCCCATTTAGCTGTTAATATTGAGAAAATAGGCAAAAACCATTAATGCGTTCCTTTTTACTGATATGAAATAAAAAAAAAATACAAAAAAGTTTTGTTTATTTTCGTATAAAACTCATAGCATTAGCAACTTGTTGTCTGTCTGCATGACAGTAGTGATCAGTGTCAGTGCTATTGTCGTTTGAATTTCGTTAACTGTACGTAATGATATCAGAAAAATGGTTCATTTAACAGAAATGCACAAAATAACCATTCTACAAATGATTGGTTATGGAGATAACACACGGACAGAAATGGAAGTTTCTCGCTTATTTCACGAAAAATTTCCAAATTTGCCGCCTATATCCCAAGGAACAATTAGCAAAATAGAAAAACAGTTTCGCGAGCTTGGTCATGTGAGACAAATAAAAAAAGTACCTGCCAATGCAGTGAGTGATGATACGAAATTGGATGTTACGCTTGAGTTTCAAGAAAACCCACATAATTCTGGTCGAAAAGCAGCCTCACTGTTCAACATTAGCCACACATCAATTTTTCGAATATTAAAGGAAAGCAAAATGCATCCCTATAAAATGATACCAACTCAGGAGCTAATGGAAGACGATTTCGACAGGAGAACGTATTTTTGTGAACAAATAATTTAAATGTTAGATAACAATATAATCCAACTAGAAGATGTTTTGTTTTCTGATGAGAGCACATTTACACTTCACGGTCATGTTAATCGTCAAAATTGCCGCTATTGGTCTAATGAGAATCCTCACTGGATGAGAGAGGAACATACGCAATATCCTGTAAAAGTTAATGTTTGGACAGGAATTGTAGGAAATCATATCGTAGGTCCCTTTTTCATTGATGGCAACTTGAATGGAGATAAATATTTAGAACTGCTCCAAAATAATGTCGTGCCAACTTTGACAAACTTATATCCTGATCCAGCAAACCCACAAGTTCCTGCCAATATACTATGGTTTCAGCAAGATGGAGCACCGCCCCATTACCAAATCAATGTCCGGCAGTACCTGAACCAAAATTTTCCAAATCGGTGGATAGGGAGGCGCGGATCGATAGAATGGCCAGCACGATCTCCTGATCTGACGCCATTAGACTTCTTTTTGTGGGTATATGTCAAAAGTATTGTATACCAAACTAAACCACTCAACTTAGATGACTTAAAAAGACGAATCACGCTTGCGATTAGATCAGTCACGTCTGAGATGTTGAGTAACGTTAGAAGACATTTCTATACCAGATTAGCATGTTGCCAAGACGTTCGCGGCGAACATTTTGAACATCTCTTACGTTTTTTTTTACTTCCATTAATGCTTAAGATAATTCTTTGTTACTAATGGGTCTCGCTGTCTATCCCTGTTTAGAAAGACAGCGTCCAACGTGTTAAGCAGCTTTTGAGGTATGTCCTTCGCCATTGTCCACATTTTTGAGTTCACCTTTGTTAGAGCGTTTTAATTCTTTTAGCTCCTGATGATGGGCATGTCTATGCCCGAAACTAGTCGAGCGCCCCATTAACTGGTGGGTTAATAAATTTATAGTGGAGAAGACTGTGTGTTATTCCGCATCCTGTATTGAAATTAATGTTTTTTTTTTACATTATTTGTGAAATAAAATAATTTTCTTAAATAATTTTCTTTTTTTAATGTTAATTTTTGTAAAACACTTAATATTTCCGAAACAGTTGAAGATAGGTATGGGACATTGTACATGAATTATGTCTAGAATTTTCTGAAGAATCCAAAAAACTAATAATATACAGGGGATTGTCACATGACACACCCTATATAATTTTTTTCTATTGAAAAAAATGTACTTCTAAAAATACAAATTGACGTGTCCAAGCGTTTCTGCTTACATGGACTACCTCAGTTTTAGATTTTTGAGAAATGCCCTTTCGTATTTCATAGTCCACATCAGACATTTTTCGATTTATGTAGTAAGGACCAAACCATCTAAGCAGTAATTTTTCACTTTTTCCTACTTTCCTAATAGGGGTGAAAACTTTCACTTGGTCACCCTCTTCAAATTCAACATTATTTATCTATATTTTGTCGCCGTTTTATATTTTCAACTGCCAAATTTCTGACTGCTAAACCAACGTCTCTAATTTGGTCGCTATTATTACTTTCTAAGGGTGGCAACAAGTTTGCTTCTGTTGGTAAAATAGGTTCACGACCGTACACCAGCATAAATGGTGAAAATTTAGTACTATCCTGTTTTGCAGAATTGTACGCAAAAGTCACATGTGGAAGATATTCATCCCAATTTGATTGATTAGTATTAGTATACATAGATAACATATTGGCTAAAGTTTTATTAAATCTTTCTGTTAAGCCATTAGTTGCGGGATGATACGCAGTAGTAAACTGACTTGTCGTCCCCATCTTTTTTAGCAATTCCGTAACCAATTCTGATTGAAAAACTTTTCCTCTATCGCTTAACAATTCCTTAGGTGCACCGTGTTTTGTAATAATTCTCTCTAGTATAAACTTTGCTACAGGTCCGGCTATTCCGCTCGGTAATGCGTCAGTCTCCGCCCACCTTGTGGCGTAATCTGTCGCTACCACTATCATGGTTTTGCCGCTGCTACTTCTGCGAAACGGACCTAACAAATCTATTCCAACCTTTTCAAATGGGGTGCCAACTGGGATAGGATGTAACAGACCGATAGGCTTTTGATTTTGTTGGCCCTAACAGTCTATGTGCGCCATGCTCAAGAGGAAAACGTATTATTTTTACACGCGGGAAATGAAAGTGGTTTTATACCACACATGTAAATGCATTGCTACTCTCAGCAAAAAACATTGCCCAATCCTCAGCGGATTATCATGAAGACATGACAGCTCTCTTATTCGAAAAATGGGTTAAGGAGCAGCTTCTACCAAATATCGCACAAAACTCAGTTATCGTGATGGATAATGTATACTACATAACACACAATAAACTCAATTGCAAAGAAAGACCAGATTTTAAAATTTATGCAGGATAAGGCCATAGCAGTTCTCGAAAAAACTACTGGAAAAGCAGAGGGATTTTAAAATAATAAAACAGCAAAATTTTGAAAAGGAATATGTTGTAGATCAACTGCAAATCACAAGGTCATACAGTGTTGCGTCTTCCCCCTTATTATTGTATATAATATATATGTATTATTGAATATTGTGTTCTCAACCTCATTCGACAAAAAGCAAGTGAAATAACTTTAGACGAATGGAAAAACTGCATCGCTCATGTAATTCACAAGGAAAATGAATACCCAACTTTATCGCCAGTTTCTCCAATTATTATACAACCTTCCTGTGAGTCAAGTTCGGATGACAGTGATGGTCATTGACATGTTCCCGACTAACTTATAACGGTGTGCCTTAATTAAAATAAAAACATATTATACTACTACCATGTTTGTTTTCGTTTTGTAATTATATTAAACCAAAGAGCAAAAAAATTTAGATACCGAAAAAATATTGTGTTCTGCCTATGTTGAATATTCTTGTTGTGTGGCCTACAACGTTTTTTATGCTTATTCAATTAGAAATGGATAGACTATACCTGGCGTTTTAATTTCCTAAATCGTGGTGTAAAAACCGATGCCGCGATATAAAAGAAACCATTGAAATTTGTACGCGAGCATAAAGTAGATTAACTTCTGTAAACTGTGGGTAGATGGAACTATTGTAGTTTAATATGTTTTTATCAAAATAGTCAAGTTATCTATCACCCCTCATAAGAAATATCTTACTATATTTGGTTATACTCGTTGGTTTGCGTTCAATCTTTTGTTGCTGTTTCAACTTCCAGCCGTGCGTTTTCTAAGGTTAAAAGGAGACAGAAACCTATTTAGAGTAATCGGATTTCGTATTCAACCAATGTGTGTTTCAACCAATCATAACCATACCTTGCCGTCGTGAAATGAGGGCATGCTATTGGTTAGTTTACTAGAGTAGAGGCTAGAGACTGGTTCACTAATCACTGGTTAGATGGAGTTAGAGCACGCATACGCATAGGCAATTATTGTGTTTTATATTTTGTGTATGTGGAAAATTCGTTCGTTCGTAAGGTAGGAATTGTTACATTTTATTTTTGAGTGGCAAATTGCTCATATTTGTTATTATATCACGTAACATTTAGTAGTGACCAATAATTCAGTTCATATTTACATACACCGTTAGTAGATAAATAGGTGTAGTGAATTATTAATCTCGTAATGTTTAATAATAATTGTAATATTGACGACATTTTGAGCACTTGAATGATGAACAAGGAGAGATGGATATTGCAGCCAAATCAAAACGTATAGTCAAATTTGATTTAGCTGTTAAAGTACTGAAGAATAAAAATATCTCTAGGAAAGTCTTTTAGTACAATTGAAATCACCACTTTTTTTAAAAGTATTTGTTTAAATTTAGGCTGGAAGGTTAAAACTTAATGAATGTTCGAAAAGCATGTTATAGTTACTTGCAAATCTTAAATGAAGTTGAAATGCAGGAAAATATTGAACGTAAACCTGCAAAAGTTGAGGATGACGACGAAATCATTCCTGATAAATCACTAAAGGAAATTGTGGTAAGTAAACTAGAATCAACAATTCAACACCTGAAAAGTATCCTGACATATTGATTCCTGGTTCGCAAAAAAGCTGCGTTAATTCTAATAATAGTAGCGTTAAACTTCGTAGCACCCGTAGTTCATCTTCAGTGCAGCCCTACTATACAAATGTTTTGAAGGTGAAAAGAGACATTTTTTGTGCCGCGACACCGGAAAAAAACAATTTTCCCAGTTGTCTGGTGGACACCTCTCCAGGCACTAGTTCTGAGATTTTACCAGTAGATGCAAAAAATGTAGATTTACTTGAAAAGCCTACCTATAAAAATGCAAATATTTTGAAGAAAGTTTTATAATTCCTGTTAACGAATGGGATTTAATATGTAAAAACAACAAACTAGATTCCAAAAATTATCCATTTAATTTAAGAAAGAAAATGTCTCAAACTGTTAATAATACTTGCCTTATTGCATTTAAAAGCAAAAAACAATGTATAGACGGTAGTTTAACATTATTTGGGGTATGTCTGCATAATAAATTTAATAATTGCAAAGCATTTGTCATTCATATTGATAAATTGCGCAAAGTTACCGTTTATAGTACCTCAAAAGATTTTTGCCATAAAAGAGTCCTTACCGGCTACGTGAAGGGAATCGAGAGATTTGCTATGCAACAAAAGTTACTAAGTAGGAAACCTTCTGATGTTAAAGAAAGTATACTTCTTAAAGCTGATACCAACTTTGTAAACACAAGTAAAAATCTCGAAAATATTAAATCTGACGCAACATTTCGAAAAATTAGATCAGAAGCATTTGCTTCTTTTGACAGAAATAATGATGACCTAATTGATATGTTTCTTATGCAGCGTGATCATCCTGAATACGTTCAAGAAGTTTCTTCTCCTTTTTCAATTAAATTATTTAGCAAAGAACAAATTAGTCTTTGCGAAGAACAAATAATTGGGGGTGAATTACCAATTCTGTACTTTGATGCTACAGGCAGCATAGTGCGAGCCCCAAAAGTATTGAAAAATTGCAAGCGTATATATTTATACTCCGGGGTTGTTCACATAGCAGAAGCAGTCTTGGATATGATTTCTTCAAGGCATTTCACAACTGCAATTTTTAAATTTTTGTATGATTTTAAATGTTTTTGCTTAACTTTGCGGAAGTGGCCGTTATTTGGTGCCGTAGTCACAGATTTTAGTTTCGCTAGTATGCATGCTTTTACCCGAGCATTTAATGATATGAGTTTGCAACATTATCTGAGCGAATGATACAATAAATTGACTCAACACGATGACGAGAAAGGTGTGGGTTCACCTTTCGTTTTGTTACATTTATGTTGTGCCTATTTTATGAAAATGGTTTCTAAAGATTTGAAAAAAATTGTAAATAATGATCATATAGAAAAAAAGTTATTTGCAAAATGTATTATGTTCATCAACACTTAATGATGTTATTGTGTGCTTCAAATGTATTTGCATTCTGGTTTTATCCCAATACGAAAATCAACATGTACAAACTGCTTACGAAAAGCTATGCAAACTCGAAACTTGTGCTACGTAAAATGACGTCATAAGTAATGAGGAATCGGTAAGTAATGTAATTGAAGTGGAAGAAGAATTGTCGTCTTCTGATAACGCATTACACAAAGGTAGCCCATTTTATGTACTGTTTTATTCTAAATTTGAAGAAGCTGTCATACCATCAGATAGTGAAGGTAAGAAGGTAAGGTAAAATGAGTTCTATTTTCTAGAGTGGGCTAATGTAATTACTTTAAAATATATGCCTTTTCTTCCTTTAAGGTCAGGAATAATGATTTCCAAAAAATACTCATTAAATAGATTGAGTAATTGTTATGTTAAAACACATTTTGGCAATTTAAAAAGGAATGTTCTCGCAGATAACCGTAATCTAAAATGTAGTAGGTTTGTGAGAAATTCTAGAGAACTAACTTTGGCCGCTTATAAAGAAATGATATGCGGAATATCTAAATCGAACCTCGCTCGGCCACCTCTTATCAAAGACCCTTTAATCAACGAGTTAAATAGTCAAGAAAGTTGGAAGCGAAAAAAGGGTACCGTTTCAACGCATTTTTCTGGTAATTATTTAAAACACTTTCAAAACCACAGTCAATATCCAATGACAAAATAAAACGTAAATCGAATGGTCCAATTAATAGCGAAAGTTGCATATATTGTGGTCTTGGTGGATTGGATGTCACTGTGTCATGGCATCAATGCGATATGTGTAACGGATGGGTGCACGATCTATGTATAACAGAATACAAAAATATTTCAAATACCGAAAACTATTTTTGCAAACAGTGTTTTTCGTATGATGTGTGCATTATTTGTAATTGTGGAGCATTGACCACCACCGCTTATTGGGTTCAGTGCGATTTATGTGACAGGTGGGTACACCAAATTTGTGATCCATCGTTGGACCCAAATCAGTCGTACAGTTGCTTTCTTTACACAAGAACAGTAAAAAGTATAATTTTAAGAAAAAAGATTCTCACTCTTTTGAATTTAACTAATGTACAACGAAAACGTGTAGAAGAAAAAACTAAAAATCAGAGAAAATCTAAATTTTGGTTAGAGGAGCGACGAAAGCGCTTAACTTGTTCTAATTTTGGTAAAATTATAAAAGCTAAAAACAATATATCAAAAATCAAGCTAGTTGACGTAGTTATCTTTCAAAGATCCCAGTCATGTCGACTCAGTTAGGCATGGCATCAAAGAAGAAGAAAATGCCCTTCGAGAGTATAGTATAATTTCTGGCAATGTGGTGTTGAAAACTGGTTTAATCATTCACAACAAATATCCATATCTAGCTGGTTCTCCATATGGTTTGGCGGGCAATGACGGAATAGTTGAGGTAAAATGTCCCTACAGTATTCGAAATGAGAAAATTAGTTTTACAAAATTGAAATACCTCAATTCGGCTAATGGTCAACTAAATAAAACCAATTTATACTATTATCAGGTACAAGGATTAATGGAGGTTTTGAATCGCAATTGGTGTGATTTTGTTATATTTTCAAAATGCGACATGATAATAGAACGAATAAACCGAGATAAACGGTTTTTTGATACGCAAATACTTATGGTACTTCGAGATTTTTATTTCAAATATTATTTACCCGCCATGTTTACACCAAACGAAACGTATTCGGAAGATGACAGCAACTGGCTTCGTTCCTTATAATCAGATATTAGCGATGCTAGCGCCGCTAAAAAACATAATTTAGATCAGGATGATCTAACTAAAACTGAATCCCAAAACTTCCAAATTTTGGAAAATGGATTAATAAATGATCCCAATTATTACAAGAAAATCGGAAAAACGACATATTACATTGCTACATTTAAAAAGTTCAATGTTAAAGTTGCACAAGTTAACTGTGTAGAATTTGAAAGCCTTTTTGGAGAGGGTTTGTTATATGATAATAACATAATTAATATTGGGTTACATATTTGCAACAAGAATGAAAAAATTCAAACAATGGATATAACCTTAGTGGAAGCCATTTTAGGTGTATTCTTCGATCATGACTTTCTGAACTATTTTCGAATAACTGCCCCTATATCATTGGCGTTCCCAGCGAATGTAAATCAAAATCATTGGTGTCTCGCCATCGCAGATTTTGGAAAAAACTACTTTGGGTGTTATAGATCCACAAACACAAAAGCGTAATATGGCTTTAAATCAAAGTGAACGTTATTTCAAAAAGTTATACGATTTTTTAAATTTTACAATAACAAATTTAATGGTACAGATTCAACTTAACTCATTAGGCATTTACGAATATTCTACCGGTAGATACCTGTTTAACCTAGAGCGTTCGAAAATTGTTTTTGGTAACTACCATTGCCGTTCTGAAATTTTACCCATATACCGAATATATTGTCACGTTTAATTTATGAGCCCTTCTGGGTTCACCAATTAAACTGACTCACGACGTTAAACGTCGTGCCGGGATCTCAGTTTTAAGGATGGAATCAAACACTGAGTTTTCTATTAAACACTTAAATCTATTAACCAAACAATACAGTCATGAACACACTAAAAGTTGACAATTTAACAATTCGTACTTACATATCATAAGCTAAGGACTTAGCATTTTCTGGCGGCTGGCTTGGTCACTTTCGTGTTGGAACAATTCTGGAGAATGGACTACTTAACTTGATCTTCTTGACCGAGGAGAGTCGACATCTCGACTTCCTGGGTCAGCTGGTCGCGCTGCCGTTGATTGGTTTACACTCTCTCTATACTGCTGAAATCGGCGTGTTTTATACCCGATTGATCGGCTGACGTAGTTTGTTATTGTTCGTCGCCTATTTTTCATATTCCTGCAAAGCAGGTGGTGGTGACTCATCACCGATACGGTGCACTCGGTGCATGACACATTCGGTGCATCGTGATGCGACCTTGCCTCGTGCGCTTATTATTTCGCAATCCTCGAATACTCTTATGTTTTTTAAGTTAATCAGTCCATCTTTCCAATTAACGGATTTTCCATTCGTGACATATGCCTCCGCCCCAGAAAAACTGGTCCCCAGTTTTAAAATAAAGGACACTTATATACTCCCTTTAAAAACAACCATCTTGAAAAAATATCTAACTTGTAACAGTATTATACAATTAAACCAAAATTTCAGATTGACGTACATAAAAACCATTAGAACAATCGATAAGCTACGGTACTACTAAGTACATTATGATTAAAGCATAGTATTGCTTATGATGCACACAAATAACTTACTAACACTAATAAACCCAGAAAAGGATAATGGAGTAGAATTATAAAGAAATAAGTATCTAGTCTTCGAAAATACCAATTATTGAATGTGCGTAAAATACTTTACTCCATTTGCCTTACATCGCTTCCATTTAAATAATTTTTTAAATCTAACATAGTTTAATAGCGCAACACAGAGCACAATATTGTTAAGCCGAGAATAGTTCACTCTTACCACGAAGATGTTTACTGCGCATAACTAAATGCCACGTACGTATTCCTTATTACTTGCATCAAACTGATGGATGTGACGTGGGTAAAAGTCCAATGATGATGTATACCAACGTCAACAGTCGTGGAAGAAATTAAATGTCTTCAACAGAGCAGGATCAACGTGTGGTATTATTTCGATCTGGCTTGTTGACTCTCATGTGTGCGTTTACATGAAATAAAAATGGGAACAAAGGTTAATATGTGTTCATTAAGGCTTAACATACTTATATTCAAAGTATACTCTGCATGTGTAAACGCAGTGTTACGTATTACTTTATAAAGTTAACTGACATGTTAAAATAAACAGGAATCCGGTCCTGAAACTAAAAAGTTTGAACTCCGTAAGTATAAGACGCTCTAGTTTTCATTTTATGGAAAGTAGAACGTATTTGCCTGTTTCAAAAAATACAGAAACATTAACCGTCTCTAACCAACTTCAAATCCTTTTGGAGAAGATTGTTCTATCAAAAATTGGATATAATGTCCTCAATCAAATGCTTTTCCCTCATTGATTTCTTTAAAAATAAAAATATGCCATCAGTATGTAAATGCAAGTAGGTATTAAATGATTAACTTAAATCCTTTCTGGCATATTAAAAAAACTCTAATTATTGCATTTCCACAAATTTGCATTGCTTGTCTTGATTTCACTTTGCCTTACAAAGCTGAATCAAGGCTAAAGTTTGTCTTACTAAAAATGTCACGTTTAAAAACTCAGATGTCAAGTAGACCTTATCAATCAAATCAAAATGTCAAGTAGACCTTATTGCTGCTGATAAGCAGAATATGGAATATTCTTCCCTATATTTCCAAAAGGCTCTAACCGAGCAACGAACGGCTGTGCTACCGCTTGCTCTAGATCATCTCTAGTTTGAGGATTAATGGGCCCCCCTGCTCGCACTTGCGCCTGGTTATCCGGATTCGGGCACAGTGCCGGATTGCGGACAACCTGACTTGCGTGGGATTCAGGTGGTCCCATAAGTTTGTGGTCCAAACGCACCTCCAGAAGATGCGCCAGCAGAATTCACTTCTGATGTTTCAACCCTTTGTTGTGTTTGGGGTACTACTGGTACCCGAAACTGGTGAAACGTAGCATTCGGTATATAAGTATGCGTGTATTGGGAATGATTCGGTTGATTCAAAAATCACGTAATGAAAATCAATATGCATATAATGTAAACCGTCTTCCTAACTCGGACTATTTAAATTAGTCATTTATTTATGCGCGCAGCGACACATTCATTTCTCATCGCTCGCGAATTACATTCTTTGCCAAATGCATAAACACCTTATATGCCTAAGGTAATACGTCTATTACCGCATTATTGTACTTTAATTGCATTTTGCATCTTATGCATTACTCGGTTTGTACTGAACATCTGGTCTCATTGAGATATTATTCCGAACTGGCCAAATCAGCGAATCCCATGGGTTTAAGCATGGTGCACTTATTAACTGTTGGGAAAAATTTCTCTGATAACCTAATATGACAAGTGTTCAAGTTTCAAAATTTGCTACTAGTATCTTGACATCTTGACCGTGCAATACAGTCTTTACTTGTCAATGTTCAATAAGTATTTAGCCCAGTTTTATTTCGTAAAGTCTTCAATTAATCAATTTACTCATACAATGAAAAATCATGATATAAAACTCAAGTGTACACTTCTTAACTTTTGTAATAACAATGGCCATTTTTCTTAATTATTCTCATATGCTAAAAATTTGCATGTCAAAATGGAATTACAATGATATTTATCCATACGCAGTTTTTGTTAACGATCGTACCGCGATGACTTAAATAACAAAGTGATCACCATCTGCCTGCGGCATAAGAAAAGAATTATCTAATCAATTGGTTAGGTACGTACCTATATATCGCATTTTTTCATGTGCACAAAAAACAAAATATATCCTACTGTAGGATAATTCATTTAAGCAAATAAAAGTAGATCATTTTTATAACTTAGTTATGAGCATTATGACTTTATCGGGCTTGTAACTTGTAACTCTGAATTATTCAGCAGTTCAATATTTGTTTCAAAAAGTAGTCGTAGTCAGTCTGCTAGAAATTTGTACAACTTATTGTACCTCGTAATGAGACGATCCTATAAACGGAATTAAGGTAAACGATTAAAGCAACTAATACGCAAACTTCCAGGATAACGTATAACCGGTTGCTGTCAGGAATAGGAATCTCCGTTGCCTGAAAATATTGACAAATTTAGCTACTTTATATGGACCTTTTTATATCCGAGTCTAAAGAAGTCTAGTATCAATTTGCTTCAAAGACCCAATTTCCAAAACATATGTTAAGGTGTAGCATACACACAATCATTTCAGCCTGCTACTAATTTTGCATTCAAAAATACTTTTGGTTTGTTCTTTGAGAAAAGTTCATGCACCGCCCTAACATCGATAACAGCAAATAGTATTGCTGTGTGGCACTAAAACAAATATCTCTCAACATGTACAGACCTTTCTGTATCAGAAACTTCTCAACTGAGAAGGGAAAAATCAGAAACAACTACTTTGAGAGCTAATACTCCTACCAACATTGAATCATACTGTTTTTCCTGTTGAATTCTTGAGTATTTAAATTACTCCTTTATAAAAGATACCAATATTTTTTCATTGGCAATTCAATAATTATTTCATTCAATTATGAATCCTGAGCTGGACATCTTCGTACAGATGCACCAAAATAGTTCAACTGCATGTAAGTTGAAACTTTATTACTCATAAAACTCATTACAATGGGTCGGTTAAAGAAACAAACTCTATGTGCCACTTACATAATAAGGTATTACGCTCAGCTAGCGTTTTTCACCTTAATTATTTAACTTAATAAAGTTCAGCTGAAATAAATTAAAAATAAAGTCACATTATCATGATGTGTGGGTCTTGTCGTCTCATTCGAGCAGTATGTCTGTTGAATGTGTTAAATATCACTTCAGAAATACTTTATTACAAATGTATGATTTTCCATTTGTATTAAAAAAAACACTTTTTAAATCAGTTGTCATTTTTTTCATAGTAAAAACAAATTTAATTATTTTTAGCCAATACAACATTTCGACTTGTTATTCCATGTAGGTAAATTATCATGTGCATTTAGAAAAAAAAAAAAACATTAAAATTCATCAATCAGCAGTTTTCTTATCGACACCTTCGCGGCGATGCGACGAGACGAGTGCAATAAAGCAAGTCGGTCACACCGGCACGCGGCGTCAAATAGAACTTATTAGTCTGCTTCACTTTATTTTCCACTAATGTCGCGATTTTTGCAAGCGACCAAATAATAACCTTCGATTTTTTATGTACTGTTCGTTTTCAAACGATAGAAACATATCGAAATCCTCTTTAACTCTGCACTATGCTTTTATTTAAAGCTGGTACCTACACATAATAAGTAAAAAATTATTTGTCGACAATTAGAAGTTTCATTCCGGCACACTTTTTGTCGTTATCGGGAATGCTTGACCTCGACATCGAAATAACACAATCCGCTGTTTTACAGTGTGGATTTTATTTTTTAACTTTAGATTTAGAAGTCATGTAAAAATTAATTTAATAGCATGCTGCAGTATGTAAAATTCATTTTTTTTTTCTCAAAATATTTGATTTTTCAGCTTAACTTTTATACAAACTTCTACTAAATAGAAATGCTAAAAGCATACATTTTGCTTTGAATATTGTAATCCACAAAATTGGGATACAGGGAATATTACATTTTTTAATTCGACTTGGTCGGCTGTGTCTCTATTTTGGTGTGAAGTTTTACGAGTTGATTTAAACATCGCAACTTTTCTTCGATAATCTATATTATCGATTTCATTTATGTTACTTGTCTGTAAATTAGGATGTAACATTTTCGATTGAACAGGAAAATCGGACTGAAACTTATTAGCAGTTTTTGATTTGCGTTTTTCTGAAATGCATAACATTGATTCCTTTGTCGTATTTGTGTTGATTGATTCATTAACGTCGAATTTACCTATAACAGAATGCTTTAAAATAGGAACTGTTCTAAATCCCTTATTGACAATTTTAATGTATAAATTGTGCCCATTTTGCAAAAATGGTGTGTCTACACACAGATTTCTTGGACATAAATAACTGTCTCTTTTAATAAAATTGCATTTTGTTAAATCCGGCACATTATTCGCGGTTTTCAATTTTAACGTTATTTGCGTATTTGGTTTTACAATATACTTTCGAGCAACTTTTAATTTTATTACAGGTTTTACTGTGTTTTTGACGTCAGAAATTTCTACACCCATTAGATACTCTTTCTGAACTTGGTTTTTAGATGTAACATCTAAATCAGGTCGATTGAGATTAACTGTTACTTTATCGTTGTTGTTTGTTGAAAAACTCAAAATAT
Organism: Ips typographus; assembly: GCF_016097725.1. NCBI lineage: Eukaryota > Metazoa > Arthropoda > Insecta > Coleoptera > Curculionidae > Ips > Ips typographus. Next base: position 5,418,452 of record NC_138434.1, read on the forward strand.
TTTTATTGTTATCAATTATTGCGTTAAAATTTGATAGAAAATTTGTGTTTTCACAGTCCCAGTTTGATAACCTGGTCCTTGATTGGAAAAAAAGTTATCCTTATCACAGTTTATATAACGAAGTGATTTGCACAATGGAGGCAGAGAAGAAAGTCTATACAAGCGAAGAGATTCGTAAAATTGCGCCCGGTTATAAAGGCAAACCGGAGAACTTTGATCCCGTCAAGGGAAAGAAGCGACCCGTGCCAAAGCCAAAGGGAGAGCGAACGACTGTACTTCCACCGCCGACAAATTTGAACTCCACGCCAACACCACAGAGGAACGACTCAATCATATCAGAAGCAATTTTCGGTATTGATGTGACGGTGACAGAAATCTCACCGAGGCAGACATTTTCTGCTAACTACGCCAAGATTGTTGACCTCGCTGCTGAATCATACGATGCTATGAGAGTAGACGAGAAACAGATTGACAGAGTCATAGCTCGTGAAGAAGTGTCATACTACGCAACTGCATTAATGCAGCTTAAGTTGATTGAGACGAAGGCGAAACAAGGAGATCAGCACTTAACAAGTGCGGAAAAGGACATACGCAAAGCCACATCCGACGACGTCTTCAACGTCCCGCAGACAATCTTTACATATTTAAAAGAAATCGGGACCTACACAGACAAGATGGGTAAAGAGACTCTACTGGAGGTACCGCCACTGCCGACAACGGTAGTGCAAAACTTCGGGGGGTATCACGCAGCGGAAGTTAACGCTGACACCCACTCACTGTTTGAAGAAGTACCGTCTCTCGGAATTGCCGGAGACATGGTCATGGCACTAGCGTCTGACGACGCTGAACCAGTGCCGAATTTCCACATCGGAAGACCAGTTGGCACAACGTGGACGAACAATCTCATTGGGAGATTTCATCCAATAGGTCCGAGGCGACCAGAGATAAAGCAAAGATTAGCAGGCTTTGGGATTACGGTGAACCACTTCACAGAGTACATTCCAGGCACGCGATTTAATCTGCGCTATCTGAGGTCTATCTCAGACATACTAGGAAGGATGGAAACTTTCAGGATTGAGAAAGTCGTAATTAAGAACTTGAGCCTCTCAGGAGGAGAAACTCAAGTCGTGAAAACTCAGCCGATGGATATTAATGAAGCTGGGAGCTGGCGGGAACGCAGTGTACAAGCACTGTCCGCGGCAACAAGCTCAACTGCAATCATGGGCGCGGCAAACGTGTTCGGGTTCCAACTGTATAAAGAGGATGGACCTGGCGAGCTGCGATCCGTAAAGGTTGCAAACTGGAGCTGTATCAGTGGAGCAGGCTGGAACATGCCTGATGACTGGTACGACAACCGGAATAGACGAAGGAATCTACCCGGCGCCTCCACCAAATGTCACGTTTAATTTATGAGCCCTTCTGGGTTCACCAATTAAACTGACTCACGACGTTAAACGTCGTGCCGGGATCTCAGTTTTAAGGATGGAATCAAACACTGAGTTTTCTATTAAACACTTAAATCTATTAACCAAACAATACAGTCATGAACACACTAAAAGTTGACAATTTAACAATTCGTACTTACATATCATAAGCTAAGGACTTAGCATTTTCTGGCGGCTGGCTTGGTCACTTTCGTGTTGGAACAATTCTGGAGAATGGACTACTTAACTTGATCTTCTTGACCGAGGAGAGTCGACATCTCGACTTCCTGGGTCAGCTGGTCGCGCTGCCGTTGATTGGTTTACACTCTCTCTATACTGCTGAAATCGGCGTGTTTTATACCCGATTGATCGGCTGACGTAGTTTGTTATTGTTCGTCGCCTATTTTTCATATTCCTGCAAAGCAGGTGGTGGTGACTCATCACCGATACGGTGCACTCGGTGCATGACACATTCGGTGCATCGTGATGCGACCTTGCCTCGTGCGCTTATTATTTCGCAATCCTCGAATACTCTTATGTTTTTTAAGTTAATCAGTCCATCTTTCCAATTAACGGATTTTCCATTCGTGACAATATGTACCCGGTTTATGATTTATGGATCGAGAAGTTCCGTCGGTAAATTAAGAAAAAAATGACTTTTGACAGATTTTCCGTTAAAATTTAGAATCATATCCTCAAAAATTAGTTTAAGTTTGTTTATTAAAATGGATATTGGAATATGTTCTGTGTGTGAGATGGAGGGAGATTATGCGGATATTGTAAAACATTTTAATAATGAACATATGGATGCTCAGGAACTAGAAACCCAGAGTTTACAAGAACAAGATGAAAATGACACAATGGCAGGTAAGCTAATGGCAACTTAGATATCAGCATCAGCTCAAAGCATAAATTAAAACATATTGAGTTTTTAGGAAGTAGCAACGAAAATTTGAAGTGGTGTGATCAAACTATCAAACTGCTGTTGGTTTGTTTTGAAAATAAAAAGAGATTTTTTAATACTGGTAAGAAGACAAATAAAGCCATATGGCAAATGATAGCCCAAGAAGTTAATGAAAGTGGATATACATTTACTGGAGAGCAGTGTGATTTAAAATTTCGCAATTTAAAGAAAACTTATAAAAGAATTGTGGACAGTAATAACAAAACAGGCAGGGGTACCAAAACATGGCCATATTTTCAACAGTTTAATAGACTCTTTAGCAAAGATCCTGAGGTACAACCTGTAGCAATTGTTGGTAACCGTGAAGTTGAAAAACAACACAGTCACATGGATCCTCTAGTTGTAGAAGAAGTTACTGATGTAAGTAAATGAATTAGGTATAACAATAGAAAAACAACTATTTAACGAAATAATAATATAAAAAACATTATACACTTCTTGATTTTAGATAGTTTTAATTTGTAAGATGCTTTTTTACCACTTTAGTGTAGCAATAGTAATGTTTTTTTGTAGAGGTAGTATTAAAACTATTTCTATTTTTGTAGTCACCAAGAACTGTTAATGCTGATACACCCACAAGCAAGATAAAAAGAAAGAGAGAAAGTGAAGTAGAGCCAGAATGGGTTAAGTTGTTACGAAAAGATGCAGCTGAACGGCATGCAGAAAAAAATGGCAGTGTTTAGAGAATTAATAGAAGTTTTGAAACAATAAATATTTAAAAGAACAAAAACTAAAATAAATATTTGAAAGAACTTTTATTGGGATTTTTCTCATACTTGTTCCTTTTTTTTAAATTACTACACCTAATACTTAATCTTTAAAAAGTAGTCTAGCTATTTTATTTCTTTTCTCTAAGCCACAGTTGTCTTTTCCAGAGTCAAGTGACTCTGGTAGATCGCCAGTTGCATCAACATCTGGTTCAATACTATCGCCTCTTTATGTAATACACAACAAGCCACAATTAGTGTTGGGATAAGTTCAGTCCTGTATATGTTAACATGCTTCAAAATTCTGAATCTTCCTTTCAGCAATCCAAATGCCTGTTCAATATAGACACGTGTAGAAGAATGTTTGAAATTGAACTGCTTTTGAACTATTGTCAAATGACCATTATCTCTATAGGGTGTTATTACATAGGTTGTATTTTTATAAGCAGAATCTGCTAAAATATGGCTATCATATGGGAACAGTTCCGCTGCATTTTCTTCTACTGCTTGTCCCAGTGACGAGTTTCGAAACACTCTGGCATCATGGACGCTTCCGGGATAACCTACATTTACAATAAAGTCATTAAACCATAAATAATATAACAGTGTCCACTAGGCTTTACTTCAATTCAGGCTCTGAAAACAGTAAAAAACAGTAGGTATTTTATTATTAAACAGTTTCATAGAATTCAGTCAAACAGAATTATTAAATTTAGCTTGAAATTTAGGCTGATATATGTTAGGCAATGTATGTACCAAGAACAGACAGGTAAAAAGTTTAATTTTCTCACCTGTAAAAACGTCTGTAAACATATAATTGGAGTCACATACTGCTTGTAATATAATAGAATGAAACTTCTTTCTGTTGCAATATGACATTTGTTGTTTTTGTGGAGGAGTTATTGGAATATGGCTCCCATCAATAGCACCTGTTGTTTTTGGAAATCCTTGTCTTTTTTCAAAGCCTGCCATTGTTTTAATTGCATCAAGTCCTGCAGGCCATTTAATGTAGTTCGGTGACAATTTCAACAATAATGATGTAATTTTATGGACATAACTCCATGCTGTTGACTTGGAGACATCATATTTTTCAGAAATACTTCTGAAATGCAAAGAGACAATAATATTTATTTTAACTTGTGTGACAACTGTGCTAGTACCACATCGAACAAATGTTTATTTTAGGGCATAAGACATACCTAAACACTTCTTGATTTGCTAACATACACAAAGCTATTAGCAATTGTTTTTCTGGGGGTTCTGGTGGCCTACCTACTCCAGTTTTGCTATTGATACGTAAATCCGGAGCCAATGTATTGAGCAACTCTTCAAATGTACTTCTGTTTAACCTGAATGTACCTTTAAAGCCTAGAAATACACAAATAATTTTATTAATTTGAACTGCCATTCCCATCATGCCACATTTTGAGCCAAGCTTAAGTTAAGTGTGCTAGTCTGAAGCTCAGCTTGAACTAGGACAGTGACCCAATGAGGGTGATTTAACTAGATTTTTTTACATTGAAACTCGTCATAATAAACAAACTAAAATACTTACAGTCTGGTTCATATACCAGTGCTACATTATTGACATAATTTAAAATACATTGTCTCTTGATCCCCTTCCTTCTGTTAACAGAGAAATGCTGAATAGCTGCAGTTTCCAATACAAACTCATCTTCATTGTCGAATAAGAGCTGAGTAGCACAAAACAAAACAGCCATCGCTTTCCTTTTCTTTGATTCTGCCATTAAACATAGCAATATATATCTTTTTCCTAAATATATTAAACATTCGTTTACAATTTACAAAATAGAGTTAGGGGTTAGACTTTCTTTAGAGGACTGTTTTTTTTTTAAATGTCAGAATGTCAGATGTCAAAGACGTATTAGGAATACCAATCGCGTTCTAAAATTCATTCAACCGCTTTATGTTACTGGTTATTTGTAAAACCTTTTTAAAAAAGATTATTTTATTAAAATAGTTACAAAATTAAAAATACTCATAAAACAAAATAGATGTTAATACAATAAAGTCTATGTCCATTCTGAATAGTGATTCCGGGGCCCGATGGATGGTCGCCGCAAAACTCCTGAGCTGGCAATATGCAAGAGTGGTCAAATATGCATAGTCTGCATAGTCAGGTGAAGACACACACATAACTCCTCCATCCCTAAAGGGAACGCAAGGGTGGAACAACTTGCGTTTCATCAACCATTTCCATATCGGATGTCGGTACGCGTCTCTTGTTATTCATAATCCTTCTTCTCAAGAAACGTAGCAGCAAGAAACAGGTAATGGCCAGAAGAATTGTTATTACTGATGATAAGGACCATTTGGAATAGTTGGTGTGAGATTTCAGTAGTTCGATAGGTTCTTCTTGAGATGCCTGAAGTTGGAGTTCGTGAAGTTTATCCAAAGAAGTTTTTTCTAATTTGATTTTTTCCACTTGTAAAACGGGTATCACTTTTGCATCTTGTACATCCAGTAGACTAACAGGATGGCCATGAAACATTTTCTTCTCATTTTTAAAGACGTATCTAGCTGTGGTTATCGTGCAGTTAGGTGGTATTACAAAGAGGTAAGTTCCCTCCAAAATTAATATTTCATTTTCAATGCAACTAGTTTGGATTTTTTCGCTTTTTGGAAATATTCCTATGTAGTGGGCGGAATCAATTTCTTCTATAATAGTGTTTCCAATGTGAACTGGAACTAGGCGGCACTGGTCCAAGTCTTGTTTGATTGAAAGCAGTGACGTAATACAATCAGGATGTTCATGCATAGGTAGAAGATGGTTGTTCTTGCAGTAATAGTTTGGTTGTAGGTAGATGCATCCTTCTTCATGGTACTCGTATTGGGTTTTACTCAGGGTTAGGTAAGTTGAAGGTGGAAGGAGAGTACATTGATTTTGATTAGGTATTGAAAACAAATGATAATGTTCAAATAAATCTGAATGCACTAATGGAAAATCTAGTGAAAAAACGATTTTCTTTTCTATTGCAAAAACGTTTGTCTCTACCACACTATAATATTTTAAATAGTCTGACACAGAAAATAGCAATTGATCTAAATTATGTGAGTTTTGAAGATCATCGACCAATTTTCTAAGGTCTTGAGGCGAAATTATGCTTCTGTGCAGAATCTTTAAAGCGGCAAAGCTGATTGCATTTTCTATTTCAGTTAAGAAATTCAATAACGAATCTAGATTAACTTTAATCTGGTCCAGTACTTCGTGTACTTCTAAATAGGCTACATAATTAAATTCTGTAGTATTTAGATCAGATATAATCTCGTTTATCTTGTTTTCGATTGACTTTTGATTATTTGTTACTGTTGTTACAGTATTGTTGAAGTTTTGCATTAAATGATTTGTCAGAGAAATTTGCTTATTAACCTTTTTGATAACATTGTTTTGACTGTTCTCAAGTTCCAAAATGTTCTGATGAATTTCTTTAGCATCATCTTCATCTAAGTTACCTGTTATATATTTTATTAAGGATCCCATGGGATTAATTAAACCTCTTTTAGCTCGAGAAGGGAATAAAGAATTCGTTTTTTGATTAACAACACTTATTTCATATCCTAAATATTTATAAGCTTCATATAAAGGAATTCGGTGTGTTAAAGAAGAGCTATTAATCGTTTTCTCTAATTTTTGATAATGATTTATGATTGATTTTACTTGATTATCCAATGGTCTAAGATGAATATAATAAAGAAATGTATGCGAAGCAGTTTTAATTTTCGCGTTACCCAGTTTGAATGGCAGGATACCGGGGTTAGATTTCAAGTTCTGAATTTGAACTCTCTGCGCTCGTGTCGGGTCTCGTTGCATCAAGTACAACAGTGTCATCAATCTGTAACACAGGATTTTGTGTCAGTTTTCTGGGATTTTTAAATATTTGCTTGTGATATGTATTTTGAGCTGTAGTTACAGTTAAATCATTACTTTGCAAAATGTGTTCAGGGGTGTACAAGGGATTTATTTTTGCTTGCCTATCGGTTAGTCTTCGGTATGCAATTGCACCGGGTTGAATTACAGGGGGGTCTTTCCTGTTTTCATTTAACTTACTAATGACCTTTTGTTTACTTTCAGATGTTTTTTGGTATATTTCTTTGTACAGCTTTTGCATTGATGACTTATGTTCATTGACTTGGTTATTGATTAACAATGCATCGTTATCAATATCTATCGGTTCTTTAAGTTGAAGATGACCAAAAATCAAATCAATAGGTTTTTGTTTAGTCACAGAATGTATGGAATTATTATAACCCAATATTGCAAGATTGAGCTTTTCAACTGAATTTAAGTCTGGATTGGTAAGATTTAAAGTACGCAAATGTTCTAAGAGAGTTGAATGAAATCTCTCTACTATAGCATTACTATTAGGATTCAATGGCATTGTATAGTGCCAATTTATTTTGTAAAGCTTAGAAAAATCCTTGATCAGACTTTGATTAAATTCAGTTCCATTATCGGAAACTATGTTTTCGGGAATTTTGTAATTCGAGACAAATTGAATTAAAGATTGGTATACATGTAAGGCTGATAATGTTGGAAGAATAAAAGCTTGTCCAAATTTAGAAAAACTGTCACAAATAGTTAAAGCAACAACATTTCCAAATTTGAAAGTGTCAACATGAACTGTTTCAAAGGGTTTTTTCGGTGTGGGTGTAAGTTGTAGTTTAATCAAAGGCGGATGACGTTCATATTTAATTTGTTGGCATATTGCACAATTATTAATAAATTTCCTTGTATCGTCATTCATTTTCGGCCAGTAGTATTTTGTTCGAAGTTGGTCTATCGTTTCTTTTATACCCCTATGATTAGTAAGTCCTTCATGTTGTGTTTTTATTAAACTTTTTTGTTTTTCTTCCTTAGTGACATCTATAAGTATTTTATTAGATTTTAATAACTTATAGGATGAATATTTAAACGTTTGTGGAATGAAATTACACATTTGCTTAAATAATGTGTCATTTTCATCATTCTGAAAATAATAGACATATTGACGTTTCGGTTCTCCGTATTGTTTGAGATGTTCGATGATTTGAGCTTCAAATGACTCATCTGTAACGTAAAGATACCATCTTGTCCTATTAACAGGTGTTTTAAATACCTTTTTGATTTCCATTCGCGGATTTGCGTCAACTTTTGTTACAACTATTTGACATAGGAAGTAATTAATCGGTTTTTCAGTAATATTGACTGACAATATGGGATCTTCAGCACTTGTGTGCACAGTTTCACCGTCATCGTCATCTTCGGAATCAACTTGACCAATAATCGATTGATTATCTGAAGCAATCTCTGTTTCGTCCGATGGTTTTGTGCTAGGTCCAGGTTCAGATTCGTCTAGTGTAGGATTTTTATTATATTTCCGCATGTAACGCAGAATCGGAAGTTCATCCGGGTCACTGTCAGACGATGACTCCGATATCTGTTTGTTACCACTGGTTTCGTTCACATTTAATTCGATCCTAGACAAGGCGTCAGCATTTGTATTTTTCTTGCCTTTTTTATAGATGATATCGTATTCAAATTCCTCGAGTTTAAGTCGCCAACGAACTAAACGCGAATTAGGCTCTTTTAGGTTCATTAACCATTGTAGTGGTTGGTGGTCAGTAATGATCTTAAATTTTCTTCCAAATAAATAAGGGCGAAAATAGCGTGTTCCCCACACTATTGCTAAAAGTTCCTTTTCGATTACCGAATAGTTTTGTTCTGCCGGATTCAAAGTCCTAGATGCATATGCAATAGGTTTATCCTGTCCTATAGGACCTTGTGAAAGAACACAACCTATAGCGAAATTGCTAGCATCAGTTGTCAGATTAAATTCTTTAGAAAAGTCAGGATATTGTAGCAATGGTTCATTAGTTAAAATAACTTTACAATCTTCAAATGTTTTAATATAAATAGGGTCATTAACATTTATAGTTGCACCTTTACGAAGACAGCTAGTAAATGGTTTTGTTAATTTAGCAAAATTTGGAATGAACTTACGGTAGTATCCTAACAAACCTAAGAAGGCTTTGATTTCCTTTGTGGTTTTAGGTATCGGGTAATGTAAGATGGCTTTAATCTTATCTGGGTTTGGTTTAATTCCGTCTGGTGTTATAATATGTCCTAGAAATGCAACTTCTTTTCTAAGAAACTCAGATTTATCGAGTTGGACTTTCAAATTATTTTCACGCAATTTTTCAAAAACTTTTTTCAAATTTACAATATGCTCCTGAAGGGATGTCGAGAAGACGATAATGTCGTCCATATATACAAGACAAATTTTATTTTGTAGATCTTTCAGGACGTTATCCATCACGCGTTGAAAAGTCGCTGGAGCATTTTTGAGTCCAAAAGGCATGCGTAGATATTCGTAATGTCCGTTTTCAACGTTAAATGCTGTTTTTTTAACATCATCTGGGTGCATTTCAATTTGATGAAACCCGCTCGCCAGATCTAAAGTTGAAAAATACTGACAACGACCTAATTTGTCTAAAATATCGGATATATGTGGTATAGGATATTTGTCATCGATGGTACGATCGTTAATTTTCCGATAGTCTACACATATGCGCCATTTCCTCTTTCCGGACGCATCCAATTTTTTAGGAACCACCCAAATTGGGGAGGACCATGGTGAATCGCTTGGTCTAATTATTCCTTGTTTTAGCATATCGTTGATTTGACGTTCTACTTCTGGTTTATGGATGAACGGATAGCGATAAGACTTGGTGTAAACTGGTGATTCGTCGACTGTTTTAATTCTGTGTTTTACTTGATTAGTGAAAGTGAGAGGAGAGTTTTCACGGTGAAAAATGTCGGTGAACGATCGACATAATTTTTCGATATGATATTTTTCTTCCACGTTCATATGGGATGTTCGAATCAAGTTTGTGATTTCATTTCTATCATTAAATTCATTCGGGGTACTTTCAATGGAAACATTGTAGATCTCAAAATTAGTAGAATGACATGATTCGACTGGTATTGGTTCGAAAAGTTGAATATCTTGAATTTCGTCACTTAAATTTTGAATTTCTACAGTAGCGTATCCATTGATTGAATTAGTTACACATGCTGGAATTTTACATTTAAGAATTTTTGTGTCTATTATTATGATGTCTCCATTTTGAACATTTACTGGTATTTTAAAAGTTTCAACACTGCAAGGTTCGACTTGTCCATAAAATAAAAGTTTAGATTTTGATTCGTAATGAGATAAAGGTAGTTCTGCATCTGGTGTTGAAAGAACGTACTTTTGAAGATCTAATTTTACATTCATGTCTTTGAGAGTTTCATAGCCTATAAGGCCATCAAAGAAATGATGAAATTTAAAGATATAAAATTTCATATTTTTATGAGATGCAAATTCATTAAAAGCTGGAATTTCAATACAATAATCCCTGTTGGTAGTTTGGAAAATTGATGAAACAGTAAAGGGTTCTTTCTTTACAAAATTTTGAAAATATTTTTCTGCTATATCAGGGTTAATAAACGATTTTGTTGCACCAGTATCGATTAATAGCTTGAGAGGTGGGTTTGTTATTTTTACATATGGCAGATCTTTTTTGTCATAGATAGAATGTATCTCTATGAACCCTTTTTGCGTAACACGACCTCTTGAAAATTTTGATCTAAAGAATTTTCAGATTCAATTACTTCAGACGTTTCTGCAATATTTTCAGGAAAATCAATTTCAAGATTACTTGCAGATTCTGGCTGGTCCATATTTTGATAATAATAATACTCAGCGTTTTCGCAAGAAGTAGATGGGTCTGATACATCGTAGTAATAATCTACCTTACGCACTACTTGTCCCGACGAACACGTTGAACAATGTTTCCGGTCCACTTTCTTAATAATACAAGTTCGATTTTCGAATAAACGGTTGAAACCGACGAGATTTTCGCGATGAAATCCCTTTCGAAATCCTACTGACTGCGCCACTTTATGTTACTGGTTATTTGTAAAACCTTTTTAAAAAAGATTATTTTATTAAAATAGTTACAAAATTAAAAATACTCATAAAACAAAATAGATGTTAATACAATAAAGTCTATGTCCATTCTGAATAGTGATTCCGGGGCCCGATGGATGGTCGCCGCAAAACTCCTGAGCTGGCAATATGCAAGAGTGGTCAAATATGCATAGTCTGCATAGTCAGGTGAAGACACACACATAACTACCGTAATGAACCAGATCCTTAAAGGTTACACCGATTGTGGTAAACGGTGGAATTAGCCGGTATAATTTTCGTAAATAAATGCCTATTAAGAACTTAGAACTAAAACCGTGTACTAATTGATGTAAAAATTATTTGTAAAAGAAACTTTTGTTTTAGCAGTATTTGAGAATCAAAAAACAACAAAGATAAAGTTGAAAAAAAAGCTCAATTTTTTTTTCTCAAAATGTCAACCTTAATTTCTCAAACAATGAAATAAAAAAAACTACAAATTTTGCTCTTTTCAGCTACTTGGTACTGTGATGTGGCAAGGTACCAACATTAGCTAAACTACGGCTTAGCTGATTGAAGTTGTGTGTTAAGAAGTAATGTGTTGTAGTTAGGAATTACTGGGGGTCCTTGCCATTATAGCAAATGGATGAGGGGGTCCTTGAAAAAATATTGTTGAAAATCCCTGCTTTAGATAAATCCCTAAAACTTTTGTATTTACATTTTTTTTTGTAAAATCAAGTAGAACAGATTAAGAGCGGGTGGAAATAAAACCAATCACGTTGTACAGAAAAATAGTTATTTTCTATCATTAAGGCAAGTATAGCCAATCACATTATGATATTTGCGTGCACTGGCAGTAATATCTCTATGGAGCGACAAAAGTACGGCAGTAAAGAAACTTACCAAAAAAAAATACACAAAAAATTATAATTTGAACAAACCTCACACAAAACTTAGTTTTTAAATTGAGGTTTGAGTATTGCTGATATTTGTTTTGCAAGCACAACAGTTGTAATTTAATCCAAGCTTAAGCTAAATGTGGTTAGGCTGTGATAAATCAAGTGAAAACAATAACAGTCAAGTACAATGGTGCAAATAAAGATTAAAATAATCAAATCAACCTTAATGTTAACTCCTGTCTATCTGAAATATTATTTAAGGCAAAAGCTTGAATAATCAAAAAATTCTGAAGAATTTACTTGGTTTTAAAAACACTGCAACTGCACAAAGATGTTTGCTTTATAATCATAGTACTCATAAGACAAAAGATGAAATGATGATTATGTTGCGATATTTGGCAACAGCGCTAGAGTTCGGACAAGACGGCCGAGGAGGAGGGTTGGCATCACTCGTGCTCGATTCTCAAACGAAAAAGAACGATTTCTCTCTCGTACTCTCGTTTACACGGCTTTAATGTTCCAATTTCAAAGTTTATTTTTTATTATGTGGTGGTCCTTCGAATTAAATCAATCCTCAACTCACGAAACAGATTAAGTCTCATACAAGTAGTTTCTTCATAAACGTTATGCTTTCTCATCGACATAAAAAAGTAGTGTATACCAGATACAGATCTGTAAGATACGCCTAATTTGTTACTTGAACCATACTTAAAAATGCTAAAATAGAAAAATGTGTAGTAATGATGCATTTTTTACATTGAACAGTAGAAACTAGAAATCTACTTTCACACAATGGATTCACTACTTTCCATGCTTAACAATCAAAGTTCTAGATAGGCAAATGTTGTATTTTATAACTGCTTTCAGGGCTATCATTTGATCTGAAAAATTGCCACTTATACGAATTTGAAAATACAAATAAAATTTTACATTATTTGATATCACTACAAACTAATTCTTTATTACTGTTACTGCAAACATGCACAACAGAGTGGTCCAGATTTAAATGTCAATAATTCACAGTTCGATAGGCTATCAAAAAATAAGTTGACATGCATTATGTCATTTTCCTGAAGAACGCATCCTAGGGAAGACACAGACCTCCAAATTTCAGTTTGACCGTTGGACCAATTTTGATCAAACTTGGAACATCAGATTGAAATTCACTCATGTCTTAGATTAGTTCTAAAGGTTTTCATTGATATTTCGCGGTTGCCAGCTTAAGCGTTCCAGATTGCCGGTGATTAAAAAAGTTTTGTTTTCGTTAAGCCAGACATATTGTAACGTTCGGATATAGAGCATTTTTAAAAAACTATTTTTGTTTTTTGCTGCCGGTATATGAGCAATCTCCCCCAGTATTGATCCGTGTCAAATACCTTTTTTACGAGAGCATTCGGCAACATGGCATCAGTGTATTTTTAAGGTTAGCAAAGCACAGAAACATTCATTGACAATTGACATTGACTGTGCTTCAGTTGTTTCGATTTGACAAGAATCACAAGAGTGAGGTTAAGCTGGTAAAAAGCAAAATATAAACAAGAGCGGATAAATTAAATCAGTGTCGTTATTACTTTACGTGAATTGTGCAGGCTGTTGTTGGTAGTGATTCTAAACTGGGTGACTTAATTTTTTTAGGGTAAACGTGCAAAGTAAGGTAAGCAGCAACTCTCTGTATGTCACATGAAACATCATTCAGCTGCAAAATCACCAGCTGTTTGCCCTCACTGTACTGTTTATACAATTCACACAAAATAATAACTTAATCCATAAATTTAAGTTGCAACGGGAAAAGTTTGATGAAACTGTCAACAAACGCCAAACAACTAAATTTATAAATTTAAAATGGCGCTGCGGACAGCGTAACATTTAAAAGAAGTTAATAAACCGTCTTGGTTACTGTCAAACAGTGACATTTTGAACAACTGATTTTAATTTTTTATTATTTTTTAAATAAAAGTTGGGAGAATTATAGTTTTGAAAAAGGTGTTTTTAACATTTATTTGAAAATAATTGAATAGCATTATAGAGTATGTTGCATGAAATATGTTAAGAATTTTTTGTAGAATCCAAAACAAAAGATACTAAATGTTTTTGTGAAAAGTAAGTCCCTTCAATTTTATCAAGTTGATGCAGTACTTTACAAAGACACTCTATCATACATATTAACTCAAGGTTGAAAATGCAATTTACTAAAGTGTATAACGATAATTATTGTGTTAAACATAACAATAACGAAAACTGCAAAGCTTTTAATTTTGGATGTTAATTTAAGTAAAATCAGCATACTGACCTAAAAACTTTTTTATCCTGTTCTAATCTAATGTAAGTAGTTAAACCCACTGCACACAATTTCACTCTTCAACTATGTTGCAATCTTCTTAGTGGGTAATTTGTTCCTCGCTTAGGTCAATTTCTTCATAAAAGTTGTGCTTTCTCATCCACATGGAAAAGTAGTAAAGTATTCAGCATATACAGGATACAGATCTGTGAAATAGGCCCAATTTGTTACTTAAACCACCCTTAAAAAATGTCAGGCTATAAAAAATTTGTAGTAATGATGCATCAACATAGTTTATGAAGGTTAAGTATGGAATTGCTATTGCAATCTTACCTGGGCCGGCAGGCATTGTATCCATTATGACCATTGAAAAAATATACATTTACTTGATTTTAGAGTATAATCTTCACCAATTATTGGATTATTATTGTAATAAAAATTCAATAATTATTTTAGCTGCATGTTAATTTATTTGACACAATAAAACAAAAACAAAAGCAAAGTGACAAGTTACAAGTTTGCATTTGACATCACAACAGATCCAAGATGGCCATATTGTCGTGAAAACCCAGTTTTCCGATGCGTGGATTTTGAGCTTCGATGTAGATGGCGGAATTGCGCTGTATTAACAAAAATCAATAATTTCACACACAGATAGTCACTAGACGAGAGAGACGACTAGACTTTTCTTTCTGCCCAGGATTTGTCTGACTCTAAGTCATCCCCAGGCAGGCCTCTCAGTGCTTTTCACAAAAAATACTTTACACACACAAAAAAGTCAAAAAAATCGATTAAAGGCACGAAAAACGTTGAAAACCGAACTCCCCCTCGTTCGAGTCGTTCTATAGTCCACGTTCTAGAGGAGGCGCGGAGATCGTTCACGTCCCCGCCGCGATGAATTAGACGCGAATGGGCGGTACTCGGATCCGTTGCGCAGAACGTTTCGTTTGGGAGCGGGATTGCATTCCGCGCCCTCTCGTGAGCCGATGGATGAACAACGCCGCGTTATACCGTTTGTACTACATCGTTAGTTACTCGTAAAATTACGTTATTTGAATTGTGCAGGCTGGTATTGGTAGTGATTCTGGTCTGTGTGTGTTATTTTCTTGATGGTAAACCTGCAAAGTAAGGTAAGCAGCAACTCTCTGTGTGTCACATGAAACATTGTTAAGACAATTTCGGTGGGAAACGCCCAATGGCCGAAATCGGTTAACCGGTCATGCTTGATATTCAAAAAATAACCAGCTAGCTTAGCGCCGGAAGTGGTCGAGGGTAAAAGTTGGAGAATTCAAACAAATAACAGCCGTATCTAAGTGAAATTCGATATTCTAGTTTATCCTTCATCAACGTAAATAAACGCCTTTGCGGTGGTAGTACTGGGTAGGTGTCCCGAGTGACAGCTGTCTACAGTGTCAAACACAAATAATCAATGACAAATATCAAAAACAAATTAGAGGCTTAAAGAGGCACCCTCTAACCTACCCATCTAACCTGCTATTAGTAAGATAGCAAGTAAGCTCAAGCTCAAACAAACAGTTCCAAATGGCAAACAAATGCTCGCAACAATGTGGTTGGTGATTTTTAAGAAGGTTGAGGAACTGAAACTTTTAGTCAATTTACAACAAGTAATGAGGCACCCTTGAGTATTGTATTTATACTCTGGGGTTGTGCACTGTTTTTGCTTGGATATGGTTTCTTCAAGGCATTTCAAAAGGGCAATTTTAAAACTTTTGTATGATTTTAAATGTTGTTGCTTAACTTGGCGGAAATGGCCGTTATTTGGTGCCGTAGTCAAAGACTTTAGTTTCGTTAGTATGCATGCTGTGGCCCGAGCATTTGAGTAATATCAGTTTGCAACATCATCTGAGCGAATGTTACAATCAATTGACTCACCACGATGACGAGAAGGGTGTGAGTTCATCTTTCGTTTTGTTACATTTATGTTGTGCTCATGTTATAAAAATGGTTTCTAAGGAATTGAACACATTTTTAAATAATGATCATATAGAAAACATTTTGAAAATTTTATTTGCAAAATGTATTATGTTAACAACACTTAATGATGTTACTGTATGGTTTGAATGTATTTGCATTCTGGTTTTATCCAACACGAAAATCAACGTGTCATTATGCAAACTCGAAAGTTGTGACACGGATAATAATGACGAATCGGCAAGTAATGTAATTCAAGTAGAAGAAGAATTGTCGTCGTCTGATAATGCATTACACAAAGGTAATGCTCAGTTATGTACTCCTAAATTAGAATAATCTGTCATACTGTCAGATAGTGAGACTAATAAAAATGAGAGAGTGGGCAAAAGTAATTACTTTAAAATACATATATGCCTTTTCTTCCTTTATGGTCATAAATTATGATTTCGAAAAAATACTCATTAAATAGATTGAGTAATTGCTATGTTGAACGTCATTTTGGTAATTTAAAAAAACGAATGTTCTCGCAGGTAACCGTAATCTAAAATGTAGTAGGTTTGTGAGAAAGTCTAAAGAACTAACTAGGCCGCTTATAAAGAAATGTTATGCGGAATATCTAAATCGAACCTCGCTCGGCTTACCTAACTTTAATCAACAAGTTAAATAATCAAGAAAGTTGTAAATGAAAAAAGACAGTTACCGGAACCCGGACCATCAGGTATAAGTGCACATTCGTCTGCCCCTGCTGACCCCGTGGTGTTTCGTGCCCCCAGTCCAGCTAGGACATCAACAACAACAGACAAGCAATGAGCCTCAAATAGAGGCAGTTGAGCCTGAGCCCGTGGTTCCTCAGAAGCAAGGATCCGACAGCGACACTCCCGATGAGGTGAATGGAGATGAGCGCCTAGTTAAAGGTGTCACCCCAGCCCCAGCACGAGATTTACGACGTCGAGTCCCGATGCGTTAAGTTAACTGATAATGTCGACTCAGTTAGGCATTCAATTCATCAAAGAAGGAGAAAATGCTATTCGAGAGTATGATGCGGTCTGGCAATGTAGTGTTAAAAACTGGTTTAATAATCCACAATAAATACTCATATTTAGCTGGTTCTCCAGATGGTTTGGTGGTCAATGAAAGGATAGGTGGGGTAAAGTGAGTCATAAGCATTTATTGCTCAATTTATGTTAAATCAAAGCTGAGCAGACACAAAAGTTGATTTTGCTCTATGATGTCAATCAGTTGGAAAATAAATAGTAAGTTTGATAGATGTGATTGGCTGATTGCTGCTTTTTGTTCACTCCCAATGTCAGCTTTTGCACAATTACTCAGTTTGCCATGAGTAGATTGACATTAAAAGAAATGACACTTTTCCTGATGACACATTACACAGACATTAAATGAAAATTCTTCCGCCAAATAATGGGTAGCTTACAACGCAATAAAATACGCATATAATAAACGCTGATTATGACAGAACAATAAAGCAAAATAGCAAATCAAACTACACACAACCCGCGACTCTATCTTTAGTTTATTAATAAAATTAATAAGAATTCCATCCACCTGGACGATATCTTTTCTTCTCGCTTCACCGCAAAAATTTCTGAAACAAAAAAAAATATTTTGTACACCAACATCTTTTCTGCCTTCCCCCCATCACAAAACACTAATTATATAGCGTCCTGGGGTGTGTTGCGAAAAATGGTCGTGTTATAAAAGTGTATTTTTTTAAATGGGACATCTTTTATACAGGGTGGATCAAAAATGACGCCCAATCAGTGATGTGAACTGGTAAATTACTTATATATTACCGTGGTAATTTACCGTAAATAACCTAAAATAAATTACCGAAATTTATTCGGAATTTACAAAATAAGTAACGACTCTAGTAATGAAAATTTTTTTTAAATTACCATTATTAACGATATTTCCTTGTAATTTACCATATTTAGTGAAAGTACTCGTTCAGCGAGTTTGGTGTCACCACTGTCAGGGTCAGAGACACATCTCATGTCTCATACAAGTGGTTTCTCGAGTTGTTTCATCATTTGATCTTACTGCAAACTACTTCATTATTACTTACTTCATTATGTCACGTTTAGGGGTGCGTAGTGAGGGATGGTAGAGAAACAACTCAGGTCACAGGTATGCCTTGTTTATTATAAAAATAATGTAAACCAAACACTTAAAAGGGGTTATTCTTACCCCCAGAATAGAAGGGCCAACATGGCCGTAATCGCCGTCGAGTGCATGGAAGTTCGGGGAGGGTGAGTTTGGTTTTAACCCTTCAGCTACACCGTAAAGGGGCACGCAAGGTGTTCTTGTACAATGTGACCAAAGGACCAAGTAGACAACTGACAGGGTTAAGGGTTCTAACGGTCACTTCAAGTTGCGAGAAAACACTCTTTTTAGCCTGGGATCCTAAGAAGGTAGCGAGCCGACCCACCACTTCAAGTTAGGGAATGTTGCTCGCCGACCAACCCGGAGACCAGATTTTAGATGGCCAGTCTTGCTGAATAAATACTCGTCGATTGACCCAGATTCCTACCAGACTTGCTGACATAAACGATTATTCAGTGTATAGTACGATAGGTATGGTGAATGTAAATGTTGGAATCTGCGACACTATTACTTTAAACATGATTTTAGATAACACTAAATAATACATATTGATTTGACGTTCAGTAATGCATATTACTAAAGTGAATAATGATGATTATTGTGTTAATATAAAACAATAATGAAAACTACAATGCCTTTCATTTTAATGTAAATTTCAGTAAAAATAGTTAACATTAAAAATTGCTCTTTTGTATGTATTACTTCTTGGTGGGTAATTTGTATATTTTTTTTTTTTGATTTTTGATTTGTTTTTTTTTGGTTCTTGGGGCTCGATATCTCCCTTAAGAGTGACTTTAGGAAAAATGTTTATATGAACAAATCGTATTATCTTGACCTCCCCTGTATGCTCAGAGAGATTGTCATATAGTTATGGGACACCCTGTATACAGGGTAATTCAAATTCGACCCTCACCATTGGGAAACTATAGGAGATACGAGATAGTTCGTTTTATTCTGATTTTAGTGATGTATAATAACTTATGATTTGCTTCATAAATAACAAAATAATTCTATAAAAACAAATTTTACTTTAGTTAGCTTTGAGTTAATGAGACGCTTTATGAAGATTACTTGGTGACACTTGTCACACGCAATTGGCCTGAACATACTTAGTCACAAAGGTGTACACGTGACTTAAACCGGTTTATTCACTCGAAAAGCTTAGCAAACTCGCTACGCTAGTGGACCTAGTTGTTCTTTTCGTGAATAAAAAATGTTTTTTCCACTACTAACATAATAAACATACCATTATTGACCGATTAGTAACTTGAGAAATTAGTTTTCTCTACCTTAATGGTCAATGTTGACCTAGGTCAAAATTAGAGTCTAATCTCTAGTTCTAGTCTGGCACAAACACGACAAAAAAAGAAAGATAGAAGAAGAATATTATTGACCTAGGTAAATAATAATGTCAATGTCCACCAAGACATCTGACATATGAAATATACTTGATTTGACAGAGACAGATAAATTAGGTTGTCCACCGCCTACTATACTAGAAAGCCTAGAAGGTGCTTGTGAAAAATTCCAATATGGCGGGAATAGTGGTGACAGTTTGTATTGTGGAAATTTAGTTTTTTGAGGATTAGATGAATTTTTACGGTTTAAAATCAAAACTTGAAGTTATTTGCGTAAGTTATTTTTGCTGCCCTTCATAAGTTTTTCAAGCCATATTGCAACAGCAATTCAGGAAAGGACTTACCCGTTTTTGCGCATCCTAATGCATGAATAAAATTTGCTTCTACTTGATAAATTTGATTTTAAATACATTTGTGATTTGTTTCTTAATTTGATATCATTCGTTTGAGTCGTAACCGAATTTTAATAGTGTGTTTACCAGTTGGGTTACGCTTAGTAGTTTTCGGTAACTTTCTAACGATGGATCAACTTATCAAAAGGCGAGGTTCTGTCAAGGCTAAACTTACTTTCGAAAAGTAGTAGTCCATATGCACACAGTGGAGTAGTGAGTGTAAGTGAAATCAAAACTGTTTGAAAAAAACAATTTGATTTCACTTATAAACTTACTTTGTTTGAGAAATTTATTGCAAAGCTTGAAAAGAGCTTCCCTAGCTACAAAATTGATGATGAAGGTACACTTTTCAATTTAAACAACGCACAGAGCGTTTTGAAAAATGCATAGAAGAATTTGATGACCTTCAACTTCAAATTGCTTGATGAACAATATAAACAACGTGATAGTTTCGAGTCGGCTTTTTTCGGTGCGTTTGCAAAAAGCTAAAATGTTTCTTTCAATAACTTCACCAGAGCAGGCAGTTGGTGCTGGTGAAATTGACGTAAAGCATTCTTATTATTCTTAGTCAAAGAAACAATTTATCGAAAGACCCATTCGGGGTCAAACTTCCGGTTATTGAGATCGCAGTTTTCAATGGTGAATTTGATACCTGGCTTCAATTTAGAGATACTTATGAATCTTTAATACACACAAATTCCTCGCTTTCGAACGTTCAAAAATTTCATTATTTGCGTGCGTATTTAGGCGCTGCTGTTCTTCTTACAGCAAGTTTAGAGTTTTCTGGTGCTAACTACCAACGCGTGGGCACTAATTTGTGATAGATTCAATAATAATCGCATGTTGATTCAAAACCATGATAAAACCCTTTTCAACTTTGATAAAATTCGTGTCGAGTCTTCAGCATCCTTGAGAGGTCTTAATGACGGCGTTTCTAAGCACCTTAGAGCACTTAAAACTTTAAATGAACCTACTGATTCATGGGAGACTTTGATTATTTACTTGATCACTACAAAGCTAGATGACGTTTCACTAAGAAAATGGGAACAAGTTACGGCTTCTCATAGCTTGCCAACTTTAGGACAAATGTTTCAGTTTTTAAAAGAAAGAGCAGACCTTTTAGAGTCTTTAGAGCAGTGCGCCGGCAATAGTAAGCAACTATCTTTATTCGACTTTACCAACTTTAATCGTAATAAGGGTTCAAAATCGGTTTTCGCTGGAAGCAATGATTCCATAAAATGCGTAATTTGTTTCAGGGATCATTACATTACAGATTGTGCTCAATTCTTGAACCTTGATGTAAATGGGCGTTTTGAAGCAGCTAAAAAGAACCGATTATGTCTAAATGTTTAAGACCTGGTCACATGCTTCAAAAATCCACTTTGAATCTGTGTCGTATTTGCAAATACAAGCATCATTCTTTGTTACCCAGAAGTAGGTCGCGCAATCGGGAAAATGTCGAAAGGATAAATAATCAGTCTGAAAATTTGGAAAACTCAGACATTAGTTCAAATCGGAACAAAATTTCTTTGTCAGCTCAAAACATAGTAAGCGATAATCATGTTCTTTTGTCAACAGTCGTAGTCGACATTTTTGATTTTCAAAATAAGCGCTACAAAGCTCGAGCATTACTATATATGGGCTCACAAAGCAATTTTATTACAAACAAGTTCTGTTCGATATTAAAACTAAAGATGGCGCCTACCAATGTCAAAATAAGTGGAATAAATGAGACTCATTCAGAATGCTTTGATGATTGAACCGATAGTATTCCCAATATTCCGAATGACAAGAGCCATTTTGAAATTCCTGACAATCTTATACTAGCAGACCCCAATTTTGATGTTCCTGGTGAAATTGACCTTCTCATTGGCGGCGAATAGTTCTGGGATATACTTTGTGTGGGACAAATCAAATTAAGTAATCGAGGTCCTTATATTCACAAATCCAGGTTTGGTTGGATAGTCACCGGACCAATCCAATCAAAATCCGTTTCCGAAATTCGTTGTCATCTCTCGAAGGAAACTGACATTGACAGACAACTAACTCGATTTTGCGAGATCGAAGAATTTTCGTGTCTGAAACCACTCTCTCAAGAGGAGAAACTATGTGAGCGGCATTTCCAAGATACTTGCATTCGTGTCTCATAGCAGTCTCACTACCAAGCTTCGAGTAGTTTTCTCCGTAACGAAGTTACGAATATTTTTTTTGTTTTGTTTACTAAACCGTCCGTTAGTGCCGTTAGTTTTGCGGCGGTATGCAGATAAGGGAACTATTAATAGAAGCCGTTTAGTAAAGTAACCAGTGCTAGTACTTTGCCAAAATACGATAAGCCGTATTTTTAAGTTATTATATTTTCTCAGGATTGGCCAGTCCGATTTTTACCGTTCTTGTTGATAACAATTGGTAGAATTACAGGATTTACAACAACGTTGCAGTATTATAGCGCGTAATAGAAAATTAGTGGTTTACGACTTTCCTTGTAATTATAATTCGCGAGTTGACGTAGCCGGCTAGGTTGGCCGAAGCGTACCGTTTTCCTGCAGTACTGCGGTTCTGTACGCGTCACTCGAGTAGGGCCGTGTTTCCCACTACCCGAAAGCGGGGAATCGGACTGCCTATAAAACTGGCGTGCGCCGCCAGTTCGTGGTCTGTTAAGATCACTAGCTCTCCCCGAGCAACATCTCAACCTCCCAGCAGCACCGCCGCATCACAGTAGGTATACCTGTTTAGTGGCTAGCCCTCCTAGTGCACTGTGTACCTGTTATTTAAACACCGAGGCTCGCTAGACCGGGTGTTCGTTCCTTGTTTACTCCAACCCTGAACCGCCGTTTGTTGTAGCGTCGTGGTTCGCTAGACCGGGCGCTGCTTTAACGTTCACGTCACCAGTTTCCATTGCAAACGCTACATGGTTCGCTAGACCGGGCGTTTGCACCGTTAGTCCCAGCCCGGCCATTTTTCCGGCCCTTTTTCTTCAGTAGCATCGTGGCTCGCTAGACCGGGTGCTACGCCATAGATCCGGCATTGTAGGTTTCTATACAAACACTACATGGTTCGCTAGACCGGGTCTTTGTATACTTTCCCCGATAGGCCAATTTCCGGCCCTAGTTCACTCTGTAGCGTCGAGGTTCGCTAGACCGGGCGTTACACGATAGTTCCGTATTCAACACAAACGCTACATGGTTCGCTAGACTGGGCGTTTGTGTCATTTAGTAGTCCGGCCGCACGTCCTGGCCCTGTCTTTTGTTGACTACGCTACATGGTTCGCTAGACCGGGCGTAGGAGGCAAGTTTCTAAATCCTGTTGCCAACAGGACCACTACAAGGCTCGTATAAACCGGGTGGTTTCAGTAATACCCTCTTCCGACTCTTTTACCGACCCGTGACACCGTAACTTTATTTGCACTAGGACGGTTAATTGCTTAGTTGTAAACATAGACCTGCTTTGTCCCCGTAATTAACTTTGAATCAGCTTGTACCTGTAACATTCATTGCATTGCGTGGCCTTTTAACTTTCTGCATTATACCGTTGACCTGTCTTGCATCGCATCCGACCCGTACCGTAACTAAGTTGCACACTCCGTTCTTGTTTAATTAAGGGGAGGGGGGATTTAAGATACGCTTATTTGCATAATTAATTGGTTTAGTTAAGTTTGCTGGCATTTTAAGTTAAGCAAAGAGAATATACGTTAGTTGATTGGTACTTTTGGCTTTTATTAGCGTTATCACCAACTGAACCACTGTTACACAAGATCGGGAACCTTGTCTCCAGCTGTTTAAAAGCTACCAAGGCATACGAATTGTGTTTCCTGGTTCACATTTCTCAAACTCTAAATACTTTCTTAAAACCAGGTGGCGTCCGAGGCAATTCTCATTCACTTTTGTTCTAGAACACACTTTAATTCGAACTCCCGAATAAATAGCGTCACAAAATTGGCGCCCGAGCAGGGACCGTATTTCTGTTTTCTGATTGTGACAGTGGGACAGTACTTTTCTTTCAAGAGCAGTACAATGACTTTCTTTTTTTTGAGTGTGCAACTTGGTTGGGGAAACCCAACATAACTCGACCGCCTGTATTATAAAACATCATTGCTTGTAACATTTTACACCGCCGGCCTTTTACGCACGTTTGCTTTG
Source organism: Ips typographus (assembly GCF_016097725.1). Taxonomy (NCBI): domain Eukaryota; kingdom Metazoa; phylum Arthropoda; class Insecta; order Coleoptera; family Curculionidae; genus Ips; species Ips typographus. Next base: position 5,442,615 of record NC_138434.1, read on the forward strand.
GTTTGGTTGCTAGTTAGCTTGTTAGTTGATACTTAGATCCACTAATAGAGTATCCCCCTGTTCCTGTAATATCCTATCATGAATACCGAACAGAGAGAGGATTTACTGTTCGAAACTACCGCCGGTGCAAACGAACCCCTTGACTCCAAAATCGCGATAATATGCCAACTAAAGAAAGACGCTTTGATAGTTGAATTATCCAAGATTGGATTAGACACCAGTGGCACCACAGAGGTGTTAAGAAAACGCCTAATTGCTTATTTAATGGGTGGAGAATCAACCCCGATAGTCAAAACTGCCCCATTTACTTTCCCGACAGTTTATACCGAACCGACCGCTACAACAGTAACTTTACCCCCGACTACCGTAGTAGGTAAAGTTACCGAGTCTCTTACGACGACCGCCCCCATTTTTACAACACCATCGACGTGGGGTACTACACGCCCCATCCCCAGTTGCAACACCGCCGTAACGTTCACTTCGGTTCACCCCACGCTACCGATCCCCGGGGTCCGAGCCCCCCCTCTATCTTTGACTTTACCGGTGACTTATCCCTGGATACAGCTCATGACCACGGCCAATGAGGCGTTAACAAAGCCACTTTCCTGTCTGCCGGAACCCACGCTGACCCTGAACCGGCATCACATCCATGTGTTTTCGCGCTCAAGACTGGAAAGTCTATTTTAATGAACAGGATGATCCTGTCGCTTTCCTGGAGCAATTAATGGAGATTTGCGCCGCCAATCAAATCCATCCAGACTTACTGGTTCCGCAATTACCTATGGTGTTGCGTGGTAATGCGCTATTGTGGTTCCGAAACAACCGGCACCGTTGGGCGACGTGGCAAAATTTGAGGCTGATTTCCGCATTTTTTATTACTCTCTGGATTACTATGATGATCTTGAGGCGCAGATAAGCCGCAGATTGCAAAAACAAGGGGAATCTGTCAGTCTGTACTTCACTGACTTACAAACTATGATCCGCCGACATGAGAGTATAACACCTGAACAGGAGTTACGTTGGTTGTACCGCAATATGACACCTCAATTAAGACAGATGGTCCGGCCGACCGACTTTTACGATGTGTTAACTCTGTCACAGAAAGCCCGTGAGACCGAACGCCTCTTAGAGGAGGTAAGGCAGGCAGAGGCATGTAGTTACCGCCCTCAACCTGAGTTTACTAGAGTGAATAGTAATCAGGAACCGACCGTAAAACCACAACAAGTACCCGAGACACGGGTTACTATGCCAGGCCTCCCACGATCAAATGAAGTGAGTCGACAGACTCGCAACAACCAGTTTACCAATACAACGCACAACGGGCCACCTCAACACCCAACCCGTACCGAAAACCGTCAGGATGCTCCCGTGGGCAATCCTGGAGGAATATGTTGGCGATGTGGAGAGACTGGACATTTCCGTACAGAATGTACTCGTCCGCCCCGTCTGTTCTGTTCCAGATGTGGGAAACAAGGCGTACAGTCTCGGCATTGTAATTGTGCCCGGCCAGAAAACTAGAAGGGCGTTGTGATAATGCGAGGAAAGCACAACCGCCCGACGTAACAGCCTCGACCCACGTACCGTACCGCCTGTTCCTGTGTCCTGTTATACCGTACCCAAGTATACCGCCGACAAAGTTGACATTACCGTACCGACCGTGTATGCAACCTGTTGTACCGTACCGACCGTTAGTAGACATAAACGTGACGTTACTCCAGTTACGAAAGTACCTAACGTTATTACCAGTTACCCTGTACCGACCGAGACGTTGGATAACGATTCTGGCATAAAAGACTACGTTCATCCGACCGCAACACCAAACCTTACCGTACCGACCGTCCCAGTACCGTCTGTTGCTGATATACCAGCAGGCACCGCCCTGTATGATTTGAAAACGCTAAAGTTTCAAACGGCAATAAGGTAGATATTACCGAGGCTTTCAGGGTCAAATTGACTTTTGAGCAAAAATTATTAATGCAATCTTGGACAAACTCCGCCGTGCCCGTTATGTGTCCAGTATTGACTTGAAACAGGGTTACTGGCAAGTAGCTCTCGATGAAGCTAGCAAACCAATTACCGCATTCACGGTGCCGGGCATGGGCTTGTTTCAATTCAAAGTCATGCCATTTGGTTTACACTCAGCTCCCGCTACGTTTCAACGATTAATGGATAGGGTCATCGGCCCCGATCTGGATCCGTACTGTTGCGTATCGACATTATTGTTCTTGGTGAAACTTTTGAACATCTCGACAACCTGTCCGAGGTATTCCGTCGTCTCAGAGCTGCAAATCTTAGACTTAATCCAGAAAAGTGCCAGTTTTGCCGAAAATCCCTACGTTACTTGGGTCACCTGGTTACATCCAATGGTATCTGTACCGACCCAGAAAAAGTGTCAGCTATTCAAAACTTGCCGGCACCAACTACCGTCAGAGGTGTCCGCCGTTTCTTAGGCATTGCCTCCTGGTACCGTCGTTTTGTAAAAGGCTTTTCCCAGATTGCCTCTCCCCTAAACCGACTATTAAAGAAGGGAGTCAAGTGGTCCTGGTCAGAAGACCAACAGCAAGCATTTGAACAGCTGAAGAAATGCTTAACCGAAGCCCCTATTTTGGCATGTCCAGATTTTTCCCGACCGTTTGTGCTACAAACAGATGCGTCGGATCATGGGCTAGGTGCTGCATTAATTCAGCATAATTCCAGTGGAGACCACATCATAGCTTATGCAAGCAGAACGCTGACAGCTACCGAGCAGAAGTTTTCGGTGACCGAGAAAGAGTGCTTAGCAATAGTCTGGGGAGTTGAAAAGATGCGACCGTACCTGGAAGGTTACCGTTTTACTGTAGTGACTGATCAACAGTCGTTACGTTGGCTACACTCCTTAAAAGGCCCGTCCGGACGTCTAGCACGTTGGAGTATTTATCTCCAACAATTTGATTTTGAAATCAAGTACCGTAAGGGAGTTTTGAATAAAGTCGCGGATGCTCTGTCACGAGATCCGGTTCCGACAACGTCTACCGACCCGCCAGACTCCGTAGCAGTAATCGAGGATTTTGGGCCGTGTTCTTGGTACCTTGCTAAGAAGAAAGCGGTTGAGAGTAATCCTAGTGAGTTCCCCGATTACTGCATAAAAGACGGCCGCCTGTTCCGACATTTCTGGGATATAAATGAAGGCATCACCGCCGAACCGAACGCGCCTTGGAAACTTTGCGTCCCAAAAACTGCTCGTAAAACCGTTTTACGGCGGAACCATAATGAACCGACCGCCGGACATTTGGGAATAGCAAAAACTACCGCCCAACGTTATTACTGGCCGGGAATGATGCGTGATATCGCTAAATATGTCCGTAATTGTTCCTTCTGTCAAAGATATAAGCTCTCACAGCAGGCACCTCCAGGCCAGATGCGACCGTCTCGTAACAACATTCCCTGGGAAACCGTCAGTACCGATTTAGTTGGCCCTTTACCTCGTTCGGCCAAAGGAAACAACTACCTAGTAGTTTTCCAGGACCGTTTCACTAAATGGGTACAGTGTAGAGCGATAAGGAGGGCAACAACCCGTGCCGTAAGCCAGGCTTTCTACGAGGAGATTGTAACTCGTTTTTGGTTGTCCAAAGACCGTGCTGTCCGACAATGGCACCCAATTTCGGACAGCACGGTCGAATAGCTCACCGTTTCACTCCGCCGTATACGCCTCAAGCTAATCCTGTCGAGCGTACTAAAAAGACGCTCAAGACCATGATTGCGCAATTCTGCGAGAATGATCATCGCAAGTGGGATGTCTTTCTGACAGAATTAGTGTTTGCCATAAACACATCACAACATGACTCTACCGGGTTCACGCCCGCGTACCTGAATTTTGGCTGTAAGTGGGAGCCCCCAAAGGCTCTGTATCGTTTTGCTAGGCCGGAAACCGACAGTACCGAACCGTCCGTGGAGCCCCCCCAACTAACATTTGCGGATGTCTTCAGCTTTATTAAATGGTAACCGATATTTATAAAAGTTTTATAATAACCTTTAAGTTTTATAGATATCTATGATGGTTTTTTAAAAGAAATTTAAGTTTTAAATGTTTTATAAAGGCCACAAAAAATACCAACACACTTGAAGTTTTATACTGTAGTAATAAAAAGGTTTCTGGTGCTCTGCTTATAAAACTGATAAGTGTAGTGACTACGGGTTTTATTTAGAGTATTTATAAATGTTTTCCGGACTTGATTTATAAATAGCCGATACCTGAAGTTATATAAAAGTATTTATATATATACTGTTATAAAAAAACGGGACTTAAAGTTCCTACTTGTGTTGCTTTAAAACTTGTAGAATTTAAATATTTAATAAAAACCATAAAAAAACTTTTAATCATCTATTAAACTGTTTGCATCCATATAAAACTTTTGTGATCTACATTACATGCAAAAGTAATAAGTTAGGTTTTGTTTATATTATTAATAATGGAAAAAAAGTGGAAAGTTGTGAAGTACAGTAGCAGTTTCTACAGAAAATGTAATAGAGCACGTGACAACATTTTGAATTTTGCTGGAAACAAGAAAATAACTAATTTAATACAACATAATAAATTTGAAGAAAAAGAAAGTGATACTGATAAATCTGTGGTTGATCTGAGTTTGAGCGAATTTGGGAGTTGTAACTTCGAAGACCCTAATCCCAAGGAATACCAGCTACAGGAACTTAATGGAAATGAAGAACTTAGTTCTGAAACTTCCGACTGTGATCCTGCCAACGTCGACAGGAAAACTCGTTTATTAGATGACTTTAGACAGTGGGCTATAAAGACAAATACACCTCATAGCTGTCTAAAGGATCTTTTTTCAATTGTCAATAAATATTGGCCACATACGCTTCTTAAGATCCCAGGACTTTGTTACAAACACCTAAAAATGTTGCCATAACTCAGATCGAGGAAGGAGAATTTTACTGGCATCAGGGGTTAGAATTTTGTTTGAGAACTTACTGTGCTTCTCGAATAAAAACTATGTCAACAGTATGGATTAATGTAAACATTGATGGATTACCAATTTACAAAAGTAGCAAGGATGAATTTTGGCCAATTTTGTTTAATATACATGAATGTCCTGAAATCAAACCTATGGCTATTGGCATTTACCTTGGAAAAAGAAAACCTTCCAATATCGATAATTTTCTAAATCCATTTGTAGCGGAATTTATTAAACTTAGTGAGTCTGGTTTGGAGTTAGGAAATGGGTCCTTGGCGAAAGTAAAAATTCGTTGTTTTATTGCTGATTCTCCAGCCAGGGCGTTTATTAAAGGTAGGTGATATAACTCAGGATGGGCATCATATATTACTGCAAGTACATTTTTGTATTATGTTTTAGGTGTCGCAAACTTCAACAGTCACAATGGATGCCTTAAATGCACTACTGAGGGAGAATATTCCTATGTGACCCGCTGTAACATATTTCCAAGAAGTCATGCTATGAATCGAACTGATCAAGGCTTACCAATTTCTGAAGCACATCTGGTTTTGAGAGCTCAAGTTCAAATGTTTCTAGTTTTTCATATGAATCAACAGGTAGATCATATGGCCTCCTTTGACCAACATCCTTACTATTTTCTGTGCTATCTTCATTATTAGATATGGGATTTCTGGTATCCAGCAGGATATTTAGCATAGTTTTCAGTTTTGCTAGTTCGCCTATTATTTTTGTTTGATTCCTTATTATTATATTTTGATTTTCTTGCGTAGCTTCACAGGTGTGAGACTCATTATAAATTTTATTATGTAGGTATTGTTGCTGAATATCACCACCCACATCTTGAACTTCATATACTATGTTCTCTACATCTTCATCTGAAGGAACCTAAACAAACATTAATGCATTAAAACTTAAGTGCAAATATGTAAGATGTAGATTTTTATACCAGCACATCAACATCTAGTTCCTGCACATCAAAAGGTTCTAGTTCTGTTACTTTATATTTTTCTGACAGCTTTCCATTTTGTGTTAATGGAATGGATTGGAGAATCTTAATTGTAGGCTTGACATTTTTGATGCACTCGCTACTAGGTTCGTTATTGGTGCTTACAGATGGAAACACATTTGTCTTCATTATGTTGTTGAGGGTATTTAAATCCTAAAAATTAATCAAGGTTATTACTAAAAGCCTTGCAGGGCAGTTTAAAAAAAACTGATCTTACTGTTAAATCATTGTTTGATTCAGTAATGATCTCTTTTATTATTGGATATGGTTCACCTTTGTTCATGGTTGATGATAAGGTATGACATTCATAATACTCCTTCTAAAATAAAAATAAAAACATTATAAACCACATATACACATGATAAGTATTTTATTACATACCGAATTAACTAACACATGCCTCATCAGCCACTGAGTTAAAAGAACGTTGAGGCGATCGAGCAATTTCTCTCCTGGGATTTTTTATTTTAGCAGATAATTTCAACTCGCTGCCACTGCATTCATTGGTTTCACTATCACTAACTTCCGTCATAGCCTTCATTTCAGCTTCTGCTGATTGGTACAACAAAAAGTTGTCTCTTTTTTTAATGCAGGACAATTTCTCCCATCCTTCACCGGGTAGAGAGTTTGGATTTTTAATTAGTTTCAATCCCAATAAACTCCTTAACTTTTTTGAAGGCCAAAACAAAGTTCCATTTTTCTCCCATCTACCGGGAACAACCGTAAGGCAGTTTCCTCTGTTTGGTTCCGTGGTTTGGACGATTTTAAACGAATTTTTTTTTTGTATATAGTTCTAAAAAACCACCTAGCACTGACTTTAAATTACTGTAAAAAATACGCACGGTTACAAATTAAACTAACCTCAAAACTATAATTGATGATTCATGACATATGCCATTTGTCACTGCCCAGACTCGTATAAAACTAGGGATGGTTATTGGGCCAATATAAAACTAAGAGTAATTAGTGAAACTATTAATTGGCTTTTTGTAACGAAATTTACTTACTTGAGCGTTGTGGATTTATTAGCAGATGCTCAGTTTTGTACTCGACCAACCAATATTTATAAAAGTTTACAAACATTTATAAGGAACTTCGCGGCAATAAAATTACTTTAATATTTATAGACATAAAACATGGCTGTTATATGTGAAAATAAACGTCGGCCATATTTGTTTTTTTTTACTTAACTTGACTCGAAACTTTCGGATAATTTTTTTTATGTTTCGGCATCTTGTAGACACGAATACTTTCAAATGTGATGTACAAAGTATGCAAGTAATTGCAAATATGTTTTTCCTTCAATTTCCCAAAATATAACAGAGCATTGAAGTCTCACAATTTTATTTACAAACATTCAAACGGGAATATTTCATGGGCCCGTGAGTTTTAGGATAGGTATCATCTAATTTTTCACAGCAAATTTTGATTGGCAAGTAAATGTACATCCAAGACCGAACTCCAATTGCTGATAAAAATAAAATCAAGAGCGCCATTATTAAATTATTTAGTAACCTTATAAAACACACATCAGATCACCTCGAGAACAACCATCGTGCAGTCAAATTCGGCTTGACGATTATTTTTGAAGCGAAAGAGAAAATGCAAATTGCATTTATTAAACGAAAAGGAAAGACACAGTAAACACCTGAAAGGCATGTAGGTGGCGCTTCGTATATTTTTAGTTTTATAAAAGCGTTTATAAACACTGTTTGTAGAATTATAGTAGTAAGAGAAATAATACCGTTACCTTTACAAATCTGGTTGTTTCCTAATAGAGGTTTTCAATTGGTAACGAAAACATTATTGTTACTAGATGCTCAGGATAGCTTAAGGGTATATGTTTTATAATATGACCGAAAACTGGTCATCGTTACCGTTATAAGATTCTCCATTTAAGTGCTATTAGGGATATATTTGGGTAAGGATAACGTTTCTGAGGCAAATTAATAAAACCTAAGTTTTATAAAGTAGAAACTAGAACGTAACACTGCCTATTAAAAAACAAGAAATGTTAGTTGGGCCAGCTCTCCGATGTTGAGGAGCATAGTAACCGCCTCAAACAGCTTTGTGATATTTATGAGCTGGTCCGTCTGAATCTGAGTCGGGCGTTCACCACTCAAAGCCGACATTACAATCTCCGGAGACGCGAATGGAGATGTCACTTGGGAGATCAAGTTTTCCGCCGGGAAAATCCTCTGTCTTCCGCTGTCCGAGGTTTTGCCTCGAAACTTGCGCCCAAATATTCAGGGCCGTATACCGTTGTCAAAGTTGTTTCTCCCGTGGTCTATGATCTTAAAGATCGTACCGGCAAAACTTTTCGACATATCCACATAAAGGACCTTAAGTCGGCGTATGTCGAGGCTAGTGCGGAAGTCGATGGTAGGACAGGTCAATCGTAACCGCCTGGAGTTTCTTTTTCTCCTCCCCGAACGTTTTCTCAGCGTTTTTTTTTTGCCTGTCCGACCGAACCCGCTTTTCTTTAGATGTCCGTTAACCGTACCGTTCCGAAGTCGCGCCGGCGCTTGCCCGGTGAACCTCCCCACGGCGCTCCTCCGGAGAGTAGTACCTCCATGAGAGTAGCCAACACCTTGGCTGTCACCGCCATGAAGACCCGGCTGGCGCAACTCAAAAGGGAGGCCCAGGCATTAAGAGCCCCTTTCAGGAGTCGGCCAGCGCTCACCAAACCTGACTCTGCTTCCGGTCGGCCCCGGATGGCCGGTCGCATTCGGGTACTGTCGGACATCCGAGTGCGTCTGGTAGACCCGAGTTCTTTACGGACGACGGCTTATGACGCCAATCTGGAGCGGCTGGAATGGGCTGTGCAACATACTGAGGAATTATTTCCTGATCCTGCCCGTCCTGTCACCGTCGAAATTGCACCTGTTGAAATTGCTGAACCGTCCGCCGAACCGACCCCAGTGGATTGGGAAGCAGTGGCCGATACCATCATGGCCACTCCTGACCCGAAGCGTTGGTCCCCCGCTTTGGTTAGTCAGCTTCGGACTCTGCGTCCGCCTGACTACCCGAAACACCGCCGGTTACGGAGACATCTTCGGACCAGCGATGGTCGCCGGGTACACGTCAACGTGCCCTAAACCCGTCAGTGCCGGTGGTCCTTTCCTGACCCTCCGTCCGTGAATTTGTTTTGATTTTTTTTTGTATAAGTAGTGCCGTCAACCGTGGGAAACATTCATATTTTATTTTGGTTGCTCCGCCCGCTACCTCCCCAAATCTCCAGTTAACAGTTTTTTTTTGTGGTTAAAGATGTCGGATACACCTGTACTGGAATTAACCTCGGAGGACTTGTGCCTCGAGATGATGTGTGCAGTGGAGGAGGAACCAGGGGCATCTACCGCCGAGCTATGCTCGTCACGGGCTACGGAAGCTTTGGAAGAGTTGCCACCGCCCGCACCGACCGGATCATCTTCCATGATGCAGGTCACCACGGTTGTTCCCACCGAACCATCACATCCGCCAGAAACGTGTGCTTCGGCACAAACACCGACTTCTCCCGTGTTCGAATTGGTCACGGGGTTGCGGACATGTTCGGGTCTGGAGGACGGCGGCCGAACCTCGCCGGATCCAATACCCTTTACACCGCCGGAGGATCCGACGGATTTGCCTTTGTTTTTGCCCGTAAGAAGGGGGCTATGCTGGAGATGTGGCCGAGAAGGCCATCACCGGGCCATCTGTGACCGACCACCTATTCGGTTTTACTCCAGGTGTGGGCACCGGGATCGCCTGTCTAGACATTGTCCCTGCAGACCTTGGTTTCCGGAAGAGGAGACGACCGTATTGCCACCTCCAAAAGTGACTCCAACTACACGGCAGTTTGTGTCCCGAGGAGTTCAATCAGAGAGAGGGGTGTGTAACGAAGTTACGAATATTTTCTTGGTTTTGTTTACTAAGCCGTCCGTTAGTGCCGTTGGTTTTGCGGCGATATGCAGATAAGGGAACTATTAATAGAAGCCGTTTAGTAAAGTAACCAGTGCTAGTACTTTGCCAAAATACGATAAGCCGTATTTTTAAGTTATTATATTTTCTCAGGATTGGCCACTCCGATTTTTACCGTTCTTGTTGGAAACAATTGGTAGAATTACAGGGTGGGGGTAATTATAGGAAATTAGTGGTTTACGACTTTGCTTGTAATTATAATTCGCGAGTTGACGTAGCCGGCTAGGTTGGCCGAAGCGTACCGTTTTCCTGCAGTACTGCGGTTCTGTACGCGTCACTCGAGTTGGGCCGTGTTTCCCACTACCAGAAAGTGAGGAATCGGACTGTCTATAAAACTGGCGTGCGCCGCCAGTTCGTGTTGTGTTGAGATCATTAGCTCTCCCCGAGCAACATCTCAACCTCCCAGCAGCACCGCCGCATCACAGTAAATATACCTGTTTAGTGGCTAGCCCTCCTAGTGCACTGTGTACCTGTTATTTAAACACCGAGGCTCGCTAGACCGGGTGTTCGTTCCTTGTTTACTCCAACCCTGTACCGCCGTTTGTTGTAGCGTCGTGGTTCGCTAGACCGGGCGCTGCTTTAACGTTCACGTCACCAGTTTCCATTGCAAACGCTACATGGTTCGCTAGACCGGGCGTTTGCACCGTTAGTCCCAGCCCGGCCATTTTTCCGGCCCTTTTTCTTCAGTAGCATCGTGGCTCGCTAGACCGGGTGCTACGCCATAGATCCGGCATTGTAGGTTTCTATACAAACACTACACGTACACGGTCTATTGGAGCGATTCTACTATCGTTTTGGGCTGGTTGTGAACGTGTCCAAGTGCTCTTCAAGTGTTCGTTGCAAATCGTGTCTCGCTAATTCAGGAATTGTCATCCGTCAACGAATGGAGGCACGTGCCAACTTTAGATAATCCTGCAGATATCGTTTCGCCTGGTATTACTCCGAGTGCCTTACTCGACCATACACTTGTATTGGCATGGCCCTGAATGGTTGTCATTTGACAACACGCATTGGCCCGAGATTTCTCATCTTCCTACAACTGACCTGCCTGAAATGAAGAGATTGAATATGCATTCTCAAATCGACCAACACAACAGTTTAATCGTTAATTTTGATAATTATTCCAATTTCACAAAACTTGAACGAACAATAGCCTATTGCATTAGATTTGGACTTAATCGTCGCTCCAAAAATCGCTTCACAGGTCCATTAACAATCACAAAAAATTAATCGAGCGTCACTCTTTCTTATTAAGCTTTCGCAAATGCAAAGTTTCGAACAAGAAATTGATCAAATTTCTAGTGGTGCCCACATAAAAAAGGGTGGCCAAATACTCAATCTTAATTCATTTATTGATGAAACCGGCATTTTAAGTGTAGGTGGCAGATTATCACATTCTGAATTTAATTACAACAGAAAACATCCGATTATTTTGTCAGCGAAACATAAGTTTACAGAATTGTTGTTTTCTGGCGCTCACTTACGTTTATTACACGCTGGTCCACAGTTGTTGTTGGCAAATATTAGAGAAGAATTTTGGCCTTTGGGTGGGCGTAATTTAGCGCGTAAAATTACTCGAAATTGCGTTCGCTGTTTTCGTTCAAGGCCTTCAGAATTACAACCCATGATGGGAGATTTACCCAGCAAAAGAGTCAATCCAGCACCTCCCTTTTATACATGCGGCGTTGACTACGCTGGACCGATTTTAATTAGAGATAGACAATGCCGCTGATATTGTCACGACTAGCGTGACGTGTTGAATTTAATTCAACTTATTTGCCTGGGATCTCGTTTCAGCGTGAAAATAAAACACAGTTAACTCTACCATCAAGTTCTATTAAATAAGTACCTTAATCTAACAACTCCTAACTTACTAACTAATAAAATAAACGGTTTCCTAACCCAACGAAAACGTTGCTAACTCCCAATAAGATCATAATGAAATAGGCGTAAATTAATACACAACATAAAAGTACAATAATCATACACGTCTCCCAAGCAACACACAAATTTTCATTATCGTTTAATTAATGTATATGCAACCGTTTTTTCGTAATATTTTAGTTTTGGTATATCGTTTAAACATCTATAATACATTTATAACCAACGTCTATTTTTTAGCCTTTTAATATACGTATGCAAGTCACAAAATAATATTCTATTACTGAACAGCGTAAGTAACGCCGTTATTTCTAGGTCTATAATATAACATGTTTTAGTGGCCTTAAATTTATCACTTTGTAATTTATGTCTGGCCTGTTCAATTTTTTTGCTAATCAATTTATTCACCTCAACAAATGATTTCTATATGTAAATTATTATCATAGGAATTTATTTTTTAATAATATTTTTATAGGCAAAAATCGTGTAACTGTTAAACGTAGATCTCACAAAATTATAAGTACATCAATCTACGTCGATCGTATCCTATTAGATTTTCTTTCTCTGTGTGGCTTATAATCTTCTTGTCACATAATGAAACTAATATATTATTGCGTTAATACATAGATACCTACAACTCAATCAAAAAATGTAGGACACCCTCTGACCTGTGACTATAACCACATTATTACGTATTGTTTCTACGTTTTATGAAGTTTTTAGACTTTTATAAATAAGCGTTTACGATAGACCAAACCCTATTTCCTCTTTGGATAAATTGCATAAAAACGCGTAGTAGTACTAGAATAGTGTAACACACCATTTCATCATAAATTACCAATTTAGGATTCTTTTTCAATGTAAGAATCAAATGTTAAGAAATATGGAAATTTACGTATTACCTTACGAAAATATAAACAGTTTCAGTTGGAAGAATCATCAATTGTTTGAACATTAATCACAAATTTATTATTTATACTTCTTGTACCACCAAGTGGTTTTCGGAACAATCTTGCTAAATATTTCCAAAGTTAGCAAAACTGGAAACTTCATTATCCAAGTACAAGTGTTAAAAATAATATTTGACTTCAAATTCAAATAAAGGCGGGATACTATAAATAAGTTGGACCGACCCGTCGTCCGGCTTCAAAGAAGAGCGTTGCCAGTGTCATTGTAAAGTACGTAATTCTGAACTTTCTTACTCAAAATACATCAAAGCAAAAAAATATCGAGATCTCATATTGTCTGATGTGGTCAAAAACTGTTAACCTTTCTGGTAAATTAACAAGACAAATCTTCATACTACGTAGTAATCCAGTTTCAATAAATTTTCTGTATTAGCTTTTATCTCTCATACGTGGTAGAACTTTTATTTGCGCAGGACTGGCAACGCGGGACAACCGGCGCAAGCGCATTAGCAGATCATCTCGGTCTTTGTGTTTCAACCTTGATTTTGCTCGGCGCAAGAGACACGATTTTAGTTTCAGAATAGGCCGCCATTCCGCCATTGTGGAATTCTAAATTCTGCTTGAAAGTTGGTGCTGTTTTTTTAAGTGGAATCTTATGTTTGAAGTGCTAAATTGCATCACAAAAAGTAAGTAAAAAACTTAATTATTATTTATTAGGCAATATTTTAGTACATTATTACTTTTGTTGATACTCATATGGTATATTCTTTAGATATAACCACATGGTTTCTATCCAAAAAGCCTGGATTTACTCTACTGTTTTACTAGTTTATTCTCAATTGGTATGATTAATAGTATCTCTTTATTTTTTTTGCCGAATTTCTGTGTTTTTAGTAAGTACTAAAGTTACTAAATTTTTTTACTTTATTTCTTTGGTGTCAAATAGTAACAAAATTGATTGAAGTCTATAAGCATTACCAGTTAATGCAAATCCATCACCTTTTAAATGTTTTTTATTACATTTACAGACAAAAACAAAATGCAATGCGTAATTTTAATTTTAAGCTTATAGGTATTTTTCTCTAATAAACTTTTCAAGGTTATGTTGTATTAGCAGTTGTTGTTTAGCTTTTAGAACAATTCTATATGATAGAACGAGCCTCAAAATTTGTAAAAGTAAAAATTAAAATCAAAGAATTGAAGAGTTTTTGGGGTAGGTATATGTATTCTTTTTTTTTCACATCAGGGGTATTTGAAATATTTTGAGTGTTTTATTCTTTTTGCTCATACAGTTTTTTTTTGGTGTATAAATTATTATCCGTCATTTCATTTATTTTAGAGCCTGCGTCCTAAAGAGAAGTAGTTGAACCTTTTGGATTGAACAGAGCACATTCTCCATTTAATTGTAGGTTGTAGTTAAATAAGCTAGTATTGTAAACTTTGCTTATCTGATTAGATAATGAGTAAAGTGATTTTGAAGCGTCATCTTCGACAAAAAACAGCTTTGTCTGTAAGAAAAACATATCATGAAATGTCTCTCACGCTATATGAAAATTTAAACAATAGCACTAATAGTTTATATGAAAACGAAATATTTAATATAGATAAAAAAGTAAACTGTACTAATGACAATTTATATATTTCATCGCCAAAGAACTACCAGTTTTTTGAAAATGCTGAAGAAAAGTCCAGCAAAAACTTGAGTTTAAATGCTGATTATGCGACAATACCACCGTACCCATCACCATTTTCACAAATAAATAACGGTTCTTTTAGTCATACCTTGGACTTTACAAACAGAAATTAAAATTATGGGCTATTAGTAATGGTGTGACACATCGATGCTTAAATGAGCTTATTGCCTTAATTAAGCCAAAATATCCATTTTTAAAAAATGATGCCAAGACCCTTCTTGAAACTCCTAGAAATATGAATGGCACAGTTAAATTAAATAACTGCGAATTAGTATATTTTGGTATGACAAGCAATTTAAGAAAGCAACTTACTACACTTCCAGAAAAAGATTTTACAGAATGTCATAAACTTTCTTTACACATTAATGTAGATGGAATACCAATTTATAAAAGTAGTGCATTGCAAAACTTTCAAAAACCATATTAATGTTATTGCAATTTTTTGTGGTACTGGAAAGCCTAATCCTTTAGAGACATTTTTGAAGCCGTTTATAAACGAGATTAAGATACTAACAAATGAATGATTAATCGTTAGAAATAAATCTTTTAAAGTACATTTAGAAGCATTTTGTTGCGACGCACCGGCCAGAGCATACCTTAAACAAATTATAGGACATAATGGTATACAAGGTTGTGAACGCTGTGAAATTACCAGCGTATATTGCAAATCTAACAAGAAACGATATTATCCCATTAACTTTAATGCTTCTATGCGGTCCGATAACATTTTTTTAGTGATTGAAAACATTCCTAATACTCATATTAAAGCTCAATCTCCATTGACTGAACTTGATATAGGATTGGTAACAAATTTTGTGCTAGATCCCATGCATATGATTTATTTAGGAGTTATGAAAAGATTGATAAATTATTGGCTAGAAGGTGAACGTCGATTTAAATTATCAAAGTCGACTGTCGCTGACATAAATGTCAAAATATCTTCTATACAAAAAATATATTCCATGCGAATTTGGAAGAAAAATTAGAACATTTAAAGATATTAAAAGTTGGAAGGCTGTGGAGTTTCGTTTCTTTCTACTTTATTGCGGAATTGTTGTTCTGCAAAGTAATGTTAGTTCCACGATTTACAAACATTTTTTATTGTTACATGTTGCAATTTATATATTATGTAACAAGAATTTGTTCAAAACGTACTTGCATATATCAAGAAAATGTATTAAAATATTTGTTACTAAAAGCGAAACGGTTTACGATAAATTCTTTGTTGTATATAATATACATTCTTTACTTCACATATGTGATGATGTTCAACAATATGGTTCATTAGAAGATTACAGTTGCTTTCGTTTTGAAAATCGAGCATTCCGAGTCCGATTCCGATTAAACCGAGGACCCACATTCAGATTAAATGCAGCGTTTTAGACGCTGTCAGAAAATCGCTTTTCCAGTCCGCATCCAGCAAATGTTCTTCCAACGTTCGCAACGCCGATTCTTCCGCCCATCATTATCGATAACCGAAAATTATGAGCGTGGCCTTAATGTTTAAGTAATTTGGATTTTTGTTTTATTTCGTGTTAGTAATTTTTCGACAAAAAAAAATAAATGACTTAACTTATTCAGATGTTTTTTTTTACCCATTTGTCAAGAAGAAAGTTTTTCCATCAGTACATACAAAAGAATGTAAAAGTTTCTTGACAATTGGTGGATGCGCGAAAAAAAAGACTTTTAAAAAAAAAAAAAAACACATAAGATTGCAAATATTTCTAATTGGAAAATTTGTGACGTCACTACAATCTAGTTTAATTTAAAACTAATAAACCACCAAGGGAGATCTGGTGTTGGCGTCAAAGTTCCTTCACCATAAAATATCATATTTTGTGACACTCGTTGCTTTGACCCTAAATTACTCCCTTATTTGACAAGTTACGTCAAAATGTCATAGAAAACAAGAAATAGAGCAGATTTCAGGCTTCACTTAGGCAAAATAAAGAGAAGTAATAAAGGAAAAAATTTACCACTGGCTCAAGTTCACCACAGAATAGTTGAATTTTGAAAAATTATTAACAATACTCCCCAATATAAATCACGAAGTTTTTACATTCCTTGTGGAATTACAAATAAAAGTAAAACTGAGTCTTTTTTTTTTAGCAAATTAATTATTGGCTCAAAATTTACTATTACCAACAGAATACCAGATAACGTTGTATTGGTAAAAGAAAAAAATTTTGTTAAAAACGTCTCATTAACTCATAGCTAACTAAGGTAAAATTAGTTTTTATTGAATTATTTTGTTATTTATGAAGCAAATCATAACTTATTATACATCAATAAAATCAGAATAAAACCTACTATTTGATGGGCTAAAAATCGAATATGGCGCCCATAAGAAAAAAGAAAGTTGATGATGACTGCCAAAAAACGAAACGTCGTGTGGCAAATTTGAATCCATCATCGAATAGCTGGAGAAAAGATGGTTTTAGTTTTGGGATATTGTCACGAATGAAAAATCCATTAATGCAAAAGATGGACTTATTGACTTAAAAACATAAGAATATTCGAGGATTACGAAATATTAAGCGCACGAGGCAAGGTCGCACCATGATGCATCGAGTGTGTCATGCACCAAGTGCATTGTATCGGTGATGAGTCACCACCACCTGCTTTGCAGGAATATGAAAAACAGGCGACGAACAATAACAAACTACGTCAGCCGATCAATCGGGTATAAAACACGCCGATTGCAGCAATATAGGAGGAGTGTGAACCAATCGACAGTAGTGCGACCAGCTGAACCAAGAAGTCGAAATGTCGACTCTCCTCGAGAAAAGATCAAGTTAAGTAGTCCATTCTCCAAAATTGTTCCAACACGAAAGTGACCAAGCCAGCCGCCAGAAAATGCTAAGTCTTTAGCTTATGAATCCATGTAAGTACAATTGTTCAATTGTTAACTTTTAGTGTGCTTATGACCGTATTGTACAGATCCATTTATGTATATTATATATAATAGATTTAAGTGTTTAATAGAAAACTCAGTGTTTGATTCCATCCTTACAACTGAGATCCCGGCGCGACGTTTAACGTCGTGAGTCAGTTTAATTGATGAACCCAGAAGGGCTCATAAATTAAACGTGACATTTGGTGGAGGCGCCGGTCTGTTTTGAGATGGATGAAAAACAATAGTTGAGTTTTTTATTTTTATTTTATCTTTTGGGGTATGATACAGATTGAGGAAAATAATGTGTGGGCTATAAAAGAAAATGTTAGGTATTATTATCGTTGGGCTAGGGATAGTAACGTTAATGTATTTAGTGATATTTTGGGGGTTACCTTTGCTATTGAAGCGCTCATTTGATAAAGTTTGGTTTAATATGGGTGGTACATCTTCAAAAGAAGAAGAAATTATCATCTCTCAAGCAGGAAACAGTGGAGGATTATCAAATAATTCGGGAAAAGATAATTCATGGTCAGCTAAGGATGAAAAATGATGAAAAACACTGTTAAAAAAAAAAAAAAAAAGTGAATTTTTAAACCAGAAAAAATATTTTTGATTTTTCTCATCGTGAGTGAAAATTACCTCTTTAAAACAAAAATATATATATTTTTTTCTTTTTGCATAATTAATTTTGTTCTACATTGTCATTTTGAATATTTGTTTTCTAAATTGTTAAAAGCATGTCAGTATTACTGAAACGATCGTGTTTGATCGATTAGTTTGATCGTGTCTTATGTTAAAAAAGTCAAGAAATTAATGGCTAATATAACTTTGCGTACAGCACTGGCCGAACAAAAAGCCCCGGCCATCCCTAAATTTACGTGTCCACCTACGTTTAATCCATCAAGTGATTGCCCCATTACATTTTTAAATAAATATGAAAAGTCCGCAAGAATAAACAACTGGACTTATCATTTAAAGATTTCATATTTTAATAATTATTTGGACAAACCAGCACAAGTTTGGTATCAAAAATATGTAAATGATTCAAAAAATGTTTTGAATACTTGGGCAATAATTCGAACAGATTTTCTAAAAGAATTCGCAGGTGATCAGCCATTTCGTAAACTGAAATTTAGATTAAACACGCGTAAACATCGGGACAATGAAGACATTAAAACTTATTATTATGACTAACGTATTTTGGCAAATGAAATTAACCCGGACATGTCTTTCGAAACTTTTAGAGATTATTTTGAAAACGGTTTAAATCCGTCGTGTTTTGAAATGTATTATTTGCTAAGCTCTAATAATAAAAATTTGAGTGATTTAAACCAACTGGTCTTGAAAATAAGTGATATTAAAGAGCGTGTATTATTTAATCAAATGAATCGGCAAAGTAAATTTTACATTTCGGATGGAATAAATTTTCGGTCTCGTAATGATCGGTCGAAAAACAAATTTGACAAATACGGTGCTAATCGTACTTGGCCAAATAAGTATTGTAAAAATTGTGAATTTCAGTCCAACAATTATTGTGGAAATAATAAATACAAAGGGACCAAGTTAAACAAACATGATTTCTACTATCAAAATGTGTCACGAGAAAAGCAAAATTATTCTAGGTTTGATCAAAATCCAGGTATAAGAAATAATAATACCAGAAATAATTGTTCATCAAAATGTAAACATTTTAATCGAGGTAGCAACAAGCTTTACAATTTTGGACAAAATAAGAATTTTTCTACACATCAGAATCCTAGTAAATGTGAAAACTCAATGTTAAGTGTGGATGAAGTTGCTATAAACTCGACAAACAGTAAAGATAGCAATTTATTGTCAATCAAAGCTTCAATAAATAACGAAGACAATTTGTTTGATGTAATTTTAGACACAGGTTGTGAACCAAATTTAATTGATTTAAATCTTATAACTAACATGTCTTTATCATCAGAGATCCAAATCCAATTAACTTCAGTAGGAGGTTATACTGTTAACCCAATAGGTACTTCAAAAGTAACTGTAAAAATTTACAACATAAAGTTGAAGGTTGAAGCATTAGTAGTGAAAAACCTTTCTAAACCTTTAATTCTGGGACATAATTTTATATCAAATTTTAACGCAATGATTGATAACAATAAAAATATTTTTAGTTTTTCAACAAACAACAACGATAAAGTAACAGTTAATCTCAATCGACCTGATTTAGATGTTACATCTAAAAACCAAGTTCAGAAAGAGTATCTAATGGGTGTAGAAATTTCTGACGTCGAAAAAACAGTAAAACCTGTAATAAAATTGAAAGTTGCTCGAAAGTATATTGTAAAACCAAATAAGCAAATAACGTTACGATTGAAAACCGCGAATAATGAGCCTGATTTAACAAAATGCATTTTTATTAAAAGAGACAGTTATTTATGTCCAAGAAGTCTGTGTGTAGGCACACCATGTTTGCAAAATGGGCACAATTTATACATTAAAATTGTCAATAAGGGATTTAGAACAGTTCCTATTTTAAAGCATTCTGTTATAGGTAAATTCGACGTTAATGAATCAATCAATACAAATACGACAAAGGATTCAATGTTATGCATTTCAGAAAAACGCAAATCAAAAACTGCTAATAAGTTTCAGTCCGATTTTCCTGTTCAATCGAAAATGTTACATCCTAATTTACAGACAAGTAACATAAATGAAATCGATAATATTGATTATCGAAGAAAAGTTGCGATGTTTAAATCAACTCGTAAAACTTCACACCAAAATAGAGACACAGCCGATCAAGTCGAATTAAAAAATGTAATATTCCCTGTATCCCAATTTTGTGGATTACAATATTCAAAGCAAAATGTGTGCTTTTAGCATTTCTATTTAGTAGAAGTTTGTATAAAAGTTAAGCTGAAAAATCAAATATTTTGAGGAAAAAAAAAAGAATTTTATATACTGCAGCATGCTATTAAATTAATTTTTACATGACTTCTAAATCGAAAGTTAAAAAATAAAATCCACACTGTAAAACAGCGGATTGTGTTATTTCGATGTCGAGGTCAAGCATTCCCGATAACGACAAAAAATGTGCCGGAATGAAACTTCTAATTGTCGACAAATAATTTTTTTACTTATGTGTAGCAAAATGCTAAAAGCATAGTGCAGAGTTAAAGAGGATTTCGATATGTTTCCATCGTTTGAAAACGAACAGTACATAAAAAATCGAAGGTTATTATTTGGTCGCTTGCAAAAATCGCGACATTAGTGAAAAATAAAGTAAAGCAGACTAATTAGTTCTATTTGACGCCGCGTGCCGGTGTGACCGACTTGCTTTATTGCACTCGTCTCGTCGCATCGCCGCGAAGGTGTCGATAAGAAAACTGCTGATTGATGAATTTTAATGTTTTTTTTTTTCTAAATGCACATGATAATTTACCTACATGGAATAACAAGTCGAAATATTGTTGGTGTAACCTTATAATTGCGGTGGCAACATTGTAACGTCGCTTTAGACTGTCAAGCGTCAGTCTATTTTGACTTTTGTAAGAGGTAAGAGTGAATGCGGGAGTTAGCCGACAATGTGGCTTTTTTAATCCCAAATTAAATTAATAAATAAGACAATAAATATAATATACAGTTCACCACAGTTTCGGTGTTTAAATAAATTCCCTCGGGCAGCAGTAAGCCCGACATTTTGGTCCTTCGAAGACGGATTAGGAAAACAAGTGTTTTTCTACCAGTTCATAACCTGAAAATAAAGGGTTATTTTTCAGATTTGTAGGGGATATTAGCCCTGAAAGCAAATAAGCGTCTGCTGTGGAGAAGCTATAACCCGCACCGAACTACGAGTTTACGGGTCCATCGGCAAAACACCCAAATTTATAATAAACCAGCTGCGGAAACGGAGCAGTATTTCGTCCCTGCAAAAGGAAACGAGGGTTTCACAGGTTTGGACGTGGAGTTAACGGCTTCTAAGTGGTTTGGGAGCTAAGCAACAAGGGTTTGTTGCACAAGTACTACAACATAGAATAAAAAGGCTTGTGTCGGGGGTAAGTTCTTCGATTTTGTATCTAACTTCAGTCCATGCTTGGTAAATACAGTTGGCAATTTAATTTTATTTTCCTTAGTGTGTTTATGTCTAGAAGTTAAGTCATTAATGAGTAATAAGTAAGTGAAATTAGTAAAATGACCTCCAAAAAGGATATTATTAGGAGGCTAAAAAGTGACCGCACACAGTTGGTTGCACAATTGAATAGGTTTAATCAATTCATTACCAATTGTGATGATTCGGCTAATAAGATCACTGTAAATGAACGTTTTGTGCGTTGTGAATCATTGTGGGACAATTTTGATAAAATACAATTAGAGCTAGAATTTTTAGATGAAGCTCATGAACCTGAAAATAGTGAACAGAGAAACAATTTTGAAGAAATGTATTTCGAAACAATATGTCTTTTTAAGGAAAAATTACAAAGCCGTAGTTTGTCTGATTCAAACATAGTTTCTAGTGAGTTAAGTCAGAGAAACGTCAATTCTAATGTAGTAAAATTACCACCATTGGATTTACCTTCTTTTGAAGGATGCTATGATCAGTGGACCAACTTTTTTGACAGCTTTATGGCTTTAATACACTCTAATACCAGTTTAACAAATGTGCAGAAATTTTACTATTTACAATCATGCCTTAAGGGTGAGGCAGCACATGCAATTTCATCTATACAAGTTACAGATTTAAATTATGAAAATGCTTTCAAATTATTACGAGAGCGTTATGAGAATAAGCGACTTATTATTCAAAGTCACCTGCGTCTCTTATTTGAATTAGCACAAATAAATAAAAGTAATCACATTGAGCTACGTTGTTTTTTAGATACCATACAAAAAAATGTTAGAGCTTTAAAAAGTTTAGGAGAACCAGTCGAACATTGGGATACATTACTAGTGTATATGTTCACTTTAAAATTAGATCTGAATACTAGAAAAGATTGGGAATCTTATAACATTAAAAATAACAGTCATAAGTACACAGATTTTATAGCTTTTTTAAATGAGAAGTGTCAAATTCTTGAAAGTGTTGAGAGTAATAGTAAAAACTTGAGTAACCTTCACTTGAATAAAGGCATCTCCAGTAATACACAACGTCCTGGACCACCTAATAAGAGGTTTTCATCTAATTCTTATTTTGGTAGGAATCAATGTTCATTTTGTCAAAATCATGGTCACTGGATTAGTGAATGTACCAAGTTTTTGCAGTTACCTGTTAAAGATAGAATTAATGAAATCAAAAGGCTACATCTTTGCTTGAATTGCTTTTTATCAAATCATATAAGTATTAAGTGTACTAGTAAGCGTTGTTCTAAATGTGATAAGCCACATAATGTTTTACTTCATTTAAATTTTAAAAATACTGAAAACAATGTTTCAAATAATAGTTGTAAAGTAAATTTCTCAGAAAATTCTGATTCTCAAAATGAAGATACTGCAGTTGTTTCATCTGCAAACCAGTCAATTATAGCTCACAGTTTTGATCACCATAATAATGAAATTTTGTTATCTACAGCTAAGGTACTAGTTTTTGATAAGTATGGTAAGATGCATGAAGCACGGGCTTTACTAGACTGTGGTTCACAGTCAAATTTTGTTAGAAAAGAATTAGTACAAAGCTTAGGTTTAAAGGTGGATCATATTAATATGTCCATAGTGGGAATAAGCGGTTCAGTTTCAAATTCAACACTATCTGTGACAATTAAATTCAAATCAAAGCATAATGAAGTATCTGAAAAATTGAAATTTATAATTTTAGATCAAATTACTAACCACTTACCTACATTTCCAATTAATAAAAGTGAATTAAAATTACCATGTAATATACATATGGCTGATGACTCTTTTGACACTCCAGGGCCTATTGACTTGTTAATAGGAGCTGAAATATTCTATGACTTACTGTTAGCAGGTCAAATACGAATAGCTGAAGGAATGCCAATCCTTCAAAAAACTAAACTAGGTTGGATTGTTTCGGGCAGTATTCGTACAAATAATCGTCCATCAACCTTAAATAACTCCTCAAATAATAATTTTAATCAAACAATTTGTAATCTTACCTCTAATAGCAATATTCAACGTCAGATTGAAAAATTTTGGATAATGGAAGAAGTACCTTCAATTAAAATATGGAAACGAGAGGAGATCGAATGTGAAGAATTTTTTAAAAGCTCATTACAAAAGGCAGAAAATGGTCAGTATATAGTTGCATTACCAGTTCGTGACGGAATCAAAGAGTTAGGAGATTCAAAACAAATTGCTCTAAAAAGATTTGGAAAGTTGGAGCGAAAATTATCAACTGATTCTAAATTGAGGACTGAATATATTAAGTTTATGACTGAGTATGAAGATTTAGGACATATGTCACCTATACCAGAGTGTGAAATAAAGAGTTCAAATCCACAGTTTTATTTACCACATCATCCAGTATTTAAAGAGTCGAGCAGTACAACTAAAGTAAGGGTAGTCTTTGATGCTAGCGCTAAAACTAATAATGGTATCAGTCTAAATGACAAGTTGAAATGTGGGCCAGTATTACAAGACGATTTGCTTTCTATTTTAATCAGGTTTCGACAACATTACTGTGTGATTGGAGCTGACGTAGAAAAAATGTATAGGAGAGTTTTAGTAAGTGAACAACAGAGGGATCTTCAGAGGATCATTTGGCGTAAATCTCCTGATGAAGAATTAACTCATTACAGATTAAATACAGTAACGTATGGCATGACGTCAGCATCGTACTTGGCTATACGCTGTTTAATCGAAGCTGCCTGTGAGGAATCTCAGACTTTTCCTGAAGCATGTCGTGTAATAAAAAGAGATTTTTACGTCGATGACTTATTGTCCGGCGCACCTTCTATTAGTGAAGCTATACAACTAAAAAATGAAATCGCACATATATTGCAAAAAAGGGGTTTTCTTTTGAGACAATGGGTTTCAAATAAGGCTGAAGTTTTGAAAGACCAACCATACAGTGCTAAAATAAAGCATTATGTTGTTGAAGAGGCTGTCTCTAAGGCTTTAGGAGTAGTCTGGAATAGTAGGGAAGATAGTCTGGAGTATACTGTCAATTTGGAAAAACATCACAAGGTGACAAAAAGAATCATTTTGTCACTAACTTCTAAATTATTTGACCCGTTAGGATTGATTGGTCCTGTAATCATACATGCCAAAATAATAATGCAGCGATTATGGAGCGAACATTTATCATGGGATGATCCTGTTTCTTCAGATTTAAATAAGTTGTGGTGCAATTTTTGTGAGAAGCTTCCTATTTTAAACCAATATAGCATTGTTAGACATGTATTTTGTGATAATCCAGTAGTGATAGAATTGCATGGTTTTTGTGACTCTTCTGAGTTAGCATATGGTGCTTGCATTTATGCTAGAACAATTGATACTGATGGCTCTATTGTCTCTAATTTAGTTTGTGCTAAGTCTCGGGTAGCACCAATAAAGTCTTTGACATTGCCCCGATTGGAATTATGCGGTGCTGTATTGTTAAGTAGGCTCATGAAGAAAACAACGGAGAGTTTAACTATGCCAATCAACAAATTCTACTATTGGACTGATTCTAAAATAGTTTTATCTTGGATAATAGAAGAACCTGCTACGTGGAATGTGTTCGTTTCTCACAGAGTTTCTGAAATTCAGCAATCAACAAATATTATAGAATGGCGACATGTGAGGAGTGAGGAAAATCCATCTGATTTGATATCCCGAGGATGCACTCCTGACAAATTAATTTGTTCAGACTTGTGGTGGCATGGACCTTCATGGTTAACAGTAAATTCTCATGATTGGTCACCCAATACTTTTACTGAAGCTGATTTTAACAATTTACCAGAAAAACGAGCAAATAGAAAAATATTCACGACTTTTACAAATAATAATATAGATATTTTTAACAAATTTTCTACATTTTCTAAATTGCAAAGGGTGATGTGTTATATTTTAAGATTTTTCAAAAATATCACCACAAATAAGAATAATAAGAGTTTAGAGTGTTTAACAGTGATTGAATTAAATGACGCTTTAATTTATTTAGTAAAACTAGCTCAAGGTTGTGTGTTTAATGAAGAAATACATGATTTAACTTTAAAGCGAAATATCTCCTCAAAAAGTAAATTATTACCTTTGAGTCCGTTTTTAGATTCCAATGGAGTTCTAAGGGTTGGGGGTCGCTTAAAGAAGTCTAATATTTCTTATGATCAAAAGCATCCTATAATTTTAGACAAGAACCACATTTTGAGTAAGTTACTGATTGTTCATTATCACAGACAGAATTTACATATGGGTCCTCAAGGATTATTGTGCTGTATACGAGACAAATTTTGGATATTGGGTGGAATTAATACTATTAAACGGGAACTTCGGTCTTGCATAATTTGTTTCAGAATGAAACCCAAACCTTTGGAAGTTTTAATGGGTGACTTGCCTGAGGCTCGTCTTACACCTAAAAGACCATTTTTCAACTGTGGCCTAGATTACGCTGGTCCTTTCAATATTAAATCATCTAAAATTCGGAACAGTAAGATTTTAAAATCGTATCTGTGCCTTTTTGTTTGCTTTGCAACAAAGGCAGTTCATTTAGAGATAGTTTCAGACTTGACCACAGAAGCTTTTTTAAATGCCTTAAAGAGATTTATTGCTCGTAGAGGCAAGTGTCAAAATATATTTTCGGATTGTGCTTCCAACTTTGTGGGTGCAAATCGGGAAATTAAGGATTTGTATAAGTTAATTAGTGATAAGGAAACTAATGTTAAACTTAAAGATTATTTGTGTCATGAAGGTATAAATTGGAATTTTATTCCTGCTCGGTCCCCTCATTTTGGTGGACTGTGGGAATCCCATATTAAAATAGCGAAAGAGTATATGAAAAAGGTGGTAGGGAATTCGTCACTCACGTTTGAGGAATTGTCAACTGTGTTTACCCAAATTGAAGCGTGCATGAACTCCCGACCCTTAAGCCCTCTTTCTAATGACCCTAAGGATCTAATGCCTTTGACTCCGGGTCATTTCCTAATTGGCGAACCATTACTGTCCTTGGTAGAACCAAACGTAAGGGACGTTAAGTGCTCTCACCTAAAGAGATATCAACATCTTTCTCAACTAGTGCAAACCTTTTGGAATAGATGGAGTCATGAGTATTTGAATACTTTAAATCGTCGATCTAAGTGGCAAGTAAACAATGATAATTTTGTCAAAATCGGTGATTTAGTGATTTTGCGAGAAGACAACTTACCTCCATTAAAGTGGAACTTGGGGAGGGTAATAGAAGTGTTTCCTGGTTCTGATGGGCTAGTGAGAGTGGTGTCAGTACAAACTGCTAAGGGTATATTTAAGAGAGCGGTTGCAAAGATTTCGGTCTTGCCAATAGAATGATGTTCATTCTATCATTTTAGCTTAAGTTTAGTTTTAAGTACCTTTGTTTATTTTTAGGTGTTGAAATATGTATATCTTTCAAGGGGGGCGGTATATGGTGTAACCTTATAATTGCGGTGGCAACATTGTAACGTCGCTTTAGACTGTCAAGCGTCAGTCTATTTTGACTTTTGTAAGAGGTAAGAGTGAATGCGGGAGTTAGCCGACAATGTGGCTTTTTTAATCCCAAATTAAATTAATAAATAAGACAATAAATATAATATACAGTTCACCACAGTTTCGGTGTTTAAATAAATTCCCTCGGGCAGCAGTAAGCCCGACAATTGTATTGGCTAAGAATAATTAAATTTGATTTTACTATAGAAAAAATGACAACTGATTTAAAAAGTGACTCAAGTTTTTTTTTTACGAATGGTAAATGATACATTTGTAATAAAGTATTTCTGAAGTGATATTTAACACATTCAACACACATACTACTCGAATGAGACGATAGGATCCACACATCATAATAATGTGATTTTATTTTTACTTTATTTCTGCTGAATTTCAACCTGTTAAATTTTAACCTGCTATTTAATTGAGGTGAAAAACGCTAGGTGAGCGTAATACCTTATTATGTCAGTGGCACATAGAGGTTGTTTCTTTAACCGACCCATTGTAATGAGTTTTATGAGTACTAAAGTTTCAACTTACATGCAGTTGAACTATTTTTGGTGCATCTGTACGAAGATGTCCAGCTCAAGATTCATAATTAAATAAAATAATTATTGAATTGCCAATGAAAAAATATTGGTATCTTTTATAAAGGAGTAATTTAAATACTCAAGAATTCAACAGGAAAAACAGTATAATTCAATGTTGGTAGGAGTATTAGCTCTCGAAGTAGTTGTTTCTGATTTTTCCCTTCTCAGTTGAGAAGTTTCTGATACAGAAAGGTCTGTACATGTTGAGGAATATTTGTTTTAGTGCCACACAGCGATACTGTTTGCTGTTATCGATGTTAGGGCGGTGCATGAATTTTTCTTAAGGAACAAGCCAAAAATATTCGTTGAATGCGAAATTAGTATCAGGCTGAACTGATTGTGTGTATGCTAAACCTTATACATACGTTTATTAACTTTTGAAAATTGGGTCTTTGAAGCAAATTGATACTAGACTTCTTTGAACACGGATATAAAAAGGTCCATACGAAGTAGCTAAACTTGTCAACATTTTCAGGCAACGGAGATTCCTATTCTTGACAGCAACCGGTTATACGTTATCCTGGAAATTTGCGTATTAGTTGCTTTAATCGTTTACCTTAATTCCGTTTATAGGATCGTCTCATTACGAGGTACAATAAGTTGTACAAATTTCTAGCAGACTGACTACGACTACTTTTTGAAACAAATATTGAACTGCTGAACAATTCAGAGTTACAAGTTACAAGCCCGATAAAGTCAAGATGCTCATAATTAAGTTATAAAAATGATTTACTTTTACTTGCTTAAATGAATTATCCTACAGTAGGATATATTTCGTTTTTCTGCACATGAAAAAATGCGATATATAGGTATGTAACCTAACCAATTGATTAGATAATTCTTTTCTTATGCCGCAGACAGATGGTAATCACTTTGTTATTTAAGTCATCGTGGTACGATCGTTTAGAAAAACTGCGTATGGATAAATATCATTGTAATTTCATTTTGACATGCAAATTTTTAGCATATGAGAATAATTAAGAAAAATGGCCATTGTTATTATAAAAGTTAAGAAGTGTACACTTGAGTTTTATATTGTAATTTTTCATTGTATGAGTAAATGGATTAATTGAAGACTTTATTAAATAAAACTGGAGTAAATACTTACTGAACATTGACAAACCAGTTACCACACGAAGTAAAGAGTTACAAAAATACATCAGCTCCTGGACTAAAACAAAAGCGTACATCGCTTATTTCTACTTCGTCCGGCTGATAATCCGAATGATGACAAACTTTAGTCTTGATTAAGTTTAGTAAGGCAAAGTGAAACTAAGGCAAACAATGCAAATTTATGGTAATGCAATAATCAGAGTTTTGTTTTTAACACGCCAGAAAGTATTTCAGTTAATCATTTAATACCTACTTGCATTTACATACTAATGGCATTTTAGTTTTACAAAAATGAATGAAGGAAAAGCATTTGATTGAAGATATTACATCCAATTTTTGATAAAACAAACTTCTCCAAAAAGATTTGAAGTTAATTAGAAACGGTTGATGTTTCTGTATTTTTTTTTTGAAACAGGCAAATACGTTCTACTTTCCATAACATGAAAAGTAGAGCGTCTCATACTTACGGAGTTCAAACTTTTTAGTTTCAGGACCCGATTCCTGATTATTTTTAGATGTCAATTAACTTTATAAAGTAATACGTAACACTGCATGCAGGGTATTACTTGGATATAAGTATATGAAGCCTTAATGAACACATATTAACCTTTGTTCCTATTTTTATTTCATGTAAACGCACACATGAGAGAGTCAACAAGCCAGATCGAAATAATACCACACGTTGATCCTGCTCCGTTGAAGACATTTAATTTCTTCCACGACTGTTGACGTTGGTATACAACATAGTCCACACGCAATACCAACACGTCATTGGACTTTTACCCACGTCACATCCATCAATTTGATGCAAGTAATAAGGTACACACGTAACATTATATTGGCATTCAGTTATGCGCAGTGAACATCTTCGTGGTAAGAGTGAACTATTCTCGGCTTAACAATAATGTTCTCTGTGTTGCGCTATTAAACTATGTTAGATTTAAGAAATTATTTAAATGGAAGCGATGTAAGGCAAATGGAGTAAAGTATTTTACGCACATTCAATAATTGGTATTTGCAAAGCCTAGATACTTCTTTCTTTATAAATCTACTCCATTATCCTTTTCTGGGTTTATTAGTGTTAGTAAGTTATTTGTGTTAATCATAAGCAATACTATGCTTTAATCATAATGTACTTAGTAGTACCGTAACTTATCGATTGTTCTAATGGTTTTTATGTACGTCAATCTGAAATTTTGGTTTAATTGTATAATACTGTTACAAGTTATTTTTTTTTTCAAGATGGTTGTTTTTAAGGAGAGTATATAGTGTCCTTTGTTTTAAAAGTGGGGACCAGTTTTTCTGTGGCGGAGGCATATGTCACGAATGAAAAATCCATTAATTCAAAAGATGGACTTATTGACTTAAAAACATAAGAATGGGTATTTCAAATATTTTGAGTGTTTTATTCTTTTTGCTCATACAGTTTTTTTTTGGTGTATAAATTATTATCCGTCATTTCATTTATTTTAGAGCCTGCGTCCTAAAGAGAAGTAGTTGAACCTTTTGGATTGAACAGAGCACATTCTCCATTTAATTGTAGGTTGTAGTTAAATAAGCTAGTATTGTAAACTTTGCTTATCTGATTAGATAATGAGTAAAGTGATTTCGAAGCGTCATCTTCGACGAAAAACAGCTTTGTCTGTAAGAAAAACATATCATGAAATGTCTCTCACGCTATATGAAAATTTAAACAATAGCACTAATAGTTTATATGAAAACGAAATATTTAATATAGATAAAAAAGTAAACTGTACTAATGACAATTTATATATTTCATCGCCAAAGAACTACCAGTTTTTTGAAAATGCTGAATAAAAGTCCAGCAAAAACTTGAGTTTAAATGCTGATTATGCGACAATACCACCGTACCCATCACCATTTTCACAAATAAATAACGGTTCTTTTAGTCATACCTTGGACTTTACAAACAGAAATTAAAATTATGGGCTATTAGTAATGGTGTGACACATCGATGCTTAAATGAACTTATTGCCTTAATTAAGCCAAAATATCCATTTTTAAAAAATGATGCCAAGACCCTTCTTGAAACTCCTAGAAATATGAATGGCACAGTTAAATTAAATAACTGCGAATTAGTATATTTTGGTATGACAAGCAATTTAAGAAAGCAACTTACTACACTTCCAGAAAAAGATTTTACAGAATGTCATAAACTTTCTTTACACATTAATGTAGATGGAATACCAATTTATAAAAGTAGTGCATTGCAAAACTTTCAAAAACCATATTAATGTTATTGCAATTTTTTGTGGTACTGGAAAGCCTAATCCTTTAGAGACATTTTTGAAGCCGTTTATAAACGAGATTAAGATACTAACAAATGAATGATTAATCGTTAGAAATAAATCTTTTAAAGTACATTTAGAAGCATTTTGTTGCGACGCACCGGCCAGAGCATACCTTAAACAAATTATAGGACATAATGGTATACAAGGTTGTGAACGCTGTGAAATTACCAGCGTATATTGCAAATCTAACAAGAAACGATATTATCCCATTAACTTTAATGCTTCTATGCGGTCCGATAACATTTTTTTAGTGATTGAAAACATTCCTAATACTCATATTAAAGCTCAATCTCCATTGACTGAACTTGATATAGGATTGGTAACAAATTTTGTGCTAGATCCCATGCATATGATTTATTTAGGAGTTATGAAAAGATTGATAAATTATTGGCTAGAAGGTGAACGTCGATTTAAATTATCAAAGTCGACTGTCGCTGACATAAATGTCAAAATATCTTCTATAAAAAAATATATTCCATGCGAATTTGGAAGAAAAATTAGAACATTTAAAGATATTAAAAGTTGGAAGGCTGTGGAGTTTCGTTTCTTTCTACTTTATTGCGGAATTGTTGTTCTGCAAAGTAATGTTAGTTCCACGATTTACAAACATTTTTTATTGTTACATGTTGCAATTTATATATTATGTAACAAGAATTTGTTCAAAACGTACTTGCATATATCAAGAAAATGTATTAAAATATTTGTTACTAAAAGCGAAACGGTTTACGATAAATTCTTTGTTGTATATAATATACATTCTTTACTTCACATATGTGATGATGTTCAACAATATGGTTCATTAGAAGATTACAGTTGCTTTCGTTTTGAAAATCGAGCATTCCGAGTCCGATTCCGATTAAACCGAGGACCCACATTCAGATTAAATGCAGCGTTTTAGACGCTGTCAGAAAATCGCTTTTCCAGTCCGCATCCAGCAAATGTTCTTCCAACGTTCGCAACGCCGATTCTTCCGCCCATCATTATCGATAACCGAAAATTATGAGCGTGGCCTTAATGTTTAAGTAATTTGGATTTTTGTTTTATTTCGTGTTAGTAATTTTTCGACAAAAAAAAAATAAATGACTTAACTTATTCAGATGTTTTTTTTTACCCATTTGTCAAGAAGAAAGTTTTTCCATCAGTACATACAAAAGAATGTAAAAGTTTCTTGACAATTGGTGGATGCGCGAAAAAAAAGACTTTTAAAAAAAAAAAAAAAACACATAAGATTGCAAATATTTCTAATTGGAAAATTTGTGACGTCACTACAATCTAGTTTAATTTAAAACTAATAAACCACCAAGGGAGATCTGGTGTTGGCGTCAAAGTTCCTTCACCATAAAATATCATATTTTGTGACACTCGTTGCTTTGACCCTAAATTACTCCCTTATTTGACAAGTTACGTCAAAATGTCATAGAAAACAAGAAATAGAGCAGATTTCAGGCTTCACTTAGGCAAAATAAAGAGAAGTAATAAAGGAAAAAATTTACCACTGGCTCAAGTTCACCACAGAATAGTTGAATTTTGAAAAATTATTAACAATACTCCCCAATATAAATCACGAAGTTTTTACATTCCTTGTGGAATTACAAATAAAAGTAACACTGAGTCTTTTTTTTGTAGCAAATTAATTATTGGCTCAAAATTTACTATTACCAACAGAATACCAGATAACGTTGTATTGGTAAAAGAAAAAAATTTTGTTAAAAACGTCTCATTAACTCATAGCTAACTAAGGTAAAATTAGTTTTTATTGAATTATTTTGTTATTTATGAAGCAAATCATAACTTATTATACATCACTAAAATCAGAATAAAACCTACTATTTGATGGGCTAAAAATCGAATATGGCGCCCATAAGAAAAAAGAAAGTTGATGATGACTGCCAAAAAACGAAACGTCGTGTGGCAAATTTGAATCCATCATCGAATAGCTGGAGAAAAGATGGTTTTAGTTTTGGGATATTGTCACGAATGAAAAATCCATTAATTCAAAAGATGGACTTATTGACTTAAAAACATAAGAATATTCGAGGATTACGAAATATTAAGCGCACGAGGCAAGGTCACACCAAGATGCACCGAGTGCATTGTATCGGTGATGAGTCACCACCACCTGCTTTGCAGGAATATGAAAAACAGGCGACGAACAATAACAAACTACGTCAGCCGATCAATCGAGTATAAAACACGCCGATTGCAGCAATATAGGAGGAGTGTGAACCAATCGACAGTAGTGCGACCAGCTGAACCAAGAAGTCGAAATGTCGACTCTCCTCGAGAAAAGATCAAGTTAAGTAGTCCATTCTCCAAAATTGTTCCAACACGAAAGTGACCAAGCCAGCCGCCAGAAAATGCTAAGTCTTTAGCTTATGAATCCATGTAAGTACAATTGTTCAATTGTTAACTTTTAGTGTGCTTATGACCGTATTGTACAGATCCATTTATGTATATTATATATAATAGATTTAAGTGTTTAATAGAAAACTCAGTGTTTGATTCCATCCTTAAAACTGAGATCCCGGCGCGACGTTTAACGTCGTGAGTCAGTTTGTGACGTGACATTTGGTGGAGGCGCCGGTCTGTTTTGAAATGGATGAAAAACAATAGTTGAGTTTTTTATTTTTATTTTATCTTTTGGGGTATGATACAGATTGAGGAAAATAATGTGTGGGCTATAAAAGAAAATTTTAGGTATTATTATCGTTGGGCTAGGGATAGTAACGTTAATGTATTTAGTGATATTTTGGTGGTTACCTTTGCTATTGAAGCGCTCATTTGATAAAGTGTGGTTTAATATGGGTGGTAAATCTTCAAAAGAGGAAGAAATTATCATCTCTCAAGCAGGAAACAGTGGAGGATTATCAAATAATTCGGGAAAAGATAATTCATGGTCAGCTAAGGATGAAAAATGATAAAAAACACTGTTAAAAAAAAAAAAAAAGTGAATTTTTAAACCAGAAAAAATATTTTTGATTTTTCTCATCGTGAGTGAAAATTACCTCTTTAAAACAAAAATATATATATTTTTTTCTTTTTGCATAATTAATTTTGTTCTACATTGTCATTTTGAATATTTGTTTTCTAAATTGTTAAAAGCATGTCAGTATTACTGAAACGATCGTGTTTGATCGATTACTTTGATCGTGTCTTATGTTAAAAAAGTCAAGAAATTAATGGCTAATATAACTTTGCGTACAGCACTGGCCGAACAAAAAGCCCCGGCCATCCCTAAATTTACGTGTCCACCTACGTTTAATCCATCAAGTGATTGCCCCATTACATTTTTAAATAAATATGAAAAGTCCGCAAGATTAAACAACTGGACTTATCATTTAAAGATTTCATATTTTAATAATTATTTGGACAAACCAGCACAAGTTTGGTATCAAAAATATGTAAATGATTCAAAAAATGTTTTGAATACTTGGGCAATAATATAATGGCACCCAATTCGTTGCAGAAGTAATGCAGTACGTCGCATACACCCTAGGATTCGTACAAAATCTTGTGCCGCTGTATCATCCGGAAGCCAATCCGGTCGAGAGACGAAATCGTGATCTCAAAACGCAACTGGCGATATTAACGCAGCAGAATCATCGTAAGTGGAATGAACATTTACCATCTATCCGATTCGCGATAAACAGTGCCCGGAACGACGCAACTGGATTTAGTGCTGCACAGTTGTGCTTCGGTCGGGAATTGCGCACACCGGGCGAAGTGTACCGAGACTTTCGTGGGTTTATCGAGAACGAAAACTTTAACCATCAAATCGGTTCATATCTTCGAGTGATTGCAAACAATCTGTCGCGTGCTCGTGAAAATTGCGAACGTCGCCAAGATGCCTCTAAAGCACTCCAGGACCGACATCGTCGTGAAGGCGAGAACTATCAGCCAGGCGAAAAAGTTTTAATAGATGTTCATGCCTTAAGTAAGGCGTCCCTGGGTTTCAGCGCCAAATTTGCGCCTCGTCGGGACGGACCTTACGTTATCCTGAAGAAGATATCACCAACCACCTATCAGATAGCTGAAGTAGGTAAAACTGATACGCCTTTGGGAACCTATCACGTATCGGCAATACGAAGATTTGTCGGGAATGACGATCCAGATCCACAGCCCGTAGTCCCTATCCGCAAAAGGGGACGACCTAGGAAGAACACCATTTAAGTTGTTGGATTCTTCCCGGGACGTTGCAGAATCCAAAGGGGGAGGATGTAGCGACCAGGTATGCAGCCCACCGTACAAGCCGGTGTAAGGCGGGTTGCAGGGACTTTAAAGTGACAGACTGACGTTTGACAGTGCCTTTTCGGAAGAATTGACAGAACTGACGGGTGACAAGGGAGGATTAAGAAGGTTGTTGTGGACGAATGTTGTTGTAGTTAGTTTTTAATACTTTAAAATTAGAAATAAAGGATTTAAAACGTAAACCGGCTACAATGTTATTTTCTTTGCAATGATTTACACAAAATGTATAGCTGCTGCTGCTGGTGCACCTCATGATTTATGTTCCCGCAAACTTCCAAGTGCACTTTTTTCATTATTTTTTAGTGCAAAAAGTTCCTCTTTTTGGCACTGTATGTACTATATTTGTTGTGCTTTTGTCATCAAACAAGTTGATTTAATAAAAAAAATGTTGTATGCAACCCATGCAAAAAATCCTGTTTTGCTCTTATGTGTTCTTGGCATGTTTTTGGTAAACTTTCACATTGCATGTAAAAAAGATGTACTTTTAGTAGTTAGAGTTATGGATGGCAAAATCTTTTGCAAAACATTTTTTCCACTACTAACATGATAAACATACTATTATTGACCCATTAGTAACTTGAGAAATTAGTTTTCTCTACCTTAATGGTCATTGTTGACTAGGTCAATAATAGAGTCTAATCTCTAGTTCTAGTCTGGCACAAACACAACAAAAAATAAAATTTTATTGACCATCAAAAATATGGTTAATAGTGGAAAAAACGCTATGTTATCCAGGGTTTAGATAGCTTTTATTGACCTTCACTCCTCGGGATTTAAACATGACATATGGTCAATAAAAGCTTCTGTCTAAACCTTGGTTAATAATATACTATTATTTTTAATTTATAATAAATTTATATTGTCGCAGATTCCAACATTTACATACCTATCGTACTATACACCGAATAATCGCGTATGTCAGCAAGTCTAGTAGGAATCTGGGTCAATCGACGAGTATTTATTCAGCAAGGCTGGCCATCTAAAATCACTGGTCTCCGGGTCGGTCGGCGAGCAACAGTCTCTAACTTGAAGTGGTGGGACGGCTCGCTACCCTCTTAGGATCCCAGGCTGATAAGAGAAGGGTTCTCTCGCAACTTGAAGTGACCGTTAGAACCCTTAATTAACCCCGTCAGTTGTTCACTTGGTCTTTTGGTCACATCGTACAAGAACACCTTTGCGTGCCCCTTTACGGTGTAGCTGAAGGACTAAAACCCCCACTCGTCTCTCCTGAACTCACATGCGCTCTACGACAGTTACGGCCGTGTTGGCCCTTTTATTCTGGGGGTAAGAATAACCCCTCTTAAGTGTATAGTTTACATTGTTTTATAATAAACGAGGCTTGCCTGTGACCTAGGTTGTTTCTCTACCATCCCTCACTACGCACCCCTAAACGTGACAATATTTATTGACAAACAAACTTTCCCAAGACCATCTTGAACTTTTTTTTGGAAGTATTAGAGCGAAGGGGGGATTTAATAATAATCCCACTGCCAGACAGTTTCAGGCTGCGTATAAACGTTTGTTAGTTCATACGCAAATCACTGGACCGGAAACAGGTTAACGTCGGAATCAGGGACAATCTTACCATTTTATCATGTGGCAGTGGTCAAAAACTGACCCAAAATGAAAATGGCCACAATTTGTTACAAGATCCATCCAGCATAGTTTTTGAAAAAAATCTCATCAATTCTATTGATAAAAATCAACTGTCGGCTGGAGCATGGAATTTAACTTTATACACAGGTGATGTAGTTGCATATATTGCCGGCTTTGTAGTAAAAATATTGCGCAACTGTGTAACTTGCTCAAAATGTCTGACATTTCTTGAAATTGAAACAGTTAATTCCATGCTTCAACAAAGGAAACAGTACGGTAAGTTAGTAAGGGCCTCTGAGCAAGTAATTGAAATTTGCAGAGTGGCAGAAAAATATTTCAGGTTTTATTGCAAAACAGAAGGTATTTTTAAAAAGACAAATAATCTAATTGTCGTATTAATTAAAAATGCATTTGAGTTATTGCCTTCAACAATTTTGGACAAATTTAACGATCATTTGTTTGACGATGATCCGGTAGAAAGCCATGCATTTTGGCTTATCAAATTAGTGCTAAGGAAATATTTTACCATAAGAATCCATCACGAAACTGCTAAAAAAATGGATGTTATTAAAAAATATCGAGTTAGAAGTATCTTGACGAAGACCATTTTATTTAAACACCAGTAGCTTCAACTGATCATATCCCAACACTTATACTCTTAGCTTATTCCCTAGGTTAAACCCATTTAAACTACTATTGTACAACCAGGCCTAAGCAGCTCGTTAGATTGTAAGGTTCAATAATAAGTTAATTTTGTCTTTAGTTTATATTTATATTATATTGCTCATTTTTAATACAACTTTTATAGTTGTATTACAATATGTGGATAGTTCTTGAAATGTAAAGGATTTTCAAGTGAACTGTTAATACAATGTGTGACTGAACTAGTGGACAATGACAAACTTCTTTCACATTATGATTCCGAATGTCACCAGTCATTGTCAACCTGATCTATCACATCCTATCAATACTTTACTCAGAAACTTGTTCGCTGTTTTCAAGAATTATAGCCCAGGTGGCATGGGTACTCAAGTCTATAAAATAATTTATTTAAATCTTATTTTATAAATTAATAAACATAGAAAAACTTCGAAAACCTAGTATTAAGAGCCCTATAATTATAAGTTGGTATTATTTTAAATGTATATAGTTTATAAGCACTAGATTTGGCAATAGATAACAGAGAGTAAAATAATTTAAAAGTGCGTTTTACATGTTTCATTTTTTTTGGAGTAGGTACCTATCCTGTGTAAAAGAAAGTATTTAGCCGTTTTCAGTTAACCCAGTATAAAAAGTCCAAAATAACATAGTATAGAATGCAGAATCAAAATTTTGAATAGGAAAACTATAATATTTAAATTTTTAATTGATATGGTTAATTATATAAATTAATCAATTTAAACCAATTATTATTATTATAGTATAAGAAAATAAAAAAAACAAAAAAAATATTCCGATTAAAGCTTACATTTATATCACAGAAACATTGCAATATTATCTTTTTTACCGCTTTAATAATTATTTGCATTGCTACCATAACGATAGGCTTTCCATGAGCAGAAGCTATTACTGAGAGTATACTTATGGAAGAAATTAAATTTAGGCAAATAATTTATAATCTTAAAAACGGTACGCCACTGGTAGACTAAAACGCGTTCCGCGTAAACATTGCCCCCACCTGAACAACAAACACATGTACTGTCTCTGGCGGCCATATTTTTACGTCTCTCACGCCGCGCGCCCACTTCTTTCTAAGTAGATGTTGTCCGTAAACAATAAGACGATTTATGAATGACTCGCGGGGTCTATACTTGTATTATGTCTATGAATATCATAACACGTAGCTCCTGGACGGCTGACCATATCACTATATCTTATTGAGTCTTATTATTGTCTATTTATAGGTATCTTGTTTGCACGAAGGACAGAAGGTTGGGGTGCAGGGCTTCTGGAAAAGTGTCAAATGGTGAGGTGACGGTTATGAATGCACACCAAAATCATCCGAGGGAGGCAAGGTACAAAGAAGCTGAAGCATTCAGGGCACAGCTAAGGAAAGCTTCTGTCACCCAGCGAGGCACTCTCAAATTTATTTACGACCGTGTAGCCACAAGGTAAGATAATATCTTATTCAATATCTATAAAGAAAATAGCAAAGCCTGTCTACACCTGTGTTTCACGTTTTAATATGCAAGCTTAAATCGCGTATTCTACGTCTAAAAATAACTATAGTTTGCTATATAAACCAAATTTCAAAAATGCTTTATTAAAGAAATACACGGTGTTCTTTAAAGTTTTGTTTTTTTAAGTTTTACTTCTTCAAACTTTTTTCTGTATTGCGTCAGTAATCTTTTTTTTATAAATTTAAAATCCTTATTGAATGCTGTATTTTTGGAATATAGTTTAGGTACATAGCAAACTAAAGTTATTTTTTAGACATAGTATTTAAGTTTGCCTACTACTCCTTTTTTGGGCTTCACTATTTGTAATTGAAAATACTTAAGTAGCCATTTGAGGTAATTTAAAAAGTTGAATCCAAAAATTATTACCAAAATATTCCTAACCTCAAAATAAAAGGGCTACAGCTAATAATTTCTTTTTTCTAATGGATCACTGGGTATATTGAAACATTTTCGGAATGTTCTCAAAATTCTGCTAATATTTTCTAGAAAAAAATTTGGTTTTTAAATTGTTTTTCGAAATATTGGCTATTAGAAAATTTTTATTTTGTCTTTTGACAAACTTTGTTTACCTATATACAGTGCCATCATTTCAAAACTTCCTACCCTCACTACTTTTTTCAGCAAACAAAATTAGTTGTGACCAAAAAATATGTCAACTTAGATATCGAGGGGGAAGTTTAAAACTATAGTGGGCTTTGTATTTTAGATTTCCCCCCCTTGCCCTTAGGTGCCCTCACTTAAAATTTTTAAATGGCATTCCTAGCTTGTAGCACATTATTTTAAAGGTCTTAAAAACCCGACACAATTTT
This sequence comes from Ips typographus, assembly GCF_016097725.1. Taxonomy (NCBI): domain Eukaryota; kingdom Metazoa; phylum Arthropoda; class Insecta; order Coleoptera; family Curculionidae; genus Ips; species Ips typographus. The sequence goes on from NC_138434.1 coordinate 5,482,327, forward strand.
TACTAGAACACAAAATCAACAAATTTTTGTTAGTTTTTTTAATTTTGATTTTCAAATTTGTTAAACAGTCATGAATCGGGATTATGAAGACCTTTAAAATAATGTGCTACAAGCTATAGAAGTGCCATTTAAAAATTTCAACTGGGGGCACCTGGGGGCAAGGGGACAAATCCTAAAAATACAATGCTATTAGAGAAAACAATGAAAATTAGTTTATGTGGCAACACTGTATGTTAAATGTCAACAAGTAGTAGTCTAAAAACAAGTAATAAAAGATTATGTAGCCGGTCCTTTCACTCTTTGTATTTTGCACTTTTACCATATATAATTAAACAGTTAAAGTTCCCAAAATGTTTTATTAAGTCTACAAGAGCTACTCTGCAAAAGGTTATGGGCCCAGGTAGCCAAGTGAAGGTTTGAAAGTCGAAAAAGTGAAAAAGAAAACGGGGCACACGAGTTGTTCTTTTTGAGGTTACGATAGTACACCAGGGATGAGCTCCAGTATCGATATCTAGAACAATAACTTCTGTCGATAACTGCTTGTGTACCGAATAAAAAATAAGTCCCGATTATTTTTAATTTTTCGGTTTTTTTTGTCGGGAACACGTCGTAAAAATTGTGTGGCGATTGTAAGGACTAACGCGGTGTAACGACTTGTTAAGTTTTTCAATCAGCCATGGATCAAAAAGAAGGATTTATCGTAAAGTTGAATGGGGGATTGGGACAATTGGAATGTTTGGAAGTTCCTGATGATAATAGTGCTAAAGTCCAAGGGATTATATGGAATTGTGTCAGGAGAACAAGGAAGGCCACACACTAACACAGATGAATGGGATAAAAAAGATGCAAAAGCCCAGGAGGTTTTAGTAACAAGGCTGGACGAAAATCCGGTAAATCACATTCTATCATGTACTACTTCTTCAGAAATGTGGAGCAAACTAATAGCAATTTATGAACATAAGTCGGAAGTATCAGTACACTTGCTTCAACAAAAGTTTTTTAATTTAAAGTACAATGTCTCAAGTATTGCTGATTTTATTTCACAATTAGAAGATTTAAAAACCCAACTCAAGCATCTTGGTGAAGAGCTTAGTGATAAAATGATTGTCACTAAAATTCTAATGTCTCTTCCTGATAACATGAAGTATTTCGTTTCGGCATGGGAATCAACTCCTGCTGAACAACAAACCCTCAACCATCTAACATCACGGTTACTAGTGGAAGAAGTCAGGAATAAGAAAGGTCAGCAAAATGATTTTGAAGTGAAAGTAGATGCAAGAGTAGATATTAAATGCTTTGCATGCAACAAGCCTGGACATTTAAAAAAAGACTGTTTTTATGCTCGTCCGGGAAATTCAAGGACTCATAATGCACATGGCAGATTTAATAGTAGATCTGCACAATTAAAATGTGGCTACTGTCATAAAAATGATCATACTGCTCAAAATTGTTGGAATAAACATGGACGACCATCACATAGAGGTGACGAAAGTGGCAATGCCTTCGTAAGTTTGCTGGAATTGGAAAACCAACCACAGGCGTTTACTTTAATCGCTGAATCCAAGCTAAATGGTTGTGATTGGTGTTTAGACAGTGGTGCGTCAGATCACATGACTCATGATGTTAACAATTTTGCATTTTTAGACTATTCAGCTAACAGGACAGTTAAAATTGGTGATGGTTCACTCATTAACGTTATGGGTGTTGGACTGATAGTCTTAGAGGCTTGGAATGGCAGTTGTTGGATGAGAACAGAATTGACAGACGTCTTGTATGTACCACAGCTGAAGATAAACCTATTCTCAGTAAGTAAAGCTTTAGATAAGGGTATGTTGATGAAATCTTCAAAAGAAAAGTGTAAAATTGTTGATAGTAAAAATTGTACTAGAGCCATAGCCATGCGGAGCGGTAAACTGTTTAAAATGTTATTTAGATCTAAAAAGGATGTTCAAACTGTTAATTCTAATGTTGCTTATGTAGTTGAAAGCGTCAATAGTTGGCACTGTAAAATGGCCCATGTGAATTTTCAGCATGTCCAGCAGGTTTTAAAGCAAAATAACATAAAGTTCAAGGATGATGCCACTACATGTAATGATTGTTTAATCCAAATATTGACGTGACATTAAGAATAAAGGAAGTGCATGATTTCTATGAAGCTCCAGTTGACAAGCGTGTCCAAAATATTACTGGAGTTGTTAATCAACGCGATAAGGATTGGTGGTTATGGAATCGTGCTGTACGACACCATGAATCAATAGTGTTTTGTAATTTCCATTATGTTCTTGAGATAAGATCTATAAATTTAATTATGAATATTGTCACGTTTAATTTATGAGCCCTTCTGGGTTCACCAATTAAACTGACTCACGACGTTAAACGTCGCGCCGGGATCTCAGTTTTAGGGATGAAATCAAACGCTGAGTTTTTCTCATACAACACTTAAATCTATTAAATATAGTATACACAAATGGATGCACAATACGGTTGTAAACATACAAAAAGTTGACAATTAACAATTGTACTTACATAGTCATAAGCTAAGGACTTAGCTTTTCCTGGCGATGGCTTGGTCACTTCGCGTTTGAATAACTTTGGAGAACGGACTAATTAACTTGATCTTTTCCCGAGGAGAGTCGACATTTCGACTTCTCGGGTCAGCTGGTCGCACTACCGTTGATCGGTTCACACTTATCCTATACTGCTAAAATCGGCGTATTTTATACCCGATTGATCGGCTGACGCAATTTGTTATTGTCGCTTGTTTTTCACATTTCTGCAAAGTAGGTGGTGGTGACTCATCACCGATACGGTGCACTCGGTGCATGACACATTCGGTGCATCGTGATGCGACCTTGCCTCGTGCGCTTAATATTTCGCAATCCTCGAATACTTTTATGTTTCTTAAGTTAATCAGTCCATCTTTCCAATTAACGGATTTTCCATTCGTGACATATGCCTCCGCCCCAGAAAAACTGGTCCCCAGTTTTATATGAACAATAATAAAAACTTTAAACAATAGAAAAAACATATCGTTAACATAAATTCAAAAATTACATGTGTTCATACCAAGGTATTATGATAAATGGTTAGTAGGTTTACATATGTGAGTATTTCATAGTACTCAGTTAAGTTACAATCATTTCTTAATAATAAGTTAGTACTTTCTCCTGCAATTATACATAAACAATATCATGCACTTTTAATCTATTCGGTTCCGGCACTGGCAGAACAAAAAATATTGCAACACTGAGAAAAGTTTAATAGAGGCTTAGTCCTATGAGCCAAACTTCGCATTTCACATCACTGAACACCATTGTGATCACTGTTCCATAAATGTTTGTGGTGTGAGTCGATTATTGAATCGATGATTCGGCTTGCTTGGACCTCCGTATCAACGTACAGGCCCATCGGGAGTTCCAACAACAATAATGGCTCATCATAGTGTCACGAAGGATAATAAATCAAATTTATTACTTGAACGAAAACATTAAAAAATGTTTATATTACTTGAGCGGAAACATTAAAATTGTGGAATGCGGTCGGAGTGCAACTGCAATTAAGATGCATTTGCTGAATTGCGAAATAATGTGGAATGTTTTCCAAGTACCGATGGTCGAAGGTCGTCACGAGTTGTCGGCTAGACGAGGCCAGGTCTGGGAGTTTTGATTGGTGGAATCAGTGTCTGGAATGCTATAAAAAAGAGGTTGCACCCTAGAGAGGAGTTCAGTTCAATTCAATCAGTTCATTCCAATCAATCCAGTTTTGCTGTGCACCACGTCGGAGAAGGCAGTACCTAGCCAGAAGACTCCGCTCACGCCACAGAATGTAGTCGTCCTGAATTCTGCAACCCGCACCGGGTTTACAAATTAATTAAATAGTAAACCATCTCTTAAACTATAATAAATCGCGAGTGCCAAACCCTCCACGAAGCTGCCCTCATAATTGTTTAACAAATGTAAGTACAGATTTGTTATTGTAATATTTTGTGCATGTAAAAGGTATTGTTTAAAGTGTTACTTTGGGAATTATGTTGAAGGTTTTATTCCGATTCACCAAGTTGATAAACCAACCATTTTGTCAATTAGTTTTAACTATTATTTAGTTATTAAATTATATTTTTCTACCAAGTGGTTTGATTCTACCTCTGAAACAAGATCTCGGTAAAGGCGTTTATTAAAGTAATAAACGCACGTCTCGTTTAACTTGTTGGCACAATTTAAACGTGACAATAGTTCGCCTCTTTCTTACATAGCCCTCAGTGTTACATGAAATATAAGACAAAAGGTTAGTATGTGCTACTTAAGGCTTAATATGCAATATTATGTCTTATAACAAAATTAATTTTAGCATCATTTGTAACCGTTATTCATTTGTTAGTATGTACGATCCATTTTCCATTAAAAAATAAAAAATGGAACGTGTGAAATTCATTTTCCAAATGCTGTAAAGCAAGGAATCCCGTGTATGCACCGCGTGATCAAAATTAGTCATGTAAGCAACGTCGAACTTTTATGTTAGTAGCTCGTTATCAACCAACAAGATTGTCGGGGCGTCGTGTCAGGAATATTCGCCTCTTCAGCGAAACATTTTTTATCACACCTATTAGTTCATGGCGCTAAAAAATAATTGGATTAATTTCATGACTTATACTCGCCATTTGGGGATAATATGACATCATACATTCCAAAAATTTTTTTTATTATATACTTTTTTTTATATATCATCCACTTGTGTATATCACGTCTGTATCAACATATGCATATATATATAGCCATTAAAATACAAAACAATAATAAGGTAACATAAATTAAATTGTAGACCTCATAGCTGCTGATAAGTAGCATATGGCCCCATGTCGTCAAACGGTTCTAATTGCGCGATAAACGGCTGTGTTACCGCGTGTCTAAGAACTTCTTCAGTTTGTTGCTGAATAATGGGCCCCCCTTCTTGCACCTGCGCCAGGTTTTCCGGATTCGGGCATAGTGCCGGATTGCGGTCGACCTGACTTCAAGTAGTAGTCTAAAAACAAGTAATAAAAGATTATGTAGCCGGTCCTTTCACTCTTTGTATTTTGCACTTTTACCATATATAATTAAACAGTTAAAGTTCCCAAAATGTTTTATTAAGTCTACAAGAGCTACTCTGCAAAAGGTTATGGGCCCAGGTAGCCAAGTGAAGGTTTGAAAGTCGAAAAAGTGAAAAAGAAAACGGGGCACACGAGTTGTTCTTTTTGAGGTTACGATAGTACACCAGGGATGAGCTCCAGTATCGATATCTAGAACAATAACTTCTGTCGATAACTGCTTGTGTACCGAATAAAAAATAAGTCCCGATTATTTTTAATTTTTCGGTTTTTTTGTCGGGAACACGTCGTAAAAATTGTGTGGCGATTGTAAGGACTAACGCGGTGTAACGACTTGTTAAGTTTTTCAATCAGCCATGGATCAAAAAGAAGGATTTATCGTAAAGTTGAATGGGGGATTGGGACAATTGGAATGTTTGGAAGTTCCTGATGATAATAGTGCTAAAGTCCAAGGGATTATATGGAATTGTGTCAGGAGAACAAGGAAGGCCACACACTAACACAGATGAATGGGATAAAAAAGATGCAAAAGCCCAGGAGGTTTTAGTAACAAGGCTGGACGAAAATCCGGTAAATCACATTCTATCATGTACTACTTCTTCAGAAATGTGGAGCAAACTAATAGCAATTTATGAACATAAGTCGGAAGTATCAGTACACTTGCTTCAACAAAACTTTTTAAATTTTTTTAATTTAAAGTACAATGTCTCAAGTATTGCTGATTTTATTTCACAATTAGAAGATTTAAAAACCCAACTCAAGCATCTTGGTGAAGAGCTTAGTGATAAAATGATTGTCACTAAAATTCTAATGTCTCTTCCTGATAACATGAAGTATTTCGTTTCGGCATGGGAATCAACTCCTGCTGAACAACAAACCCTCAACCATCTAACATCACGGTTACTAGTGGAAGAAGTCAGGAATAAGAAAGGTCAGCAAAATGATTTTGAAGTGAAAGTAGATGCAAGAGTAGATATTAAATGCTTTGCATGCAACAAGCCTGGACATTTAAAAAAAGACCGTTTTTATGCTCGTCCGGGAAATTCAAGGACTCATAATGCACATGGCAGATTTAATAGTAGATCTGCACAATTAAAATGTGGCTACTGTCATAAAAATGATCATACTGCTCAAAATTGTTGGAATAAACATGGACGACCATCACATAGAGGTGACGAAAGTGGCAATGCCTTCGTAAGTTTGCTGGAATTGGAAAACCAACCACAGGCGTTTACTTTAATCGCTGAATCCAAGCTAAATGGTTGTGATTGGTGTTTAGACAGTGGTGCGTCAGATCACATGACTCATGATGTTAACAATTTTGCATTTTCAGACTATTCAGCTAACAGGACAGTTAAAATTGGTGATGGTTCACTCATTAACGTTATGGGTGTTGGACTGATAGTCTTAGAGGCTTGGAATGGCAGTTGTTGGATGAGAACAGAATTGACAGACGTCTTGTATGTACCACAGCTGAAGATAAACCTATTCTCAGTAAGTAAAGCTTTAGATAAGGGTATGTTGATGAAATCTTCAAAAGAAAAGTGTAAAATTGTTGATAGTAAAAATTGTACTAGAGCCATAGCCATGCGGAGCGGTAAACTGTTTAAAATGTTATTTAGATCTAAAAAGGATGTTCAAACTGTTAATTCTAATGTTGCTTATGTAGTTGAAAGCGTCAATAGTTGGCACTGTAAAATGGCCCATGTGAATTTTCAGCATGTCCAGCAGGTTTTAAAGCAAAATAACATAAAGTTCAAGGATGATGCCACTACATGTAATGATTGTTTAATCCAAATATTGACGTGACATTAAGAATAAAGGAAGTGCATGATTTCTATGAAGCTCCAGTTGACAAGCGTGTCCAAAATATTACTGGAGTTGTTAATCAACGCGATAAGGATTGGTGGTTATGGAATCGTGCTGTACGACACCATGAATCAATAGTGTTTTGTAATTTCCATTATGTTCTTGAGATAAGATCTATAAATTTAATTATGAATATTGTCACGTTTAATTTATGAGCCCTTCTGGGTTCACCAATTAAACTGACTCACGACGTTAAACGTCGCGCCGGGATCTCAGTTTTAGGGATGAAATCAAACGCTGAGTTTTTCTCATACAACACTTAAATCTATTAAATATAGTATACACAAATGGATGCACAATACGGTTGTAAACATACAAAAAGTTGACAATTAACAATTGTACTTACATAGTCATAAGCTAAGGACTTAGCTTTTCCTGGCGATGGCTTGGTCACTTCGCGTTTGAATAACTTTGGAGAACGGACTAATTAACTTGATCTTTTCCCGAGGAGAGTCGACATTTCGACTTCTCGGGTCAGCTGGTCGCACTACCGTTGATCGGTTCACACTTATCCTATACTGCTAAAATCGGCGTATTTTATACCCGATTGATCGGCTGACGCAATTTGTTATTGTCGCTTGTTTTTCACATTTCTGCAAAGTAGGTGGTGGTGACTCATCACCGATACGGTGCACTCGGTGCATGACACATTCGGTGCATCGTGATGCGACCTTGCCTCGTGCGCTTAATATTTCGCAATCCTCGAATACTTTTATGTTTCTTAAGTTAATCAGTCCATCTTTCCAATTAACGGATTTTCCATTCGTGACATATGCCTCCGCCCCAGAAAAACTGGTCCCCAGTTTTATATGAACAATAATAAAAACTTTAAACAATAGAAAAAACATATCGTTAACATAAATTCAAAAATTACATGTGTTCATACCAAGGTATTATGATAAATGGTTAGTAGGTTTACATATGTGAGTATTTCATAGTACTCAGTTAAGTTACAATCATTTCTTAATAATAAGTTAGTACTTTCTCCTGCAATTATACATAAACAATATCATGCACTTTTAATCTATTCGGTTCCGGCACTGGCAGAACAAAAAATATTGCAACACTGAGAAAAGTTTAATAGAGGCTTAGTCCTATGAGCCAAACTTCGCATTTCACATCACTGAACACCATTGTGATCACTGTTCCATAAATGTTTGTGGTGTGAGTCGATTATTGAATCGATGATTCGGCTTGCTTGGACCTCCGTATCAACGTACAGGCCCATCGGGAGTTCCAACAACAATAATGGCTCATCATAGTGTCACGAAGGATAATAAATCAAATTTATTACTTGAACGAAAACATTAAAAAATGTTTATATTACTTGAGCGGAAACATTAAAATTGTGGAATGCGGTCGGAGTGCAACTGCAATTAAGATGCATTTGCTGAATTGCGAAATAATGTGGAATGTTTTCCAAGTACCGATGGTCGAAGGTCGTCACGAGTTGTCGGCTAGACGAGGCCAGGTCTGGGAGTTTTGATTGGTGGAATCAGTGTCTGGAATGCTATAAAAAAGAGGTTGCACCCTAGAGAGGGGTTCAGTTCAGTTCAATTCAATCAGTTCATTCCAATCAATCCAGTTTTGCTGTGCACCACGTCGGAGAAGGCAGTACCTAGCCAGAAGACTCCGCTCACGCCACAGAATGTAGTCGTCCTGAATTCTGCAACCCGCACCGGGTTTACAAATTAATTAAATAGTAAACCATCTCTTAAACTATAATAAATCGCGAGTGCCAAACCCTCCACGAAGCTGCCCTCATAATTGTTTAACAAATGTAAGTACAGATTTGTTATTGTAATATTTTGTGCATGTAAAAGGTATTGTTTAAAGTGTTACTTTGGGAATTATGTTGAAGGTTTTATTCCGATTCACCAAGTTGATAAACCAACCATTTTGTCAATTAGTTTTAACTATTATTTAGTTATTAAATTATATTTTTCTACCAAGTGGTTTGATTCTACCTCTGAAACAAGATCTCGGTAAAGGCGTTTATTAAAGTAATAAACGCACGTCTCGTTTAACTTGTTGGGCCAAAAGGGCTTTTACAATTTAAACGTGACATTTGGTGGAGGCGCCGGGTAATTTTATTTGCCTTATCTTCCATTCCAACTCTAACCGAAGGAGTTCCCACCCTAACGGGACTGTCCTCTGTATCAACTGCAGGGTCTTCCCAACCTGAATGGGTGACTGTCCTGGAAGGAAAAGAATCATCTTCTGATTTACCTGAGGTTGATCTAGAAGACGTGGAGTCTGCTTATAAGTTGTTGATATCTTATGCCAAGAACAACAATCTTGGGGGTAAGTTAATCAAAGAATACTCCAAAAATTCTAGCTTTGTTGACCGAGGATTATTTAATATTACCCTATATGAATATTTGAACAACGAGATATCTGAAGCCCAAGCTCTGGGAATGATAAAAGGCATACGAATGGAACGGCAGAGGGCTCAAGCTCAGACTACTAGAGACACTGAACACGCCATTCAAAAGTTCATCACAGAGCAAGAGAATTTCCTGACTCTCGCACTAGATAAGTTGAGACAATCGGGAGATAACGAACGAAATTGTGTTCATGTGCTACGTCAAACTATGGACACTCTCAACCGTCTCGAAAAACAGAAGTTAGACGCAACCCTAACTCCAAAATCAACCTCCCCGCCTTCTTCTATTTCCACAGAACCACCGGAAACAAGTATTGCATTTGGAAATCTCCAGCTCGGATGCAATGTAGGAGGTATCATTACTTCATATCAGGTGATTAAATCTCCTATTAATTTCGTTTTCTGGAAACAAGCCGGGGACTTCTTAATAGGGGTACCAAGTGACCTTCTAACTTCTATTCAAGTTGCAGAGTTCATCAAAAAATTCCGGAAAGACAACCCTAGTCATTCTGATAACAGAAAATGGGTTTTAAGCCTTCAGTAGATTTAGATGTCTTCTAAATGGGAAGTTAAAAATAAAAGCGGATTGTGTTATTTCGATGTCGAGGTCAAGCATTCCCGATAACGACAAAAAATGTGCCGGAATGAAACTTCTATTTGTCGACAAATAATTTTAATATAAGGTTTACTTATTATGTGTAGGTACCCGCTTTAAATAAAAGCATAGTGCAGAGTTAAAGAGGATTTCGATATGTTTCTATCGTTTGAAAACGAACAGTACATAAAAAAAATCGAAGGTTATTATTTGGTTGCTTGCAAAAATCGCGACATTAGTGGAAAATAAAGTAAAGCAGACTAATTAGTTCTATTTGACGCCGCGTGCCGGTGTGACCGACTTGCTTTATTGCACTCGTCTCGTCGCATCGCCGCGAAGGTGTCGATAAGAAAACTGCTGATTGATGAATTTTAATGTTTTTTTTTTTCTAAATGCACATGATAATTTACCTACATGGAATAACAAGTCGAAATGTAGCATTGGCTAATAATAATTAAACTTGATTTTACTATGGAAAAAAATGACAACTGATTTAAAAAGTGACCCAAGTTATTTTTTTGAATACGAATGTACCATGATACATTTGTAATAAAGTATTTCTGAGGTGATATTTAAAACATTCAACACACATACTACTCGAATGAGACGATAGGACCCACACATCATAATAATGTGATTTTATTTTTACTTTATTTCTGCTGAATTTCAACCTGTTAAATAATTTTAACCTGCTATTTAATTGAGGTGAAAAACGCTAGCTGAGCGTAATACCTTATTATGTAAGTGGCACATAGAGTTTGTTTCTTTAACCGACCCGTTGTAATGAGTTTTATGAGTACTAAAGTTTCAACTTACATGCAGTTGAACTATTTTTGGTGCATCTGTACGAAGATGTCCAGCTCAAGATTCATGATTAAATAAAATAATTACTGAATTGCCAATGAAAAAATATTGGTATCTTTTATAAAGGAGTAATTTAAATACTCAAGAATTCAACAGGAAAAACAGTATAATTCAATGTTGGTAGGAGTATTAGCTCTCAAAGTAGTTGTTTCTGATTTTTCCCTTCTCAGTTGAGAAGTTTCTGATACAGAGAGGTCTGTACATGTTGAGAGATATTTGTTTTAGTGCCACACAGCAATACTGTTTGCTGTTTTCAATGTTAGGGCGGTGCATGATTTTTTCTCAAAGAACAAACCATAAGCATTTTTGAATGCGAAAACTAATAGCAGGCTGAAATAATTGAATGATGAAACCTTATACATACGTTTATTAAGTTTTGAAAATTGAGTCTTTGAAGCAAATTGATACTAGACTTCTTTAAACTCGGATATAAAAAGGTCCATATAAAGTAGCAAATTTGTCAATATTTTCAGGCAACGGAGATTCCTATTCCTGACAGCAACCGGTTATACGTTATCCTGGAAGTTTGCGTATTAGTTGCTTTAATCGTTTACCTTAATTCCGTTTATAGGATCGTCTCATTACGATGTACAATAAGTTGTACAAATTTCTAGCAGACTGACTACGACTACTTTTTGAAACAAATATTGAACTGCTGAATAATTCAAAGTTACAAGTTACAAGCCCGATAAAGTCAAAATGCTCATAATTAAGTTATAAAAATGATTTACTTTTATTTGCTTAAATGAATTATCCTACAGTAGGATATATTTTGTTTTTTTTGATTAGATAATTCTTTTCTTATGCCGCAGGCAGATGGTGATCACTTTGTTATTTAAGTCATCGCGGTACGAACGTTCACAAAAACTGCGTATGGATAAATATCATTGTAATTTCATTTTGACATGCAAATTTTTAGCATATGAGAATAATTATTAAGAAAAATTGCCATTGTTATTATAAAAGTGAAGAAGTGTACACTTGAGTTTTATATCGTGATTTTTCATTGTATGAGTAAATCGATTGATTGAAGACTTTATGAAACAAAGCTGGGCTAAATACTTATTGAACATTGACAAATAAAGACTGGATTGCACGGTCAAAATGTCAACAGACTACTTATTACCTATGCTGGTTTTTATACTATTTGGAAAATAGTAAGACAGATACATGGTATATTTTGAATTATACCACACGAAATAAAAAGTTACACACAAAAATACATCAGCTCTTGGACTAAAGCAAAAGCGAACATCGCTGCTTATCGTCCGGCTGATAATCCGAATGATGACAAACTTTAGCCTTGATTCCGCTTAGTAAGGCAAAGTGAAACTAAGACGGACAATGCAAATTTGTGGTAATGCAATAATCAGAGTTTATTTTTTATTAAAAATAAACCAAGCCAGAAATGATTTAAGTTAATCATTTAATACTTGCGTTTGCATACTAATAACATATTTTTATTTTTACAGAAATCAATGAGGGAAAAGTATTTGATTGAGGACATTACATCCAATTTTTGATAAAAAAAATCTTCTCCAAAAGGATTTGAAGTTAATTAGAAACGGTTAATGTTTCTGTATTTTTTGAAACAGGCAAATACGTTCTACTTTCCATAACATGAAAACTAGAGCGTCTAGAGCGAGTCGTTTATATTTACGGAGTTCAAACTTTTTAGTTTCAGGACCGGATTCCCGATTATTTTTACATGTCAATTAACTTTATAAAGTAATACGCAAGATTGCATGCAAATTAGAATTTTAATATAAGTATATTAGGCCTTAATGAACACATATTAACCTTTGTTCTTGTTTTCATTATATGTAAACAAACCATGCACTTGAGGGAGCCATAAGGAGCCAATGTACTAAGTGACGCTGTGCAAAGCCAGTATTGGAAGACCAATAAAGATGACACTTAACCTTATCACCAACGTCAACCACGTGATGTTAATGAAACTTAAGCAGGAAGGACTATGAAATTGACATTGCTAGACTTCAACTACTGTACTATTTGGTGACCAATGAGGGACAAAGTCATGGACAGGGCAATTTATGATTGTGACAAACATTTTTGTGCGAACAATGGCGCAATACAAATCGCAAAATCAAAACTGCGTATATTGAAGTATATGGTGCGTAGTTAAGCGCTCCCCAAGATTTCAAATGTGTTATGTTAATTTAAGGGTTAGTTTAATGATTAGGATTACTATAATTTTTAGGTACGACGAAGCGATGACGGAAAATGGAGAAAGTAAGCTTTTCAGAAAATATATGAAAAAGAAAATTAAAATTAAAATCAAAATTTTCTCTTACTCCATTTTTCTAATAATATTATAATGAGATGAATTTTATATAAGGCTAGCGATAACTAGATTAATAATTAGCATTGTCAAATGTAGGAGTTACCTCTCTTAGTTTAAACTGGAGGACCAGTTTCATGGAGGAGGGGCAAATGTCACGAAGGATAATAAATCAAATTTATTACTTGAACGAAAACATTAAAAAATGTTTATATTACTTGAGCGGAAACATTAAAATTGTGGAATGCGGTCGGAGTGCAACTGCAATTAAGATGCATTTGCTGAATTGCGAAATAATGTGGAATGTTTTCCAAGTACCGATGGTCGAAGGTCGTCACGAGTTGTCGGCTAGACGAGGCCAGGTCTGGGAGTTTTGATTGGTGGAATCAGTGTCTGGAATGCTATAAAAAAGAGGTTGCACCCTAGAGAGGGGTTCAGTTCAGTTCAATTCAATCAGTTCATTCCAATCAATCCAGTTTTGCTGTGCACCACGTCGGAGAAGGCAGTACCTAGCCAGAAGACTCCGCTCACGCCACAGAATGTAGTCGTCCTGAATTCTGCAACCCGCACCGGGTTTACAAATTAATTAAATAGTAAACCATCTCTTAAACTATAATAAATCGCGAGTGCCAAACCCTCCACGAAGCTGCCCTCATAATTGTTTAACAAATGTAAGTACAGATTTGTTATTGTAATATTTTGTGCATGTAAAAGGTATTGTTTAAAGTGTTACTTTGGGAATTATGTTGAAGGTTTTATTCCGATTCACCAAGTTGATAAACCAACCATTTTGTCAATTAGTTTTAACTATTATTTAGTTATTAAATTATATTTTTCTACCAAGTGGTTTGATTCTACCTCTGAAACAAGATCTCGGTAAAGGCGTTTATTAAAGTAATAAACGCACGTCTCGTTTAACTTGTTGGCACAATTTAAACGTGACAATAGTTCGCCTCTTTCTTACATAGCCCTCAGTGTTACATGAAATATAAGACAAAAGGTTAGTATGTGCTACTTAAGGCTTAATATGCAATATTATGTCTTATAACAAAATTAATTTTAGCATCATTTGTAACCGTTATTCATTTGTTAGTATGTACGATCCATTTTCCATTAAAAAAAAATAAAAAATGGAACGTGTGAAATTCATTTTCCAAATGCTGTAAAGCAAGGAATCCCGTGTATGCACCGCGTGATCAAAATTAGTCATGTAAGCAACGTCGAACTTTTATGTTAGTAGCTCGTTATCAACCAACAAGATTGTCGGGGCGTCGTGTCAGGAATATTCGCCTCTTCAGCGAAACATTTTTTATCACACCTATTAGTTCATGGCGCTAAAAAATAATTGGATTAATTTCATGACTTATACTCGCCATTTGGGGATAATATGACATCATACATTCCAAAAATTTTTTTTATTATATACTTTTTTTTATATATCATCCACTTGTGTATATCACGTCTGTATCAACATATGCATATATATATAGCCATTAAAATACAAAACAATAATAAGGTAACATAAATTAAATTGTAGACCTCATAGCTGCTGATAAGTAGCATATGGCCCCATGTCGTCAAACGGTTCTAATTGCGCGATAAACGGCTGTGTTACCGCGTGTCTAAGAACTTCTTCAGTTTGTTGCTGAATAATGGGCCCCCCTTCTTGCACCCGCGCCAGGTTTTCCGGATTCGGGCATAGTGCCGGATTGCGGTTGACCTGACTTGCGTGTGATCCAGGAGGTCCAAATGCACCTCCAGAAGATGTGCCAGCAGAACTGATTTCTGATGTTTCATCCCTTTCTTGTGTTTGGGGCACTACTGGTACCCGAAACTGATATGTCATATCATTTACATAAGCATGAGGATATGGCGGATGACCTGGTTGACTCAAAAATTGAGTTCTCCCGTACACACATGTAGCACAAGGACATCCTTGCACAAATACATTTTCCCATGCTCGCCAAAAATCCTCAGGTCGATATTGAGGTTGTTGGGGTGATATGCAAATTGCACAATCACATGTCGAAAACGGAGTGCCCCCTTGACGTACTTTCTCGCCAAGTAGAAGTATGGTATACTCCGTATGAATGATCTGAGTCCACAGGCCAAGTAGAGATTTTGTAATCCCTAACAATTGCATTGGTACCACTCGATCAAACTCTCCTTGCAGTTCCCACAAGTGGTACAGTGCCAACTTGTATAAATACAGTTTGGTGTTTATTTCGGTAACACACCTAATGTAAAACAAGAAATTCACAATCCATTCCATGTTTGGCACTTTCGCGAAAATTATAGGTTAACTTCACCCAAGTGTTACTTCACGACCGATTTCTAAAATGACACTGTAAATTGTTGTCCCATTCGGGTTTATTTAAACTAATCCAGTAATTAGTCATTATTCATAACTGCGCGTAGCGATGAATCAAATTTGTCTTATCGCTCGCGAATTAGTTGCTTTCTTTACCAAATGCATAAACAACTATATGGTCAAGGTGATTATTACACCGACAACATCATTATTTATCTTTATTCGTTTGTAGGTACCTACATCACAATAACAATATTCAATGTTTTTATTTCCATTACATGTAACCATTTTTTATCTTATAGGGAAAATTAAACTGATATCTGTTCTTGAATTTTAAGAATTTGCGCAATAAAAATTCAGACGCAGATAACAGAATAAAATCCTTGGGCCTGTAAAAATAGGTACACAGCTCAATATGTGGAGCCGTACATTATAATTGTTACTTTGTTTAAACATTATGCTTAATTGCATTTTTGCATTTCATGCATTAATCGGTCTGCACTGAACAATGTCTGGTCTCATTAAGATATTATTCCGAACTGGTCAAATCAGCGAATCCCATGGGTTTAAGCATGGTGCACCATTTGACTGTTGGGAAAACATTTCTCTGATAACCTTAACATTTGACAAGTTCATCGTCTGGAAGTAATTTGCTAATTTCAGCATCCTGGCTTTCCGGTGGAGAGGGATCTGAATTGTATTTATACAGTTTTCTTATCACATTCCCCACAGTTCGTCCTCTGACCCACACTAAACGTCACAGTGCATTTTTGTCGTGTGTTTTGTAGTGCATTTATAGTCTTTTGTAGTGCATTGTGTCATTTTTTTAAAAGTAAGTATAAGTGGTTTTTTTTTTTTTTTTTATTCATCATTTCCATATATTTTTCCTTCCAAAGAAAAATTGTCTTTGTTTCGCTATCCAATGTTAACAATATCTTCCCTTTCAGATGGAACCTGGAAGTGAAGTCGCTACCGAAAAGGGCCGGGGCCGGGGTCGCGGCGCCGGTCTGATGGCCCTCCTGGCTGCCCAGCGGGCCCGACGCACCGTGGGTGCGGCCAGCCTCAAGCTGGGGCCTGAAGTGGAAGCTGGTCCCTCTGCGGCCAGCGAGGCGGAGGCTCCCCCTCAAGTGGCAGGTGAGGTGGAGGCTCCTCCTGGGGTTCGAGCATCCCCAGAGGAAGACCGAACCGAGGAGGAAGGCGGCGTCAACGACGCCTCAACAGCGGTGGCGCCGCGTTTGGCTGTCGAAGCCATAGGCAGCCACGCCAAGACGGTGAATTTTTATTTCTTTTAAGAAAATAAATTATTAACCGAAATGCTTGTATTATTTTTGCTGCGGTGTTCCTTCTGGTGTCCATGGGTCATGGTAATGTAAAATTCTGCTTACATGGACCACTTCAGTTTTAGATTTTGGTGAAATGCCCTTTCGTATCTCATAGTCCACATCAGACATTTTCCGATTTATGTAATAAGGACCAAACCATCTAAGCAGTAATTTTTCACTTTTTCCTACTTTCCTAATAGGGGTGAAAACTTTTACTTGGTCCCCCACTTCAAATTCAACATGGCGGTGTTTACAATCATAACGTAATTTATCTATGTCTTGACGCCGTTTTATATTTTCAACTGCCAAATTTCTGACTGCTAAACCAATGTCTCTAATTTGGTCGCTATTACTACTTTCTAAGGGTGGCAACAAGTTTGCTTCCGTTGGTAAAATAGGTTCACGACCGTACACCAGCATGAATGGTGAAAATTTAGTACTATCTTGTTTTGCAGAATTGTACGCAAAAGTCACATGTGGAAGATATTCATCCCAATTTGATTGATCAGTATTAGTATACATAGATAACATATTGGCTAAAGTTTTATTAAATCTTTCTGTTAAGCCATTAGTTGCGGGATGATATGCAGTAGTAAACTGACTCGTTGTCCCCATCTTTTTTAGCAATTCCGTAACCAATTCTGATTGAAAAACTTTCCCTCTATCGCTTAACAATTCCTTGGGTGCACCGTGTTTTGTAATAATTCTCTCCAGTATAAATTTTGCTACAGGTCCGGCTTTGCCGCTCGGTAATGCGTCAGTCTCCGCCCACCTTGTGGCGTAATCTGTCGCTACCACTATCATGGTTTTGCCGCTGCTACTTCTGCGAAACGGACCTAACAAATCTATTCCCACTTTTTCAAATGGGGTGCCAACTGGGATAGGATGTAACAGACCGATAGGCTTTTGATTTTGTTGGCCTTTCCTGGCCTGACAATCCGGGCATCCTTTTACAAAACGTTCCACGTCCTTTTGCAACCCTTGCCAATAGTATCTTTGTTTTACTTTCGCTAGGGTCTTTGACAATCCCAAATGGCCACTCAGCGGTTCTGAGTGGTGGGAGTACAAAATTTCCCCTATTAACTATTGCGGTATCACTAAAAGTTTAGTCCGGCCCACTCCATGCGGGTTTATACGGTACAAAACTTCTGATTCAAGCCTAAAATTTTTCGCTTGCTTGCGTATACCAATTGTAGCTTCTTCAGGATGTTTTATAGCCTGAATTATTTCCAAAATGTTTTTATCTTTTGCTTGCAATTCTGCAATGTTACGCATATCCAATAAAAAGGTTGGTATTTCGTCAATTTCTTGTACTTTCGTATTTGCTGGCAAAACAGGATATCTGCTTACGCAGTCTGCATCTCTGTGAGCAATTCCTGATTTATGATGTACTGTGTAGTCAAATTCTGATAACTTTAACGCCCAACGCGCTAAACGTCCAGTAGTCTCTTTCAAGGTTTTTAACCAACATAGCGCATGATGATCAGTCACTATTTTTATAGGATTTCCATAAATAAAATGTCTAAAATAGGATAGCGCCCATATAGCTGCTAACCCTTCAAGTTCTGTTATAGAATAATTTTTCTCAGCTTTACTAAGGCTTCTACTTGCATATGCTATTGGGTGTAACGCATTTTCATGATCTTCCTGCAATAATATTGCTCCGATTCCATCTTTACATGCATCTACCCTCAATTCACATCCTTTATTTGGTTGAAAATGTGCCAAAACTGGTTTACTAATCAATTTTTGCTTTAGTGTTTCAAATGCTTTGTCATGTATGTCCTGCCAATCAAATTTATTTTGCTTCTTTGTTAAATCATGTAAAGGACGTGCAATTTTCGCAAAATTTTCTATAAACTTCCGGTAGTAGTTACAAAGTCCCAAAAAACTTTGTACACTCTTTACATTTTTTGGTCTTGGAAAATTTTCAATTGAAACTAACTTCGATTTATCAGGAAAAATTCCGTCTTTTGAAATTGTATAACCAAGAATATTAATTTTTTCTTTTAAATATTCACATTTTTTAGGTTTTAGTGTTAAGCCTGCACTCCGGAGTCTATTGAAAACTTTACGTAATTCTTTCAAATGTTCTTCCATTGTTTTAGAAAAAATTATAATGTCGTCCATGTAAATTAAAACTTCTTTCCATTTTAAATCTCTAAACACTACATCTCCTAACTGTTGAAATGTTGCCGGAGCATTGCACAATCCAAAAGGCATTACATTAAATTCCCATAATCCGTGACCTGGCGCTGTAAAGGCAGTAAGTGGCTTACTCTCTTCTTTTACTTTGACTTGCCAATAACCTGAATACATGTCTAACGATGAGAAATATTGGGCGTTTCCTAAATAAGTCAAAATATCCTCAATATTAGATCCTGACCACAAATTTTTTACTGTCACATTGTTTAACTTGCGATAATCCACGCAAAATCGTGTCTCTCCAGACTTTTTCTTTACTAATACGACGGGACTTGCCCAGGGCGAGTTACTTTGCCTTATTATGTCGTATTGTTCCATTTCTCTTATCTGCTCATCTATTATCTCTCTTTCTTTTTGTGCCACTCTGTAAGCTTTCTGTTTTATAGGTTTAGCATTCCCTACATCAATTTCATGTTCAATGACATCGGTTTTTCCCATATATTTTGGTGTTTTTGAAAAAACATTACTATATTCTGAAAGTAATGTCCGCAATTTGTTACACAATTCTGGGTTCCTTATATTGCTTAGATTATGGTCATTCATGGTAATCATTTCTTCATCATCTTCAGTTTCATCAATACAATGAACTGGAATTTTTGTTATATCCATTTCTATATTTTTCTCTAAATAACCGATTGTGGTATTTTTTAATATGAACACTTCTTTAAACCTCATATTGTTAATTTTGATGTACCATTTGTCATTTCTTACAAAAATATTTGAACAAATCAATCCTCTTGGTCGTAGGTATTTATCGTTCTCGATAAAGCAGTACTTCGTGAACTCGTGCGGAGATAAGGCACAGTTCAGTCGTACCGTTATCTCGCGACCAACCTCGACCATGTAGTCGGTTTCAAGTGCAACCTTCAAACTTCGCGCGGTTGACTCAATCTCGACGTTCGCAAATACCTTATTAGTATCTTCCATTTGTTCTATTTTCCCTATGTTGTTGTTGACATTGTTGCCAAAATGTAAAATCAATGGGTCAAGTTCATGGTATAATGTCACAGTATTGGTATTATAGTCAATCAATGATTTTTTACTAGCCAAAAAGTTATGTCCCAAAATTAAGGCTTTTGATAAATTTTGCACTACTAGTGCCTCAACGGAAATAATTGTGCCATTAACTTTTATAATTACCTCTGAATTGCCGAGAGGTTGAACTGGATAACCTCCTGCGGTTATCAGTTGTATATTGTCTTGTAATCGTCTCATGTTACTGATATAATCTGTCGACTACATTTTTACAAGCTCCTGTATCAAGTAAAACAGGGACGTTATCTTTACCGTTAACTGTTATATGTACTATTAATGTTTGTCTACTGGTGCCCGTAGATGACAATTGGACAATTTCGGTCGGGCTTCTTAGTTTTGAAACTGTCCTCTGTCGTTTGGGTTTCTTCGGCCTTGAGGTGCATTCCTTTGGAAAGGCCTATTATTGAAGTTACAAGACACATGACCGGGCCTACGGCAATCAATGCAAATAACCCGGCCGTCGTGCGTTCTCGTACGAGGCAAATAATTATTGCTATTATTATTTCTCCAGTTCTGATTTCTGTTCCCGTTAAAAGTATCCTGGTTCCGGGGTTGTTGCGAATTGTTTCTTACAAATTGTCGCCCCCTATTGAATGAGTTGTCCCTCGGACTATTTTGATTCGGTCTAAAATTATTCACCCTTGGAACATAGGTATTTCGTGCTTGATTTTGAACCGTATTCGAAAAATTCCTATTAAAAAATGTCCGTGGCCTGGTGTCATTCCAGGTCCTTTGCCGGTTTGTTGGGTTATTACCACTGTTACTGTTACTGACTGCCGCAGATACTGACAATAAAGCTGTACTCTGTGTCATTTGGTTTACCAATGTCCTTTCTTTTATATCACTTATTTTAATGACCAATTGCTTTAAATCGTCAAAATTTCTATTGCTAGAACTAAGCAAATAATACATCTCATAGTAAGATGGATGTAAACCATTTTCAAAATCATCATCATTTCTGGGTCAATCTCGTTTGCGATTGCCAATAGATCATAATAGTATTTTTTAATGTCCTCGACGTCCTGCTGTTTGCGGGTGTTTAATCTAAATTTCAACTTTCGGAGTGGCTGTTCTCCTGAAAACTCTTTCAAAAAATCTGATTTAATATTTAGCCATGTTTTCATCTGATTCTCTGGCTCACTAATATAATTATTAAACCACGTATGGGCTGGACCTTCCAAAAAATTAGCCAAATAAGATATTTTATGATTTTCTGACCAGCTATTCACAATCGCTGCTTTTTCGTATTTATTTATAAAAATACTGGGAGAGTCAATAGAAGGGTTAAATGTAGATGGGCATGTAAACTTTGGGGTGGCCGGAGTTGTTGGTTCAGCCAAGGCTGCTTGTAAAGTCATGTTAGCCATTACCGGAGTATTATTAGGACGTATGGCACGGTTTCTTTCTCGAATTACAGGGGGTGGGCAAGGATTATTAGAACTTTGTAATAATTCTGAGGGGCGGGATTTTGGTGGCACTACCACTTCTAAGGGACTTTCCTGCCAAGGATCCTCTGTTTCACGTGGTTTTGGCGGAGTTCTACTTAACGAAGCTCTTGGTTTGAAATAAACTTCCGTGGATTGGGGCTTAGAAGTCGAAGCCGAGGCTTGGGAAGTTTGAGCTTGAACGCCCACGACAGTATTGTCAAGAGTGTTTTCTTCGTCCTCACTGCTTGTCAAACAAACTGAACTGGGTTTGTCAAGCTTTTGTTTGTGTGAAGAAGTTGCCGTTTGTGTCGGAGCAGAAAAACTCACAGTCGAACTGTGATGCTCGGGTTTAAAATCTTTTAACTCTTTTATCACCTTCTCTGGGTTTCGACCCCTAGCGATAGCTTCACGTAACACGAATTTTTCTTTTTCCGACAAACTTTGAGCCCTACTGCGAGTTTTTACTCGATCTTTGTCACTCGACTCACTCATGGACAATATTTAAATTAATTTATATGCTATATTTATTTTCAAATTATTTTTCAAAAAATTAAATTTAAATTTTTTTTTTTTTTTTTTAAGCAAGTTGATTATTCCTAGCAATTTCTTTACGAATTTGCTTGTTCATCAGACTAATAATCTTTTTGACGCTAAAATACACAAGCATTAATACCCCCATGCACAGAAAAATAATAATCAAAATTTCCTTTGCTGACCATGAATTATCTTTTCCTGAACTATTTGATACACCTCCACTGTTTCCCGCTTGGGAAATAATAATTTCCTCATCTTTTGAAGATGTACCACCCATATTAAACCAAAATTTTCTCAAATGAACGCTTAAATAGCACAGGTAATCCCCAAAAAATCACTAAATAAATCAACGTTACTATCCCTAGCCAAAAGAAAATAATACCTAAAATTTCTTTTATAGCCCACACATTATTTTCCTGATTCTTTATCATACCCCAAAAAATAAAAATAAAAATAAAAAACTCAATTATTGTTTTTTATCCATCCCAAAACAGACCGGCACCTCCACCAAATGTCACGTTTAATTTATGAGCCCTTCTGGGTTCACCAATTAAACTGACTCACGACGATAAACGTCGCGCCGGGATCTCAGTTTTAGGGATGGAATCAAACACTGAGTTTTCCTTGTATAACACTTAAATCTATTAAATACGGTATACACAAATGGATGCACAATACGGTTGTAAACATACAAGAGGTTGACAATTAACAATTGTACTTACACAGTCATAGCTAAGGACTTAGCTTTTCCTGGCAATGGCTTGGTCACTTCGCGTTTAAACAACTTTGGAGAACGGACTAATTAACTTAATCTTTTTCCGAGGAGAGTCGACATTACGACTTCTCGGGTCAGCTGGTCGCACTACCGTTGATCGGTTCACACTATCCTATACTGCTAAAATCGGCGTATTTTATACCCGATTGATCGGCTGACGCAATTTGTTATTGTCGCTTAAAAATATATATATACAGGGTGTCCCACGACGAAAGACATCGATTGATATTGGAAAAAGTATAAATAGGAGAGTTTTGAAAATTTGGCAGGATACTGATGTGGGCATGCCCAATCCAACTAAAATATTTTCAAGATGGTTGCACTTCCGTTTATACCGGAAGTCGATCACAACTTTCTTATTTTAAATAGAACACCCTATATATTATTACATATTTGGATTCCTCACAAAATTCTGACCAACTTTTTGTATAGAATGCCCTATGCCTACCTCTAGCCGTTTTCGAAATATTTGATGTTTTTCCAAAAAAGTGACAGTTACAACGCTCAACATATTTTTGTACTAGGTTAAAACCGTATGTCATTTTGCAATGAAACTTTGGAATATTGTAAATAAAGGATCGTTTTATTAAACTGAGGGTGCGTAATGACTCATTTGTATACAGGGTCGTCAAAAAAAAATCATAAACTTGCCACTAAAAAAAAATGAAAAATCTCAAGTTTTTTAAATAGAAACCCACATTTTTTATGACGGAATCATTTTGAGCATTAAAAATTACTATAAGTTTCAATTTACTTACCTATACCTAAATCCAACCCATTTCGTTTTATTTGAGAATAAACATTTTTTTATTAGGCTGCATGGTTGGGATTAGCTGGTACTCTAGTTGGCCATGCTTTTGACACACGGTGATATTGGAGAACTGCAAAGCATGTTATGTTGAGCGTTGCAACTGTCACTTTTTTGGAAAAACATAAAATATTTCGAAAACGGCTAGAGATAGGAATAGGGCATTGTATACAAAAGCTGGTTAGAAATTGCAATTTCTACATTTGTATTATTAAGGATTGGTTTTGTTTTAATAGCTTTTCTCTTCACAGATCCCGTATTCTTAAAATTTTCATTTATTTGCTTGACAGCTTTTGGTGATGGATTTGGTTTTTCTAGATAACGAGCGGCAAATACCTCACATGTTCTACTCACAACTTTTTCACATTTTCCGTAAATAATAAACAGATTTAAGCAATCTTGGTTGGAATAACGTAACCGCGACGGCATATTTGCAGTTGTCAAAACACTCAAAACTAGTGTTATTAACATGCCCTGCAGGTCTCCAATATCACCGTGTGTCAAAATCATGACCAACTAGAACACCACATAATCCCAACCGTGCAGCATAATAAAAAACTGTTTATTCTCAAATAAAACGAAATGGGTTGGATTTAGGTATAGGCAAGTAAATTGAAACTTATAGTAATTTTTAATGCTCAAAATGATTCCGTCATAAAAAATGTGGGTTTCTATTTAAAAAACTTGAGATTTTTCATTTTTTTTAGTGGCAAGTTTATGATTTTTTTTTGACGACTCTGTATACAAATGAGTCATTACGCACCCTCAGTTTAATAAAACGATCCTTTATTTACAATAACCCAAAGTTTCATTGCAAAATGAAATACGGTTTTAACATAGTACAAAAATATGTTGAGCGTTGCAACTGTCACTTTTTTGGAAAAACATCAAATATTTCGAAAACGGCTAGAGGTAGGCATAGGGCATTCTATACAAAAGTTGGTCAGAATTTTGTGAGGAATCCAAATATGTAATAATATATAGGGTGTTCTATTTAAAATAAGAAAGTTGTGATCGACTTCAGGTATAAACGGAAGTGCAACCATCTTGAAAATATTTTAGTTGGATTGGGCATGCCCACATCAGTATCCTGCCAAATTTTCAAAACTCTCCTATTTATACTTTTTCCAATATCAATCGATGTCTTTCGTCGTGGGACACCCTGTATATATGCATTTCGACATATACACCTCCGACTCGCATAGTTTAACATTCGCACACGCCTCCAAAACGGAGGCGAATTCGAAAAATCGGAGGCCAATACGAATCGACCTTAATAATTTCTCAGGATGTCTCTCTGGCCTCCTGGAGGCCGTACGCAAAATTTATGTCGGAGGCCATTTTAGCAATACACATATACAGTTATACAATGTAGTTCACGAAAATTCCACCACGTGGCGGAGCGATCTCATACGTTTATACAAACGACACATGGCCTGTGCGGCATCAACTCCGCATAAAATACCGCTAATCCGACTCAAAAAAGCGGCAACACCGCGGCATAACTCACTGGAGGCCAGTTGATCGAGAGCATATACCAAATTTCGTAGTTGCCTATAAGAGTGAGGGGGTTGGAGGCCAAATGATCGAGAGTACATAACGAATTTGAAAGCCACTCAACTTATATTAATATATACTGGGCGTCCTAACTAGTTTGCTGTCTTATACAGAGTGTCGCACCAATATCGGCTTCATTAATTGAATGTGTGATCTTTTAAAAAATTATGTATCAAACTAAAGCTGACTTGGCATACTCATTTAGAATATTTTCTAGAGAGAGGCACTTTTATTCATGTCGGAAGTAGAGACCAACTGGTTGACTTCATTCTTTTAATTCTGTCTATTATAAGTTTTCGACTTGTGATTAATAGGCGAACTTAAAACACTTTGACTAACAATGTAAACAATGATTATAAGAAATTAGTATATATTATATTATATTTGATTCTGAAAATTGGATGCAATTTTTATTTCAAAGAAAGAGACCACCGGCATCATGTTTCCTACCAAAGGGAAACAGAGGTCAGTTAAAAAACATCACCCCAACATCAACAGAATTATGTCTCTTCTTCTTAAAATATGTTAGACATTTCACATTCTTTTTTTGCATGTTGAATTTGTATTAGCGCCATCCGCTGCAACAACAAATTACAATAAGCTACAAATAAAAACATTTTAAGACAAGTTAATATACAGTGTGCTGCACCTGAAATCCCTCGGTTGCATAAGGATTCATGTCTTGCCCAATTAAAAAAAAAGTGTCGGTTGGAACAGGCTGTCACAGAAAATTTTGGTATAGAAAAGATTTGCTTTAAAATTGAACACCCTATATACTAAGGTAATCATTCTTATATGTTGCACTTTGAAGATAAAATGTAAACATTTAATAATACAGTTTACAGTTTACAGTTAATTATTACGTTTTTAAACAAATTGTATGCACTAGTTATTGGCCATAGCCTTTTTTATCGACCTATGTAGTAGTTTTTTTTATAAAAGGTTCGACAACAAATTTATACCTTTTATTTATTTTGAAGTGAGTTTATCCCTTACATAAATGTGCCCAATTTGCTAAAAGATGGCATGCGTTTTAAGCAATAGAAAACATGTTCTACTAAAAGATGGCATGGCCATCTTGCAAATAGATGACACTCGCAAAGTTACATTGGTACTCAGTTTCTTCCAAACATAGCTAATTCTCTCTCTCTTTACACTGGTTTCCGGCAGCCATACATAAATATATTTTGGTCCATATTTATGGCAGGTAGTACATCAGTTTCTTTGGGAATAACTTTTGTTATTTTTTGGACACACTGATATGGATACGTTAACTTATTTCAAGGAACATAAATTCTACCCCACTGAACAATATGAACCTCTGTCATTTAAATTAATTTCTGAGCAGGAAATCTTCAGTATCTTCGGGAGGCTTAAGTCAAAAGCTGCAGGAATAGATTGTATAACGTATGATATACTTTTATTTAGCCTCGACTATATAGCTAAGCCTTTATGTAAATTATTTAACTAGTGTATTCTGACTGGAGATTTTCCGGAGGAGTGGAAAATTGCCCTGGTGCATCCGTTACCAAAAAATTCGAGAATTACCTCTTATGGGGAACTTAGACCTATAAATAAACTTCCAATACTTGCTAAGATGTTTGAAATTGCAATAGCTGATAGGGTCAATGACTTTCTTGCTGATAGGAATATTCTACCTGAGATACATTCCGGGTTTAGAACCAAACATAGCACAGCAACTGCGCTGTGTAAAGTATCTACAGATATTTCGGTAAGCTTAGATAACTCTCTATCTTGCCTCATGCTGCTAGACTATATAAAGGCGTTTGATATGGTGATACATGACATGTTGTTGGCTAAACTTCACTATTATAACTTCAGTGAACTTGTTCTTTCTTTCTTCTCAAGCTATCTGCTTGGAAGAAAGCAGATGGTCGAATTAGATGGCGCGAGGTCAAATTTTGTTACGGTTGATAGTGCCCCAGGGCAGTATTCTGGCCCCATTGCTTTTTAGTTTATATACTGCCGATCTGCCAGCACAGATCCGATTTTGTACTGTGCACCTGTATGCAGATGACACCCAGCTAGTCGCAAATTTCTACCCTGAAGCGGCTGGTTGGGCGTTAGAAAAAATAAATGAGGATTTAAGTAGAATAGATCTATGCTCGGCAAATAAAGGGTTGAGATTGAATGTGGCTAAATGTATGTATTTGCTGATAGGCTCAAAAGCCAATAAAAATAAGGTTCCTGTGTACAACTTCAATACCATACATATAAATAACATAATAATTCCCCAAGTAGAAACGGCAAAAAATTTGGGAATGGTGTTTGACAGTAGTTTGAATTTTGAAGCGCATGTCATTAGAAAGATATCAGCCGTATTTATAAAGCTGAGATCTCTGTATCCCCTAAAATTTATTGTACCACCTGAGGTTCAACTTAGACTAGTTGACACTCTTTTATTACCGTATCTCGATTACTGTGATGTACTTTATTATGAATATCTTACTGATGAATATAAGAAAAAAATTCAAAAGGCGCAAAATGCTTGTATGAGATTCATTTACTGTGTAAATAAATACGATCATATATCTCCTCTGTATGTAAGTAACAATATTTTAAAGATGAATTACCGTATAAAACTACATACCGTGTTGTTTATACAGAAAATACTTTTAACTAAAACTCCAAGCTACCTTTATGAACTCATTATAGCAAGGGATGATATGCATCCATTAAATCTAAGAAATATTGTTAGATTTAATATTCCTCCGTCATAACACATCGAAATTCAAGCACTGCTTTTTATTTCATTGTATAGAATTACTTAACTCGCCTCTGTACTGGTTAGTGGTGGGTTGCAGTAAAAGCTCACTCAAAAACAAACTAAAGGCTATTTACTTTGAAGAACAGAGTAGGGGTTGATTAAATTGGATACAACTAGGTATGTAAATATAGATAGACTTAGTGGGTATTATTGTAATAAATCTCTAGTTAGTGGGCATCATGGAAGAACGCTCTAGCGAATGACTGCCTTTTGTGTAACCCCTTGAAGTTTGCACAATAAATATCTATTTATTTATTTATTTAAATTCTTCGTCTGGGGGTTCATTTTTAAGTTTTTTAGACTTTTTATAGGTCGTCATCTATTGGTAGTTTTACCTTATTACATTTTGTGAATAGTTTTATTTATTTATAAGAAGAATTAGTTATATGCTGTATTAAATTTAAATTTAAAGCAGACATTTTATTCCAAATTTTGTTGATAATTTTTTTACCCGAAAAGGATCACAAAAGGCATTTGACATAGTTTATGATAAATGAAAAAGTTCAAGTCAAATTTCTTGACGTTCACTACTTCTAATTTCTTCTTTGGTTTTCGGATTTGCAAACATTGAAATTTTTAACTCTTGCACGTTTTTTTCTGAAAAAACGGTGCTTGCTAGATGTGTCATTTATTTAACAAATCGTTCTTACAAACAATAGAATTATTTAAATAAATGGGCCTTTAAAAAGGCCTTTAAAAAATGCAACTTTACCACATCTTAATCTCTGTAAAGTTGACCATGAATTCGACGGATTATAGTCATATGATAGTGTTTTTAGGCACAATGCCTGATATTAGACAGTTATTGGTAAGGTTACGTTTTTAAACTTTTTCTTCATATTGGCACACGAATATATGTATTAGACTCAGCAAATAGTTTTTGTCTACAAGCATCAAATAATAATGCATTTTTTTACTTTGGTATTATAAAAATTACATTTTGGCAAGTTGATTTTTTTGTAACCAATCAGTTGACAGACTGAAAATACAAAAATTTTAGTTTGTAGACTGAACAAATTATAGGCAAGGCTTTTTTACGGTAAAATTTAAGTGACTTGGTTTGCAAACAAAAATAACAGGCATTTTTAATATATAAGCGTTATAAGTTAGAACGTTCTTTAATTTGCCACCCTAAAAACTATAATTTGTTTCCCCCAAAAAACTAGAATTTAAAGTTTTAAACAAACAATAGAAAAATTTTCTTTTTAACGACCTATTGAAAAATTGAGGACATTGAGAAATGACCCAACTCAATAAACATTGTTAATGTAAGGAATAAATCACGTATAATAACAATAGTAATTTTAAATACTCAACGACTGGTATTATAATTAAAATGAGATGAGAGTCTAGAAATGCAAGTCAAAGTGAACATAATAAATTAATAAACGATTTATAATTATATTGCAATGTTTGACAAAACTTGTTCAGCCATTTATTTGATCAATTTGCTTGAGTTAATGAAGTATTAAAAAAGAAACAAAAATATTGATGTCATTATATTCAGTTATTGTCAGACATGTGTCTCATATTAGAATGAATAACGCAGAAACTATACGGTCAATATATAATATAGAACACCAAAAACTGTCTAATGTGGCTCCTGTAGCGATCGAAAACAAACGAAAATAATGTCACGTTTAATTTATGAGCCCTTCTGGATTCATCAATTAAACTGACTCACGACGTTAAACGTCGCGCGTTAAAGGATGGAATCAAACACTGAGTTTTCTATTAAACACTTAAATCTATTAAATATAGTATACATAAATGGGTCTGCACAATACGGTCATAAACACACTAAAAGTTGACAATTTAACAATTGTACTTACATAGATTCATAAGCTAAGGACTTAGCATTTTCTGGCGGCTGGCTTGGTCACTTTCGCGTTGGAACAACTTTGGAGAACGGACTACTTAACTTGATCTTTTCTCGAGGAGAGTCGACATTTCGACTTCTTGGGTCAGCTGGTCGCGCTACCGTCGATTGGTTCACACACTAATACCACACTGCTAAAATCGGCGTATTTTATACCCGATTGATCGGCTGACATAGTTTATTATTGTCGCTTGTTTTTCACATTTCTGTAAAGCAGGTGGTGGTGACTCATCACCGATACAATGCACTTGGTGCATGACACACTCGATGCATCATGGTGCGACCTTGCCTCGTGCGCTTAATATTTCGCAATCCTCGAATACTCTTATGTTTTTAAGTTAATAAGTCCATCTTTTGAATTAATGAATTTTCCATTCGTGACATATGCCTCCGCCCCAGAAAAACTGGTCCCCAGTTTTAAATCAAAGGACACTATATACTCTCCTTAAAAACAACCATCTTGAAAAAATATCTAACTTGTAACAGTATTATACAATTAAACCAAAATTTCAGATTGACGTACATAAAAACCATTAGAACAATCGATAAGTTACGGTACTATTAAGTACATTACGATTAAAGCATAGTATTGCTTATGATTAACACAAATAACTTACTAATAAACCCAGAAAAGGATAATGGAGTAGAATTATAAAGAAAGAAGTATCTAGTCTTCGAAAATATCAATTATTGAATGTGCGTAAAATACTTTACTCCATTTGCCTTACATCGCTTCCATTTAAATAATTTCTTAAATCTAACATAGTTTAATAGCTCAACACAGAGAACATTATTGTTAAGCCGAGAATAGTTCACTCTTACCAGGAAGATGTTCACTGCGCATAACTGAATGCCAATATAATGTTACGTGTTCCTTATTACTTGCATCAAATTGATGGATGTGACGTGGGTAAAAGTCCAATGACGTCTTGGTATTGCGTGTGGACTATGTTGTATACCAACGTCAACAGTCGTGGAAGAAATTAAATGTCTTCAGCAGAGCAGGATCAACGTGTGGTATTATTTCGATCTGGCTTGTTGACTCTCATGTGTGCGTTTACATGAAATAAAAATAGGAACAAAGGTTAATATGTGTTCATTAAGGCTTAATAAACTTATATCCAAAGTATACTCTGCATGCAGTTTTACGTATTACTTTATGAAGTTAACTGACATGTTAAAATAAACAGGAATCCGGTCCTGAAACTAAAAAGTTTGAACTCCGTAAGTATAAGACGCTCTAGTTTTCATTTTATGGAAAGTAGAACGTATTTGCCTGTTTCAAAAAATACAGAAACATTAACCGTCTCGAACCAACTTCAAATCCTTTTGGAGAAGATTGTTCTATCACAAATTGGATATAATGTCCTCAATCAAATGCTTTTCCCTCATTGATTTCTGTAAAAATAAAAATATGCCATCAGTATGTAAATGCAAGTAGGTATTAAATGATTAACTTAAATCCTTTCTGGCGTATTAAAAAAACTCTAATTATTGCATTTCCACAAATTTGCATTGTTTGTCTTAGTTTCACTTTGCCTTACTAAGCTGAATCAAGTTTGTCATCATTGGGATTATCAGCCGAACGAAGTAGAAATAAGCAGCGATGTTCGCTTTTGTTTTAGTCCAGGAGCTGATGTATTTTTGTAACTCTTTATTTTTTAGTTAAGCCGCCTGAGACTCCTGAACTGGTTCTTCTAGGCAATAGATTAAGGATCGAGTTAAGAAGACTAGAATGAAGAAATCAATCATAGGATTATTGGAGTAAGTGCTCATTATCCGTTTACCATTTTTCCTTAGTTATTTTCTATTATTGGTCAGTTCTATTTTTTATGTTTTAT
Source organism: Ips typographus (assembly GCF_016097725.1). Classification (NCBI taxonomy): domain Eukaryota; kingdom Metazoa; phylum Arthropoda; class Insecta; order Coleoptera; family Curculionidae; genus Ips; species Ips typographus. The sequence goes on from NC_138434.1 coordinate 5,513,908, forward strand.
ATATCAATTATCTTTCATTTATCAACCTTTACTAATTAGTTTTAAAGAAAAGTAATTTACTAATTAAATAAAAAATTTAACCTAAGTATACTAAAAGTATATTTTCTTAATTTTATGTCTGATCCTATTGAGGCATTAACTCAGACTTTATCTCAGTTAAGTTTACTAGGAAGTCTACCAACTTCAAGTACAGAAGATCTTTACGAAACAGTTTGTGAAAGTGAATCTCTTGAACAAATTAATACATCTCAATCCGAAATGAGTAACAAAGATATTTCCCTTCTCAGATATCAAGCTGACAATATACCACATTTCGATGGTAATGCAAGATTGTTACAAAGATTTATTTGTTCTTGTGAAAATTTCTTGATAAACTTTCAAAATGCAAATGACCCAACTGACGCAATCAACATCATACTCTTAGACACAATTTTGGGAAAATTACGTGGGAGAGGAGCAGATCTCATTGGCTCTAGATCCGAATTGAAAACTTGGCAACAAATCAAAAACGCTCTGAACGTAACTTTCTCAGACCAAAGAGGTATTGATTGTCTTATCCAAGATTTAATTTCCATTAAACCTTTAAAAAATGAAACTCCTATAAATTTCAGAATGCGTATTCAAGACGCCAGGGTGCGTATTCTTGAAACGAGGGAAGGGAATTGTCAAGAGAAAGACCTGTAGAATGTGACAGGAACCCGCTATTGTCAGCTTCTTCTGTCACATTCTATCAACAGTTCTCTTGAGAATTCCGTTCCCTGCTTTCAAGAATAAGCCCCCAGAAGTCTCTTATTTGCTAAATTAAGTTCTTTGATTGTAAACGAAAATGAAAAATTAATTAAAATTGCCCATTATGACGATTTTGCACTACAAACATTTTTGGCAGGTTTACCTTATCATATTATGCAACTTGTAGTAAGATTAAAAAACCCAGAAAATCTTGAGCAAGCTCTTGCATACACAACCGAGGAAGAGAACTTTATTTACTTTAGTAATGGAAGAACTAACAATTCACACAATTTAAATTTTAAAAATAATGCACTACCATTGCACGTTCCAAAACCCCAATCATTTACCCCTTCAAGACCATCTAATTTTCAACCTAACTTTAATCATGCCAAACCTCTAACTATGTTTAATCGCCCCTTCCAACCACAAAACAATTCCTTATTTAGAAACCCTCAACCGAGTTTTCAGTCAAATCAAAATCTTTTTCAACAACGCCCTTTCCAAATGAGACCACCTCAACAGTTTCAAAATTTCAGAAACCCAATTGCTCCACCATCATTTAGACCACCCCAAAATTTGTATCATAACCCTTTCAGATCCCAACCTCAACAATTCAAACCTCAAAGTTCTGTAATGCGAACTCAACAACGTCCTAATAGTAACCTCGATAAAGTAACACCAATGGATACAAGATCAGGAAACACTGTATTATATAGTCCCCCTAAACCTAAGTATACATTTGAGGAGCTTTATGCTCAACAAATAAATGAATACCCATCTACATCCGAAGAAACACTTCAACATTTCGTCTTGCCTGATAATGATGCAACATCCCAGATTAATTCTGATATTTATAATAATTCTCCTGAATATTTTTATGATGCTTCGAACCTAGGTTACAACGAACTATATTATAATTCCCAGAATGACCATTATCCAGGTGAACAACCCGAGTACCCACCGGTACTTGAACCCCAAGAAAATTTTTCCCAGATTCAGCAAATCAAAGACCAGACATAATACAGCTGAATACAATACGATCCGACCTTCCATATATTTATATTCCTGAAATTAACGCTAACTTTTTAGTTGACACCGGCAGTTCTCGTAGTTTAATAAACCCTTAACTTGCATATCATTATTATAAACATTTTATTTCTAAAGAAAATTTTTACATTCAAACAGCACATGGTGTAACGTTTCATGATGAAGTAGCTGATATTCCTATATTTGAAATTTTTAAAACTACAGGAAAACATAAATTTTGCTTATTTGATTTCTCCAAAACATATGACGGTTTAATAGGAATTGATATGTTAAAACAACTAAACGCAAATGTTAACTTTAGCTCTGAAAGGATTGAAACACCAAACGTTAAAATTCCAATCATATTTGAGGAAAAACAAATTTCAAATTCTTCTAATTTTCAGAATAATTCAATCATAATTCCGGGAAGAACACAACAAATAATTAAGCTTCCAGTTACATTAAGAAACGGAATAGGTATTCTAAATTACATACACTTTGGCAAAAATTTGGAATCACCTAAGGCTTTAGTTAACGTATCAAATTACTATGCCATCACTTCAATAACAAATTCAAATGAAACCGATATTAAACTAAATTTTCATGAACCTTTCGACATTGAATCAATTAATATTTTTGATGTAAATTTTGTTGAAAGAATGGAGGCAGATCAAGACTTATCATGACAACACAATATCATAACAATAGTATAACACAATATCATGACGATCTTCTTAAAGAAAATATAAAGAACCTCCGCCTAGATCATTGCAATCCTGAAAAGAAAAATGCCATAAGAAAACTATGCTTTGAATTTAGAGATATCTTTTACTCCAAAGGAATTCCCCTTACTTTCACTAACAAAATTAGACATAAAATTAACTTAACAAACGACCCATTTTTACAAAAAGTTATCGTGACCCTGAAATTCACAAGGCTGAAGTAAAACAACAAATTTCAAAAATGCTTGAGCAAGGTATCATTCAAGATTCAGTTTCTCAGGTCCAATATGGATAGGTCCCAAAAAGCTTGACGCTTCAGGAAAACGAAAATGGAGAATGGTTATTGACTATAGAAAGCTCAATGAAAAACCAATTGATGATAAATACCCGTTACCAAACATATCAGACATTTTGGATAAATTAGGCAGAAGTCATTATTTTACAACTTTAGATTTGGCAAGTGGTTTCCATCAAATCGAAATGTACCCAGAAGATATTCAAAAAACTGCATTTTCCACCGAAAATCGAGTCATTACGAGTTTAAGAGAATGCCGTTTGGCTTAAAAAATGCACCATCAACGTTTCACCGAGTAATGGACAATATTTTACGCGGTTTGCAAAATGAAATTTGTCTTTGTTTATCTTGATGACATTGTTATATTCAGTTCATCTTTGCATGAACACTTGACTAGACTAAAACAAGTTTTTCTCAGACTTCGTGAGTCCAATTTCAAAATACAGTTAGATAAATCTGAATTTCTCAAAAAGGAAGTACAGTATTTAGGACACGTTGTTACAACCGATGGAGTTAAACCCAATCCTGACGAAATAGCAGCAATAAAAAATTTTCCCATTCCAAGATCACAAAGAGAAATCAAATCATTTTTAGGCTTATTAGGTTACTATAGACGCTTTATAAAAGATTTTGCCAAAATTACTAAACCTTTAACTCTTTGTCTAAAAAAAGATGCAAAAGTAGTACACAACACCGAATTTTGTAATGCTTTTGAACATTGTAAACAACTTTTAATAAATTCACCAATCACACTAAATCAAAGTGAATCTAAATAGTCAACTATCGAAAAAGAACTTCTTGCAATTGTTTGGGCCTGTAAATATTTTCGCCCCTATCTTTTTGGACGGAGATTGAAAATTTATACAGACCACAGACCTTTAATTTGGCTATTTAACTTAAAAGAACCCAACAGTAAACTTGTTCGTTGGCGATTGAAATTGGAGGAATATGACTATGAGATCATTTACAAGAAAAAGAAACAAAACACAAACGCAGACGCCCTTTCTCGAATTCAAGAATTCTTTTCAGTTCATAATTTCAAGAAATCCCTATGACAACATTGACATTTCTTGGGACACTTTCGAAAAACATTATCTCTGGAATGTAAAAATTCCCAAATCCAATGAAAAACTTATTTTGGAACTCCTTAAAAGTTTTACGACGGATAAAAAGACGTTTCATATATTCTTTCATGATGACTCAATGTATAATGACTTCAATAAAGTTTACATGACTCATTTCTATAAAACAGGAATGAAATTGGTCAAATGCACAAAATTAGTTAACTCTGTAAAAGATCCCGCAGAAAGACTTCTCTTAATTAAGCACTTTTGAGCCATTCTACGTCTGTTGGGACCACATTGGATGCTGAATTTGGCTCGTTCATGGTCAATCTGTGCCAAATTGTATTCTTTCGTCTCAAAACTACCAAAGATCGATTCCGCTATTGTTCTAGTCTGCATAATTGTTACTTTTGAGCCATTCTACGTCTGTTGGGACCACATTGGATGATGAATTTAGCTCGTTCGTGGTCAATCTGTGCTAAATTGTATTCTTTCGTCGCAAAAGCAGCAAAGATCGATTCCGCTGATGTTTTAGTCTGCATAATTGTTACTTTTGAGCCATTCTACGTCTGATGGGACCACATTGGACGCTGAATTTGGCTCGTTCCTGGTCAATCTGTGCCAAATTCTATTATTTCGTCTCAAAACCAGCAAAGATCGATTCCGCTGTTGTTCTAGTCTGCATATTTGTTTCTTTTGAGCCATTCTATGTCTGTTGGGACCACATTGGATGCTGAATTTGGCTCGATCATGGTCAATCTGTGCTAAATTGTATTCTTTAAAAAAAAAAAGAAAAATTTAGATGGCGTGGCTGTGCAGTTGGTACTACAGTGACTTTATACAAAAACATGTTATCTCACTTTTGATTGGTCGGGTTGATTTTAGATCAAAGATGGCGGCGAACCGCTGATAAAAATTTTAAATCCAATAATGATTAGCAACATACCGATAAATCTGGAATAAGGCATTTTAATCCACCACAAAATCAAAATTTTAATAGAGGAGAACCAATGGACATATCTTCAGGAAATTTACCGTTCAGCTGGTTGAAGCGTCGGTCGGTTCGGTTCTGTGGTCCGGGAAGAACTGACTGCAGCGTCGGTAGGTTCGGTTCGGTAAGAACTCCGGAAGAACTCAACAATGTAGCGCGCGGCGCATTACCTGTTTACCAGCTCGCGAGTCGCGACGGCGCGATTTTGCGTCGTTTACGCTACCGCGGCTGCGCGCTGAACTTTTATCGATCGCGGCGGTGCGTTCACCATTCTGTCGCGAAGACGCATTGTAACTTAAGCGTGTGAGGCTGCGCATTGTTTTCATTATTCTAATACTACATATTAACAAAAAAATTAGTAACTTCGTTACAGCGGAATAATTCAAAATTCAAATTCACCCTGGAGCAGCCCAATTTGGATAGTACCAAAAAAATTAGATGCTTCCGGAATAAAGATATGGCGTATAGTCATAGACTATAGAAAGCTGAACGAAAAAACAATAGACGATAAATTTCCTCTACCAAATATTTCGGACATATTAGACAAATTAGGTAAAGCTCAATACTTTTCAACCCTTGATTTGGCAAATGGCTTTCACCAAATTGAATTGAATCCAGCTGATATCTCTAAAACCGCCTTTTCTACTGATACTGGTCATTACGAATTTAAACGTATGCCTTTCGGTTTGAAAAACGCCCCATCCACATTTCAAAGGGTCATGAACAATGTTCTTAGAGGTCTTCAAAACGAGACATGTCTAGTTTATCTAGATGATATTATTATTTTTAGTACATCACTTCAAGAACACATAAATAGATTACGCGAAGTTTTCGATCGTCTCCGTCAATCGAACTTTAAAATACAACTGGATAAGTCGGAATTTATTCACAACGAAGTAGCCTATCTTGGACATAAAATTACTTGTAATGGAGTTAAGCCTAATCCAGATAAAATTGAAGCAGTCAAAACTTTCCCTATACCTCGTACTCAAAAAGAAATAAAATCTTTTCTTGGTTTAGTAGGCTATTACCGAAGATTTATTTCAAATTTTGCAAAAATTAGTAAACCTTTGACTACCTGTTTGAAAAAAGGAGCCAAAGTTGTTCACAATGAATCTTTCATAAAATCATTCGAACAACTAAAAGAACTGTTAATTAATGCACCGATTTTAAAATATCCCGACTTTACTAAACCATTTGTTCTCACTACGGACGCCTCCAATGTCGCCTTAGGTGCTGTGTTATCTCAGGAAAATCCTCCTAACGATCAGCCTATCGCATATGCTTCAAGAACGCTTAACGACACCGAACAAAGATACTCTACCATCGAAAAAGAACTCTTAGGAATTGTGTGGGCCTGTAAATATTTTCGCCCATATTTATATGGTCAAAAATTCAAAATTTATACGGACCACAGACCTCTAGTTTGGCTTTTTAATCTCAAGGAACCAAATTCTAAACTAGTAAGATGGAGACTTCGCCTTGAAGAATACGACTACGAAATTATCTATAAAAAAGGCAGTTTAAATACAAACGCGGACGCACTATCCAGAATCTCAATAAACGCGATCGAAACTGAGTCATTAATTAATTGTCCAGGTAATATCAATGATGATATAGCAAAATTTTTGGGAGTTGAGTCATTAGATCCAAATATTATTACATCGGAACGTTTAAATGAAACAATTCAGGAATTAGAAAACAACCTCGGAAATACAACCCAATCTAACACCCCTAAAATAAATATTATTACCAACTATCAATTAAGACCCCCAAATCAGACTATAATCGAAAATAACAATGATAATGATTCAAGCACAGCCCATAGCGTAAACAACGTAGATAACCATTCAAACATGACAATGCTAGATGAAATTATTAATAATAAACGATACCAAATTTTAGTTAAAAAATCACCTTATGACCCCTACATAAAAGTCGAACGAACCAATTTTGATGGAAACGAAATAATTCATGCTACCTTACCAGCCAATAGTGAAACTATCAAGAACTTTCTGAGAGAGTATTTACATGCGAAAACTACCTACGTATATTTGTATTCTAAAGAGTTAAGGGAATACTTTCATTCTTGCATGAACAATTATTTCAAGAATGTAAAACTAGTAGAGTGCTCGAAATTAATCAATAATGTAGAAATCGATGAACGAGAGTTAATGATCAAACATCGTCATGAGGGTAAAACTAATCATAGAGGCATTCAGGAAACGTATAATTATTTAAAATCAAATTACTATTGGAAATCATTAAAGAATGACGTAATCAATTACATTAATAACTGTGAAATCTGCCAGAGAACGAAATATGACCGAAAACCACCTGATCAACCTTTGATTCTTACTGAAACCCCAACAAGGCCATTCGAAATCATACATGTAGACACCTTTATGGCAGAAAAACAAAAATTTCTAACTTTTCTTGATAAATTCTCCAAAGTAGCACAAGCATTGCCTTACACAGGAAACGCCACATCACGGATCAACTTGTACACACTACACACAACTTTGTTTTTTTCAATTTTTTGGCATACCAGAACAAATAATTTCAGACAACGGATCCGAATTTCAAAATGAAGTAGTAAAAGGATTGCTAAATGCACATAATATAAAAATTCATTTTACTACACCCTATCATCATGAATCAAATTCTCCAGTAGAACGATTACATTCCACTCTTATAGAACACTTACGAATTTTGAAACAAACAGATCCTAACTCTGACATTACTGAATTAATGCCTTATGCTATCATTGCCTATAATAGTACAATTCACTCTAGTACTAACTTTACTCCATTTGAATTGATACTAGGACACACAAACTCAAGAGATCCAATGAATCTCATACCGTCTCATGTTTATACCGAATATATCGATAATCATAAAAATAAAACACAAATTCATATTATACTGGTGTGAAGGCAGCAAGCCGGAGCCGAAGATGTCCGATCGGTCAGTGGCGCCGCACTTATTTTTTTCTTCACTTAAAATGTGTTAAATAAACATTGTGAGCAGTTACTCCGTTCTTTCACTATCCACAGGACATTTTAGAACAACATATTTGCATACCTTTATTTCCAGCATTCTCCTTTTATATCTATAATTCCACATATATCTACTTAACGCTTAACATCTGCACAATCAACAACAAAACCAACAAACAGGCTTCTTACCTACCCTGTATGGTGTATATCAGGTTTTGCAGCGTTGCCACATCTACGATCTACATATAAGCGCGTTCAATAATACTGTTACGGTCTGGGCCTACTATGCTCGATACTTCTTAACGGGCGCTCGCTTCGGGATGAAACCGATGCGCCGCAATATCTGGCCGGGCGCGTATTAAAGTAGGCCACAGTTAGGAAGCGCTACCTGGAAAATTCTTGAATGGTCAAGGCAACCCGCGAAGCGTTTCGCGGTCATTCTAGAACGTGGTTTGCGAATATAAAAGACGCGGTGTCAACCGTAGTAGTAGTGTATTTGGGAACGCGGTAAAGTTTAAATAGCGAAGTAATTGTGGAATTGTAGTAGTGTTTTTTTAGTAGCTGTGTTAATTATTGTACGGAGTGTTTTGAAGTGTAAATAAATTTATTAATTGTTGAGTTAAATTGACTTTGTGTGAACCCACGGGAAAACCGTAACAATTGGTGTCAGAAGTGCGATCAGACTTTAGTGCGACGTGAATTGGAACTAAACTTCGGGTTAAAGACAGTGTTCAGAACCGGACTAGAGATTTTCGAAACAGTGGTGTGTTAAATTTATTTTATGCCAATAACAAGACGTCAAAGTGCAAACATGGAGGCCCAACTTGCAGCTATGATGGAAATGCTTAAACAAAATCGACAACAAGACAAGGAAGAACAAGAAAGAATTCGACAACAAGACAAGGAAGAACAAGAAAGGATTCGACAACAAGAGAAGGAAGAACAAGAAAGGATTCGACAACAAGAGAAGGAAGAACAAGAAACGATTCGACAACAGGAGAAGGAAGAACAAGAAAGGATTCGACAACAAGAGAAGGAAGAACAAGAAAGGATTCGACAACAAGAGAAGGAAGAACAAGAAAGGATTCGACAACAGGAGAAGGAAGAACAAGAAAGGATTCGACAACAAGAGAAGGAAGAAAAAGAAAGAATGAGACAACAAGATATGGAAATGCGTCAAGAAGATAGAGAGCGGCAAGAAAAACGTAACGAAGAAGTATTGAACGTTCTAGCGGGGACCAAAACAGAAATCCAAGAGTATGTAACCCATAGTCTTAAAAAAATTCAGAACGATGTTGAGATAAAGCTACGCGACTTAGAGCAGAAAATTGACAGCAGAGGACCCAACTCTACAGTGATCACCGGAAACGGGCTCAACAAGATCAAACCTCCCACATACGACGGTCAAACTTCATGGGCAACGTACCAACTCCAATTTGAGGCCGCTGCAAATGCAAATAGATGGAGTAACGAGGAAAAGGCTGTAGCACTGGTGGTGGCATTACGAGGACCTGCATTGGAGCTGTTACAGACTCTGCCTATCGCCCAACAAAGCAACTATGACGCATTAGTAGCTGCATTAGAACGACGTTATGGGGATCAGCATAGGAAAGGAGTGTACCAAACACAATTAAAGGCAAGACTGCAGAAAACTGGTGAAAATTTACAAGAGTTTGAGGCCGAAATTCGTCGCCTTGTGCATCTGGCTTACCCAGCCGTCCCGGATGAAATCGAAGAAGAACTTGTGGCACAGTATTTTGTAGATGGGATTCGAGATCTGGAAGTAAAGAAAATGCTGAAGATGTTCAAAGGAAGCAACAGCAGCGAATTACTGGTTCGAGCGCTGGAAGTTGAAGCTGCGTGCAATGACTTAAAGCCAAGGATCAGGGCTGTGACTATTCAAGAGGAGAGAGAACCGCCAGCCGATCATGCTGCTACACCAATGAATGAAATTAAATCAATGTTCGGCCAAATAGTGCAACAAATGGCAGCATTAGCAAATGGCCAGTCCACACAGGTAGAACGGTCACGCCCGATCACTAGAGTGGAGTGTTATCGATGCGGACGTACGGGACACATTAAACGAGATTGTCGAGTAAGGATACCGTCCCGCTCTCCAACGAGGGACGTACAACCATCCAGAAGGGACCAGGAAAACTCCCACTAGTCAACATTACGGGGCGAATGTTGACTAGCGAAGACAAAGCCCCCAGAATTATCTCCATCAGAAGCCTGGGTAGATCAATGGGAAGCCTGAACGTAGATGGAAAGGTGGATGCGATGAACGTTACTTTTACTTTGGATACCGGTGCGGCAGTATCTTTGATCCGGTCAAACCTTGTGGATAAAAGTCAAGTTAAGCCTTTACGAAGAAGTATTCTCCTGCGCACTGTGACTGGAGAATCGGCTAAAGTTTTAGGAGAAATAACAGTCAAGATTTGCCTTGGAAGGATTACGTTTTACCACACTGTGTTAGTAGCGGATATTGAAGATGAATTTATTCTGGGAATGGACCTGATTCGTCAACATGGATTTTCTTTTGATCCCGAGCAAAATATCCTAAGGTTTGGAAGTGAAGAGTTCATCCTGTCAACCAGTCACCGCTGTGAGTCACCCATTTATGTTTTGGCATCTCAGACAGTAAAAATAAGCGGCAATTCCGAGCAAATAATTATTGGACAATTGGAGCAGAATTCTGGGAGCTGTGTTGGACTTGTACGAAACCCGGACCGACCAGGAAGATGCCTCATTGGGAAATCACTTGTAAATGGAGGAAGTGAAGTCCCAATAAGAGTTGCAAACATTTTTTCAGACGACGTAAAAATCAACAAAGGCGAAATTATTGCGGTATTCGAGCCTGTAGTCAAAATAACCAATTGCGATGGGTTACCAGAACAGGAGGAGCAGTTGGGGGAAAACAAGCTCTTAAATGAACTTGAAAAGACCTGGAAACATCTGTCAACACCACAACTGAAGAAGGCTCGGAAACTGATTTTGGACCATGGTAGCATATTTGGAACACCGAATAATATGGGAAAAACTACCATTGTAAAACACCGAATTAACACCGGCAATGCACAACCGATTCGACAACCACCTAGGAGACTACCAATAGCCAAACAACAGGAAGTGCAGGTATTAGTGGACAGGATGCTTGACGACGGAGTTATAGAAGAATCCTGCAGCCCTTGGTCATCACCTGTTGTTCTGGTCACTAAGAAAGATGGATCAAGCAGATTTTGTGTAGATTACCGAAAACTGAATGACGTGACCAAAAAGGACAGCTATCCACTTCCCCGTATTGACGACACACTGACGACTTTGGCAGGATCCTGTTGGTTTTCTACTTTAGATTTGAAGAGTGGGTACTGGCAAGTTGGAATTGAGGAGCAAGATAAGGAGAAGACTGCTTTTTCTGCTGGAAATGGGCTGTACCAATTCAATGTGATGCCCTTCGGACTTTGTAATGCGCCTGCTACGTTTGAAAGACTAATGGAAATTGTGCTTCGTGGCCTTAACTGGAAGACTTGCTTGGTTTATCTGGACGATATCATGGTGATGGGAAAAACTTTTGAAGAACATCTGGACAACTTGCAAGAAGTATTTGCTAGAATAGGTGGTGCCCATCTTCGATTGAACGCCAAAAAGTGTTGGTTCTTCCAAAAGCAAGTCGAATTCCTTGGGCATGTGGTGACGGTCGACGGAATCCAGACGGACGACAAGAAGATCCAAGCAATTAGAGAATGGCCAGTACCAAAGGATAAACACGAACTCAGAAGTTTTCTAGGACTTGCCACCTACTACAGACGGTTTGTGGAAGGATTTGCCAACATCGCAGCTCCGCTACATCAACTTACTGAGGACAAAACACCCTACTGTTGGAATACCCAATGTGATCAGGCGTTCAGAAGGTTAAAGGCATCACTTTGCTCCAGTCCCATCCTCAGTTATCCACAACCAAAAGGAAAGTTCATTTTAGACACAGATGCCAGTAATTCTGGTATTGGAGCTGTATTGTCTCAAATCCAAAACGGAGAAGAACATGTTATAGAATACTTCAGTAGGAAACTTACCAAAGCAGAACGGAACTACTGTGTAACGAGAAAAGAGCTACTGGCAATAGTAAAATCAGTCGATCACTTTCACAAGTACTTGTACGGACAGGAATTTTTGATAAGGACTGACCATGCGGCACTCAAGTGGCTCCTCGGAATGAAACAACCGGAAGGACAAGTAGCAAGATGGCTTGAAAAACTCCAGCAGTATAATTTCAACATCAAGCATCGACCCGGAAAGCTGCATAATAACGCAGATGCTCTATCAAGAAGACCTTGCGCCGAAGATTGCAAACATTGCCAGAAAACGGAACAACGTGAAGGAGTTGTGTCCATCAGAATGGTTCAGCTGAAGACCGATGATGAATGGAGTCCCGATGAGATTAGGAAGGATCAACTAGAAGACAGTGACATAGGCCCATTGTTGTTGAGAAAGGAACAAAGCGAGCCAAGACCAACATGGCAAGAAATCTCTAGCAAAGGCCTGACGTTCAAAGCACTTTGGGCTCAGTGGGACTCGCTTGTGGTTGAAGGCGGCTTGCTAAAAAGAGCTTGGGAGAGTGCCGATGGAAAAGAGATAAGGAAGCAGCTGGTAGTTCCCAGAGGAAGGGTCGACCACGTACTGGAGGAAATGCACAATGGAAAGACTGGTGCTCATTTGGGAGTAAATAAGACTTTGGACAAAATCCGGCAACGCTTTTACTGGGTGAACTACTGCCAAGACGTGAAATCATGGTGTCGACAATGTCCCATTTGTGCAGCTAGCCACGGACCACAGACGAGATCCCGGGGACCTATGAAGCAGTACAACGTAGGATTGCCGTTCGAACGTTTAGCCATAGACGTCGCTGGGCCTTTTCCTGAGACCAACAGAGGCAACAAGTACATTCTTGTTGCCATGGATTACTTTAGCAAATGGCCTGAGGTGTTTGCGATTCCAAATCAAGAAGCCAGCACAGTCGCTGATATTCTCGTCGAAAATGTCTTCAGTAGATTTGGTGTGCCGTTGGAGTTACACTCTGATCAGGGACGAAACTTTGAGTCCAAGCTCTTTCAGAGGCTCTGTGACCTGCTAGGCATTAGGAAGACCCGAACAACGCCGCTTCATCCTCAGTCGGATGGCATGGTCGAGAGATTTAATAAGACCATAGAGCAACATCTCTCAAAGGTTGTTGATCAGCATCAGAAAGATTGGGACCAGCATATTCCGCTCTTTTTGATGGCTTATAGAGCAGCAGTCCACAACTCAACGGGACAGTCACCATCTAAAGTTCTGTTTGGTCGAGAACTGCGACTTCCATGTGATGTGGTGTTCGGATCTCCAACAGGCCAAAGCACGAACATTGAGAACTACGTTGACGAGTTGCAAGACAGATTACTGAACATCCATGATCTGGTCAGGGAAAGTTTGAATCTAGCTAGCGACAAGATGAAAGCTCGTTATGATCTGAGGGCCAATTCGGGAGGGTTCCAGAAGGATGATAAAGTTTGGTTGTTTAACCCTCAGAGGAAGAAAGGCAAATCACCGAAATTAACACCTGTTTGGGAGGGACCTTACAATGTGGTAAAAAGGTTAAACGACGTCGTGTACAGAGTCCAACGCAGCCCCAAAGGCAAGATGAAAATTGTCCATCTGGACAGACTCAAGAAATACCAGGGATTAGATGAAGCGGATCGGGACGATCAGCTTTAAGAGGGGGGCAGTGTTACGGTCTGGGCCTACTATGCTCGATACTTCTTAACGGGCGCTCGCTTCGGGATGAAACCGATGCGCCGCAATATCTGGCCGGGCGCGTATTAAAGTAGGCCACAGTTAGGAAGCGCTACCTGGAAAATTCTTGAATGGTCAAGGCAACCCGCGAAGCGTTTCGCGGTCATTCTAGAACGTGGTTTGCGAATATAAAAGACGCGGTGTCAACCGTAGTAGTAGTTTATTTGGGAACGCGGTAAAGTTTAAATAGCGAAGTAATTGTGGAATTGTAGTAGTGTTTTTTTAGTAGCTGTGTTAATTATTGTACGGAGTGTTTTGAAGTGTAAATAAATTTATTAATTGTTGAGTTAAATTGACTTTGTGTGAACTCACGGGAAAACCGTAACAATACTATTCCTAATAATAATAATAATATGACAAAATTCCCTTTGGTACATTTATAGGACTCATAATGACGTATCTTTAGAGGGTAGTGACAACTCCTTACACCCCGTCAGAGGGCGGCAATTTGGAATTCCCTAGTCTAGCAAGCCAGCGCATATGACATTCAAATTCAAATTAATCCAAAACTAATCATAGTATCACAACCCCCTTTGGTACATTTATAGGGCTCATAATGATGTATCTTTAGAGGGTAGTGACAACTCCTTACACCCCGTCAGAGGGCGGCAATTTTGAATTCACTACTCTAGCAAGCCAGCGCATACGATATTCAGATTTAAAAAATTCGCGGAAAGCACGGATTAATTTGCCGACAAAAAAGTCGGCACGCTTTGTGTAACGGTCAAAAATGTTCGTTCTTCGTCTTTCTTATAATTTTTGTCTTTTGTCTTTGTTTATTTTAAAGTTTCGACCATTCCAATTTTGTCCGGCGTCAGTTATTTTGCTGGATAGTGCATTCATTTCTATTTGGTTTGGTGGAGTGAGCGGTTGGTTGCTGGAAAAATGTAAGTAATTAAATACTGGTCTAGCATCCATGATATCTGGTGTTAAGTAACTAAATTGCTGGCAAATTGAAAGAAACCGCTAGATTTCTTTCAAAGAAATTTCAGTTAAAATATTTTGAAGTTTAAGCGATATGTTTTAATTGCCCAGCGTTTAATTTAGTAAAATTAGACTAGTAGTGATCGACCGATACCGATACCGATATAGCGGCCGATATATGTATAAAATATCTGCCTCGCGGGGCCGACATTTTTTTATAAAGAATTAAAAGCTACCAATTTTGGGAAGGAAAAACAGTATGGGTCCAAAATTTCATATCGGTCGATCACTAGACTAGACTACATTGTTGGTTGTTTAAATTACCCGCTTTTCAATTACATTACCAAATTGTTTCAGGAGCGAAAATAATAATGGGAATGGGGGTGAAGGGATGATGCCAGAATTTAATCTGGCATCCATCCCTGAAGAGGAGGAGGACCTTTTGTTGTCCGATGGTATGTAGAATTAACATTTACAACAAATTTATCGCACCACCAAAACTTAAATAAATCGGAAAAATTTGTATTTTTTTTTTTTTTGCAGATTCGATGGTGGAGGAACAACCACGCCCGCAGCGGCCCGAGCCTGGTCAACAGGCCAGCGTGCCTCCCTGCACCTGCAAGTGCAGGGCCACTTGCAGGTGCTAGTGGCCCTGCACTTAGCGGCCCTGCAGGTGTTAGCGGCCCTGCAGGTGCATCTGGCAATGCAGGCTGGGGAGGTTGGGGCCGGAGCCGTGGGCGTGGGCGAGGAGGCCGTGGAGGTGGGCGAGGAGGCCGTGGAGGTGGGCGAAGAGGCCGTGGAGGTGGGCGAGGAGGCCGTGGAGGTGGGCGAGGCCGTGGAGGTGGCCTTCGACTTACCAATAGTAAGCTTTCAGCAATAAAGCATATATTTTTTAAATAATAACTATTTTCTTCTTTTTGCAGACCAATTAGTTGTAGCCCTCCTAAGGAAAATACTAAGTTAAGAATAAAATTGTTTGAAAATACCATGTTTGCTTTATTTACTGCCAACTCGTTACAGCCACCAGAACAGCAACAATTTTGAAACTTATTTTTTCTAGGAATAATATACTATATAGGGTGATTCACGGTGATGGTTAATTAGAAGTATCTAGAGAACAACTCAATATTTTTTGTTGAAATTTCGAGTGTAGCCTAGGTTGGGTCCAATCTCTCTATTTAAAATATTTTGAACTTTGCGGTGTTGCCAGATCAGTCAGAATAAACACCAACTTTTGATTTTCAAATGGAAGTCTGTTTTTAATCTCATTTTTGAATTCCTCGCACGAAGGCTAGTAATTAATTGTTAATACTTCCCTATGAAAAAATTATAATGTCGTCCATGTAAATTAAAACTTCTTTCCATTTTAAATCTCTAAACACTACATCACCTAACTGTTGAAATGTTGCCGGAGCATTGCACAACCCAAAAGGCATTACATTAAATTCCCATAATCCGTGACCTGGCGCTGTAAAGGTAGTAAGTGGCTTACTTTCTTCTTTTACTTTGACTTGCCAATAACCTGAATACATGTCTAACGGTGAGAAATATTGGGCGTTTCCTAAGTAAGTCAAAATATCCTCAATATTAGATCCTGACCACGAATTTTTTACTGTCACATCGTTTAACTTGCGATAATCCACGCAAAATCGTGTCTGTCCAGACTTTTTCTTTACTAATACGACGGGACTTGCCCAGGACGAGTTACTTTGCCTTATTATTTCTCTTATCTGCTCATCTATTATCTCTCTTTCTTTTTGTGCTACTCTGTAAGGTTTCTGTTTTATAGGTTTAGCATTCCCTACATCAATTTCATGTTCAATGACATCGGTTTTTCCCATATATTTTGGTGTTTTTGAAAAAACATCACTATATTCTGAAAGTAATGTCTGCAATTTGTTACACAATTCTGGGTTCGTTATATTACTTAGATTATGGTCATTCATGGTAATCATTTCTTCATCATCTTCAGTTTCATCAATACAATGAACTGGAATTTTTGTTATATCCATTACTATATTTTTCCCTAAACAACCGATTGTGGTATTTTTTAATATGAACACTTCTTTAAAATTCATATTGTTAATTTTGATGTACCATTTGTCATTTATTACAAAAATATTTGAACAAATCAATCCTCTTGGTCATAGGTATTTATCGTTCTCGATAAAGCAGTACTTTGTGAACTCGTGCGGAGATAAGGCGCAGTTTAGTCGTACCGTTATCTCGCGACCAACCTTGACCATGTAATCGGTTGCAAGTGTAACCTTAAAACTTCGCGCGGTTGACTCAACCTCGACGTTTGCAAATACCTTATTAGTATCTTCCATTTGTTCAATTTTTTCAAAATGCAAAATCAATGCGTCAAGTTCATGGTACAATGTCACAGTATTGGTATTATAGTCAATTAATGATTTTTTACTGGCCAAGAAGTTATGTCCCAAAATTAAGGCTTTTGATAAATTTTGCACCACTAGTGCCTCAACGGAAATAATTGTGCCATTAACTTTTATAATTACCTCAGAATTGCCGAGAGGTTGAACTGTATAACCTCCTGCTGCTATGAGTTGTATATTGCCTTGTAATCGTCTCATGTTACTGATATAATTGATGTCGACTATATTTTTACAAAAAAATCATTTAAAATTTAAAAAAAATCATGGCGACCGTAAAGAGAACATTCTTCTCCGTGATTGTGCGCTGCGGCTTTACTACAAGCTATCCTAAGAATTTCAAACTCACTTTGTCGGATGGAAGGATCGAAGAAATAGAGTTCAGTCCGGGAAACGTTAGAGACATAGAGAATTATCTGATGTTAGACAGCGAAAACAGCGTTTATTTTTCTGACGTTGAATGTTTAGTTATGGTAGGGAAGAACAAAATTCAT
Organism: Ips typographus; assembly: GCF_016097725.1. Taxonomy (NCBI): domain Eukaryota; kingdom Metazoa; phylum Arthropoda; class Insecta; order Coleoptera; family Curculionidae; genus Ips; species Ips typographus. Next base: position 5,531,371 of record NC_138434.1, read on the forward strand.
TGTGAAGGAGGAAGAAAAGCAAGGAGGTTTTTAGCTGTGATGAGTGGACCTGGAAAGCTAGCCAAATCTGGAATTGACAATAATACAGTAAAGATTTATCGATCTACCACACAAGTTGAGCCATTTGTTCGAATGCAAGACGTTGAGAATCCGTCACCTGAATTTGAAGAGTTTGCGTTCTTGTCTAGAGAAGAAGAACAAGAAGTATATGAAGAAGCTAGGAAGAGGCGTGAGGAAAATGACAAAAAGAAGAAAGCAGGTGGTGGTGATTCATCACCGATATGATGCACTCGGTGCATCATGGTGTGACCTTGCCTCGTGCGCTTAATATTTCGCAATCCTCGAATATTCCTATGTTTTTAAGTCAATAAGTCCATCTTTTGAATTAATGGATTTTCACGAACCAAACTTATGTTTTTTTAAACACAATGACCAACTTTTTATCCGATATTTGCATTCTACGTCAAATTTTAGGCCTAATTGATGTAAAATGTCTGTATCGATATTCAACTGTTTCCGCAGCAGTATCTGTTACTTTAACAATGTTTCCTCGACTATGTGATTAAGGGTACAAACATACTGGAGTAGTTCATCTCGCCGCGCTGCTCGCCGCACGGCGACTATGAAACAATACCATTGAAACGAATTAGGAAAAACATACTGGAGTAATGCACCTAGCCTTTCACCTCGCCGCGACTCCAAGAACAAAATGTTTTGTTTTTTAGCAGGCAGCTGCCTGGAACTCGCTCTGTGATTGGTCCGCTGAAGGTCACACACCACAGTGCGCGGATTTTTCCAGACTACAAGAAGTTGTCAACAAGTAGCAGTCGGTGTATTCATTTATTTTTTCGAGCGTTGGTGTGTAAAGTTTTATTATGGATAAAGATTTATTAATCAGCGAGATTTACCGAAAGCCTCCAATTTGGGATCAGCGTCATAAATCTCACCATAATAGATACGTTCTAGATAAGTGCTGTACAGAGGTTGCAACGAATTGTAAAATAACCAGTAAGTGGAGAGGAAGAGATTAAGTTGGGCAAAATTTGAAAAACTTTTATATTTCGGAAAATTTACGGGAATTATCGGTTTTAACTAGTTGTAAGGTTAGGATAATGTACTAGTTTATTAATGTTGTATTACATTAATATGTATTAGTTAATTAATGTTGTTAATTACAAGTTTTCCATGGAAACACAGAATACTACTACTGACTACTACTGAAAATGATAAAAATGAGCTTGCGCTACCGTACCAATTTTAGTGCCTAATATCTGTAAATATTACTGTAATTACATCCTAGGTTTATGGTCTCCTCCGGAAGTATTCTTTGAAAGCATTTCTGACTGCAACAGACTCCACTGATGCGCGATTGTTTCTTCTTGTTGCTTCAATATCAGGAAGTATTGCACTATCCGTTGGTGCCTCAGTCTCAATGTTATTTACTATGTTTTCTCTGTCAATTATGGTGTTATGAAGAATACAAACAGCTTTAATAATGATATCAGCTGTGTCAGGATGTGTTTCAATAGCTTTGCACAATATTCTCCATTTCATTGTCAAAATTCCAAAACTGCATTCAACCGTCTTACGTGCTCTTGACAACCTCTTATTAAATAATTCGTTGTCATCGGTGAGATGGTTTCTTGGAAATGGCTTCATCAAGTTTTTTAATAAGGGATATGCTTCATCGCCAATAAATACAAAAGGGGCTTTAATATCGGATTGTGGAAGCAGACTTTCATCTGGGATGTTTAGTTTTTTTTTCTCCATTAACTTGTAAAGTTGCGAATTCCGAAACGTTCCTCCGTCGCTTTGCTTTCCGTATGCTCCAACTTCAATACAAGTAAATCTACAATTGGCATCGCTAACTGCTTGCAGTACGATAGAAAAATAAGATTTGTAATTGAAAAACATTGTTCCTGAGTGCGTAGGACACTTTACTCGAATGTGCTTCCCGTCTATGGCACCAATGCAGTGTGGAAACTGCCATTTTTCATTGAAATTTTTTGCTATGTTCTTAAAAGTTTCTTCGGTGGGTGTCTTCATATGCAGAGGTTGCAAACAGTCCCATAATAAAGTCGTTATTTCCTTCACAATTATTGCAACAGTGGTTGCTCCCATTCGAAAAGAAAATGCCAGGCTTTTAAATGAGTTTCCCGTAGCTAAAAACCTAAAAAATACAATATTCAATTATAATTATTTAAAAAATTTAGTTTTACTAAGTAAGAGCCGTATGACACCAGACTTATTTTAGTACTGAACTTAGTACAATTGTTGCGCGCGCAGATTCAACCGCATTTTCGACTAATAAATAGAACAAGTTCTATTTTATTGGAAGAAAACTTCCTGAATTGGCGCGAAAGTATGAAGTTTAAGGTTAGTGAGCGTTGGTTATGTGTTATTTAGTTATTTCTATCCCCGGTGTCATTTTGTTTGTGATATTTATTATTGAGTTGTTTTGAAGTCGTTTTTCATACCTCTGTGCTAAAATATGTCGTGGTCTAAGAATCAAGTCCAACAGCTAATTGACTTGTATCAAAAACATGCATGTTTGTATGCCGTGAAAGACAAACACTACAAAAACAAGCATGCCCGAACAGAAGCACTTTCAACTATTTGCACGGAAATGTGCAAAATTTGTCCAGGGACCACCATAGTGGAAATTAAAAACAAATTCAACAACCTGAGGACCAATTTTCTTTGCCAATATAGGAAATACATCAATGGTTTTCATAGTGGCATGGCTGGAGATGAGGTATGTACATATATGAGTATATTGATAATACTACTGAAATTATGCCATATACTTCTATGACACTCTTATTATACAAAAATTATAGTCATTGATTATGATTTTAATAATTTTACTTTTCAATTTTAAGGTATGCAAGCCCAATATTTGGTACTTTGAGGCAATGATGTTTATTGTCGAGCACTGTACTCCAAGACAATCAGTGGATTCAATTAGTTTACCTATGAGCAGCCCAGAATTTCCTGGGGATACACAGTTTTCTATATCAGAGACAGAAGTGGAAGAAGTGATTGATTCAATACAAGATGTAACAGAATTTCATGTCATTGAAACTGATTTTGAGAATCAACAAAATTCTTTCGAGCTAACAATAACACAGACATTAGAATTACTTTTTTATATGACCTTTTAATTGTTTTAGAAAAATGACAATATTCAAATTCAAAAAATGCACATTTTTACTCCATCAATATCGGTACGTAATACCGCTTTTTTGGTTTATGACACTCACTGTGGTTGAGGTTTAGATTTTACTGTATGTAATTGAATACATTTTTTTAAATATATTTTTTTTTTTTTTAAGAAATGAAAAATATCATCCTCATCAAGAAATGTGACCCTGATGACCCCTTCAAGTGCTCCCAAAAGTGCAAAAAGGAAAAGAGCCGACTACGAAAATGAACTGATTGAAACAGCTACTAGCTCCTTAAAGGAAATAAAAAGTGCTCTAAGCAAAGAAAATCCACCAGCTGCTTCAAGGTTCCAAGAAAGGAAGGCAAAGTGAAATGTTGGGACAGTTTGTGGCAAAGCAGTGTCCCTTCCCCTTTCCCCACTTTGACTCCGCCTCCTCTGATAAGGCTTATCTTTCCCGCCAATATTCATATATATACCGGCTGCTGCTGCTGCTGCTGGGAATGAAAACGAGGTTTTCATTGACCAAGTAATCAGGATTGTTGGTTCCGCCGCGAGATAAGCAGTCAGTCTTTGAGTTGAAGTAGTATGAGCGACATCGAAATTACTGATAGTGCATATATAAGTGGTAACGAGAGTGAAATAGGATCAGTGCATAGTGACTTAATTCTTAGTCAAGATGTCGACCAATTCTACGGCAATGTCCAACAAGAGGAAGAGGGAAGACGCAACCTCATCGAAGCGGGCTACCGCTCCCCAGATCCAGAATTGGATTCGAGTTTTGGGGCAGAAGCTGAAATACCAAATGACAACACTGGAAGAATTGGAGATGATGGACAAGTTAGTGTTCATCGAAACGTTAACCGATTCGGAGAACGAGCTACTTTGCAACATGAGATTTTGGGAGACCGAGTCGTGGACAGCTTGGTTAAGCATGCTACAAGAAAAGGACAAACTCGATTGGTTAGAGAATCCCTTAGGTTGGGAGATGAGTCTTTGTCTGAGTTTGGAAAAAAAATTGCTAAGATATCAACAATGCTGCGTCAAAAAGGAACCATATACGGCATTAGCAAACATGACGAACCCTTTCCTCACTACCACATCTTCCACGCTTGTCCGTGGAACTGGTATTGCTGCCGTTGCTACAAACCAGACGGGAGAGGTAAGCGGTATCTCAAAACTACTCTCCTTACCTCGATTACTGCCATCGACTGGCAACGTCTCCTCGAGTATTACTGTTCAAACGGAAGACAGTTACAATACCTATTCAGCGGAGAAACCTATGCAGACGCATTACATGGAATTAAATTTATTTTTCACGAACGATTACCAGAGATACTCGAAGGACACGCAGAACAGGTGGAGGACGGCGACGCACCGAATCAAAAGCGGCCTTTCCCCGATTCAGATGAAGAAGGTGATGGAACTCATAGACGAGTTAAGCGAGGAACTAATGCAACAAACGGACCTAAAGACTACAGTACTGCCGCGAAAATAGAAACTTTTATTATGAAACATCCTGTAGCACCTTTACAAAATGCATGTAAAACGGTGTATTGGCTGGCATCACCATATAAATATCGAGGCGTTAGTGACAGAACATACCAACAAGTACTAACTACTATTCGTGCCAAAATATCCCATTGGACAATTGCTGATTATGTAAAATTGTATGAGAATTGCCAACCATGGTTTCAATGTCTTAATGGTCAAATAGATGATCATTATTTATCGATTGACGATTCTGTGATGGAAATAGAAAATTTAATAACCAAACAGATGAGTGATATTTGGGCTTGTGATAATATTGATGAAATGGATGGAAAACAAGACTTTTGGGAAACAATATACAAAATATTAGATCGCAACTATGGAAAAGTTAATACTTTCGAAATTATTGGTCCACCTTCATGTGGTAAAACATTTTTTACAAATTTTATATGTGATTTTTTTTTGGCAGTTGGACATATTGAAAACTTTACTCGTCAAAATAATTTTCCCTTACAATCCGCTTATAATCAACGTATATTACATTGGAATGAAGCTCAATGTGAACAATCAAAATTGGAAGATGCTAAAAAAATACTTGGAGGTGACCCGTGTGCTGCAAATATCAAGTACCAGGATACTCAAGTGATCACGAAAACACCCGTGATAATCACAGCCAACCGACGTCACATCCCGTGGACTGAAGCATTTCGAGTACGGATGATAAGATATGATTGGCGTGACATTGGGTTATCAGACGATACAAAACAACCTCCTAATCCACTTGCGTTAATTGACATATTTCGCAATTACAATTTGATTAATTAGTTTTATCATGTTTACTTATTCTTATGTTTTATTATATATACTTATTTTTATCTTGTTTGGTTTGGTATAAATAAATAATCTTGGGTATTGGGTATCAGTATGTTTTTATTCCCGGGACATAAATATCTTGGTCCCGGTAATTCTGTTAATAATGGTGAACCTATTGACTCCGACGACGAGATAGCATACGAACACGATAAAGCGTACGAAACTGCTAAAACCAAAGAAGATATCTATGAAGCTGATCGTGTAGCCATATCTAGTTTTGGCAAAAGTGCTTTAAAAGGAAATTGGCATTCAGCTATAGGCTTTGCCGGTCTTGGCATAAAACACCTTACTGAAAAAGCAAGTGGTATAATTTTATATCCGTCAATGTCCGACAGTGATAACGGAAAAGGAAAAGGCAAACGAGTTAATATAATTTCAGATTTAGAAAGAACTCCAACAGGCCGTGAGTGGAAACCTAAACGTCCTCGTATTATTGAATATATATCACCTGAAAAAGCAGAACGTCAAAATAGGCTTCTAAGTAACATTAGGTGTAACAACAAACTGGTTCTGTCACCTTTGGATTCAACAGCACGCTACAACAAGGAATGTGTATTATTTTCCAATTAATGGAATGGTTTAATGAAAACCAGGTGGAAGGCTTGAACAATTGAAACAGGCTCGAAAAAGGCATCTCCGTCTTTCATAAACGATGATATTTCTGCCGCAGACAAGTGGTGCACTTTGTCAAAAATGTGGAAGTCTGTAAAATTTAATACAAAATACTATTGTAAATGTTGACATAATATGCAATTAGTTAAGTTTTAGAGTTCGTTCTTTAATAAAGTTTAAGTTTTAATTGGGATTTATAAATTTTTTGTGTGTTTTTAATTATCTTGCATAAAAAAGCGATTGAAAAAATCACCTAAGTACCTATTAACCTCTCGAAAAATTTTCGTTTACTGTTTTTTTGCTCCCCTATTTTCCAAGAGACGATTTTCTTTTATAAAAAAGGTGGCAATCGTATGTATTCCTCGATTGATTTTGCTGCAGAATGTCAATCAGTTGAAAAGTAAATCGTACGTTTGATAGATATAAATGGCTGATTGCTGGTCTATGTTCACTCCCAATGTCAACTTCTGCACAGTTACTCAGTTCGCCATGCGTAGATTGACATTAAAAAGAATGACACTTTTCCTAATACTTCGCCATTTATTCGGACATTAAATGAAAATTCTTGAGCCAAATATTGTGAAGATGTCGAATCAATAAATTACGTAACAGTAGTAATACGTTTTCATTAATGTGGAACTAAAATATATGTTCTCGGTAATTGCTCAATGCTGCATATGGCAGAACAATAAAGCAAATAAAACTACCCACAACCCCCGCCTCCATCTTCAATTTATTAATAAAAAAATAGGAATTCCACTCTTCACCTGGACGACTAGCTTTGCTTCTCAGCACCGGGACAATATCTGGAACAAAAAATTAATATTAATTTTAGTATGTATTTTGAAACCAACTTCAAAGCTTGCAAAACAAACACTTGCTTCTGCGATTTTTAAAAAGTGATTATTTTATAAATAAAACATCTATAAAAATCTGCGTTTGACAGTTTTACGCTTAACTCACAACGTACCACAAAAATGGTAAGATTTTATTTTTTGTTTATTAATCCCAATCCTCTGATGCGTTTCGCCGTACGGCTCATCAGGCCATAGAGGCTTGGTAACCAAAGAACAAAACCCATGCAATATCTGGTGACATCTGTACTCAAGTCTATGAGTTGGAACGTATTAATAGCGTCCCAAAAAAAAACAAAACTTCACTATACCACATCATATCAGTTCCTAGATTCCGTTAAAGCGCCAGTTCAACAATGGAATTTTTAATAGTAACAAAAAATATTCGCGGTTATTAAATCATAAAGTCGAAAAGTAGTAGTCCATATGCACGCAGTGGAGTAGTGAGTGTAAGTGAAAGCAAAACTCAGAGTCGATCTCCACAAATATGTATTAATAATAAGTTGTTATCTGCCGAACATGTTTCGGGTGTATTCAGACACCCATCTTCAGAGGCTTAACTAGATCACTAGTCTGCTGGCTGTCATTCTACAAGGGGGGACAGCTGAACCCAGATGTACTAAGGTGGCAAGCAACTAACTTCATCTCTTTGACATCAACACTGGGTTTCGATTAAGTTTTTTTCCCCTTCGAGAATAAAAAACCAAGCAACCTGTCACCTCAGAACCAGAACTGGGTTTTTTGATCAAGGTTTTTTTCCCCCGTGTAGAATAAAAAAACCACCTTAGTACATCTGGGTTCAGCTGTCCCCCCTTGTAGAATGACAGCCAGCAGACTAGTGATCTAGTTAAGCCTCTGAAGATGGGTGTCTGAATACACCCGAAACATGTTAGGCAGATAACAACTTATTATTAATATATATTTGTGGAGATCGACTCTGAGTTTTGCTTTCACTTAAAATCATAAAGTGTTTCCATTAAAAAAAATCAAATGTTTGTACCATAGTTCAAAAACCGACGACGCGCTGTAAAACTCAATACAAACAAATTTCAAAAGCTAGGCAACTTCAACAACGAAAGGTAAATTCGGTATTGTGATGGTGGCTTAAGGACATAGTGAGGTTGCTGGATGGAATCAGACCAATGTACTCAAACCTGAAGTAGCATTAGCTTTAAAACGATGCAGCGTCAAAAAACTAAAACTCACTTTAGTATTTCGTAAAAAATGAGATCGAACAAATGCTCCCCGTTCTGGACAGTAAAGCTAAGAAACTTTTTTAAGAGAAATTCGGATCACCTGGGTGTCCAAATTTATCTTGAAAAGAATTTCGACCATAGGAAACAGCAGTTCAAAACTCTGACCCTTACAGCGTTTTGCCTTTAGACTATTTTTTAACTAGCCTTTGTTTATCGATCTTTTACGTTATGTCTGTATTATATTGTCACGATAGAAATAAATCAAATTTATTTCACTTGAACGGAAACATTAAAAAATGTGGAATGCGGTTAAAATGCACCTGCACTTATGATGCAATAGCTAAACTATGAACCGAAGTATAACCGGATGCTGGGTTGTAAATTATGCGAAATAGCGAGGGTCGAAAGGTTGTCACGACTGGTCGGCTAAAGGAGACTAAGTCTGGAAGCTTCTCATCGGTGGAACCAGTGTTTGGCATGTTATAAGAACGAAGTTATATCCCAGAGAGGGGATCATTTTAGTCAGTCCTGCTTTGCCGAGCAGAAACTCGGAAAATGGCGCTACAAGTGACAAGCCTCTCTCCAAGATTCTATCTTCATTAGAAGTGTAAATATTACTATTGTACTTTATTTTTGTGTATTGATCTTACACCTATTTAATTATGATTTTATTGGAAGTTAGTAACGTTTTTATGAGATTAGTAAACCGCTTATTTTATTAGTTAGTAAGTTATGAGTTGTTTAGGTTAAGGAACTTATTTAATAAAATTTAATGGTGTGCAACTATGTGTTTTATTTCACACTGAAACGAGATCCCAGGCAGTAAACTTGCATTCAATTCAACACGTCACGTTAGTCGTGGTAATATAATACCTTTATTTACAACCATATATGTAATGCTGTCATTACTAACGTCATTGAAGGTTAGGAAGTATCATATTGCGCACCTCTACTTCCCGCCCTCTAAAATTGTGTGATTGTTAATATTTTTGAAAAAAAAAAATGATGATTGAATCAAAATTGTTTAATGTCAGATAAAGTCGGATCGATATTCAGTTCGCAAATAATAAATTGAGAAAAATGTCCAGGATTACAACTCGAATTGTATGCATTCTAATAAATTATAATGCCTATAAACTACTTGCAACAGCTTCAGAAGACATGGCACGTTGGGACAGCATAACGGCAGTTTTGGTTTTATTCTCCATTAAGCTATCCACATAACCTTCTGCCACAGTACTAGATTTCCAACCTCCCAGCCTTTTTAATTGGAGTACATTTGCTCCACTGTTGGCAAGTAACGTAGCGGCGGTTCTTCTTAGAGCGTGGCCTGTAAAGCCTTTCAAGTTCTCTAAATTCATAAAAGTAGCAATTTTTTGGGAATAATTAGCTATTGTATTGTGCCCAATTGGTTGATTTCTTGCTATTTCTTGTATTATAGGCATTATAACCGTTAGAATGCATACAATTCGAGTTGTAATCCAGGACATTTTTCTCAATTTATTATTTGCGAACTGAATATCGATCCGACTTTATCTGACATTTATTTATATTGGTGAGTTGTTTACCACATAGCTACGGTAACAATATACCTGATTGATTATTCTGAGAAAAATGCCTGCTTGGTAGTTTTTTGTTAAATGTAATATTTTAGATATGTTCAGAATGAAACAATAAATTGTAAATTTCGATAGAAATATGATGGTTGTAAATAAAATAGTATACAAACCTCGGTAGGAAGTTTCATTCCAGTAATGAAACTCTTCCCACCTCGGTGTGTAATATACTATTAAACCTATTTTATTAAAAAATATATTTTTTACCTACTGAAAATTTTATAATTTGTCACTCACACGTTACGGAAATGACCGCCTCACTTAATATACTAATTAAGCCAATCCTCTAGTTTAGACAGCTTTTATTGTCCGTATGTCAAGGTGCTAGAAATTAAATGGCGATTATGTAGAAAAGTTAACAAGGTCTAATAAAAAAATAATCTTAAAAAAAATTTGATTTATAGGGCATTTTTTTGTATGTCAAAACGGCCCTTGCTTAGTAGTTGCCTGAAATAATCATGTAAGTAACCAGACAATAGTGTGGTTTAAACTTCAGATCATGCAAACATTACTTTACACTTCAACTCATTAAAGAGGAAAACGGTGTTCCATATCTATGCAATGTTATTGTCATGTTGTGTAAATTTGGTTGGCAATACAATCACCTCTGTTATGACATGCAACTAAAGTTATAATAATCAGACTATACCTCATTATTACTATTACTTTAAACATGTCTTTAGACAACAGTACATACATGGTGTTTTCTAACAATTGCAAAAAATCTTAATCATCGATTATACATCAAGAAGTAATGCCAGTTTGCTATACAGGTAATTCAAATTCGACCCTCACCATTGGGAGAAAGTTTAAATTGGGGCAAAGTTGCGTCATTTAAAGCTCAACCAAATGCAGTAGTAAACATTTTGATTTTCCGAGTACTTCCGAAGATATTAAAAAAAACTGAAAATTTTAATTTTTAATTTTATTTATTTCTAACCTTATTTGAAGAGATATTCCAAAACTAAAAGCATCTTTTCATTGCCACTTTTTCCCAGCTATTCGATGATAGATTCATATTTGCCGGCCGACGTTTTTTGGCAGCCATCATCAACTTTCTTTTTTCTTATGGGGGCCATATTGGATTTTTAATCCACCAAATAGTACGTTTTATGCTGATTTTAGTGATGTATAATCAGTTATGATTTGCTTCCTAAATAACAAAACAATTGAATAAAAACTAATTTTACCTTTATTGGCTTTGAGGTTATGAGAGGTTTTATGAAGATTACTTGGTAGTACTTGTCACACGCAATTGGCCTGAACATACTTAGACACAATGAGGAAAAATGAGGCAATATTATTTTAAGCTTCAACACAAATTTGGTACTAAGTTAATAATATGAGAGCAAACCAACTGTAATCAGTAAGCCAACAGCACCACATAACTTTATTAAGTTAAAACTTAACCAAAACATAGCTTGATTTGATGTTTTTCAAAATCCCATATTAAATTATTTAAACTTGCAATTAACATTACAAAAAAAATCAATTTGCCAAAAAATGAAGTTCCTAAAATGATGATCTTTCTCTTGGAAACATAAATGACCGGTTTAAGTTAGAGATGCTACCAAATCTCTTCTGATTAACCTAAATTCTGCAGCAATCCTTGTATAATAATAACATTTTGTGCGTCGGTTTCTTTTCTAGATACATTTTTAACTTGACTTGCTCTAATAATCGTACGAATTCTTGTGTTTGACAAGTACTGTCAAATAATGACATTTCATAAAACGTCTCATTAACTCAAAGCCACCTAAAGTAGAATTAGTTTTAATTGAATTTTATTTTGTAAAATTGATGATGACTGCCAAAAAACGAAAAGAGCTTTAGTTAAATGAAGGCAAAGTTGCGCATTTTAATGCTAAATAATTTGGTAAAAATTTTTTTTTATTACTTCCGGAGATATCCGACAAAAAGCGAAAGTCAAATTTCTATTTTATTTTTTTACTACTTTATTATTGATTATTTTGGAAAATCAATGGCACCTTCTGGAGGCACTTTTTAGGCTCTTTAAGAAAATGGTTTCAGTTTTCAGCTCCGACGTTTCGATTTTTAGATACCATCATCAACTTAAATTTTTCAATACGGACCTGAACTTTTTATTTCGTTTTTTAGTAGCTACAGACCACTTCAAACTAATGATGTGCCACACTTGTCAAAAAATTATATCTGCTGTACTTAAGTACCTATTTTTTTTTTAAATATGCCTTTGTAATTCATATGTTGTCATAATGAGTAGAAAATTTAGTTTGACATGATTTAAGAATTAGGTTTTGCTCTAACACTAAAAATAAAGTTTAAGCTGTTTCATCAAAACTTTTCTTTTTTTCAAAGGAGCAATGAACCTAATTATTAAATTATATCAAAGTAAATTATTTACTCATTATGACAACATATCAATTTCAATTGCTTAATTTATTTAAAATACTTAAAGTATCAAGTACGTAATACATTAGACATATTTTTTTGACAAGTGTGATATATCATTGTTTTCGAAAGGTCTGTAGCTACTAAAAAACAAAATAAAAAGTTTAGGTCCGTATTTGAAAAATGTAAGTTGATGATGGTATCTAAAAAACGAAACGTCGGAGCTGAAAACTAAAACTATTTTCTTGAGGAGCATAAAAAAGTGCCTCCAGAAGGTGCCATTGATTTCCGAAAACTTTTTCGGTTTTTGTCGGATATCTCCCAAAGTAATGAAAATTTTTTGATTTTTTTTTAACCAAATTATTTAGCAATAAAATGCGCAACTTTACCTCTATTTAACTAAAGCTCTATCCACTATATATATATATATATATATATACAGGGTAATTCAAATTCGACCCTCACCATTGGGATCTCAGAAACCATAAGAGATACGAGAAAGTTTAAATTGGGGCAAAGTTGCGCAATTTAAAGCTCAACCAAATGCTGTTTTAAAAATTTTGATTTTCCGAGTACTTCCGAAGATATCCGGAAAAAACTGAAAAATTGATTTTTTGTTTTTATTTATTTCTAACCTTATTTGAAGAGATATCCCAAAACTAAAAGCATCTTCTCATTGCCACTTTTTCCTAGCTATTTGATGATGGATTCAAATTTGCCACACGACGTTTCGTTTTCTGTCAGTCATCATCAACTTTCTTTTTTCTTATGGGCGCCATATTGGATTTTTAGCCCACCAAATAGTACGTTTTATTCGGATTTTAGTGATGTATAATAACTTATGATTTGCTTCATAAATAACAAAATAATTCAATAAAAACTAATTTTACCTTAGTAAGCTTTGAGTTAATGAGACGTTTTATGAAGATTACTTGGTACTACTTGTCACACGCAATTGGCCTGAACATACTTAGCCACAAATGTGTACCCCTGACTTAAACCGGTTTATTCACTCGAAGAGGTTAGGCCACTCGCTACGCTTGTGGACCTAATTGTTCTTTTCGTGAATAAAAAATGGTTTAAGTTACTTGCTGTATAAATGACTATTAAATCACCCTGAATGACTTTCGCCTATTTACAGATGTAAACAAACAAACATCAATGTCACATCTACGGGGCGCGGTGCAAATTTAATAGAACTGTCATTTTAGTTTTTTTGTAATATAAGAAGTCGAAATTTAATAAAATACTGTATAAAACACGTGACTTAAACCGGTTTATTCACTCGAATAAATATGAATGAATAAAAAATGGTTTAAGTCACTTACTGTATAAATAACTAAACTTGCATTTAACATTATAAAAAATTGAAATTTGGCAAAAAATAAAGTTCCTAAAATGATGATCTTTCTCTTGGAAACATAAATAAACTGTTTAAGTTAGAGATAATGCTAACAAATCTCTTCTTCCGATTAACCTAAATAGTTCAGCAATGCTTGAATAATAATAACATTTTGTGCAGGGGTTTCTTATCTAGATACATTTTTAACTATGATTGACTTGCTCTAATGATCGTCCGAATTATCGTGTTTGACAAGTACTGTCAAATAATGACATTTTAGAAAACGGCCCATTAACTCAAAGCCAATAACTAAAGTAAAAATAGTTTTTATTGAATTATTTTGTCATTTGTCAATCAAATCATAAGTTATTATACATCACTAAAATCAGAATAAAACGCACTATTTGGTGGGCTAAAAATCCAATATGGCGCCCATAAGAAAAAAGAAAGTTGATGATGACTGACCAAAAACGAAACGTCGTGTGGCAAATTTGAATCCATCATCGAATAGCTAGGAAAAAGTGGCAATGAAAAGATGCTTTTAGTTTTGGGATATCTCTTCAAATAAGGTTAGAAATAAATAAAAACAAAAAGTCAAATTTTCAGTTTTTTTCGGATATCTTCGGAAGTACTCGGAAAAGCGAAATTTTTAAAACAGCACTTGGTTGAGCTTTAAATTGCGCAACTTTGCCCCAATTTAAACTTTCTCGTATCTCTTATGGTTTCTGAGATCCCAATGGTGAGGGTCGAATTTGAATTACCCTGTATATATATATGTTTGATCTTTTAAATGGCAACATGTCTTTATTAATGTATGTATAATTTGGATTCTAGAAACAAACAATTCTAAGTATTGTTCCATGCAACTTGTACCACAATTGTCTTGCAAATATTGATAATTTGAAATCAATAATTTTCCAAGAATATTTGTTGTCAAAATTTCATGACATTTTTAAAAAAAATGTAAAAAGATAATAAAGCGTCTGGGTTATTGTCAAATTGTGGATGGAGTTCATTTTGAACAGCTGATTTTAATTTTTTTTATTTTTTTAAGTAAAAGTTGTAGGACCTATAATTTTGAAAAGTGCTTTTGACATTTATTTGAAAACAATTGAATATCAGTATTGAGTATGTTGCATGAAATATGTTAAGAATTGTTTGTAGAATCCAAAACATCCTATAAAAATAAGGTTCCAAGTGTTTTTGCAAAAAGTAAAGCCCACTTTATAGAACAAAATTTTGTTTAAGTATTAGTAGGTATTAGTATTCACTGTAAAAATTGAAAGTGATTATAAATGGTAAGTTTATGGAGATTATTACATGACATATAGACTGATAAGTTCTAGTACATAAATAGTAAATATTAAATAAAAAGTTGTAACTTGTCACCGCAATCCTTTTTCTTTAAGCCGGAACCCAAAACAAAAACGAAAAAGTTAATAAAATCATGTACCTAAGAACTATCACTTTTGTGATAATATTAATCTGTCAATGCCAGGTTAACCATACTGCAGGTCCAAAAAAGGCAAAATAATTTAATTTTAGTATTAGCCATACAAAATTTGGTTTTTAAGTGAATTCAGTTATTACTAATAGTAAATTTAAATATTTTTTTTTTATAAACTCCTTTGGTCATAAACATTGATTCTATTCTTAGTACTAATATTAATAATATTACTAAAATTAAATTTTCTTTTATAAACTAGGCTTAAGTCCCTTCCATATCATCAAATTTATGCAGTACCTACTTTACAAAGACACTGTATAATACATATTAACTCAAAGTTGAGCAATGCAGTTGATAATTGTTAAACATAAAAGAATTATGAAAACTGCATTGGTTTTCATTTAAATGTTAATTTAAGTAAAATCAATATACTGACCTTAAAACTTGCTTTTTTCTTCACTGTTCTAATGTAAGTAGTTGAACCCATTGCACACAATTTCACTCTTCAACTTAATTGATATGTTGCAATCTTCTTAGTGGGTAATTTGTTCTTCGCTTAGGTCAATTTCTTCGTAAAAGTTATATTTTCTCATCCACATGGAAAAGTAGTGAAGTATTCAGCATATACAGGATACAGATCTGTGAAATAGGCCCAATTTGTTAGTTGAACCACCCTTAAAAAATTGTTAGTAATGTATACAAGTGATGCATCAGCAGAGATTATTTAGGTTAGGTATGAAATTGCCTAATTGTCATTGTAATCTTACCTGGGCTAGCAGGCGTTGTGTGCATTATGAGCATTGAAAAATATACATTTACTTGAATTTAGTGTATAGTCTTCACCAATTATTAAACTATTGTAATAAAAATACAATTATTTTAGCTGCATGTTAATTTTTTTGACACAACAGAACAAAAACAAAAGCCAAGTAAGTGACAAGTTGGCATTTGACATCACAACAGATCCAAGATGGCCTATCAGCGGAACTTCTTTTCTTAATGAGATACGCCGGGTGACGTCACAGTGGATGCTCGGGTGCACAATATGCACTTAATACCCCAGGGGTTACAGGCGTTGTCCGTGGTTTGGTATTACTATTTGCTAGTCCATCTTCACAGAGTGGAGACATTACATTCTTTTGAGATGGTATTTATAGGAAGGGGTAAGTTCGACTAAACGAAATATCTAGGAATGTATGTATTGTATTCATTAAGTATTGGATTTATTGGTTTAAAAGAACATTGAAGCAGCACGAGGATGTTTTCTTTACAATTATAGTACTTGATAGGCAGATGTTGTCTCATATAAGAGGTTTCTAGAACGAATATTTAAACTCACCACAAACTACTTTATTAAAAAATATGACTACTATTTCTTAGCATGCTTTTAGATAAGACTACATATACTCACTCGTAAGACATATTAGCATTAGAGGTTCAGCAATGCAGTTTATTGAATCACCTAATGATGATATTGTTATATTGTGTTAAACATAAAAGAACACTGAAAACTGCAATGATTTTCATTTTTCAGTGAATGTTAATATTGGAATTATAGTATTAATGTTAGTTTGAATTAAAACAGTTAACTTAGCTTAAAACATGCTTTTATAATGTTGTGTTATATTATAATGTTGGTAGTTAAAAAAATTGCACCATGTCACACTCTTCACCATTGTTTTTAGTTTACTATAGTTATTCAACCTCGGGTTAGTACCGGGATTTCACTCTCAGGGGGCGCGTAATCCGCCGGTCGTTTACTATTACTATAAACCATAGAGAAACTAATAACTAAAACTAAGAAGAGAAGTTAATTCCATGATATGTGGTTGTTACAGAGTACTCGACAGTGGCGACTAGCTTGGCGGCTAATTGATCGATAGTGTCGATAAAAAAGATCCCACTTTTCTTCCTTGATAATAGGCGGGACTTTTAAACGTACCAATAAATTGTTTAGCTTTTCAAAACTGTATGACCTTCACGGAATTTGGATTGCACATGCAATTTGATTGTGTGCAGTTACCAAGTATATAAAATAAAATAACTATAACTATTAATTTTTGGTAACAATTCGTCCTATAACCTGAGATGCTGGAAATTTTTAGACAGACATATTTGATAAGATTTTCCCATTTCACCACTAGGACTGTTTTCATTAAGGGAATCAAACAAGTTATACATGTCGTGTACAAATTGAGCAGTGTGCATGGCCTCCGGAGGCAAAAAGCCGCCTGAGCAACCAGAACTACCAGAAGCTTGTTACGGTAAGTTTTAACCTTGCCCGTAACTTGTTTGTCCGTGATTCAGAGTTAACATCGACTGAATCGTCTTTAACATCTGTATACTTCCATGGTCGTGACAGTTGGTTGTCATTCTTGTTGTGTGGGTCAGTCCATGTCAATAGTGTCAATAGAGTTCAAGGAAAATGGTGCATCACCAACTTGAAAAGTTTGTTCGCTGAGATTCTAGAATTGTGTAAGTCTATAAAACGCCAATTTGTCATCTGGCCAGTTCTTTTTTGCGCTGACTATCGAGCGAGATCCACGAATTTGGTGTTCGATTTTGTGACACGCGTGTGTGTGAGGTTATTTCCGCCATTTTGATAAGTTGCCTTAATTTGCTAGAAGCAACCCAGGTTTTAATGTTGGTTTTATTTAAGGGTGGCCGTATTCCAGTGGTTGGAAGCGGGCCGTTTTGCTTTTTCGTCCTTTTTTGGAAATAAAAAGGTAATTTTCTTGACATGTGTTAACCTGGGTATTTAAGGTTAGATTTATCTGAAGAGCCTCTCCTGGTTGTGGTCAAAGCCTGTCTCCTGGAGTCAGAGCAGGGTAATTTGTTGGAAACAAGCAGGGAGTGGTAGTTGGTTGATTTGCCGTGGACAGACCCACGCGGTAGCTACAGGGAGCTAAGAGTTCGTGGATTGGTGGATTGAAAGGAAACAAAGATTCAGGCACCATTTTATTTTCCTGCTGGATGACTGGCCAGCGGATAGCCACGTGCTAAACCACCAAGAGATTGGTGACTGTTTTGGAGGGAGCATTTTGCCTGGTTAGTGGGTTATAGTTTTATTGTGATTCACAAAGCAACTGGAACTGAACTTGATAGCATTTAGAGTAATAGTTACTGTTTTGACTTTTTAAGTATTGACCTTGGCTCGGTTAACCCTTGTAGTAACCACTAGAAGGGGACTTGTATTCTGGCTTATTGCCACTTAACAGATTAACCGAGTCAAGGTCAGTTAGCTTATTGTTTTTGGGTGCTCTTGATTTCTGCCTAGGTATTCTACAACAACGACATTGGCCTGGAGGATCGTGCTGTAGCGCTGCATCCCGATTCGTCCCCGGCTCCAGTAAATCTGGCAGTAAGGGCGGTATGTCTTAAGTTAAGAGTTAGCAACAGCCCTAGAACTGTGTTCGAGTAATTTCCTGAGTAAATTTTAAGCCTTCAGCCTTAACTGTTTTTATTCTTTGTAAACTGTAAATTTGTAAATATAGATTGTACATTTCACCTAGTTCAGTGTATGTTTTCGACTACCTTAAAACCCAAAAGTGTTGCTTAGCAGGGCTATCTCATGCTCAATTATCCACGCCCGAGATAAGTTTTAATTTTATTAGCAATAAGTAAAAAGATTGTAACAAGCTATCATGGACTCAATGGTACTGGCAACAGTTTGACTTAATGTTCGGGCAGCCACACAAAATTTCATTTTGAGTCGATTGTGATCATTTAAATATAAATAGACTTCAAGAATTTTTCTCATTGCTTGAAATTTTCTTTGTTGGTAAAATTTGTAACTTGCGAATATATGAAAACTTTGCTACTTGATCGTTAGATTTTAAATCGTATTTCATAAAAGCGTTTCGGGTTGATTTTAATAGATGTGGTGGATCGAAAATTGTAAATACTTTGTCCTGATTTATATTAAAATATGGTCCTGGCCTATCAGATTCTTGACTCAATTAAAATATTGCGGAGCGATTCATTGGACCTTGATCGAATACTGTTGCCAGTACAAGGTGGGCAAATTTCGATGTTTCTATAGGAGATCTGGAAAACTACAAGCGATAGAAGAAAACTGATATCCAAGTCTCGATGTCTTTTTTTGAGATATGTTTATGCTGTATTCAAAATTTTTTATTAAAAATTAGTTTTTGTGTTAAGTGCAAAACACCGATTTTTGTTGATTTAAAAATAACATTTTAATTTCGTTATTTTGGATTGTAGCTAAATATAATTATTACATTATTTGGACACTTTTTCGCATAGATTCCAGTGACGTAGATGAAATTTTTATAAACTCATTGTTTTTTGACTCATTTAGTTCCAATGCAAACAGACCTAATTACGGTTCAAGACTAGGTCCTTCCTATTCAAACTTCCGTCCCCGGAATATGCCAGTCATTGGAGATGTATACAATACCGAATTAGACCCTACATACGATCAATCTAATCTATCAACAAATCTAATTACCAATATGAAAATCCAAGCACATATTATCTTGACGGAACCGTCAATGAACAAACTGAAAATGATTTTTTTCAAGAAACTATGCCTGAGGGATCTGTTCAACAGTCCCTTCAGCAAGAAGGAAATTTTCACCAACTTTTCGAAAGCGACAACAACACTTAATAACACCACCAACTAAACCCCAAATTATATCCTTTAACCTAGATTCTAACAGCGAGTTATCATATATAATATTCCCTGAACATAACTTAAAGATACTCATTGACTCAGGATCAACTAGATCTTTCATGAATCCTGACGTAGTAAAGGCAATTTATCCTGATCGAATATCTTACGACCCGTTTGTAGTAAGTACAGTTTTCCAAAAATCAAACCACGAGTTTAGTGCATTCTTGCCAACTTCAAAAATATTTAATTTACCAAATAACCAAGATTTCTACCTTTTTAAAGTTCATCATGCGTCCGACGGTTTGTTAGGATTACATAACTCAAAATATTGTCACGAATGGAAAATCCATTAATTCAAAAGATGGGTATTGACTTAAAAACATATGAATATTCGAGGATTGCAAAATATTAAGCGCACGAGGCAAGGTCGCACCGAGTGCATCATATCGGTGATGAGTCACCACCACCTGCTTTGCAGGAATATGAAAAACAGGCGACGAACAATAACAAACTACGTCAGCCGATCAATCGGGTATAAAACACGCCGATTGCAGCAGTATAGGATGTGTTAAGTGTTGAGATAATATTTGAATATTTATGTTCCAGTAGACAACCCACAAAACACGCAGTAAGCTGTGCATTTATGTTTAGTGGGTTGGTAGTCTTGATATATAGTAACTTTTGTTTTTTTTTGGTTGGTTACTAGATTAGTACCGGTAATGTAGGTTATGTATGTCGATGTTGAACTGATTAGCTGTTTTTCCCGGTTGCATTATTTTTCAATAAACTTCTATTAATTTTCCGGTCATCGGCGTTTTATTTAACAGTTTATGGGCCCAGGTACGTCGTGTCGGTTTTAGGGCAGCCTGTTGATCGGAAAGTTCGGGTAAAAACCAAAGTACAAAGTCGTCACATTGGTGTTCACGTTCAAGTCGTGTTTTTTACGCGTGGTGTAATTGTAATTACGTTCAAGTCGTATCATTAAACTAAAGACTAAAGTGATGGCTTCAGCAGCAGTCAAGTTTGACTCCAGTATCCCGAAGTTTGATAGCTCAAACTTTCAGCTATGGAAGTTCAGTATCACCATTTTGTTGAAAGCAGAAAATCTTCTGTCCATAGTCAATGGCACAGAAAAGATGCCCGCCGATCAAAGCTCTGAAGAGTGGAAAGTTTGGGATTTGAAGAATTCCAAAGCACAAGTGCTGTTGTTATCGACAATAACACAGCAGCAGATGCAATTTTTAATAAATTGTGAGGATGCCGCTCAAATGTGGGGACGATTAATTTCAATTCATGAACAAAAGACTGAAATCTCAAAGGAACTACTTTGGCAACGGTTCTACGAATATAGGATGCCAGAAAATGCGTCAGTTGCTGAACATATTTCCTCAATAGAACTTTTAGTGAGACAGTTAAAAGATGTGAAAGAACATATAAGTGTTAGTGCCATTTGCTCCAAGGTCATTAACAGTTTACCATCCAAGTTCAATGCTTTTCGCACTGCATGGGACTCGGTGTCTAGTGATCAACAAACTTTTGAAAATCTGACAGCCAGACTCCTGAAAGAAGAAACCAGAATGACAAATGATGACTCTGAAATGTCCAGGCTTGCATTAGAGGTGAGGGCACTGCAAAGCCAATTGAAAAATATGAATGATTCTCCATCTTCAAGTTCAGCATATATCTGCGACATTTCATCTGTGTACAGTGCAAGTCATGATTTGGAAAAGGATGAGTGGATTTGTGACTCAGGGGCTAGCATGCATATGTCTGGTCATAAAGAATGGTTTAAAAACCTGAAACCTATTGAGAATCCCATGTTTGTCAGAATTGCAAATGACAAATTGATAGAAGCGACTGGAACAGGTTCCATTGAAATTAAAGTTTTTATTGAAGGTCAATGGCATGATAGAATCATAAATAATGTACTGTACTTACCAAATATTAGTAGAAGCTTGTTTTCAGTGGGAGTAATGACTGATAAAGGGTTTACTCACCATTCCTATAAAGACAGATGTGAATTTCGTGACAGTGATGGAAACATTTCTTGCACTGGAGTAAGGAAAAATAATTTGTGGATTATGAAATTTAAAGTGGTACCTCCACTTGAATGCAACTTAAGTCTTGCCAGTAAAAATTCACTAAGATTATGGCATGATCGTTTAGGTCATGTTAACTTCAAGGCCATTTTGAATACTACTAAACTAGTCAAAGATTTGAACATTAATGACAAGGAGGACTTTTTCTGTGAAGTTTGTCAACTTGGTAAGCAGTCAAGGAAGTCACATAAGAAACTCGAATCCAGAAGAAGTGAAAAACCAGGAGAAATGATTCACTCCGATGTTTGTGGACCAATGAACATCTCATCGCCCAGTGGATCAAGACACTTTGTATTATTCAAGGATGACTGCAGTGGATATCGAACTCTCTATTTTCTAAAAGCTAAATCAGAAGTTTATACAAAGTTTGTGCAATACCAAGCTTATGTTGAAAGACAGACTGGCAACAAAATAAAAATTTTAAGAAGTGATCAAGGTAAAGGTGAATACCTCAACAAAGAATTCCAAGACTATTTGAAGAAAGAGGGCATATCACATGAATGGTCAGCACCCTATACTCCACAACAAAATGGCAGAACCGACCGCCGGACATTTGGGAATAGCAAAAACTACCGCCCAACGTTATTACTGGCCGGGAATGATGCGTGATATCGCTAAATATGTCCGTAATTGTTCCTCCTGTCAAAGATATAAGCTCTCACAGCAGGCACCTCCAGGCCAGATGCGACCGTCTCGTAACAACAATCCCTGGGAAACCGTCAGTACCGATTTAGTTGGCCCTTTACCTCGTTCGGCCAAAGGAAACAACTACCTAGTAGTTTTCCAGGACCGTTTCACTAAATTGGTACAGTGTAGAGCGATAAGGAAGGCAACAACCCGTGCCGTAAGCCAGGCTTTCTACGAGGAGATTGTAACTCGTTTTTGGTTGTCAAAGACCGTGCTGTCCGACAATGGCACACAATTTAGGACAGCACGGTCGAATAGCTCACCGTTTCACTCCGCCGTATACGCCTCAAGCTAATCCTGTCGAGCGTACTAAAAAGACGCTCAAGACCATGATTGCGCAATTCTGTGAGAATGATCATCGCAAGTGGGATGTCTTTCTGACGGAATTAGTGTTTGCCATAAACACATCACAACATGACTTTACCGGGTTCACGCCCGCGTACCTGAATTTTGGCCGTGAGTGAGAGCCCCCAAAGGCTCTGTATCGTTTTGCTAGGCCGGAAATCGACAGTACCGAACCGTCTGTGGAGCCCCCCCAACTAACATTTGCGGATGTCTTCAGCTTTATTAAATGGTAACCGATATTTATAAAAGTTTTATAATAACCTTTAAGTTTTATAGATATCTATGATGGTTTTTTAAAAGAAATTTAAGTTTTAAATGTTTTATAAAGGCCACAAAAAATACCAACACACTTGAAGTTTTATACTGTAGTAATAAAAAGGTTTCTGGTGCTCTGCTTATAAAACTGATAGTGTAGTGACTACGGGTTTTATTTAGAGTATTTATAAATGTTTTCCGGACTTGATTTATAAATAGCCGATACCTGAAGTTATATAAAAGTATTTATATATATACTGTTATAAAAAAACGGGACTTAAAGTTCCTACTTGTGTTGCTTTAAAACTTGTAGAATTTAAATATTTAATAAAAACCATAAAAAACTTTTAATCATCTATTAAACTGTTTGCATCCATATGAAACTTTTGTGATCTACATTACATGCAAAAGTAATAAGTTAGGTTAGGTTAGGTTCTACAGAAAATGTAATAGAGCACGTGACAACATTTTGAATTTTGCTGGAAACAAGAAAATAACTAATTTAATACAACATAATAAATCTGAAGAAAAAGAAAGTGATACTGATAAATCTGTGGTTGATCTGAGTTTGAGCGAATTTGGGAGTTGTAACTTCGAAGACCCTAATCCCAAGGAATACCAGCTACAGGAACTTAATGGAAATGAAGAACTTAGTTCTGAAACTTCCGACTGTGATCCTGCCAACGTCGACAGGAAAACTCGTTTATTAGATGACTTAAGACAGTGGGCTATAAAGACAAATACACCTCATAGCTGTCTAAAGGATCTTTTTTCAATTGTCAATAAATATTGGCCACATACGCTTCTTAAGATCCCAGGACTTTGTTACAAACACCTAAAAATGTTGCCATAACTCAGATCGGGGAAGGAGAATTTTACTGGCATCAGGGGTTAGAATTTTGTTTGAGAACTTACTGTGCTTCTCGAATAAAAACTATGTCAACAGTATGGATTAATGTAAACATTGATGGATTACCAATTTACAAAAGTAGCAAGGATGAATTTTGGCCAATTTTGTTTAATATACATGAATGTCCTGAAATCAAACCTATGGCTATTGGCATTTACCTTGGAAAAAGAAAACCTTCCAATATCGATAATTTTCTAAATCCATTTGTAGAGGAATTTATTAAACTTAGTGAGTCTGGTTTGGAGTTAGGAAATGGGTCCTTGGCGAAAGTAAAAATTCGTTGTTTTATTGCTGATTCTCCAGCCAGGGCGTTTATTAAAGGTAGGTGATATAACTCAGGATGGGCATCATATATTACTGCAAGTACATTTTTGTATTATGTTTTAGGTGTCGCAAACTTCAACAGTCACAATGGATGCCTTAAATGCACTACTGAGGGAGAATATTCCTATGTGACCCGCTGTAACATATTTCCAAGAAGTCATGCTATGAATCGAACTGATCAAGGCTTTCGAAACAAAACATATGGATCACATCACAAATATCACAGTCGATTATTAAAAATTCCTGAACTGGATATGGTTAAAGATTTTCCAATACGTGATGCTTTACATTTATTACATTTAGGTGTACTTAAGAGATGCCTAACTGGATGGCGTGATGGTTCATTTAATAATTACAACACAAAATGGTCAGGAAAAGATATAAAAGAAATATCAATATTTTTAGCTCAATGCAAATTACCTTCTGAAATTCATAGAACATTAAGAGGACTTGATTGCTTAGCATTTTGGAAAGGAACAGAATTTCGAACATTTTTGCAATATGCTGGAGTTGTTATTTTAAAGAAATATCTACCCTATGATGCCTACGAACATTTTTTGCTGCTGTTTTGTGCAACATCCATTCTAGCTGCATCTGATGTATATCACCACTTTTTAAATTTATCTGAAATGTTATTAGATACGTACGTGGAAAAATTCAGAGAGATATATGGTGTAGATCATATAACAAGTAATATACATAATCTAATACACTTGACAGATGATGTTCGAAGGTTTGGTCCTTTAATATCATTTAGTGCATATCCCTTTGAAAACAAATTGTATTCAATCAAATGCTTGTTAAGAAATGGTAGATTTCCACCGGCCCAAGTAGCACGAAGACTTCATGAGCTAACTTCAGTTGAAAACAACGATACTACTAATGGAAAACCACACAACAGAACAGACTATTTTATTAGTCTTAAAAATGCTAACAATGGAGAAAATGTTGAAAACGCCTTACTTCAAAATATTGTAGAACATCATGAATTTTTTTATAAAGCAACATTTAGAAAATATGGTCTAAATACTAAACAAGACAGGAACCGGTGGTTCTTAACTCACTCAAAACAAATAGTATGTGCAGAAAATATAATAAGTTTTAGTAATAATGCCGTACAAACTTATGGATGTAGTTTGAAAAAATATTTTTTTGTTTTTTGAAACCCCTATTAAATCGTCCTATTTAGATATTTATTGTTCTGATGGCATAAAAAATAATCCCAACTTATATAAAGTATCTGAAGTTAAATGCAAATTAGCAAAAATAGATTTTAATGAGGAAATGAGTGTATTTGTACCTTTATTGCACACAATAAATGTATTGTAATTAAATAAACAATTTTCTAGTTCAATACCTCCTTTTATTAATATTAGTTTATAATACCACAGACAAAATTATAGTGTCACGTTTAGGGGGTAGCGTAGGAAGAGAAACAAGATCGTAGCTTAAGTATGTCGTCTTTATTTGGCACTGTATAACTCTTAGCATCGAACACCGTCCAAGAGGGGGTGTGTGGGTGTGTGTGGGTGTATGTGCGTAAGGCCTTCTGAAGTGGTTGAAAATGGTGAGGTTTTGTTTTTTGTTTATCAATCCCAATCCTCTGACCGGTTTCGCCGTATTACGGCTCATCAGAGAGGCTATAGGGCTTGATAACCAAAGAACAAAACCTTCGTTCCAGTATAGTCAACTGGATGCCAGAAATGATAGTTGTGTGCAACATCTGGTGACATCTGTACTCAACTCTATGAGTTAGAAAGTACAGATGGCGTTTCAAAATCTAGGAACAGCACCATTAATGCCGCATCATTCGGTAAACACCGATCTGATTGGTTGAAAATGGTGAGGTTTTGTTTTTTGTTTATCAATCCCAATCCTCTGACCGGTTTCGCCGTATTACGGCTCATCAGAGAGGCTATAGGGCTTGATAACCAAAGAACAAAACCTTCGTTCCAGTATAGTCAACTGGATGCCAGAAATGATAGTTGTGTGCAACATCTGGTGACATCTGTACTCAACTCTATGAGTTAGAAAGTACAGATGGCGTTCCAAAATCTAGGAACAGCACCATTAATGCCGCATCATTCGGTAAACACCGATCTGATTGGTTGAAAATGGTGAGGTTTTGTTTTTTGTTTATCAATCCCAATCCTCTGACCGGTTTCGCCGTATTACGGCTCATCAGAGAGGCTATAGGGCTTGATAACCAAAGAACAAAACCTTCGTTCCAGTATAGTCAACTGGATGCCAGAAATGATAGTTGTGTGCAACATCTGGTGACATCTGTACTCAACTCTATGAGTTAGAAAGTACAGATGGCGTTCCAAAATCTAGGAACAGCACCATTAATGCCGCATCATTCGGTAAACACCGATCTGATTGGTTGAAAATGGTGACGTTTTGTTTTTTGTTTATCAATCCCAATCCTCTGACCGGTTTCGCCGTATTACGGCTCATCAGAGAGGCTATAGGGCTTGATAACCAAAGAACAAAACCTTCGTTCCAGTATAGTCAACTGGATGCCAGAAATGATAGTTGTGTGCAACATCTGGTGACATCTGTACTCAACTCTATGAGTTAGAAAGTACAGATGGCGTTCCAAAATCTAGGAACAGCACCATTAATTTTTTTTTTTTAATTTCTGGCATCCAGTTGACTATACTGGAACGAAGGTTTTGTTCTTTGGTTATCTAGCCCTATAGCCTCTCTGATGAGCCGTAATACGGCGAAACCGGTCAGAAGATTGGGATTGATAAACAAAAAACAAAACCTCACCATTTTCAACCAATCAGATCGGTGTTTACCGAATGATGCGGCATTAATGGTGCTGTTCCTAGATTTTGGAACGCCATCTGTACTTTCTAACTCATAGTTGAGTACAGATGTCATCAGATGTTGCACACAACTATGCCTTCTGAAGTGCCGCCAAGCGGAACCCGCTCGATACGAGCAGGGTGCCCCTATGTCCGACACGCCCAAAGGATTTACTTAAGGCACTGCAACAGGGTAACGAGCCGTCCGGGCACTAGGAAGTTCGGACTGTCGCTCGTGACCTCCCTCTGGGGATGACCCCAGAGTTCGGTGCCTTAGCCGAGCTACGGTGCATCTTTTATACTCGTCAGCTAACCTCATTACGTTAACCTTGCTGACTATGGTGGTTACTGGGTGTGCACCGTAACTACTAACACGGGTGTGACAATAGTAACAAAATTCTTTGGTATAAGTAAAGTAAAAGAAACAAAAACTTTTAACAAGAGAATATTAATTAGAAATGTTCTTCACTTTCAACATGACTTTCTTCATCACTAACCTGATGATCCTTAATTTGTAGAATGGTTTTACTAGAATCGTCTTCTGAATCAACTTTAATGACTTTTTTGTATTGAAGATTATTTGGCCTATTTTTGAAAGTTGACATTCGCTTATTCTTTGAGACATCTATATTAGCGCGTCTTCTAACATTTTTTATTACCACCTTAAAAAAAATTTCGCAGTCTTTAACACTCAAATTGGAATCTGCCAAATGAATGATGGAAAAGAATGCATTAATAATATTTTTATAAGATTTAAATGCAATTTTTCTGTCTTCATCTCTACTGCCTCCAGCCCATGAACATTTAATCAAAAAATCCCTATTGAAAAATTGATCCACCAAGGAATAGCAGCAATTTTGACAATTTTTTTTACCAGTTGTGCCGCATATTTTGGACTTCTCCTCTACCTAGAAAAGCCAAAAAAAATATGCATGTTCCACACCTGTATATTCAATTTTACCAATTTCTGAAGCACACCTGGTTTTGAGAGCTCAAGTTCAAATGTTTCTAGTTTTTCATATGAATCAACAGGTAGATCATATGGCCTCCTTTGACCAACATCCTTACTATTTTCTGTGCTATCTTCATTATTAGATATGGGATTTCTGGTATCCAGCAGGATATTTAGCATAGTTTTCAGTTTTGCTAGTTCGCCTATTATTTTTGTTTGATTCCTTATTATTATATTTTGATTTTCTTGCGTAGCTTCACAGGTGTGAGACTCATTATAAATTTTATTATGTAGGTATTGTTGCTGAATATCACCACCCACATCTTGAACTTCATGTACTATGTTCTCTACATCTTCATCTGAAGAAACCTAAACAAACATTAATGCATTAAAACTTAAGTGCAAATATGTAAGATGTAGATTTTTATACCAGCACATCAACATCTAGTTCCTGCACATCAAAAGGTTCTAGTTCTGTTACTTTATATTTTTCTGACAGCTTTCCATTTTGTGTTAATGGAATGGATTGGAGAATCTTAATTGTAGGCTTGACATTTTTTATGCACTCGCTACTAGGTTCGTTATTGGTGCTTACAGATGGAAACACATTTGTCTTCATTATGTTGTTGAGGGTATTTAAATCCTAAAAATTAATCAAGGTTATTACTAAAAGCCTTGCAGGGCAGTTTAAAAAAAACTGATCTTACTGTTAAATCATTGTTTGATTCAGTAATGATCTCTTTTATTATTGGATATGGTTCACCTTTGTTCATGGTTGATGATAAGGTATGACATTTATAATACTCCTTCTAAAATAAAAAAAAATAAACATTATAAACCACATATACACATGATAAGTATTTTATTACATACCGAATTAACACATGCCTCATCAGCCACTGAGTTAAAAGAACGTTGAGGCGATCGAGCAATTTCTCTCCTGGGATTTTTTATATTAGCAGATAATTTCAACTCGCTGCCACTGCATTCATTGGTTTCACTATCACTAACTTCCGTCATAGCCTTCATTTCAGCTTCTGCTGATTGGTACAACAAAAAGTTGTCTCTTTTTTTAATGCAGGACAATTTCTCCCATCCTTCACCGGGTAGAGAGTTTGGATTTTTAATTAGTTTCAATCCCAATGAACTCCTTAACTTTTTTGAAGGCCAAAACAAAGTTCCATTTTTCTCCCATCCACTGGGAACAACCGTAAGGCATTTTCCTCTGTTTGGTTCCGTGGTTTGGACGATTTTAAACGACATTTTTTTTGTATATAGTTCTAAAAAACCACCTGGCACTGACTTTAAATTACTGTAAAAAATACGCACGGTTACAAATTAATCTAACCTCAAAACTATAATTGATGATTCATGACATAGGCCATTTGTCACTGCCCAGACTCGTATAAAACTAGGGATGGTTATTGGGCCAATATAAAACTAAGAGTAATTATTGAAACTATTAATTGGCTTTTTGTAACGAAATTTACTTAATTGAGCGTTGTGGATTTATTAGCAGATGCTCAGTTTTGTACTTGACCAACCAATATTTATAAAAGTTTACAAACATTTATAAGGAACTTCGCGGCAATAAAATTACTTTAATATTTATAGACATAAAACATGGCTGTTATATGTGAAAATAAACGTCGGCCATATTTGTTTTTTTTTTACTTAACTTGACTCGAAACTTTCGGATAATTTTTTTTATGTTTCGGCATCTTGTAGACACGAATACTTTCAAATGTGATGTACAAAGTATGCAAGTAATTGCAAATATGTTTTTCCTTCAATTTCCCAAAATATAACAGAGCATTGAAGTCTCACAATTTTATTTACAAACATTCAAACGGGAATATTTCATGGGCCCGTGAGTTTTAGGATAGGTATCATCTAATTTTTCACAGCAAATTTTGATTGGCAAGTAAATGTACATCCAAGACCGAACTCCAATTGCTGATAAAAATAAAATCAAGAGCGCCATTATTAAATTATTTAGTAACCTTATAAAACACACATCAGATCACCTCGAGAACAACAACCATCGTGCAGTCAAAGTTCGGCTTGACGATTATTTTTGAAGCGAAAGAGAAAATGCAAATTGCATTTATTAAACGAAGAGGAAAGACACAGTAAACACGTGAAAGGCATGTAGGTGGCGCTTCGTATATTTTTAGTTTTATAAAAGCGTTTATAAACACTGTTTTTAGAATTATAGTAGTAAGAGAAATAATACCGTTACCTTTACAAATCTGGTTGTTTCTTAATAGAGGTTTTCAATTGGTAACGAAAACATTATTGTTACTAGATGCTCAGGATAGCTTAAGGGTATATGTTTTATAATATGACCGAAAACTGGTCATCGTTACCGTTATAAGATTCTCCATTTAAGTGCTATTAGGGATATATTTGGCTAAGGATAACGTTTCTGAGGCAAATTAATAAAACCTAAGTATTATAAAGTAGAAACTAGAACGTAACACTGCCTATTAAAAAACAAGAAATGTTAGTTGGGCCAGCTCTCCGATATTGAGGAGCATAGTAACCGCCTCAAACAGCTTTGTGATATTTATGAGCTGGTCCGTCTGAATCTGAGTCGGGCGTTCACCACTCAAAGCCGAAATTACAATCTCCGGAGACGCGAATGGAGATGTCACTTGGGAGATCAAGTTTTCCGCCGGGAAAATCCTCTGTCTTCCGCTGTCCGAGGTTTTGCATCGAAACTTGCGCCCAAATATTCAGGGCCGTATACCGTTGTCAAAGTTGTTTCTCCCGTGGTCTATGATCTTAAAGATCGTACCGGCAAAACTTTTCGACATATCCACATAAAGGACCTTAAGTCGGCGTATGTCGAGGCTAGTGCGGAAGTCGATGGTAGGACAGGTCAATCGTAACCGCCTGGAGTTTCTTTTTCTCCTCCCCGTACGTTTTCTCAGCGTTTTTTTTTGCCTGTCCGACGGAACCCGCTTTTCTTTAGATGTCCGTTAACCGTACCGTTCCGAAGTCTCGCCGGCGCTTGCCCGGTGAACCTCCCCACGGCGCTCCTCCGGAGAGTAGTACCTCCATGAGAGTAGCCAACACCTTGGCTGTCACCGCCATGAAGACCCGGGTGGCGCAACTCAAAAGGGAGGCCCAGGCATTAAGAGCCCCGTTCAGGAGTCGGCCAGCGCTCACCAAACCTGACTCTGCTTCCGGTCGGCTACGGATGGCCGGTCGCATTCGGGTACTGTCGGACATCCGAGTGCGTCTGGTAGACCCGAGTTCTTTACGGACGACGGCTTATGACGCCAATCTGGAGCGGCTGGAATGGGCTGTGCAACATACTGAGGAATTATTTCCTGACCCTGCCCGTCCTGTCACCGTCGAAATTGCACCTGACTGCAAACCAGCCCGGGTGACAGCAGAACCGTCCGCCGAACCGACCCCAGTGGATTGGGAAGCAGTGGCCGATACCATCATGGCCACTCCTGACCCGAAGCGTTGGTCCCCCGCTTTGGTGAGTCAGCTTCGGACTCTGCGTCCGCCTGACTACCGGAAACACCGCCGGTTACGGAGACATCTTCGGACCAGCGATGGTCGCCGGGTACACGTCAACGTGCCCTAAACCCGTCAGTGCCGGTGTTCCTTTACTGACCCGCCGTCCGTGAATTTGTTTTGATTTTTTTTTGTATAAGGAGTGCCGTCAACCGTGGGAAACATTCTAATTTTATTTTGGTTGCTCCGCCCGCTACCTCCCCAAATCTCCAGTTAACAGTTTTTTTTTGTGGTTAAAGATGTCGGATACACCTTTACTGGAATTAACCTCGGAGGACTTGTGCCTCGAGATGATGTGTGCAGTGGAAGAGGAACCAGGGGCATCTACCGCCGAGCTATGCTCGTCACGGGCTACGGAAGCTTTGGAAGAGTTGCCACCGCCCGCACCGACCGAATTATCTTCCATGATGCAGGTCACCACGGTTGTTCCCACCGAACCATCACATCCGCCAGAAACGTGTGCTTCGGCACAAACACGGACTTCTCTCGTGTTCGAATTGGTCACGGGGTTGCGGACATGGTCGGGTCTGGAGGACGGCGGCCGAACCTCGCCGGATCCAATACCCTTTACACCGCCGGAGGATCCGACGGATTTGCCTTTGTTTTTGCCCGTAAGAAGGGGGCTATGCTGGAGATGTGGCCGAGAAGGCCATCACCGGGCCATCTGTGACCGACCACCTATTCGGTTTTACTCCAGGTGTGGGCACCGGGATCGCCTGTCTAGACATTGTCCCTGCAGACCTTGGTTTCCGGAAGAGTAGACGACCGTTTTGCCACCTCCAAAAGTGACTCCAACTACACGCCAGTTTGTGTCCCGAGGAGTTCAATCAGAGAGAGGGGTGTGTAACGAAGTATATTTTTTTTGTATTGTTTACTAAGCCGTCCGTTAGTGCCGTTGGTTTTGCGGCGATATGCAGATAAGGGAACTATTAATAGAAGCCGTTTAGTAAAGTAACCAGTGCTAGTACTTTGCCAAAATACGATAAGCCGTATTTTTAAGTTATTATATTTTCTCAGGATTGGCCAGTCCGATTTTTACCGTTCTTGTTGGAAACAATTGGTAAAATTACAGAGTTTACAACAACGCTGCAGTATGATAGCGCGTAATAGGAAATTAGTGCTTTACGACTTTGCTTGTAATTATAATTCGCGAGTTGACGTAGCCGGCTAGGTTGGCCGAAGCGTACCGTTTTCCTGCAGTACTGCGGTTCTGTACGCGTCACTCGAGTAGGGCCGTGTTTTCCACTACCCGAAAGTGGGGAATCGGACTGTCTATAAAACTGGCGTGCGCCGCCAGTTCGTGGTGTGTTGAGATCATTAGCTCTCCCCGAGCAACATCTCAACATCCCAGCAGCACCGCCGCATCACAGTAAGTATACCTGTTTAGTGGCTAGCCCTCCTAGTGCACTGTGTACCTGTTATTTAAACACCGAGGCTCGCTAGACCGGGTGTTCGTTCCTTGTTTACTCCAACCCTGTACCGCCGTTTGTTGTAGCGTCGTGGTTCGCTAGACCGGGCGCTGCTTTAACGTTCACGTCACCAGTTTCCATTGCAAACGCTACATGGTTCGCTAGACCGGGCGTTTGCACCGTTAGTCCCAGCCCGGCCATTTTTCCGGCCCTTTTTCTTCAGTAGCATCGTGGCTCGCTAGACCGGGTGCTACGCCATAGATCCGGCATTGTAGGTTTCTATACAAACACTACAGGTACACGGTCTATTGGAGCGATTCTACTATCGTTTTGGGCTGGTTGCGAACGTGTCCAAGTGCTCTTCAAGTGTTCGTTGCAAATCGTGTCTCGCTAATTCAGGAATTGTCATCCGTCAACGAATGGAGGCACGTGCCAACTTTAGATAACTGCAGATATCGTTTCGCCTGGTATTACTCCGAGTGCCTTACTCGACCATACACTTGTATTGGCATGGCCCTGAATGGTTGTCATTTGACAACACGCATTGGCCCGAGCTTTCTCATCTTCCTACAACTGACCTGCCTGAAATGAAGAGATTGAATATGCATTCTCAAATCGACCAACACAACAGTTTAATCGTTAATTTTGATAATTATTCCAATTTCACAAAACTTGAACGAACAATAGCCTATTGCATCAGATTTGGACTTAATCGTCGCTCCAAAAATCGCTTCACAGGTCCATTAACAATCACAGAAATTAATCGAGCGTCACTCTTTCTTATTAAGCTTTCGCAAATGCAAAGTTTCGAACAAGAAATTGATCAAATTTCTAGTGGTGCCCAAATAAAAAAGGGTGGCCAAATACTCAATCTTAATTCATTTATTGATGAAACCGGCATTTTAAGTGTAGGTGGCAGATTATCACATTCTGAACTTAATTACAACAAAAACATCCGATTATTTTGTCAGCGAAACATATGTTTACAGAATTGTTGTTTTCTGGCGCTCACTTACGTTTATTACACGCTGGTCCACAGTTGTTGTTGGCAAATATTAGAGAAGAATTTTGGCCTTTGGGGGGGCGTAATTTAGCGCGTAAAATTACTCGAAATTGCGTTCGCTGTTCTCGTTCAAGGCCTTCAGAATTACAACCCAAGATGGGAGATTTACCCAGCAAAAGAGTCAATCCAGCACCTCCGTATTATACATGCGGTGTTGACTACTGTAACGAAGTTACTAAGTTTTACCGTTTTCTTAATTAAATCGATCAACCGGAATCATCATTTTAATAACTTAAGTTCCAACAGTCGGATTTTCTCCGTTCTTGTCAGTTTAGGTTCGGGACGTCGGTTACTTTTCGTTAGGGTCATAGCGATGTGTCGCGGAAAGCCGCTAATTGATAAGTGCGTGGTTAATAAGTTTTACGCGGCCGAATGTTCAGCGGCTATAGTACCGCAGTTAACCTGCAAAGGCGTCCTGCCGGCACCCAGTGTGTGGCAGTGCGCGCGGTTCCGGTCCCCCATACATGGTACGTAGGTGAGTGGGAGATTGCAGGAAATAAAACTGGCCTGCACGTGGCAAACGGCCTCTTCCACCTGCGGTCAGCGTCCGAACCAGACAACCTGCTCCGACTCGAGATCCGACTAGCAGTAAGTACCATTCAACCACGTGTACCGGTACGGCATCTGTTCTGGGCCTATACCGCAATACCTGTCCGTTCCTTTTGATTTTTCCCTGTATTTAGTACACCGTAGTTAGCCGTCGTTTGGACTCGTATTGACCCGACGGATTTTCCCAGTAATTCGTACACCGTAGTTAGCCGTCGTTTGGACTCGTATTGACCCGACGGATTTTCCCTGTATTTAGTACATCGTAGTTAGCCGTCGTTTGGACTCGTATTGACCCGACGGATTTTCCCCTGTATTTAGTACACCGTAGTTAGCCGTCGTTTGGACTCGTATTGACCCGACGGATTTTCCCAGTAATTAGTACACCGTAGTTAGCCGTCGTTTGGACTCGTATTGACCCGACGGATTTTCCCTGTATCTAGTACACCGTAATTAGCCGTCGTTGGACTCGTATTGACCCGACGGATTTCCCCAGTAATTAGTATACCGTAGCTAGCACCCGAATTTCTCCTGTTCTTGTCCGCCAGGACAGCTGCCGTAGACACCGTTAACGCGTACACTTTTTATTTGACCGCTTTTATTGGTACGTTTAACTGCTTTGTCACCCGCGTCCCGACTTACACGCTTTAGGTGGAAATTGATCACTTAAAACAAAGTTACACGCTCTCTTTCATTTTTACACTTGCTTTTGTTTCTGTTTAAGACTTAAGATACCGTTAGGGTTCCGACTTTTGTTTCTCCGATTGGTTCTGTTCGTTAACCACCGTAGGTCCGTAGTCATAATTTTGGTTAAGTGTTTCAGTGTGTTAATTTCTGTTTAGTTTATTTGGAAACACGACCCGGTGAGTTTGCAAATTGACTTTTGTCTTTCATTGGGCCTGTCAGCCTTGCAAAACCTTAGCGCCCGCTTACCTTCTTCGACTGTCTTAAAAGTTACCCCGGTAGACGGAGCGTTTTCCTGGTTTACGCTCCGCGGTTGTTTGAAACCAGGTGGCGCCCGAGGCAATTAAAATCAGACTAGTGTCAAAAGGGGTATTTAATTTGCATCCCCAACAAAAGAGCGTCACAAATTTGGCGCCCGAGCAGGGACTACGTTTTGAGTTTTGGACTGACAGTGTTTCAATTAACCGTTTTGTTTTTTTTTTTCTCCCTTTTTAATATAAACGTGTAACTTTGTTGTGGTTAATAGCTTAGGATAACTGTACTAACCGAGCTTGATCCCCGCTTTGCAATCCACTAAAAAATTTGTCTTTAGCCAGTCCGGCTTTGTTTTTTTTTACCCGAGTTTAAATATACCGTGTAGCCTGGGTTGTCATGGATACCGATCAAAAAGATAGTTTACCGTTAACCGTCACCGCCGCCACCAGTGCAGCCGCCTTCTCAGGCGGCACCGAACCGATGGACTCCAAAATTGCGTACGTTTGCCAGCTCAGGAAAGACGCGTTGATAGTTGAACTATCCAAGATTGGATTAGACACCAGTGGCACCACAGAGGTATTAAGGAAGCGCTTAATTGCCTACTTAATGGGTGGGGAATCAACCCCGATAGTCAGAACTGCACCATTTACTTTTCCTGCAGTAAATACCGAACCGACCGCTACCACAGTAACGTTACCCCCGACTACGATAGTAGTTAAAGTTACCGAGTCTCTTACGACCACCGCCCCCATTTTTACAACACCATCGACGTGGGGTACTACACGCCCAATCCCCAGTTGCAATACCGCCGTAACGTTCACTTCAGCTCAGCTCACTCGACCGATTCACGGTTCCCGAGCCCCCCCTTTATCTCTGACTATGCCGGTAACTTATCCCTGGGTGCCGCCCATGACCACGGCCAATGAGGCGTCAACAAAGCCACTTCCTTGTCTGCTGGAACCCACGCCGACCTTGCACCGGCAAACACCCATGTATTTTCGCGCTCAGGACTGGAAAGTCTATTTTAATGAACAGGACGACCCTGTTGCTTTCCTGGAGCAATTAATGGAAATTTGCGCCGCCAACCAAATCCATCCAGACTTACTAGTGCCGCAATTACCTACGGTGTTGCGTGGTAATGCGCTGCTGTGGTTCCGAAACAACCGGCATCGTTGGGCGACGTGGCAGCAATTTGAGGCTGATTTCCGTACTTTTTATTACCCTCTGGATTACTATGATGATCTTGAGGCGCAGATAAGCCGCAGATTGCAAAAACAAGGGGAATCTGTCAGTCTGTACTTTACAGACTTACAAACTATGATCCGCCGGCATGGGAGTATTACACCCGAACAGGAGTTACGTTGGTTGTACCGTAATATGACACCACAATTAAGACAGATGGTGCGGCCGACCGACTTTTACGACGTGTTAACTCTGTCACAGAAAGCCCGTGAGACCGAACGCCTCTTAGAGGAGGTGAGGCAGGCAGAGGCATGAGTTAACTAGTCAAAAGCCGAGATTGCTTTTTTAAAAAATTATTTA
Organism: Ips typographus; assembly: GCF_016097725.1. NCBI lineage: Eukaryota > Metazoa > Arthropoda > Insecta > Coleoptera > Curculionidae > Ips > Ips typographus. The sequence goes on from NC_138434.1 coordinate 5,568,389, forward strand.
ATTACTAAAAATTACAAATAAGTGTATCTTACAACTAACTTCAACTGACTAACTCTAACCAAACTGGAAGCGCAACTATCTAGGAGAAAACAACAAGCTAAGCATTTATAAATGTATACTAAGCACTTAGAAATATATAGTCGGCACTTTAGGGTGACTTAACTCCTCCCCCGTTGAGAATGAACTTCTAGGCTAGACGAGGAAGTTCAACATCTATGGATTCCCTGGACCTTACGTTAGTGTTCTGGGTCTTTTTGTAAAGTAAGATGGGTAGAACTTTCTTCAGGATCAGGAACACACAGAGTATGGCAACAACGAAGTAGATGAGAATTGTCCAAAGGCTAGGAACTGTCGACACTTCGGAGAAGATCATCGAGGGTTGGTTATTGACAATTTCGTTTTCCCATTGATGGAGTTCATCCAGCTTCACTTGTCTAAGATGTACACTAAGGTTGAGAACAGGCAGAGATGCAGCAGTGTCAGCAAAATCAGGAAATAAGATTGGTTGTTCGCTAGTTTTTCCATCTACATCATTACTTATATGCACGGTGTTTACCGTCATTTCACAGTTCAAAGGAATTTGGCACAAATATGTCCCTTTTATTCGCACAACTTCATTTTGATTGTTACATTTAAGTTGTACAGATTCTTTTTGTGGGAGTACAAGAATCCATTTATTTGTAGATTCCAATCGATTGGCTAAAATTGTCCTTGTTTTGACTTCAACTTGTTTACATTTGGAAATGTCCTTCTCGGAGTTCAAAAGCTTGATTTCGCAGGGGCTAGTGTCCTGGATGTCTTCAAGGTCCTTTTTTGTACAAGTGAAAGATTGTGGGTTGGTTTCGATGCATTCTTCACCATAGTATGCATAGTGTAATTGATTTTTTAGGAGGAATTTATTTCGCGGTAGTACAACCTTAAACAGGCTCTGATGGTATACTGGTACTGAATATAAATGGAAATAATCAAAATATTCAGGTGCCATTATTGGTATACGAATTATGTATGTCATTTTATTATTAAATACATATGCATCTAGCGTGATTACTTTTTCAAAGAGCAAAGTGTTCTGTAAAGTAACAGGCATCACCATTTTTTCAATCCCTATTTTGTCTTGAAGGGCTTTGAGTTCAGCATAAAGATCCTTAGTTTGAATGATCGATGGATGCATAATGCGTAATTTAGAAAATGCTAATGAATTTTCCAAATCTTGCAAAATGGAATCAATAATTTCGTATACATTCACTACCTGATTGATTAAATCTTTAAGATTGTATACGTTATTTTGTTTATAAGCTGAATTTTCTAGCAAAGCTGCTACTTTATTAATTCTAGACTCCAGTAGTTTCTCATTGTGATTGATTTGTTGTAACGTAGAGTTAAATCTCCTAATCACTACCAATGACAATGAATTTTGTTTCAAAATACTTGCTTCTAAATTTTTCTGGTTACCTTGCAATTCCTTGATGAGATGCTCGTAATGTATACCATCTGACGCATCAAGATTACCCGTAATTGTCTTAAATATTGAGCCTAAACCGTTTATTAATCCTCTTTTTACTCTGCCAGTGTGTGGTATTATTTCTGTTAGTTTGTTCTCAACTCGATTTTGTGTCAAATTTAAAAGTTTCAAGTAATTATTGATTTCGTTATAATATTCTTGATGTTTATCTAATAGCATCGTTATGTCATTTGATTTTAGATGTAAAATATTTATCTCGTCAATAATTGGATTTAAGTCGTAGTAGTGTATCAATGTATGAGAGTAGTCAGTGATTTTTGCAGTTCCTAATTTAACGGGTATAAGTCCAATGTTGTCGTCTAATTGTCTTAACACAATTTGTTCTTGCGTTCCGAACACGTAACCTAAAACGCTGAAATATAATAGCTTAGTATTACAAAGCATGTAGTGCGAGAGTTTGAACTAATTTCTTATATTAAATACTTATAGTTAAATTTTAATTATTAAAACTATATTTATGTCTAAAAGGACGTTTAAGGTTGTCCATATGGGTCTTTCCTTGAGCAACTGTAGTCACAGTTTTTCGAATAGGGTCGATTAATTCGATATTAGTAGGCGGGTGAAATGTATTGCCTAATTTTTGTCGTTGATGTTTTTTTATATAAGTTTGAGTTTCTGGTGTAAACAAGGTCGGTGGGTCTCTATCTTCATTGAGTTTACCAATAACTTCCTCCTTTTTATTAATTAAATTTTCATTAATATTTGAATATAATATTTTGACTCTGTCTTTATGTTCTGAAACATAATTACTCATTAACGTTTGATCTAATTGGATATTAAAAGGGTCGTCGTTGTTAATATGACCACTTATAATGTCAATAGGTTTGAAGTTGGTACATGAATGGATCGAGTGATTATATGCCAGTATAGCATATTTAATTTTTTGTATGATAGGTGTTTTGTCAAATCCTTGATTATTTAAGAGTCGAATATGTTCAGTCAATGTCGAATGAAAACGTTCGATGACTCCGTTTGATTGGGGGTGGTTAGGTGAGCAAAAATGTATCTGAATTTTGTGTAGTTGTAAAAGTTCGGTAACAGTTATGTTTTTAAATTCAGTACCATTGTCTACAATTACTTTAGATGGAATTCCATGATGGGAGAAAAATGTGATTAAGTTTTCAGCTATTTCTGTGGCTGCTAGTGAATGCAACGGATACGCTTGAGCGTATTTAGAAAAGCTGTCAATGATAGTTAGAAATTTAGTTTTGTCTAGTGTGTATGTATCTAGATGAATGATTTCAAATGGTTTGGATGCTGTGGGAGTGATATTCATTTCCATTTTAATTGGGTGACGTTCGTACTTACTTTTTTGACATACTTCACATTCGTTGATGTAAGACTGAATAGAATTTTTTAAGTTGGGCCAGTAGTATCTCATTTTTATTCGTTGTTCTGTTTCGTCGATACCTCTGTGGTTGGTTTTGCCTTCATGATAATTTTTGATCACTGCTTTTACGTCATCATTATTAATTACGTCTATGAGTTTTATAGTACATCGCTTAAACTTTAAGGAGGGCCATCTGGTTTCTACTAATTACGTCACAGAAAGGTTCATACACATTTGGATCATCAAAATAAATCGAGTACAATTTTCCCGGTACAATATGCTCCTTAATGAATTTCATTATGTCAGCTTCGAAATTATCTTCGGATAATTGAACGTGAAATCGACGTTTTTTCTCAAACATGATAACTGTTTTAGTGTTTGCTGGTGAATGACGTACTCGTGTGATTATTATTTGATTGGCGCCGTAATTAACAGCTGATTCTATAATTGGGACACCTACTATCGGATCTTGATCTCTATTAGTGTGTACTGTTTGGTCATCGTCCTCTGCTGTTTCCTCAGGCAAATTGTGTTGGTCTAGGTCAGGTTGCACTACTGTTGACATCTGATCTATGTTTTCATCCGGGTCGTCATTCGGGTCATCAGCATCCTTGTTGTCGGGTTTTTCTAGACTTTTGTTGAATTCGTTCATATATTCAACTAAGTTTTGAAAGTTGTCCGTTTCTTTAATGTGTAGTTCTATTCGGCTAAGGGCGTCGGCATTGGTGTTCAATTTTCCTTTTTTGTATATGATATTATAATCGAATTCATCAAGTTTTATGCGCCAGCGTAATAATTTTGAATTTGGATCTTTTAAACTAAACAACCACTGAAGGGGTTTATGATCCGTAATTATATTGAATTTTCTGCCAAACAAGTATGGTCTGAAATATTTGGTAGCCCATACGAGACAAAGACATTCTTTTTCAATCGTTGAGTAATTTTGTTCTGACTCGTTCAGTGTTCTTGAAGCATACGCTACAGGTCTATCTTGTCCTATAGTGCCTTGGGAAAGTACTGCTCCTAAAGCAACATTGCTTGCGTCACATGTCAAATTAAAAGATTTTGTAAAGTCTGGGTACTGGAGAATTGGTTCGTTCATAAGCAAAGTTTTGCATGTTTCAAAACAGTCAACAAATTCTTGATTGTGTTCTATTTTTGCACCCTTTTTTAGGCATTTAGTAAGTGGTTTTGTTAGTTTGGCGAAATTATTGATAAATTTCCTATAATATCCAAGCAAGCCTAAAAATCCTTTGATTTGTTTTGTTGTCGTAGGTAGGGGGTAGTTTCTAATCGCTTGTATCTTATCGGGATTAGGTTTAACGCCATCGGGTGTTACTACATGTCCTAGATATGCCACTTCGCGACGTAAGAACTCGCTCTTATCTAACTGGATTTTAAAATTAGATTCACGAAGTCTCTGAAATACTGATCTAAGTCGCTCTAGGTGTTCTTGTAGAGAAGTGGAAAATATAATGATATCGTCTAAGTAAACTAAACATTTTTCGTTTTGGATTCCTCGGAGGATGTTATCCATGACTCTTTGAAATGTCGCCGGAGCGTTTTTTAGTCCAAACGGCATTCGCGTGTACTCGAAATGTCCTTGTTCAGTACTAAATGCTGTTTTTGGGATATCCCTTTCCTCCATCTCAATTTGGTGGAACCCACTTGCAAGGTCTAGAGTAGTGAAATATTGACACTTGCCAAGTTTATCGAGTAAATCAGTAATATTCGGAAGGGGGTATTTATCGTCCACTGTTTTTTCATTTAGCTTCCGAAAGTCAACACAAACACGCCATTTTTGTTTTCCCGATGCATCAGCCTTTTTGGGTACAACCCAGATAGGTGCTGACCAAGGTGAATTACTTGGGCGAATTATATTTTGTTTTAACATCTTGTTTATTTGACTTTCTACTTCTGCTTTATGTATAAATGGATACCTATATGACTTTGCATACACAGGTAGTTCATCACTTGTATTAATTGCATGCTTAATTTTGCTTGTAAAAGTTAGTGGCATTCCCTCATAGTAGAAAATATCGGAAAATTCTTTGCACAAGTTTAAAATTTTTTGTTTTTCTTCCGAATTAAGATGATCGGTTCTTATCTGTGAGGGGTCGAATTGGTTCTGTATGTCGCTGCCATTCTCAAAATTATGCAAATTACTATCAATTAGTTGGTCATATTTTTCAACATCAAAAGGCTCTGAAAGATCTAGAGTTACAGGGTTACAAGTGTTATTTGTTATCGTGGTTATCGCATAACCGTTGTTAGCTACTGTAATACAGTTTGGAATTTCACAATTATGCAGTTTTTGATATGGTATTATTATTTCACCATCTTGAACACTTGTTTTAATTCGAACAACTTGTTGTGCACGAGGAGCAACAGTAATATTGTTTACTTGCATTTTTGTTTCATGAAACTGTAATTTGATATTGGCATAAGGTGTATTTAAGAATCCCGTTTTATAATCGATGTTTGCTTGTAAAGATTTCAAATTATCAATGCCTATCAAACCGTTAAAAACATTGTGAAATTTAAAGAGATAAAATTTGAGAAATTGGGGATTAGGTAATTTGAAAATTTTGGAAGCGGGTATGACTGCACTATGCTGATGAGATGATTGTTGGAATACAGTTGAAACTACAAAAGGGTCAAATGATATGCAACTTGAAAAATACTTTTTGGCTACATAGGGATCAATAAATGATTTTGTGGAACCCGAATCTATTAAGAATTTTAAGTTATGCTCTGGGAAGATAATATATGAGAGTTCACTTGTGTTAACGTTATTAAAGGGTATTATTTCAGGTTCAGGTATTATGTTTCTTGGTTGCTGGGGCCTGGTACCTGAAAATTTGCGTCAGCATTGTAAAATGAACTTGGGTCATTGTCTGATTGGTAAGGTTCAGTGTATTGCGAGGTGTGATAATCATTTTCCTGTGGTATTAATGTTTCTTCATTTTCTAGGAAAATTTGTTTTTCAGAATAGGCATTATTACAATATTCTTGACTACTTTGACTGTCAGCATGTTCTTTAACGTCATCAAATGTCTGTGTATTATAAAGTTCCTCTACTGTATAGTTTGGTTGATTATAGTGTCGTTGAAAATTTTGGGGTTGCCTAAACATATTTGTCGAATTGCGAGTCGTCGTACTCATCGGAGTTGGATTTGGAAGGGACTTATTTTGATTAGGGCGGAAAACGTTGTTACCCTGTCTAGGTTTAAAAACTTGCGAATTAGTCGGAAAATGTTGTCTAAGTTTAGAGTAGTCAGGTCTAATTGGAATCGGTTGTGAAGGAAACTGAGGTCCTTGCCTAAAGAAATTATTAGGTGTTTGAGGATTATATGAATTACTAAAGTTTGGTCTGTATTGGGGCATTTGAGGCATAAATTGATTTTGAAATGGTTTAAAATTTTGTGTTGGTGATTGTTGTCTTACTGCCGATTGTGTAGGTAGTTTATTAGTGTTTTGGAAATAGTGGGTGTTATATTCTTCAGTTACGAATTGAAGAGCTTGTGGAAGATCTCTTGGACGCATACAACGTATTGTGGTTCCTAACGGTTCTTTAAGTCCCGAGAGAAATGTTTTTAAAGCTAGTTCGTTATAAAGGTTAAATTTTAATTGTTTTGCAGCATCACTATCCTCATGTACATTAATATAACAGCAAAGTAAATTTAGGATATGCAAAATTCTGTCATAAAACAGACTTGGTTTTTCATTATTTTGTTGACGAAGCATGACTAAATCTCGATTTAAACAGGCTTCATCCCTTTGGTCCGCAAAATTCCTATTCAAAATATGTTTAAGTTCGTCCCATGTTGTCACATTTTGGGTTCCTAATACTAATTTTGCATTTCCTGTTAATTTACCAATAATACAATTTAGTAGGTAAATATTTTGAAAATCATTGGGTTGATTAGGTTTATAGAATGCATCAATCACACTTTGACAAACTGCTAGATATCTTTGGAGATCATTAGGTTTGCCATCAAAAGTAGGAATGCAGTTCAAGTATTCAGCTTTGAATTCAGGCATTTTGACTTGATTAGTTTTTAATGTTTTATTACTAATAGTTTGAATTTCTTGTACTTCTTGAGAATGTAAACTAGAAGCAGAGCCAGTTGAAGGTGCAGATAAACGTAAATTATCAAAAAATACTCTTAGGTCGTCAACTTCAGACATGAAAAATTGTCAATTACACTTACATAAAAACGATTATGGACTTAATCATCATCTATAAGGGCTGGCACCTCGGTTGGCAATGTGGTCCTTCCAAAAATGCTGGTCCTCGCGAGAATTGGGCAAAGTTGGTCCAATCTCCTTATTGAAGAGGTTTTGTAACACTCCACAATAAACGTAAGTTCTTTATTTCTCGGTTAGTTCGATACCGTCGATTCGATAACGAGCCCGAAAATTATCCACTAAGACTGCGCCAGTTAACTAGTCAAAAGCCGAGATTGCTTTTTTAAAAAATTATTTAATTACTAAAAATTACAAATAAGTGTATCTTACAACTAACTTCAACTGACTAACTCTAACCAAACTGGAAGCGCAACTATCTAGGAGAAAACAACAAGCTAAGCATTTATAAATGTATACTAAGCACTTAGAAATATATAGTCGGCACTTTAGGGTGACTTAACTCACTACTTCTAAGGGCAACAGCAGTAGATAATATCCACAAGAAACAGGACAAAGACAAGGGCATTTATGACGGCAAACACAGAGAAGGGGAATTTGAAGTAGGTGACAGGGTCAAAATTTTCATCCCAATTAGAAAAGTGGGTAAAAGTGAGAAATTGCTACTACGGTGGTTTGGGCCTTATAAGATCACGAAAAAACTTAGTGAGGTGAATTACGAGGTGAAGCAAGAGAAAGGGAAGAAAACAGACGTGGTACATATAGGAAGAATCTTGCCTTTTTACGACGAATGGACGCTGGGGGACGCGTCAGAAGATAGCTCAGATGAAGAAAACGTGGTGGAAGAACAATAACTGGCGCAGGTCAGCCAGTGCCCTATTACAAATATGGTTAAAGTATAAAGGAAAATTATATTTTGGTTGTATATTATTGTTTAAACTTAACGAAATATGCTATGACAAACATTCATTTCTGCAGGCAGGCAAAAAACCACACTAAACCACAAGCGCCTCTAGCAGCATAAACAAGGACTCTCCGGGGAACAACACAGCAACCTACCCGAGCATAGCTGGTGATTTCATGCAAATGAGCAGGCGAACCGTAAGATGGCAGGGTACCACCACCTGCGAACTGAGTAACAGGTGCTCCGGTACCAGTCAGACAAAGTCCAACTTGGGCCAACCTCAACACCCAGCCGCTTGTCCAGGAACGATGCCACGTCAGAAATAAGAAACAGTGAGCGTATAATTTAGGATATATTATTTTACGAATAAAGGCAGTGGCCACACCTTCTGATAGATTAAGGCATTACAATAGAAACTAGGGTAAGTAGTGTTCGGGACGAACACTTTTTGGGGGAGGGAGATGTCGCAGATTCCCAACATTTACAAACGTACTATACACCGAATAATCGCATATGTCAGCAAGTCTAGTAGGAATCTGGGTCAATCGACGAGTATTTATTCAGCAAGGCTGGCCATCTAAAATTACTGGTCTCCGGGTTGGTCGGCGAGCAACATTCCCTAACTTGAAGTGGTGGGTCGGCTCGCTACCTTCTTAGGATCCCAGGCTGATAAGAGAAGGGTTCTCTCGCAACTTGAAGTGACCGTTAGAACCCTTAACCCTGTCAGTTGTTCACTTGGTCTTTTGGTCACACCGTACAAGAACACCTTTGCGTGCCCCCTTTACGGTGTAGCCGAAGGGCTAAAACCCCACTCGTCTCTCCCGAACCCCCATGCGCTTAACGACATTCACGGCCGTGTTGGCCCTTCTTTTCTGGGGGTAAGAATAACCCTTTTTAAGTGTTTATTTTACATTACTTATAATAAATAAGGCTTACCTGTAACCAGAGTTGTTTCTCTACCATCCCTCACTACGCACCCCTAAACGTGACAATACTAGTAAGTATAGTAATGTACACAAACAATTCAAATATTTCAACTTCTAAAATTTCTGTATTGTCTTGTCACTTGTCATGCCATTATTGTGTTGTCATTGTCCGTTTGTCCTTTGTATTTATATGTCATAATTGTCATATCTCATTTTTATTGCAATTTTGCGTCCTGTCGTCAATAGATGGCGCTGTGTGCGCTACTATCGATAGTTTTGTATTTACTATCGATAATCTCGATAGTAAGAATTTGTGAAGCACTATCGATTAAATCGATAGTGCTATCGATTGTTTTGCATCTCTAGCACTCACATGCCAACTTGTCACTTTGCTGTTGTTTTGTTGTATCAAAAAAAATTACATGCAGCTGAAATAATTATTGTATTTTTATTACAATAATCCAATACTTGGCGAAGATTATTCACTAAATTCAAGTAAATGTATATTTTTCAATGGTGATAATGCAGACAACGCCTGCTAGCCCAGGTAAGATTACAATTGCAATTTCATACCTAACCTGAATAAATTCTGCTGATGCATCACTTGTATACATTACTAAACATTTTTAAGGGTGGTTCAACTAACACATTGGGCCTATTTCACAGATCTGTATCCTGTATATGCTGAATACTTCACTAATTTTCCATGTGGATGAGAAAATACAACTTTAATGAAGAAATTGACCTAAGCGAAGAACAAATTACCCACTAAGAAGATTGAAACAAATTAATCAAGTTGAAGAGTGAAATTGTGTGCAATGGGTTCAACTACTTACATTAGAATAGTGAATAAAAAAGCAAGTTTTAAGGTCAGTATATTGATTTTACGTAAATTAACATTCAAATCAAAACTAATGCAGTTTTCGTAATTGTTTTATGTTTAATAATTATCATTATACACTTTAGTAAACGGCATTGCTCAACATTGAGTTAATATGTATTATACAATGTCTTTGTAAAGTACATACTGTCACACCCGTGTTAGTAGTTACGGTGCACACCCAGTAACCAGCACAGTCAGCAAGGTTAGCATAATGAGGTCGCTGACGAATATAAAAGATGCACCGTAGCTCGACTAAATTACCGAACTCTGGGGTCTCCCCAGAGGGAGGTCACTGACTGATCTCTATCTGGGTATGCCTATTGTGTAACGTAACGTGGAGCAGTAGGAGACCAAGTGCCACACCCTAGATCAGCCCTAGCAAAGGAAATAGTGTGGGCGAGCAGCTTAAGTTGCCGTTCCTACTTACGAAGTCTAGGGTTCATTCATCACCGCTAAAGCGTCGCCCCCCGTGTACCCTCTGCCTAGAAGCCAGATCACATCATGCTCCCCGCCATCTTGGCAATCTGGGGGTAAGATTACTGACTAGTCATTAAGGCACTATAACTTAATAAAAGTGGGTTACCTGTGGAAACCTGTGTGTTCTTCCCCCTCAACTACCCCTTAACGTGACAATACTGCATAAATTTGATGAAATGGAAGGGACTTAAGCCTAGTTTATAAAACAAAATTTAATTTTAGTTATAGTATTAATATTAGGACTAAGAATAGAATCAATGCTTATGACCGAAGAAGTTTATAAAAAAAATAATTTAATTTTAGTATTAGAAATAACCGAGGGGGAAATTAGTCTCCAAAATCTGTACACTAAAATACCACTTTCGGCAAAATACCATGAAATACCAACTTTTCATCCCAAACTTCCACAAATTACCACTATATAAGCCGAAATACCATGGCCTTCCATGAACTACTACAAATTCTGAAAAATACCATGCACTTTCACCGAAATACTGGTAAACTTCCATAAAATATCGAAGAAATTGAATAGAATATTGGTCTAATTGGTTCTAATATTATGATTCCCTGGTAAACAGAATAACAATATGTTCCAAGTTCCAAGATAAAATATATAGGTGTATGAATACAAGGTTAGTTCCTTAAGTTAATAGCAATTTAGTAGGAATAATACAAATTAATAAAATGTTTGTTATTACCTCCATATATTAAAAATCCATCGAGTTAAAAACTAAAGTTCAGTAAATGAATATATTTATAGTACATTTAAGTCTTAGTAAAAAAAAAGTAACAAATGTCGTAGCTAAAATATTCAAAGTAAGTTATGCAAATCTTTCAGTTAAAATTTAAAGATATCAGAAAGGAACTTATGTTTATTGTATTAAAGCCACATAACTAATATCAAAGAAAAGACTAGACAAGTATCTACAACTCGGATAAATTATTAATAACAGGTCAAATAATTATGCTGTCAAAATATCAATTGTTGTACTTAATTATTTGATTCTATAGCAGCTTATCTCAAATTATGTTTGTAATTTTTATATTGTTTGTTAATGGCACCTAAATCATTAGTACAAATTTGAATTGGACCCGATCCAATGAGTTGTATAGGACCGTAAAATATAAATTATTTATTGACTTCTGTAATGTCATCATTTTTTGGCCAAATAAAAACATTTACCTCTTGTTTTAAAAATTTCATTCTAAAAACATCACCGTCAAGTTTCTCTACTACCGTTCCTACGTACCAGCTTTTATCATACAGAACCGCATAATAATGTTCTTTTAAAACCGATTTTGAAACACACTTCTCATTTGTGTGCCTCAACTTCTCGATCATATTACTCTCGTTATTGCAATGCTCTGAGTCCGAGAAACTTTCAGAATCTGTCGAGTCATTTAGTGTGTAATCGGATTCAATATCCGTTTCTGGAAATTGGTTTTTGTTTTTTCGCTTACCACCCAGTTTGACAGTTTTTCTTGTACATTTTCGTAAAGTTGGATTCTTTTTAGTTGGATTTTTGGAAAGCTTAGTATTGGTAACAAAACGTCTTAATCTGTCGACACTGACCTTGCCTTTTCCTTCATAGAGCAACCAACACAAAGAGGATTTTTTTATTATTTTGCTTTTGCCGTTTGACAAATTTACTCTTACAAAGGGACTGAACTCGGCTAAGTCTTTATTAGCATAATCCTCGGAATAATCTTTAAGATCTAGATTTTCTCGATTAAGACCTTCTAACACAGAGTCATTAATAATAAATGTGTTAAAATTATCTGTCAAATTGAGATCTAAGTTTCCACACGTCTTGCCAATTATTTGCAATGTCTACTATATTGCAATCATCATTTATTTATTTATTTAGGTACACTTTACAAACACCCTAGGGGGTACTTACAAGTAAAGGAACAGTTGAGCTAAAACAGTCGCTCATAAGGTAACAAACAGAATATCTGGTATGACATTAGTAGAGATCAGCTCATTGCACTGTAAAGTCATATCGCTGAGGGGTGAAGCCACAGACCTATTATTAACATAGAAAAGGCTGGGGGATAAAATTCTTAAATTAACTTTAGGAACTTTGAAGTTTATATAATTAATCAGATCACAGCCAAAATATTTAGTGTTATTTACAATGTGGTAGATGAAGAGAACAGCCAGAGTTTTCCTCCTAGCACCAAGAGTAGTCAAGTCAAAAGTGACAAGCATGGAATTGTACGACACTTTAAAAGGATACACATTGTTTTGTTTTACATATAAATAGCGCAAGAACCTTTATTGAACCTTCTCAATTTCATTGCTATTAGAAAAATCAGCTGGTGACCAAACATTAGAGGCATATTCAAGATATGGCCTGACCAGTGCAGTATAAAGCTTGATGATTGTATCGATGTTGAAATCTTTGGTATTACGTATGACAAAACCCAGTAATTTAAACGCCTTGTTTATTATATAGTCATAATGGTTATTGAAAGCAAAATTACTTTGAAATTGAACTCCCAAATCCTTGATTTCATTGCATCTTTCCAATTTAGAACCTGCTATATAGTAATCTCCAGTCACCAACGTACGCCTCCTGCTGTATGTAACAATAAAACATGTTTTAATATCCAGTGTCATATTATTGTTATAAAACCATGCAGCAACCTCATCCAAATCACCCTGGAGAATGCTACAATCAGCATCGTTGCCTATCTGACTAAAAATCTTAAAGTCGTCAGCAAATAACAAGCCGGTAGAGCTTTGCAGGCAATTCGGTAAGTCATTAATAAAAATCAGAAAAAGTAAAGGCCCCACAATACTCCCCTGGGGTACCCCAGAAGTTGCAATTTAATAATCGGACAATGAGAAGCCCACTTTAACGTCCAAGCAGGTAGGAACTCATGAGCCTCAGCACTCCATCAGAGAACCCCGCCTCCTCAAGCTTACGTAGTAGTACACAGTGATCGACTTAGTACACAGCGATCGACTTATCAAATGCCTTTGCACAATCTGTATAGATGACATCTAATTGCTGTTTATCACGCAAGGCATCTGCCACATGCTCAGAAAAAACGCACAGGTTGGTAACTGTTGATCTGTCAGGCAAAAAACCATGTTGATACTTCGACATGTCACAGCGCACATATGAATATATGAAATTATAGATAATCCTCTCAAATATCTTACTAAGAGAATTTAGTAAGCTGATAGGTCTGTAATTGCTCACATCCTCCGTGATTCCGTGCCACGACGCTTTCCTTAAGTCTACTTGGAAGAACGTTATACTTCAGTGATAGATTAAAGATATGCTTCAAGGGAGCTAATACAGCGTCTACACATCCCTTATAAATGTATGTAGGAACGCCATCTGACCCAGTACATTTTTTTGATTTCAATGATTTAATACTATTGATAATATCATTATCTGACAACAAGGGAAATATGAAGCACCCCCCGGCTATCGAAAGTATTTATGTGTTTGACGGAGTTACCCACTTCATACACAGAACTAAAATGATGTGCAAAAGCCTGCGCAATGTCACGCTCATTTGTAAGCGTAACATTGTGAAAACGCATTTTCTCAGGAATGCCGCTATGTTGCTGTTTCTTTGACATAAATGACCAGAATGTTGTAGGATCTTTAGTTAAATTGTTTTCAATACTTTTTTTGTGGTCAAGATGCTCTAACCTAGTCTGATGTTTAACCTGACACCTCAGAGTTTTATAATACATTTTATTAGCTTGACTAGCTCTATTCCCAACTAATAAATTATGTAAATAATTTTTCCTCCTTATCTTACCAGATCAATGGAAAACCACGGTGGATACCGGCTTTCCCCATTAGAAGCTCCTAGGACTCTTAGGGGTACTGATTCATCTAAACAGTTGTACATGTGTTCATAGAACCTATTCAAACTATCATCAACATTGTCACAACACAGAACATCTGAACAATTGCAGTGTCCTAGTAATTGATACAGTAATAAAAAGTTACCCTTTGCAAAGTCATATTTATATGCCTTGTGATAAGTTTTAGATTTTGTGTCTCTAGAGAAGAGAGCCGAGACTTCAAGAGCTGGATGATAAGGGTCCTCATACAACAGAGGATTACTAGCCCTTCCAATTTTCATCTTGACATTCAATAATACCAAGTCCAAGTACCTATTCATAGAGTTACCAACACTGTTCAGCTGCCCCAGATCATTGAGGTTCAAAAACTGTCGCAATAATCCATGCTTGTCACCCCGACCCAAATAAAAAAATGGCAGGTTAAAGTCCCCTATGATTAACACATTTTCTGATTTAATGTGGATGACATGTGCGTGGAGCAGATTAAACATTTTGGAGATAAAACAAAGCGGTGGATCCTACAATTAGTTAATAGGTGCTATTCGACGAAACAAATTCCCAAGACCTGGAGAATATCAAAAGTCATCGCACTATTAAAACCTGGCAAAGACCCAAGCCTCGCCAGTAGCTATAGACCTATCTCTCTCCTGTGCCACTTATACAAACTCTATGAACGGCTAATACTCAACAAAATTCAGAACTGTGTGGACCAAAGACTGATTCCACAACAGGGAGGGTTCCGTCCAGGAAGGTCATGCACGGGGCAGGTTCTAGCTTTGACTGAACACATTGAGAGGGGCTTTGAGGAGAGGAATATAACCGGGGTAGTTTTTGTGGACCTATCAGCGGCCTATGACACCGTGAACCAAAGGGCCCTCTTCTCCAAGATATACAATACCACCAAGGATTACGAGTTAACTAGGGTAATCGAATCTTTACTACAAAATAGAAGGTACTATGTAAGCCTAGAAGGCAAGAAGAGCAGATGGCGGACACAAAAAAACGGTCTTCCCCAGGGTAGTGTTCTTTCCCCAATATTGTTTAACATATACACCAATGACCAACCCACACCTGGTGATACTGAGCACTTCCTCTACGCCGATGACTTGGCCATCGCAGCCCAAGGAAAAAACTTTCCGGTTGTTGAAGAGATATTACAAAATGCCCTATTACGGATGTCAGCCTACTATAAAGCAAACTCTCTGAAACCCAATCCGTCGAAAACCCAAGCATGCGCCTTCCACCTGAACACCAAGGCCGCCGGAAGAAAATTACAGATCCAATGGGACGGTTTTACTATAGAACACACACCCCAACCGAAATATCTGGGAGTAACTCTGGACCGATCCCTCACGTATAAGTTCCACTGTCATAAGACCCGACAAAAGGTATCGTCTAGGAACCAGCTCCTCAAGAAATTAACGGGAAGTAAATGGGGAGCTCACCCCTCTGTGATCAGAACAACGGCTGAAGCACTATGTTTCTCCACAGCGGAGTATGCTTGCCCGGTGTGGAATAGGTCTGTGCATGTCAAATCTATCAATGCTGCTGTTAACGAGACATGCAGGCTTATGACTGGATGCATGAGGGCCACCCCGCTGGATGAGCTCTATAAAGCTGCAGGGTGCGAACCACCAACAACCCGACGACTAGCCATCGAACACACCGAAAGATTTAGGCAAACATTTGATAGCCGTCACCCTCTCTATGAAGCACCCGAGCCGGTGAGGCGATTGAAATCACGTAGAGGCTTCCTGAATACAGTACCGATAGACCCACCAGAAGCCTTCCCCTTAAAACAAGAACCCTCAGCAGGCTCCAGGCTGGACTGGAGGAGCTGGAAATCCCTCAACCGTCTCAGAACCGGAGTTGCCCCTGTAAAGACGAACCTCGCAAAATGGGGAATTATTAACGAACAGGATGTCAGATGCGACTGTGGGGTGACACAGACTATGGAACATCTCCTGGTTTGCGGGAACTGCCCGAGCTCCTGTTCCCTCGAAGATTTATGGCTTGCTAAAGATAATGCTCTGGACGTAGCCCGATACTGGGCTGACAAATTGTAGTATGGACTCGGACACGAAAAAGTAAGTAAGTCTGATTTAATATTTAACAATTTGTCACTAAGGCTGTGTAAAAAGCCCTGAAATGTATCAACATTACAGTAAGGCACCATGTAAACTACACATAGATATAGAATATAGTTTTTAGATTGTATCGTAACCAAAATACTATCACTATCACAGTCAAATTCAATTTTTTCATAGGAGAATAAGTTATGCTTAATAGCTATAAGTACCCCTCCACCTCTACTCAATTGTTGACACTGTCTGTCTTTCCTAAAGACTATATACCTATCATCAAAAAGCTCACCATTAGAAATGCCATCACAAAGCCATGTTTCAGTGACAGCTACAATATCATAATTTTCTGCTAATACACTAAGATAAAGCGATTCAGTTTTGGTTCTGAGACCACGGACATTTTGATAGTAAATATTAAGAAGGGTTGAGCGAACAGGAACCATGTAGTCTGAGATGTTATTATGTTGTACCTTTAATGATTGGGATCCAATTCCTGTGTTGGAGTCCTCTTCCTTGCAAAAAAACGAGAAACCAGAGCACCATTCGGCCAAACTTCTCTCTTCCAGGCATTGGCAAAATGTTCCTTCTTGATATTGACCTTAATAGAAGCATACAAATCTGGATGCTTGGACTGATGGGGTTCGCATGTCACTTCAGGAAAATTGGAAATGAGAAATTTTTTCAAATCCTCAGGCTTGGTTCCTGGGCTCAATCTAGATACATGTAGAGAAATATATTTAGGTACCGTTAGAATGTTGTTAGTATCGTCGCCACCTACAAGAAACTGTCTGCCTCTCCTACGGTTTCCATGCATGGTTGGTAGATTAAAGTTATCGCTGATCTCAGAATCACCCAGCTCCTGAATGTTCTTCATTACTCGATGTTGTTGGGCTTGCAAAACTGCCGTATTTACGGCTGAATTCGGTATTTGTTGGGCACCCAAAGTGCCTCACTTGTTTATTTTGGTTGTTATTCGCTGCCGCTGACGCATAAGTGACATTTGAGGTGTTTCCGATGTTGCCACGTCTCGAAGATAACGATAAAGATGAAGCATCCCTAGCAGGGGCGCCAGAACTACTGGGCACCTGCGCGTGTGAGTGACCTTTTTGTCCTTGACCATTGTTTATGTTGACTTCTTGCCGAGAACAAACTGAGCTGGGATTATTAAGTTCTTTTTCGTAGCTGGCAAGAAGAGACTTGTGTAGGCTAAATGAGTAATCTTTCTCATTTAATAGTTGATCTTTAAGGACTAATTCACGTTTCAAACACTGTACTTCTTTTTCAACAATATTTACTTCCCTTGATATACCCGAAGCTGCCATGTTGGTTGTATTAACAAATTCCAGGCACTTCGGTTTGCACTCATCACAAAACCAGAATACATTCCCGACCTCCACTAATAACTTTTGCCAGGAGTCCTTAACACCTACGCAAATTAAGTGAAACTTTTTTCGGCACAATTTGCAGCCTTCACTTTGAATTAACAATAAAATTGTCGGAGCAGACTACACACACTTCGACATCGTCCGCCATTTTTTATTGTTTTGAATGTTTAATTGATGACATGTTCCAATTGCCAACCACTAACCTAACCTAACCTAACCTAACCTAACCTAACCTAACCTAATTTTTGACCGTCCTGCGAAGCATCTCTCATTGCCTGACCGAGTATTTTGTCAAAATCTAGATTTAAATCGACGCTATTTGTATTTGACATGTTGGCGTTTTTTTGACGTCGCAGATTTTCTCTGGGGAAAATAAATACATTTTGGAGATCATTTATCACGAAATTGATAAAAGAAATCCTATCAATGCGACTAAAAACTATAAAATCTTTTATGCTAAAGTTTATTACGGTTGAAAAAGTTGAGGTTATAGAAAGTGCAGATCGAAACAGCCCTTCGCATGGCTGACTACTAGGTAAACTGGGAATAAACATGTTGGAATCTAAATTGTCCGCGTTTTGAAGTTTTTTTATGAACTCAAGTAAAACATGTGCATTAATTTCGATACATGTATAACAATTTAATGTTATGAAGTTTTTTTGTAGAGTCAAATTAGGATGTCGTTTGACATGTTGCCTCCAAATTCTACACAAAAAAACTACATACCATATTTTGTATACTCGCTTCTCAACACTTTGGTCATTCCGTAAAAACGAGTCAATAAGATAATCCATTATTTTTAAAAAAGTTCTTGTTGCAGAAGTATTATCATTTTTCAACAGTGCCTGTACTTTCGGCGAGCAGATTCTTTCTGCAGAACTGTAATTCATTTTATCTTCAAGTGAAAGATCAGACTGTGTTAAAAAATGTTGATCTTTTGTATTATTTTCTACAACGGCTTTTAAATGATCTACGCTAACCAGATACGGGCCCATTGCTAATTGAACATTCGAATTTAGAAGCCGTGTTCGCATTTTTGTTAAAATGTGAGTTTGATCTTGAATACATAATATATAGTTTCGGTTGTCATTAATAATAATAATAATAATAAAACTCCTTTATTCCATTTGACATACAAATATGTTTGGAATGCGTCACAAGTCAGATACGAACAATTAACACACTTAACAAAATAAAGTTTGACAGACAACAAAATAACAAATTAAACAGACTTTTCCATATTTAAGATCCACCAAAGTACTCAACTATACTATAAAATTCCCTCTCGATAAGGTATCGCTTTAACGCAATTTTATATCTTCTGAAGTTAATTTCAGACTTTATACTTATAGGTAGTCTGTTAAAAATGTTTAGGCCCGCGATGTGAGGAGAGCCCTTACTGATTTCCAAACGACATCTAGCAGGCCGAAGGTCCATTCTAGCCCTTGTAGAGTAGCAGTGCATGTCCACGCCGGCAGAGAAACAATTTTTATTCTGATGTACAAATTTACAAATTTCATAAATATAAATTCCCGTGAGTGTCAGAATACCCAGGTTACGGAAACCTCTGCATGAAGTCCGATATCCCGCCCCCATAATGCATCGCAAAATTTTCTTTTGTGCTATAAACACTCTCTCAGAAGTCGGCGACACACCCCAAAAACAAATTCCGTAGTGCAGTCGTGAACCTACATAAGCGTGATACACATTTATAATTTGCCGAGCGGACAAAACAGATCTAAGGTTTCTGATAAGGAAACAAAAACTACCGAGTTTAGACGACAAGACGTCACACTGTTCTTTCCAGTTTAATTTGTCATCAAAGATGAGCCCTAAAAATTTTGTAGTATTAGAATGTGAAACTAATTCATCTCCAACTCTCAAAGACAGAGCAGGATTACTCTTACTCTGATAAGTATGAAATCTCAAAAAGACGGTTTTCTGAATGTTTAAACAGAGAGAGTTATTGCAACACCAACTTCTGAATGCTTCCAAACCCGAGCCACACCTGTGCTCTATATCATCTGCATTATCGGCCACAATGAACGAAGAATCGTCAGCAAAAAGTGTTGTATCCATCTTACTGCCTATCTCCGAAATAAGGTCATTGACATAAGCAAGAAACAAATAAGGTCCCAATACACTACCCTGCGGTACCCCCGTATTTATTGGCAGTAAACAAGAACGCTCCAATTTTACTCCTCCTGCGGGGTTGGTGTGTGTCACTACCACATACTGATACCTATTTAACAAGAAACCCGACAACCAGTTCAAAGCTGGTCCCCGAACACCGTACGTCTCTAACTTTGCGAGTAAAAGCTTTATGTCGACGCAATCAAAAGCTTTACTGAGATCGCAAAAAACGCCCACTGTGCCCTTTCCCTGCTCCAAATAATGTATAAGCTTTTCGTAAAAGTGTTGAACGGCTGTCATAGTAGAACAGCCCTTTCTAAAGCCAAATTGTTCAGGGAGCAGGACATTGTTAAAAGAAAAAAATGTTCTAATCTACTTAAGAACGCGTATTCTAGAATCTTTGAATAAACAGGTGTTAGGGCTATTGGTCGGTAATTATCCATAAGGCTATCATCACCCTTCTTAAAAACAGGGACGACCTTATTTATTTTAAGGATTGAAGGAAAGTAACCTTCAGTAAATGATAAATTAATGAGGTACTTTAAAACTGGTAGCAATGGATAAAACGTCTTCCGAGTCATGTAACCCTAAACAATGTCATACAGTTCTTCTTCTGTTATTGGTTTTAAAAAGATAGTAGAGGAGAGGTTATTTTTTGAATTGGTGCTTTGTTGAACTCCTGACCGAATATTTTTGATTACTGATTCGGGAGCCTGCTTAAAAAACTTATTGAACTGCTCAGCTATCGCTATCGGATCACTCACCATGCAGCCGCCAATCGAAAGTTTAATATTCTTACGTAAAGGAGATTTGTTAGTGACTTCCGTCACAACTCTCCATGCTTCTTTGACGGGATTGTCAGAACACGATATTCGAGACTGATAAAACTGCTTCTTAGAGCGGGATACCAACCTTACATGCTCTAACTTTTTGGTTTTATATAATTGATTGAGAGCGGGATATTTTGTCTTGAGTTTAAATAGATCTTTCAACCTTAAACCCGACTCTACTACGTTTGGGTTTATCCAACAGTTATACGCTTTAAAGGAGTATAGATTATAAAAATTTTCGAAAGCAATTTTCGCGGTTGTCTCTTGGTAAACCGAAATCCAGTCTTCACGGAATAAGCCATCAGAAAATGCGGCCATGCTTGCGTCAGAAAAGACTCTCCTCATAATTGATTGCGGCCGCTTGTTATTGGGGTTAGAGCACCCAACACAGACATTCAGAGATCTATGATCGGAAAAGTTGTTGTCCTGAACAGACAGAGAAACCAATGTACTACTGGTGTAAAAGTGGTCCAAAGTATTATTGCCTCTAGTGGGCTCGTTCACAAAATTACCCGAAATGCCGTAAGTAATTAAAATATCACGTAATGCTATGTAATCGTTCGAATCCCTGTAATGGTCTATGTTAAAGTCGCCAACCAAGGAAATCTGCATTCGCTTCGGTGGCTTAAATAAACTATCTAAAACACAAATAATCTTATCACAAAATAGTTTAAAATTACTTCCTGGAGATCGATAACAGGTCAGTATAGCGCATGATACGATACCATCGAGGTCATCAATGAGAATACCGCTTATTTCAAATTCTCTCTCGATACACATGGTCGAAAGATCGAGAGGTGATGCGCAAATGTCCTTATGACAATATACAGATATTCCACCGCCCCTCTGAATGGATCGACAGTTATGTGATACTAAATTAAAATTTTCAAAATTAATTGACCTTACACTATCCCTGCTTGCCCAGGTTTCACAAAAACACAAAACATTTATTTTATTTGACAGCCCAACGGCAATCAAATCAGCCTTTTCTTGGCTGAAAGCTTGACAATTGCTATAATAAATATCATACCTAGTGTTGCTAATTGTTTTGGTAGCCGTTCTCGTTTGATCCTTACTCAGACGAGGTGAGATGGCTTCCCTCTCCGTTGAAAAAACCGGCTCACTATAATGCCCGCCGGCCAAATTTCCGGATCCAAAAACTGCTTTCGGTTGCTCTCGAAAATGGAGACTTTGAATGACGAGTAGCTGTTGGGATACTTGGATGTAATTTTTTCACATTGAATTTCAGGGAATGTCTCTTTGAAAAGCGCTTTCACCATCTCTTCCGTTGCTTCAGGTTTAAACCTCGACACATGAAATGATACAACAGAAGGAGCAGGTTGATACAAAGCATCGTCATACTTCCTATTTCCCACAATCATAATCGTTCTATTATTCGTCGCATTTTGATTAGATGTATTTAGTTTGTTAAAACCAGAGATATTTCTGTTTTTATCTACATCCGTATCATATTTCGAACCGCCGACAACCGATGTTAAATTTACCTGACTGTGTTTATTCTGAGATTTTTTACTCACACCTGTATACTGATTTTTTACATCGGGTCGTTGACCATGTCTGTTTTGATTTCGGTTTTGAGATGATGGGGCCCCTTCTTTTCGACAAGGGGGCGCCGGGGGGCGTCGATTCTGAGTGGTCTCTCCCACTGGGTTTGGTGCTGGTGCCCCTTTCTGGTGGCTCGTTGCTGCTGGACGTTGCGGCGTTGTCAGATTAACTGGTATAACAAAATCGCTCTGCGTCGCACGCCTGCCCTCCAATACATCGATTTTAAACAAAAGGAGCTCATGTTTATCATCCATTTCCTTAACAAGCTTTTTTAACAGCAGGTTTTCATTTGACAGATTTGAATTTTCTTTTACAAGATTATCAATTAAAATGTCTTTAGAATTAGTTTCTTTAGTATCGCCAATGGTTACAACTGTGTTCGCACTGTCGTTTAGGTTAGGTATCGCACATGACTCACATTTTAGGCTTTCTTCATCAGAATTGTACCCCATAGCTGATGCACAGTTGTTGTGGATGAACAGTACCTCACAGACACTGCACTTTTTACCATTTGTTACCTTTCTATTACACTTTATGCACTTTTCTTCTGTATTTACCGAGATCGTGTTCATTGAAGACGCCATGATGCGCGATTATTACATTGTCATTGTCTAGATGATACCACAGTTTGGTGTGATGTTGCCGTGGAAACCTTAGTTCAGTTTTCATGGCTTTCAGTAATCTCGTGTCCCCGTCCGAAGAAAATCCTAATAATTCAATGTTATTAGCTGAAGCAAGTTCTCTCATTTTATGCCATCTTTGTGAGACATCAAGATTTGTGAATTTTTTGTCAGTACCAAATACCGCTAAACAAAAGGCTGGAGTCTTGGAATCTAATGGCTGTGCCATAACTACATATGCGTATTCAGCCTTATTAGCATTATTGAAGTAATATTTCATTTGATCCGCATTTCTAGCTAAATACGCAGATGAGTTTGGCATGCCATTCTGCAAAGGTAATACAAATCCCAAAAATTTGTTTGTTTTGGAATCGTAGTCTATTTTGCCGTTGATTCGAGTGGCATCTTCAGACACCCACACAATTCGTGGAAGATTCCTTTCTTCCAGATAAGTACTCAAACCTTTAAAGTTAAATTCCCCTTCTTCTATTTGCCCCATTTGGAAATTTCTTCGAAACCTGTACAATGTGGACAAAGAAGGCAATATATGTTTTAAGTTAGCTTGCAAAGTTTCGTATAACAACTTTCCTCCAGAATAAAATAAGTATAAAGACAATTTTTTAAGCTGTTCGTCATATGAATTTACTTTGCTGTTACCACTGAAGTTTTTAGTGGCCACATCAACAAGAATTTCGAAAAATTTACTTTTTGTTAATGTTTCGGTTGAGCTTTTGGTGCTCCGAAATTCACAGTTATTAACTGTTTCGTTGATGCAGTCGGTTATAGTTGACATATTTACGAGTATATTGTCAATAGTAGAATTTATTGCTTCCACAATATTAAAAAAGTTTGTAATCAAAGGTTGGTTACTTACAGACAATTCCCGTTTGCGGCGTTCTCTTTCTGGACGGCTATATTTTACCGCTGACCACTTTGTTCTAGAACCGGGATTAATTTTATTACGAGTCGTGTGATTTATCGCAGATGGTAGTAAAGTTAAGGTATTCGTTGATTGCTCTGTTGAATTCAACGCGTCAATTGGGTCTGAGATATTTTCAGAAAGGAAAACAGAAGATGGAACTTCTGATCCTTGAACAGGTTTAAAATCTTTTAGTACTACTGAATTTATCACATGGATTTTTGGTTTATTTTTTTCTGAGTTTTCAACATTGACATTTTGAACAACACAATTTTGACTAAAGCTTTCATTACCTGAGATCGAGCCTGAAATATTACCTAAATCTCGACTTAACTTACAATCATGTGAATTATTCCGCTCATGAGAGTCTGCCGATAAGTCTTCATTTTGGCCTGCCTGGTCATTGCCAAGTTTGGAAAAAAATTGTTCAATCCATCAATTATTATTACTATTACCCCCACATCACGGGCTTTGTCCTGTCTTTATCAACTTGTTAAAGAAAGGGATGGATAGAGTGCTTTGTCCGATAATTTACATGTAGCACGAGCAGCAGTGGCCCTGCGAAGCAAATCAGTTCGTTACCTTGCGTTTCGTGCGATACCCGTGTTCTCCGTGTCTCTGTATTCGTGTGTTCCTAAACTAAAATCGACTTGGCATTTCTCTGGACTCGATTTACTCTTTATTTGTGGACTGTTTGTGGAATAAAACGACAACTCGACACTCTATCGGAGACTGATTTTTGTATGCATCAATGGCGAATCGCAATCTCCAGTTTACTCATAGTGAGTACGCTGACATGCACCTGATTTATGGCGAAACTAGGCGTGTTTCGAATCGAGGCAATGTGACTTACAATGCAAGATTAGCTGCAAGGTTGTATTAGTAACGATATCCAAGTCGTAATCCTACGAACTATGAAGTTATTTTGAGAGCCGTAAATGCTTATCGCGAGGGCAGGCTACCAGGTACGAATAGCCGAGCTGGAAGACCTCGGACTGTTGACGACGACGTGGTTTTAGAAGAGCCGGGCACTTCAGTGCGAACCATTGAACGCTGCACTAGCGTCCCAAAATCCTCAGCACACCGTATTTTGAAACGGCACAAATACCATCCATTCCATATCCAACGCGTACACACTCAGCTGACTACGCACCGCGTGTTGAATTTTGTCGCAAAATGAGAAAATTACAACTTTTTAAATCAAGTATTCTGGAGTGATGAATCGGCCTGCAGAAGGGATGGATATGCCAATTTGCATAATATGCACAGCTGGCAATTAGAAAACCCGCATGAAGTAAGAGAAGACCGGTCCCAATACCAATTTAAAATCAATTTGTGGACGGGAATTTTTAACGGCCAAATAGTAGGACCGGTCGAGTTGCCTGCTATCTTAAACGGGGCAAACTACCTACAATTCCTGCAAAATGATCTGCCTGGATTATTGGAAGATACGCCGCTGACACTAAGGCAAAGGATGTGGTTTCAGCAAGATGGCTGCCCGGCACACTACGCTCGGCGGGTCCGCAAGCACCTCAGCAACACATTCCCCGACAGGTGGATTGGGCGATTAGGACCAATATTGTGGCCACCGTTCTCCGGACTTGAATCCACTAGATTTTTTTTCCGAGGTCCGAGGGAGACAATTCGAACATTTATTGTAAGTTAGATTTAAGGATTAAAATAAATAATTGAAAGTTAAACCTGTTTTTATTTCATTGAAATTTTTCCAGATAGTTAGCCAGTGATATTCCTCCCTCTCTTTACCTTATCCATCTTTTTCCTTTCGTGAGAAAGCCCGGTATCAAATGCGATATCATAGCGAGCGGCAAAATTACCTGACAGCGATGGCTAGCGGGGTTACCATTTCTGAATTTGCATAACATTCTTAATCTTTTGACGTTATTTGCTCGTTTCGTTTCAAATTTTTTTTTTAACGGCAGGTGCCCAAAGTGAAAATTCTTATTTTGCTGATAATTTACATC
Source organism: Ips typographus (assembly GCF_016097725.1). Lineage (NCBI taxonomy): Eukaryota > Metazoa > Arthropoda > Insecta > Coleoptera > Curculionidae > Ips > Ips typographus. The sequence goes on from NC_138434.1 coordinate 5,593,934, forward strand.
AAGATTTATCCAGTATTTTTCGGAACTTTACATTACTTTTTGACAAAAATATGTTCATGGCATCTTAAGTAACTATTTAGGATTCCATACAATAAAAAAAATAAGCTTCGAGAGCTTTCCAACAGAATTCTGGCACTGACAATGTTAAAAAATGTGAAAATTCATGAAAAATCGTAATTTGCTAATAACTCGAAAACCATGCAACTTTTACTAGGGTCATGTTAGGCTGGTTCGGTGCCTCTTTGGCTGACCTACCTGCGGTGTCACTGTGACGTGTCACTTATGGGACACCCTGTATATCCACCTACTGCTACCGCCAGACGATCTGCTCATTTTTGAAATTTTTATATTAATTCCGCAAAAGCAGTTTATGGTGCAAGTCATTGACACATTCGAATTAGTCGACTCGGCTACGGTACAAAATATCTTCATGTTGTCAAAATCAGCAGTGTCAAAACTTTCAAATTTGGTCTTCGTCCAGTTTTTAATAGTCTTCAAAATATTTGTTTTCTAGTGAAATATCAGTAGTATTGGTAGTTTTTCCGTTATGTTTACTTGCTTTTCATTTTCATCCAATAATGGCTCGGTCATTGTAGCCTTGTCAAATTTCTTAGATAGTTTTTGTTTACAATACTGACTAATTTTGTCAAGTATTATTTTATGTCCCAGAACAAATTCAAAATTTTCGGGGCTATTACAATAAAGTGGACCGTAATAATTTATGTAGTCTTCCTGTTTAATGCAAGTATGAAGTTTTGTTTTTACGAAAACTTCTATTTCAAAGATATTTTTTTCTGTTATATCCTTTAAAAGTTGTATATCATCAAATCCAGTGACAATCAAAATGTTCCTCAAGGTTTGTGGAATTTTAGTGTTCAATTGCTTCTCAATATCACAAAAGATATTTCGATTTTCATTCATCATGGTCATGTAACTACAAACAGAATAAATTAGAATCTAGTAATATTTACCCTACTAACATCTTAGTTGACCCATGCCAGTAGTGGCGGCTCGCCTATAGTGCAGCACATTTAATTCAGAGATGATTTATGTAAAAATTCATTCAATTTTCTGAATATACAGGTTGTTCAACAGTGGATGGTACTTTAGACGTTTTCAGAACATTAATTACATTTTTTATATACAAAAACATCTATATAAACTATAATTTGTACTTCTATTCTATTACTGTTTGAAAAAGGCGGAAATACACGGTGATTGAAATTAAATTAAAAATAAAAACAACAATTTACTTCGCTAATCGGTTTGAGACATCGTATAAACACTTGGAGCTATGGAAGACTTGCGAAATATGTGGAATGTTTTCCCAGTACCGAGGGTCGAAAGGTCGTCACGAGTTGTCGGCTAAACGAGACCAGGTCTGGGAATTTTGATTGGTGGAACCAGTGTCTGGAATGCTATAAAAAGGAAGTTGTACCCTAAAGAGGGGTTCAGTTCAATTCATTCCAGCCAGTCCAGTTTTGCTGTGCACCACGTTAGTGACCGAACCGCAAATGTCAATTAGACATGTCCGTAACGCTCAAGTAAAGTTATTCGTGACAAGCCTCTCTCCAAGATTCTGTCTTCTATAGAGATGTAAGTATGTTTATTGTACTTCTATGTTGTGTATTGATTTACGCCTGGTTTATTATGATTTTATTAACGTTTTCGTTGGGTTAGGAAACCTGTTATTTTATTAGTTAGTAAGTTAGGAGTTGTTAGGTTAAGGTACTTATTTAATAGAACTTGATGGTAGAGTTAACTGTGTTTTATTTTCACGCTGAAACGAGATCCCAGGCAAATAAGTTGAATTAAATTCAACACGTCACGCTAGTCGTGACAATATTGTTTTTTATATGTAGCTATTATGCTAAATAAATCTCTCTTACTACTTACTAGTAATGACAGACCACAAATATGATGGTTGAACTCTGAAACGAAAAGTAGTCTTGTTTATAAGAAAAAATGGTCCATCTATTGAACGCTATCGATTGGAATTTCGTGCTTCTAACTTTTGTTTGTATTTATTCAGCAGTAAATTATACTGGGTGTTCAGGTCTTAAGTATCCGATCTTAAATTAACACAATTGTTAATTGGAATGTAAATCATTTCACTCAAACGGCGTTTAGTGTAATTAAGCTCTCTGTCTAAAATCGTCGCATCTCCAAAGTTGAAGTTGTGACCTGTACTAAAATGATGCATTGCCAAGGCATTTGTCATGCCAACCTAAGATGCCGCACCCCCGCATGGTATTTTGTACACTAAATTTGAAGAAATGTCCTTTGGAGTTGGATCTTTCAACCTTGAGAAAATGCTATTTAAAGTATTAGGGTTATATAAGGCTAGCCAGCTAGCCTGCAGTTGGGGTTGACATGATCTATATGTTTTTGGATCTTTGTTGACAACCCTGGCACGACCGGAAATTTAAAGTAAGTCATTTCTGGTACGTGGACACTGTTCAGAGTAAGCTTCCTTTCATATTTGTTTAATACCCTATTGATCAGCGTATTTGGATAATTATTGTTGTTTTTCAAGATTTGTTTAATTTTTTGTGTATTTTCTTTGTAAAATTGTGGGCTGCTAAGCTTATATGAACGGTATAACAAATTTTTTATAATTGAGATTTTTTGTGTTGTAGCATGAGATGATAAATAATTAACAACTCTTCCGGACGCTGTTGGTTTAACGTACCAGTTGGTAACAACTTGCTATTAGGACTCCTAATTACCATTGTGTCCAAGAATGGAATTTGACTTTGTTGTTCACGCTCCATTGTAAACTGCAGCTGAGAGTTTTGATATTGTATTAACCAGAATTAAGGCATAATTTAACTCGTTTTAAAATCTTTTTTTTTTTTTTTTTCTTTCTCGAATGTATCATGGGCAGAAAGACTACGAGGCCGATAGCCCTTTTTATTGTACGGTGTGCTTTAAAATACATATTATATATACATAGTTCAATTTTCAACAAAAAAAAACTCTATGAAAATACAGCACTGAATAAATAAATCAACTAAATAAAAGAACAAAGACAAAAAAGCATATTTTAAATAAGACAACATACTATATCAAGCATTACTAATTTTAAACTACAACCACAAGTGAGCCACCAAGTCGTTTCTTTTCGCTTTAGCTTTATTGCTTCCCTCTAAAAATCTCAGATCAGCTTGTAACTCCTGAGCATCACTTTCACGATGGTCATCTTCAAAATTATCATAGTCAATTTGCCCCCTGATACACACATTGTGTAAAACAGAAGCAGTGGCAATTACATACTTGCAATATTTTTTTTACGCAACATTTAAGTATTTCGGTTTTCGCCACATGCCTTTCAGGCTTTTATATGCTTGTTCTATTACAACCTTAGTACCACTAAGCACTTGATTATAATGTTTTTGCCGTTGATTTAAAACACCATTGTCCTTAAAAGGCACCATTAATAAAATATCCAGTGGGTAAGCAGTGTCCCCTAATAAATGATAGCAGCTTGGTAGGACATGATTTTTTAATTTTGAATAAATGGGAGAATTTCGCCAAACTCTAGCATCATGTGCAGATCCTGGCCATCCTAGTGCAGCAATAATGTCAGAATAGCCATGCTAGTCGCCAGCATCCGAACCGGATAGGCACTGCAAGAAGAAGAACAAATTAAACTTTTTTAATATCATTATTGTAGATGCCCAATGACCAAGAGAAGGATCAAAAGTGAGCCCCCATGATATTGAAGGACATTTGAACATCCAAATACTTATTTGTCAATGATGACACCATTCCGGATATTGCAAGATGGGTTCATTAATTAATAGATTTTTACAAGTTTCAAAACAAGTTAAGAATTCATTATTGTGCTCGATGGTAGCACCCTTCTTACAACATTTAGTTAGTGATTTAGTTAATTTTGCGGTATTGTTAATAAAACGCCGATAGTAACCCAAATCCTAAGAAACCTTTTCGTTGTTTTGTTGTTTTAGGAATAGGAAAATTCATTATTGCTTTGATTTTAGCCGGATTTGGTTTTACTCCCCATGGTGTTACTACATGACCTAAGTAAGCAACTTCACGTCTTAAAAATTCGCTTTTATCGAGTTGAATTTTGAAATTTGAGTCTCTTAATCCCTGGAAAACGAGCTTGAGATTTTCTATGTGTTCTTGCAATGATGTTTAGAATACAATTATATCGTCAAGATACACAACACTTTTCACTTTGTATACCACGCAGTATAGAATCCATGATTTGCTGAAAGGTTGAGGGTGCGTTTTTTAATCCGAAGGGCTTTCTCAAAAACTCATAATGCCCATTTTCTGTATTGAACGCGGTTTTTTGAATATCACTTCCTTCCATTTCGATCTGCTGGAAACCAGACGCAAGATCAATTGTTGAGAAATACTGACATTTGCCAAGCTTGTCTAAAATATCAGTAATTTGTGGTAAGGGATATTTTTTTGTCAATCGTCTTTTCATTTAACTTAATCAAACACCACTTCTTCCATCTTCTCACCACTCGCCATTTTTGCTTTCCGGTAGCATCCAACTTCTTTGGTACCACCCAAATTGGTGATGACCAAGGCGAATCCGAAGGCTTAATGATCTTTTGATCTAACATTTTCTTTATTTGGTTATTGACTTTCTGTCTGTGAACAAAAGGGTATCGGTATGTTTTTGCGTAAACCGGTAACTCGTCCGTTGTTTTAATAGAGTGTTTAATCTTATAGGTTAGGTTAGGTTAGGCATTGGGCTTTGCATAATTTTACAATGTGATTTTTTTCTTCCGAATTTAGATGATCGAGTCGGAGTTTTGATGTGTCCAATTTAGGTTCTGATGCCATATTATCCTCGAAATTGTTTAAATCTATATTTTCAATTTTTGAAATATCGAAACTTTCTACTGTAATAGGTTCAGAGAAATCTATTGTAGCTGGTGAAATGCCGCTGTTTAAAACTGTGGTTAACGCATAACCATCTTTTGCAACCGTCAACGATTCTGGAATTTCACAGCTGTTAATTTTTTGGTAAGGAACTATCACATTACCATTTGCAACCGTAGTTTTTATCTTAATTACTTGCTCCATGCGGGGACTTACAGTAATAAAACAATTTACAGAATTTGTTTGATGAAATTGAATTTGGATACTTGCAAAAGGGGTTTTTAAACGTTTTGTATTATAGTTAATGTTGGCTTGCAAATATTGTCACGTTTAATTTATGAGCCCTTCTCGGTTCATCAATTAAACTGACTCACGACGTTAAACGTCGCGCCGGGATCTCAGTTTTAAAGATGGAATCAAACACTGAGTTTTCTATTAAACACTTAAATCTATTGACCAAAAAATACAGTCATAAACTAACATACTAAAAGTTAATAATCCAACAATTGTACTTACATGAATACATAAGCTAAGGACTTAGCATTTTCTGGCGGCTGGCTTGATCACTTTCGTGTTGGAACAATTCTGGAGAATGGACTACTTAACTTGATCTTCTTTTCTCGAGGAGAGTCGACATCTCGACTTCTTGGTTTAGCTGGTCGCACTACTGTCGATTGGTTCACACTCATCCTATACTGCTGCAATCGGCGTGTTTTATACCCGATTGATCGGCTGACGTAGTTTGTTATTGTTCGTCGCCTATTTTTCATATTCCTGCAAAGCAGGTGGTGGTGACTCATCACCGATATGATGCACTCGGTGCATCATGGTGCTACCTTGCCTCTTTCCCTTAATATTTCGCAATCCTCGAGTATTCATATGTTTTTAAGTCAATAAGCCCATCTTTTGAATTAATGGATTTTCCATTCGTGACATATGCCTCCGCCCCAGAAAAACTGGTCCCCAGTTTTATATGAACAATAATGAAAAAAATTTTAAGACAAGTAAAAATATATTGTTTAGCCTAACACAAATTTAGAAGTTACATGTGTACATACGAAGACATTATAATAAATGGTTAGTAGGTTTACATACAGTGTGGAAAAGCCAAATGGAATAAATTCGATAACAAATAGATGAGAGCGTGTTGCGAAAAACGCTTGGACACGTCGCATTTAAAAAAAATAAAATTATGTAGAGGGTGTGTCCTATGACAGTGGCCGATACCAACTTTCTTATTTTAAATACAACCCCCTGTATATTATTCGTTTTTTGGATTCTTCAGAAAATTCTAGACACACACGTACAATGTCCTATACCTATCTTCAACTGTTTCGGAGATATTAAGTGTTTTCAGATGTATTACAAAAATTAACATTAAAAAAGAAAATTATTTTATTTCACAAATTCGCTACATTACACTCAATACTTATTTTCGCAAACATTTTGACCATCTCTTACATTGAAATTAATGTTTTTTTGTTTTTTTTTTACATTATTTGTCAAAATAACGCAACACTGGGCAAGGTTGTCCAAGCCCTTCGTGAGTTCCAATAACAATAATGGCTCATCATAGTCTGCTTTGGCTTCCTTCTCATATAGTCCTCAGTGTTACATGAAATATAAGAACAAAGGTTAATATGTGCTACTTAAGGCTTAATATACAATATCATGTCTTATTTTAGCATCATTTTTAACTCTTATTTATGTGTTAGTATATACGATCCATTTTCCATTCCTAAAAAAATAAAAAAATGGAACGTGTGAAATTTATTTCCCTAATGCTGTAAAGCAAGGATTTCCGTGTATGCACTGTGCGAACAAAATTAGTCATGTAAACAATTTGAACGGTTGTTTACTGTTTTCATTATTTGTCATGTTAGTCGTTCGTCATCAACCAACAATATTCATAACTGCGCGTAGAGATAAATCAAATTTGTAAAATTATCGCTCGCGAATTAGTTGCTTTCTTCGCAAAAATGCATAAACAACTATATGTTCAAGGTGATTATTACACCGACAATATTAATTTTTCATATATTTATCTTTATTCGTTGGTAGGTACCTACTTTACAATGACAACATTCAATATTTGTATTTTCATTGCATGTAACCATTTTTTATCTTATAGGGAAAATTAAACTGATATCTGTTCTTGAATTTTAAGAATTTGCGCAATAAAAATTCAGACGCAGATAACAGAATAAAATCCTTGGGCCCTGTAAAAATAAGTACACAGCTCAGTATGTGGAGCTTTATTATACATTATAGTTGTTACCTTGTTTCAATATTATGCTTCAATTGCATTTCGTGTTTTAAGCATTACTTGGTGTGTACTGAACAATGTCTGGTCTCATTGAGATATTATTCCGAATCGGCTAAACCAGCGAATTCCATGGTTTTAAGCATGGTGCACTCATTAACCTTTGGGAAGAATTTCTCTGATAACCTAATATGACAAGTGTTCAAGTTTCAAAATTTGCTAGCCTCACCATTTCACTGTACTAGTGGAAAGGCTTTTGAATTGTATTTATACGGTTGTCTTATCACCTTCTCCACAGTTCGTCCTCCGACCTCTACAGAAGCCGTTTGGAGTATTTCTGAGTGATTTTTTTCTTTTTGTTTTATTTGAAAGTAAGTATAAATGTTTTTTTTCCTATTATTCATTATCACCCATATAGTTTTTCTTCCAAAGAAAAATTCACTTTGTTTAGCTATCCATTGGTTTCTTTCTTCCAAAGAAAAAAATATTTTCCCCTTCAGATGGAGCCTGGAAATGGAGGGGATAACGAAAAGGGGCGGGGCCGTAAGGTTATGGCCTTATTGGCCGCCCAGCGGGCCCGCAAGACTGTGCGTGAGGCCACCATTAAAATGGGGCCTTAGGCCGATGCCGGTCCTTCCGGGGCCAGTGAGGTGGAGGCTCCTCCTGAACCTCAAAACCCCCCGCCGGAAGAGCGAGAAACTGGGAATGAAGAGCCAGACGATGGGTCCCCAACATCAGCGGCGCCCCGTTTGGCGGTCGAGGCTATTGGCACCCATGCCAAAACGATAAATTTTTATTTTTTTTTAAATAAATGAATATTAACTGAAATGCTTGTATTACTTTAGTTGAGGAGTTCCTTCTGGTGTCCATGGATCATGGTAAGGTAAAATTCTGCTTACATGGACTACCTCAGTTTTAGATTTTTGTGAAATGCCCTTTCGTATTTCATAGTCCACATCAGACATTTGTCGATTTATGTAGTAAGGACCAAACCATCTAAGCAGTAATTTTTCACTTTTTCCTACTTTCCTAATAGGGGTGAAAACTTTCACTTGGTCACCCTCTTCAAATTCAATATGGCGGTGTTTACAATCGTAGCGTAACTTATCTATGTTTTGTCGCCGTTTTATATTTTCAACTGCCAAATTTCTGACTGCTAAACCAACGTCTCTAATTTGGTCGCTATTACTACTTTCTAAGGGTGGCAACAAGTTTGCTTCTGTTGGTAAAATAGGTTCACGACCGTACACCAGCATAAATGGTGAAAATTTAGTACTATCCTGCTTTGCAGAATTATATGCGAAGGTCACATGTGGAAGATATTCATCCCAATTTGACTGATTAGTATTAGTATACATAGATAGCATGTTAGCAAGCGTTTTATTGAACCTTTCTGTTAAGCCATTAGTTGCGGGATGATATGCAGTCGTAAACTGACTTGTCGTCCCCATCTTCTTTAGCAATTCCGTAACCAATTCTGATTGAAAAACTTTTCCTCTATCGCTTAACAATTCCTTAGGTGCACCGTGTTTTGTAATAATCCTCTCTAGTATAAACTTTGCTACAGGTCCGGCTTTGCCGCTCGGTAATGCGTCAGTCTCCGCCCACCTTGTGGCGTAATCTGTCGCTACCACTATCATGGTTTTGCCGCTGCTACTTCTGCGAAACGGACCTAACTAATCTATTCCAACCTTTGCAAATGGGGTGCCAACTGGGATAGGATGTAACAGACCGATAGGCTTTTGATTTTGTTGGCCTTTCCTGGCCTGACAATCCGGGCATCCTTTTACAAAACGTTCCACGTCTTTTTGCAAATAGTATCTTTGTTTTATTTTCGCTAGGGTTTTTAACAATCCCAAATGGCCACTCAGCGGTTCCGAGTGGTGGGAGTACAAAATTTTCCCTATTAACTGTTGCGGTATCACTAAAAGTTTAGTCTGGCCCACTCCATGCGGGTTTATACGGTACAAAACTTCTGACTCAAGCCTAAAATTTTTCGCTTGCTTGCGTATACCAATTGTAGCTTCTTCAGGAGGTTTTATAGCCTGAATTATTTCCAAAATGTTTTCATCTTTTGCTTTTAATTCTGCAATGTTACGTATATCTAATAAAAAGTTTGGTATTTCGTCAATTTCTTGTACTTTCGTATTCGCTGGCAAAACAGGATATCTGCTTACGCAGTCTGCATCACTGTGAGCAATTCCTGATTTATGATGTACTGTGTACTGTGTAGTCAAATTCCGATAATTTTAACGCCCAACGCGCTAAACGTCCAGTAGATCGTCGTATGATGATCTGTCACTATTTTTATTGGTTTTCCATAAATAAAATGTCTAAAATAGGATAGCTCCCATATAGCTGCTAACCCTTCAAGTTCTGTTATAGAATAATTCTTTTCAGCTTTACTAAGGCTTCTACTTGCGTATGCTATTGGGTGTAACGCATTTTCATGATCTTCCTGCAATAATATTGCTCCGATTCCATCTTTACATGCATCTACCCTTAATTCACATCCTTTATTTGGTTGAAAATGTGCCAAAACTGGTTCACTAATCAATTTTTGATTTAGTGTTTCAAACGCTTCGTCATGTATGTCCTGCCAATCAAATTTATTTTGTTTCTTTGTCAGATCATGTAAGGGACGTGCAATTTTTGCAAAATTTTCTATAAACTTCCGGTAGTAGTTACAAAGTCCCAAAAAACTTTGTACACCCTTTACATTTTTTGGCCTTGGAAAATTTTCAATTGAAACTAATTTTGATTTATCAGGAAAAATTCCATCTTTCGAAATTGTATAACCAAGAATATTAATTTTTTCTTTTAAATACTCACATTTTTTAGGTTTTAATGTTAGGCCTGCACTTCGAAGTCTATTGAAAACTTTACGTAATTTTTCCAAATGTTCTTCCATTGTTTTAGAAAAAATTATAATGTTGTCCATGTAAATTAAAACTTCTTTCCATTTTAAATCTCTAAACACTACATCTCCTAACTGTTGGAATGTTGCCGGGGCATTGCACAATCCAAAAGGCATTACATTAAATTCCCATAATCCGTGACCTGGCGCTGTAAAGGCAGTAAGTGGCTTACTTTCTTATTTTACTTTGACTTGCCAATAACCTGAATAAATGTGCAACGATGAGAAATATTGGGCGTTTCCTAAGTAAGTCAAAATATCCTCAATATTAGATCCTGACCACGAATTTTTTACTGTTACATTGTTTAACTTGCGATAATCCACGCAAAATCGTGTCTCTCCAGACTTTTTCTTTACTGATACGACGGGACTTGCCCAGGGCGAGTTACTTTGCCTTATTATATCGTATTGTTCCATTTCTCTTATTTGCTTATCTATTATCTCTCTTTCTTTTTGTGCTACTCTGTAGGGTTTTTGTTTATAGGTACAGCACTTCCTACATCAATTTCGTGTTCAATTACATCTGTTCTCCCCATATATTTTGGTGTTTTTGAAAAAAAGTCACTATACTCTGAACTGGCGTTTGCAATTTGTTACACAATTCTGGGTTCGTTATATTACTTAGATTATGGTCATTCATCGTAATAATTTCTTCATCATCTTCAGTTTCATCATAAAATGAACTGGAATTTTTGTTATATCCATTTTTATATTTTTCTCTAAATACCCGGTTGTGGTATTTTTTAATATGAACACTTCTTTAAAACTCATATTTTTAATTTTGATGTACCATTTGTCATCTCTTGCAAAAACATTTGAACAAATCAATCCTCTTGGTCGTAGGTATTTATCGTTCTCGATAAAGCAGTACTTTGTGAACTCGTGTGGAGATAAGGCACAGTTCAGTCGTACCGTTATCTCGCGACCAACCTTGACCATGTAGTCGGTTGCAAGTGTAACCTTAAAACTTCGCGCGGTTGACCCAATCTCGACGTTTGCAAATACTTTATCAGTATTTTCCACTTGTTCCATTTTTCCCATGTTGTTGTTGACATTGTTGCCAAAATGTAAAATCAATGCGTCAAGTTCATGGTATAATGTCACAGTATTGGTATTGTAGTCAATTAATGATTTTTTACTAGCCAAGAAGTTATGTCCCAAAATCAAGGCTTTTGATAAATTTTGCACCACTAGTGCCTCAACGGAAATAATTGTGCCATTAACTTTTATAATTACCTCAGAATTGCCGAGAGGTTGCACTGTATAACCTCCTGCTGTTATCAATTGTATATTGTCTTGTAACCGTCTCATGTTACTGATATAATTTATGTCGACTACATTTTTACAAGCTCCTGTATCAAGTAAAACAGGGACGTTATCTTTATCGTTAACTGTGATATGTACTATTAATGTTTGTTTACTGATGCCCGTAGATGACAATTGGACAATTTCGTTCGGGGTTCTTAGTTTTGAAATTGTGTTGTTGTTTCTCCGGCCTTGAGGTGCATTCCTTTGAAATGGCCTGTTATTGGAGTTACAAGACACGTGACCGGTCCTACGGCAATCAATGCAAATAACCCGGCCATCATGCGTTCTCGTACGAGGCAAATAATTATCATTATTATTATTTCTCCAGTTTTGATTAGAAAACTGATTTCTGTCCCTATTAAAAGTATCATGGTTTTGGGTTTGTTGCGAATTGTTTCTTACAAATTGTCGCCCCCTATTGAATGAGTTGTACCTCGGACCATTTTGATTTGGTCTAAAATTATTCACCCTTGGAACATAGGTATTTCGTGACTGATTTTAAACCGTATTTGAAAAATTCCTATTAAAAAATGTTCGTGGCCTGGTGTCATTCCAGGTCCTTTGCCGGTTTGTTTGGTTATTATTACTGTTCACTGCCGCTGATACTGACAATAAAGCTGTACTTTGTGTCATTTGATTTACTAATGTTCTTTCTTTTATATCGCTTAGCTTAATCACCAATTGCTTTAAATCGTCAAAATTTCTGTTCCTAGAACTTTCATTGAAATTTTCATTGAATTTCATTTCATGTTAAAAATTGACGAATCGTCAGAATTAGGCAAGACATTGACCGAAGGTGTGGCTCATCAACTAGAGCGACAGCTGACAGGAAACGCGCGCACAGTGGACGAGCAATAAGCCAGGTCACACAATTTTGACTTAGAACAAGAAAACAACTGGATAGGATAAAGATATTGTAACATAAAGATTACACTAGGTGCCGTTACCCTAAGTTGCCCCGGTCTCCCCCAGTACAATGTTTGTGTCAGCAAGATTGGCGAATTGGGGTCATGATGTGGGTATAAATACTGCACCAAAAGCACGTACAGATTACCGAACTCTGGGGTCTTCCCCAGAGGGAAGTCACTGACTGATCTCAGGGTTAGTCTGGGTATGCCTATTGTGGAACGTAACGTGGAGCATTAGGTGACCAAGTGCCACACCCTAGATCAGCCCTAGCAAAGGAAATAGTGTGGGCGCGCAGCTTAAGTTGCCGTTCCAACTTACCTCCCTTTGTTAGGTTCTTCACGTCTTTGCCGGCTCGGTGAATGCCCTCGGACCTAAGTCTAGGGTTCATTCACCACCGCTAAAGCGCTGCCCTCCGTGTATCTTCACCCTAGCCAGTTTCACATCATGCTCCCAGCCATCTTGACCATCTGGGGGTAAGATAACTATCTAGACAATAAGGCACAAATACTTAAATAAAGTGGGTTACCTGTGGAATCCTGCGTATTCTTCCCCCTCAACCAACCCTTAACGTGACAATATATTTAGGACTAGCAATAAAAAACAGTAAATACTAATAATATAAATGTAAAACAGGTCGCCGAAGGCGAGGGGTAAAGGTGATCAGGCAGATCTGACCACAAAAAGACCCCTCGCGGAGCAGAACATGTGTCTCCGGGTAGCTGGGAGGCCAGTCACCAAACTGCACTTTGAAAATGTACACCTCCGGTACAATTCCCTTAAAAAGGAAAAAAAATGAAATGGCAGTCTCAAACTGGCTCCTAGAACAACATACTTGGGGCAAATCAGGACAGACAAAATGCAGGAGACGCAGCAGCCGGGACCGTAACCGCCGTCGACTGCAGGGGAAGCCTTGATAATGCAGGGCTAAAAGAAGAAAGAGAAGAAGAAAAAGAGAAAAATAGAGAGAAGCGGGAAAAAGTGAACTTACTTGACTCCATTATTTTTGTTCTTACACTTCGGCGACCAGTTGAACAATAAAATAAGTTGTAAGGGTAACATTTTGCGTAAGTAGGGTGCAAACTCAGTATATTTCATAAAAAAGCTTACATAGTCTAAACATTAAGTGTAAACAATAAAACATAACTTACAAATCACTTATTTAAGTAGGTTGACCAACCGTTACGCCCTCTCCCGCCAGGACAGCACAACCTAGGAACCCACGAAACGAGCGATTATCCCGCGCACCTCGAAGGTGACAAGGAAAGTCAACAGAGGGCGCCACCACCCGCGAACTGAGTAACGGGTGCTCTGGCGCACAGGAAGACAAGACAAAGCGGGACAAGGCCGCCCTCCACGAAGGAGTGACAGATTCCAGGAGAACCGCATGGGAGACGACAAGAGGAGCGTAATAAACTTGAGTTACGTATGGTCACATATTGTAAATAAAGCCATGGGGCACGTAGGTTATACAATTAAGTTAGGGTTAAGTGTCCGGGGCGAACACTTTTCAGAGGGGGGAGATGTCACGAATAACATAAATTGCACTATGTTCCGTTACCTAGTCGGGCCCCGGTCTCCCCTAGTGCACTGGCTGAATCAGCAAGACCGGCAAATTGGGGTCACGATGTGGGTATTTAATCAGCGTCTCAAGCCATCGGAGATTACTGGTCTCTAGGTCGGTCTTCGAGCATCAGTCCGAACTTTCTAGTGCCCGGACGGCTCGATACCTTCTTGGAAGTCCAGGCTGAAAAGACGAGAGTTCTTACGCAACCAAGAGGTGACCGTCCGAACTCTTGAACCTATCAGTACCTGAAGTAAGTCCTTTGGGCGTGTCGGTCATAGGGGCTCCCTGCTCGTATCGAGCGGGTTTCGCTTGGCGACACTTCAAGAGGGCTTGCAGGGCCTTAAGTAAATCCTTTGGGCGTGTCGGACATAGGGGCACCCTGCTCGTATCGAGCGGGTACCGCTTGGCGGCACATCAGAAGGCCTTACGCCCATACCCCCACACCCACGCACCTACACACCCCCTCTTGGAAAGTGTTCCATGCGCGTCCCGCCTGCGGCGGTGCTAGCGGCCCTCCTAGTCTGGGGGTAAGATCTATTTCATTGTACGCCAAGTAGTAAATAAAGACGACATACTTAAGCGACAATCTTGTTTCTCTTCCTGCGCTACCCCCTAAACGTGACAATATTATTTATAGTTATCATTTAAAATATCATTAAGAGCTTTAGCAAGTATATCAGATGATTGTAGCGTATCCTCTCCACGTTCTTCTCCAGTGCATGGTGGATTTGCAACTGAGGATGACCAATATTCTTCTTCTGTAGCGTTTGAACAAGAAGGTGATGGAGTGGTTTGACGAATAGGTGAAATCCCTGATGAAAGAGTTGTGTGACACGAGGACTGTCTTGTTAAGAGTTCCAATCGTTTTTGTCTCATGATAGTTTGAATTTGTTCCTGACACATAATAGCATCATACAAAGGCATCTCTTTTAGCTGTACAGCGATATGTTTACCAAATATGTCAAATTCATTATCAGTCTCATTTTTATTATTTTGCACAACATTATCGAGTTTATCAATTACTGCACTTATTGAGGAAATATTGTCATTTACTATTTTCCGCTTCCGATTCTGAGGAGTACGAAAGACATTTTTTCTTTTTGAAAGTATTGGAGTAGACGGATTGGCAGTTTCTATGTTTTCCTCATGCATCACTTCTTTCTGTGTAATAACATTCCCGATAAAAGCAGATGATGATGTTGATTCATCTGGGTTTTCTAATTCTTTTTCTATCAGTTCACTTTCAGCTTCATCATGTTGTTTTAAATTCTAAAATAAAAAAAGGTGGTCAAGTGGATGTCGCTCTGTACTGTACAGTAGATTACAAGTAGGTAACTGTATGATGGATGGTATTAAATTTGAATACAATGATATAATATCATATAAAACAATTCTGAGTGGAGGCGGTGTCAGTCTAGGTTAGGGTGACCATAAAATAAAATAAAAATACGGGACATTTTAAAAAACAAAATAATCAGATGAATAATTTTTTAAATACACAGTTGTTATATAAAAATAATTTTATTTTGATATTAATGGTGAACTAGTTAAGAATTAAGATTATTATACATGAATTATACAGTGTCACGCTGGGATTTATACACTCGCTATACTTCCTGTGTTAAAAAATATCTTCTCTGTTAATAAAGATAATCGAATTCTGTTTTTTTTACATTACTCACAAGGCTGTCCTACTATTATTAAATTGTATTGTTACTTAATGTAAAAAGGGGAAACCCGTAAACTAGATAAATAAATAAGGCTAACGACTACAATTTTTTACCTTTTTATTTTACATAAATCTTAAATTTTTAGAAAAATGATAAAATAAAAAGTTAATTTTTTAATTTTTTTAATAAAAAAATCATGTTTACTTTAAGAAGATCAAATAAATATTTTTAGCTCTGTGAGTCTAAGAAAAAAAACAGAAATCGATTATCTCTATTAACACGGGAGATATCGCTCTGTGTAAATCTCAGCGGGACACCCTGTATATTATATGTAGACTGAAGGAGTACAAATATTAAAACAAATAACATTTACAATGTTACATAGATATAATAATGTTGTGGATAACGAACTGGCCGCGACCAGTGAGATTGTTCTAATAATAATCTAATGATATCAAAATATACGAAAATATAACACTATTATGGTATTATGACATTATAAATGTTTTATATTTTTATGTAAATCACCGACAACAACGTGACGCAACAACTATAATCAAAATAAGAATCTAAAAATAATATTATATTTTAATATTCTATAATCTATGAATAATGTTATACAAAAATATCGTTAACAAAACGATTTTATAGTAAAATAAATGTTATACCTAATTGTAATTTCGTTACAGGTACCACAAACAGAAGAAGATTGGGAGATTATACAAAAAGAATATTACTTTCGATGGAATTTTCCTAACTGTTGTGGCGCAATGGACGGAAAACATATTGTTATACGAAATCCCCCTCATAGTGGGTCAGAGTATTTCAATTACAAAGGCACTTACAGCGTTATTTTGCTTGCATGTGTTGATGCTAACTATTGCTTTCGTTATTTCAATGTCGGTACAAATGGACGAGCAAATGATGCTGCTGTTTTTGCAAAATCATCATTGAATGCAGCATTAAAAGATGTTGAAAATAGATTACATTTTCCCAAAAATGGAGTATTAGTAGCAGATGATGCTTTCCCCCTAAAAAACTACATTTTAAAACCATTTGGAAGAAGTAATAACTTATCAAGAAAACAAAAAATCTTCAACTACCGTTTATCGCGAGCACGTCGCGTAGTAGAAAATGCATTTGGCAT
Source organism: Ips typographus (assembly GCF_016097725.1). Taxonomy (NCBI): domain Eukaryota; kingdom Metazoa; phylum Arthropoda; class Insecta; order Coleoptera; family Curculionidae; genus Ips; species Ips typographus. The sequence goes on from NC_138434.1 coordinate 5,610,578, forward strand.
TTTGGTTTCTAGATTCAGAGTTTTCGAGCGACCTATAGCGGTTGGAATTAATAAAGTGGACGGAATTATTAAAGCAGCTTTAGTATTACACAATTGGTTAAAAATGACTTCAAGTGAATCATATACACCTACAGGCTACGTGGATACTGAAGATCTAACTACTAAGAGTATTAACAGGGTACTTGGAGAACACAGAATTCTTCATGGAATGGTTTACATAATTTACAAGTTCATACAAATCGTAATTACACGAGATCGGCGTATAATGTGCGTGATGAATATGCCGATTATTTTTCTGGAGAAGGGGCTGTACCTTGGCAACTGGATATGATACATGAATGAATGAATTTTATATATAAATATAATAATTATATTATAATTTTTAAAATAATAATCGAAATATAGGTATATATTATTATTATTAGTATTTGTAGTATTATTAGTATAGTAGTATTATTGTATAGCATTAGTATTATTAGCTATTATTATTATTGTTATTATATAACTATTTTAGAATAAAAAGTATACTTACAAAATTTGATGAGGTGTCTCTTGAATTTGTAACATTATTTAGAAATAGATCCGCTGTTTTGTACCAAAACAGCTTCAGCACTTATATTTCATCTGTACTCATACCACTTTTTTTTGATTTGCAAACCAATGAATGTTTATACATTTTGTTTATACTTTTTTATACATTGTTCTAATTGTCTAAATTTTATTTTTTAGATCAGCAATAGTAAGACCATCAATTTCCATTTCTTTGATAATTGAACCCAAAGCACTTTCTCTTGCATCTCTATTTTTATATTTATCTAGTCGATGGTTCCATAGACAATCATGCTTATGATAAAGTTCTAAGAATTTTAACATCACGCTTTCAGACCACTTGAGGCTCATTTTTAAGATTAAAAATATTTAATACGTTAAAAATAAAAAAAAAACACAATTGACAAAATAAGCCCAAAATGCACGTGTGACTGCCGGTTGAAAACAAACTGAAGGTTCAACTTGAATCAACTGTAGTGATAGGTTGTTCCTACGTGTCAAGACGGGTTTCAACTTGAAAGGAATTGGAAAACAACTCATTACTTGAACGATAAAGTTTGACTGGGTCAAACTTTTTTTGATCAACTAATTAGTTGTTCAATTTTATTGAAACAAAAGTTCTCACTACATATTTTATTCAATTTTTGTTGATCAACTATAATCGGTCAACTAAACTTGACTCATGAGAACGCGCCTTAAGGTTCTTAACTTGTCGAATTCCTGTTTTTGCACAAGGCGTAATTCTACTGTCCCTTCAGGTTTAAAGAAATCTCTAGAACGTCCGGTTGACTTGTCCGGTTATCTAGAATTTCGTCCTCATGCGGTAACTGCCTGGTTTGTGCTCTCGTCATTACATACATATTTTTTTCTATATTCGAGTTCATTTCTTTGAGCTCACTGGAAGGTAACATTACGCGTGATAGCGCGTCTGCCGTCACGTTATCGCGTCCTCTTATGTACTCGATGTCAAAATCGTACTCCTCCAATGTTAACCTGAATTTAGTTAGTCGACTAGAAGGGTTTGTCATATTGTCACGTTATGGGGGTGGCGTAGGAAGAGAAACAACAATCGTAGCTCAAGTATGTGGTCTTTATTTATTACTTCGATTACACTAAATAGATCTTACCCCCAGACTAGGAGGGCCGCTAGCACCGCCGCTGGCGGGACGCGCATGGAACACTTTCTGAGAGGGGGTGTGTCGATGCGTGGGTGTGGGGGAATGGGCGTAAGGCCTTCTGAAGTGCCGCCAAGCGGTACCCTCTCGATACGAGCTGGGTCCCCTATGTCCGGCACGCCCAAAGGACTTACTTAAGGCCCTGCAAGCCCTCTTGAAGTGTCGCCAAGCGAAACCCTCTCGATACGAGCTGGGAACCCCTTTGACCGACACGCCCAAAGGACTTACTTCAAGTACTGATAGGTTCAAGAGTTCGGACGGTCACCTCAGGGTTGCGTAAGAACTCTCGTCTTTTCAGCCTGGATTCCAAGAAGGTATCGAGCCGTCCGGGCACTAGAAAGTTCGGACTGATGCTCGATAGACCGACCCAGAGACCAGTGATCTTCGATGGCTTGAGACGCTGATTAAATACCCACATCGTGACCCCAATTTGCCGGTCTTGCTGATTCAGACAGTGCACTAGGGGAGACCGGGGCCCGACTAGGTAACGGAACATAGTGCAATCTATGCTATTCGTGACATCTCCCCCCTCTGAAAAGTGTTCGCCCCGGACACTTAACCCTAACTTAATTGTATAACCTACGTGCCCCATGGCTTTATTTACAATGTGTGACCATTCGTAACTCAAGTTTATTACGCTCCTCTTCAAATTCAAATTCAAAATTCAAATTCAAATTCAAATAATCTATTCATGTTTAAAAATCACAGTTACAGTGATGTACATACGTCAAATGGATACAAACTTGGTCTACTATACAAACACAACTTACGATCAAAAGAAAATTCAAAATTAAAATTAAATATTAAGTCAACAGCGAGGTTAAAATCCACAAAACAACAAAACACCAAAACACCCCCACAAGACTAGGCACCTTGTTTGAAGTGGTCAAAATACTCTTGATTAGAATAAAATACATTTACAGTTAATAGTCTTTTAACATTTTCTTTAAATTTATTAATAGGTAGTTCCCTAATTAGGATGGGCAATGCATTAAAATATTTCACTGCCCAGTAGCCAGGGCCATCCTGACACCTTCCCAGACGGCAATACGCCGGTATTAAATCTCGTTTATGTCTAGTTGGATAAGCATGTACGTCCTCATGAGCAGGAAACAAACAAAAGTTACTCTTGACATACAGCAGATTCTCCAATATATATATTGATGGCCAGGTCATTATGCCGAGTTGCGAAAACTGTACTCTACAATCATCTCTATATCCCAATCCACTCAACAATCTGATAGCTCTCCGCTGCAGCCCAAACAGGCGCTTAGAGCCCGATGCATGACCCCAAACGAGTGCAGCATACGAGAGACGAGCATGAAATGTTGCAAAATAAGCTGATCTAAGTACAGGCCGGGAGACACTGTCCGCCAGGCGACGTAGCAGATATAAGTTTTTATTTAGTTTAGAGGCTACTTCCCCTATGTGAGCGTCCCACCGTGCTCCGGGATCAACAAGGACCCCAAGGAATTTTATATGTGGAACATCATTTACAGTCCCAATCTCTCTCAACGAGAACACCATCCTCTCTGTCTTTTGTCCATTCAGTAGTAGTCTGTTAGAGCTAAACCACAATTCGGCCAATTCCCTAGCCCTTAAAGAAGCCAATAAAGAAGCTTCAAGAGTGTCCGCCGTGACTGAAATGGCGGTGTCATCGGCAAAGAGGGTATACCCAGCGTTTTTGTCCACAAGGGGAAGATCATTTATATATATAAGGAAAAGTACTGGACCCAGTATGGAGCCCTGGGGCACTCCAGTTGTTATCCTCTGTTCAGTCGACGTGACCCCACCATATCGCACAGACTGGCACCTCCCCGCAAGATACGTTTCCAGAAGCCCAATACTGCCATCAACAAAGCCATATGCTCGCAGCTTGCGTAACAAGATACTATGGTCCACACAATCGAAGGCCTTACTAAGATCGCAAAAAAGGACTGTATTATAACATCGACTCTCATAAGCAGTGACAATGTCAGAGACAAGATTAACTATACCCAGAGCTGTACTTTTGTTTTTTCTAAATCCAAATTAATTTTTATTAAAAATGTCGTTATCTTCATAAAAGTTTATTATTTGCCGAGACATGCACTTCTCCACTATCTTGGACAGGATAGGAAGCAGCGATATTGGCCTGTAGTTCTCTAGTTTTTCAGTGTCACCCTTCTTAAACATAGGAATCACAACTGCCTTTTTCATACAGTCTGGGAAAACACCAGCCAAAAAACATGAGTTTATTAGTTTTGTTAGAGGTACCAGTATCAGATTTTTTATTGACTTTATAATTTTTACGTTCAGACCGTATATGTCGCGGCTTTTTTTGTTTTTAAGTTGATCTATAACATTTCGAACCTCATTGAAACCCACCTCGCGGAAAGAGAAGCCGTCATCCGGACAATTTTTCTCAAGGCCCTCTAGAGGATCAATATCAACATCAACATCCGACCTCGGCATATTCTGCACAAGACTGCCGGCAATATTTAGAAAATATTCATTAAATTCTTGGGAAGTAATATTATCCGATCCAACAGGTACCCTGGTATTTCCCATGGTCCTATTAATAATTTGCCACATTGTTTTTGAAGGATTATTTGATGAGTTTATTAGATTATTGTTTGCAGCGATCTTAGCCATGCGAATGTGTTTTGCATAGTCTCTCTTGTACCCAAGATAGTATTGTCTGTTTCTATATGTCTTGTACTGTCTACTGATTTCACCCAATAGCCTCAGATGCTCCCTCATTTCTCTCAACTCCGGGCCGAACCAGCCAATATTATTCTCGGAGCGCATTGTATACTTTTTTTGTTGTCTCCCATGCGGTTCTCCTGCAATCCGTCGCTCCTTCGTGGAGGGCGGCCTTGTCCCGCTTCGTCTTGCCTGCCTGTGCGCCAGAGCACCCGTTACTCAGTTCGCGGGTGGTGGCGCCCCTTTGGACTGACTTTCCTTGTCACCTTCGAAGTACGCGGGATGGTCGCTCTAGGTTGTGCTGTCCTGGCGGGAGAGGGCGTAATGATTGGTCAACCTACTTCAATAATTGTTTAGACTATGTAAGCTTTATGAAATATACTGAGTTTGCACCCTACTTATGCAAAATGTTACCCTTACAACTTATTTTATTGTTCAACTTCCTTGCTTTCTACGTCTGAATCCACATCGGATATATCCCCCAAAGTCCATTCATCGTAAAATGGTAAAATCCTCCCTATGTGCACTATATCCGTTTTTTTTCCTTTTTCCTGTTTTACTTCATAGTTAACTTCACTGAGTTTCTTTATTATTCTGTAGGGTCCGAACCATCGTAGCAGCAGTTTCTCACTTTTTCCCACTTTCCTGATTGGGATGAATATTTTCACCCTATCTCCTACCTCAAATTCACCATCTCTGTGATATTTGTCGTAAATGTCCTTGTCCTTCTCTTGTTTTTTGTGGATATTATCTACAGCAATTGCCCTTAACAATAAAGCTTTCTCTCGTAATTCGTTTGTGTTCGATTCGTCCTCAGTTTCTAAAAGGGTGGCGTCGAGTGGGAGTGTGGGGTTCCTTGCGAATATTAGTTGAAATGGGCTAAAACGTGTCGTCTCTTGTTTGGCCGTATTGTATGCAAATGTCACGAAAGGCAGATAAGTGCACCAATCTGTCTGCTCTGTGTTGCAGTATAGTGACAGCATGTCTGCCAACGTTTTGTTTAAGCGTTCAGTTAGGCCGTTGCATGAGGGGTGGTATGCCGTTGTAAAACTGCTTTTCAGACCCATAATCTGTTGTAGTTCCTGCACTAGTTCGGATTGGAATACCTTGCCTCTTTCGCTGAGGATGCTTCTAGGAACGCCGTGAATTAGTATTACTCGTTCTAATAGGAACTTTGCCACAGGTCCTGCCTTCCCGTTAGGCAGGGCCGCTGTGATGGCGTATCTTGACGCGTAGTCTGTCACCACTACTATCGTTGTCTTGCCTTGGTTACTCCTCCGGAATGGTCCCAGTAGGTCTATCCCTACTTTATCAAATACCTTGCCCACTTTTATTGGCTGGAGTAACCCCAATGGCTTATCATTTGTTGGCCCTTTTCTCGCCTGGCAGTCCCTACATCCTTTAACGTAATTTCTGACGTCCTTAGTCATAGAATCCCAATAGTATTTGGGAGTCAGTCTACTTATGGTTTTTGTTACCCCCATATGTCCGCTGGTAGGTGCGTTGTGAGCTTCCCACAAAATTTCCTCCCTAAGTGACCGGGGTATCACGAGTGCGTGTTCCAGTCCTTCCTTGGTTTGTGTTGCTCTATACAAAACGCCCTCCCTCAGCCTAAAATTCTTTATTTTTCGTCGTGTCAGTGCGTTAACGTTTGTTGATTCGGGGTTGCTTATTGCTGATTTTAATTCTAGTATGGCCTTATCCTTATTCTGCAATTCTCCTATGTCTAACGTTGATATCGTGAAAGTGGGTATATCGTCCAATTCATCCAATTCGACTTCGCTCCACCCTGCCACCGGGTTCCGTGATAGACAGTCCGCATCTTGGTGCTTACTGCCTTTTTTGTAGACTACCGTGTAGTCAAATTCTGCCAACTTGAGAGCCCAACGTGCTAATCTTCTTGAGTGATCTTTCACATTGTGAATCCAACATAAAGCGTGAGGATCTGTTACGATTTTTACAGGGTGACCATAAATTAGATGCCTTAGGTAGGTCATCCCCCAGACTGCTGCTAATAGCTCCAGCTCGCTGATCGAATAGTTCTTCTCAGCTTTTGACAAGGCCCGGCTTATATATGCTATCGGGTGGTCTTGACCGTCACTGCCTTCTTGGAGCAGAATTGCCCCTATTCCATCTATACAGGCGTCCGTGTGCATTGTACATCCTACATTTGGATTGTAATGTTTTAATACTGGGGATGACGTGAGTTTTTCTTTCAGCAGCTCAAATGCTTTCACTTGATCTTCACCCCAGCAGAATTTGTTCTTTTTTGTGGCCTCATGTAAGGGCCGTGCCAATACCGCGTAATCCTTTATAAATTTCCTATAAAAATTGCATAATCCTAAAAAGCTTTGTAGGTCCTTTGTTTTCTTGGGTGTGGGGAATTGCTTAATCCCTGCAAGTTTTTCTTCCTCTGGGCTTATTCCTTCTTTGCTTACTGTGTAGCCCAAAATCCTTATCTTTTCCTGTAAATATTCGCATTTACTCGGTTTTAAGGTCAGATTGGCTTCTCTCATTTTCTGGAATACTTTTTGTAATTTTGCTAAGTGTTCCTCTAAGTTCTCTGAATAAATAATAATATCATCTAGATATATTAGTATGTCCTTCCACTTTAAGTCCCTAAATATTTTATCTGCAAGTTGTTGGAAGGTTGCTGGTGCATTGCATAGACCAAAGCTTAACACGTTGAATTCGTATGATCCATGTCCCTGTGCCGTGAAAGCGGTGTATTGTTTGGATGACTCTTCTATAGGTATCTGCCAGTAACCTGAGAACATGTCCAAAGTTGTAAAGTACTTGGCATTTCCCATGTATGTGAGAATGTCATCGATTTGTGGTATCGGGTAACATGATTTTTTGGTGACTGGGTTTATAGTTCTTTTGTAATCCACGCAGAACCTCGTGGTACCATCTTTTTTTTTCACCAGTACAACGGGGCTCGCCCATGGCGAGTGGCATGGTCTTATTACTCCGCAATCGAGCATTTCTTTTATTTGTGTGTCAATGATTTCTCGCTCGGATTGTGATACTCTATAAGGGCGGCATTTTACTGGTTTATCTTCTGTCACTTCTATTTTGTGCTCTATAAGTTGTGTTTTGCCCATATATTTTGGTGACTTGCAAAACACATCCTCATATTCAACTAGTAGACTCTCTAGTTCCCTTTTGAACTGCTTATCCCTAATGTGGTCCAGTTTGTGGTCTTCTAATGTCACCACTTCTTCGTCTATTCTCTGTGTTGTAAAGAGTGCTGTGGTGCTCAAACCACTGGGCTCTTCTAGCCGTGCCACCGTTGTGTCTTTGTAAATAACCCTTCTAGTTGGCCCTATGTTCTCGAGGGTCAATGATATAGAGTTTTCGGCTCTTTCTAGGTTGCATAGTAGGTTGTTGCGTACTAGCCATCCCTCGTTTTGTACTAATAACATCTCTGTAGATAGGGATATTTTTGGTTCAGTTTTGATGGATTTTTTCTCTCCTGGCTTCAGAGTGTAATCTTCCTTTGCCTTCAACTTAATTATCAAGCGGTCATCGTTTTCTATGTAGTTCGGCAGGGTGTTCCAGGAGCAGGTTTCTTGTGTCTTGGTCTTTCTTGGTCGGGGTTCTCTATTTTTTTGTGACGGCACCCAAGCCATGTTGCCCTGCACGGTCACACCTCCACAGTGACAAAGGGAAAGTCGCCCTCATTTTAATTTGTTAAATGTTACACTTGTGAGTGTCCACCGCGGTTTTTTGTTGTGTGACGTCCCTTTCGTGTCCATTTGGTCTCCTCAGATAGACATGCAGTTTTTACATCATTCAACTTCTTCGGGTTTTGATTAAGTTTTTTCCCCCTTAAAGAATAAAAAACGTAGCTAGTAACTTCACTTTTTGACATCAACACTGGGTTTTGATTAAGTTTTTTTCCCCTTCGAGAATAAAAAACGGAGCAACCTGTCACCTCTGTACCAGAACTGGGTTTTTGATCAAGGTTTTTTCCCCCGTGCAGAATAAAAAAACCACCTTGGTACATTTGGGTTCAACTGTCCCCCCCTTTTAGAATGACAGTCAGCAGACTAGTGATCTAGTTAAGCCTCTGAAGATGGGTGTCTGAATACACCCGAAACATGTTAGGCAATTAACAACCTTTTTAATAAATATTTGTGGAGATCGACTCTGAGTTTTGATTTCACTTAAACGGAGAACAGCCTCGTGTTCAAATCAATAAACGGTACAGTCGGACCTGGAGATCCCAACTAAATTAATACGGTAACTTTCAAACGGACAACACAACCTAGTGTTCAGAACGGGGAACGGTACGGATAACTCAGACGGTTTTGAAACGGTTTTTTCCCAGCCAGGGTAAACAGACGGTTACGGTATGCATGACAGATTCGGACGGTACGAAAACTGTGCTCTGGGGGTACAGACGGGGTCAAAGAATCGGTATCAGCTTTCAAAAGGTCGGCCTTCGGAGTTGACCAGTAGGGGGTTAAAACGGCCGGAGCTGACAGTCCGAAGAAATCAGTTCGGAAAGACCTGGGTGAGATCAGGTTTGGTTACAGGATTTCGGAGCCGTGGCCTTCGAAGTTAACCGGCAGTGTTATAACATCCAGTACCGGCGGTCCAAAGGAAACGGTTCGAAAATACCTAGGCGATAGTGAGATTGTAGCCTCCGAAGTTAACCAGCAGTGTTATAACATCCTGTACTGGCGGTCCGAAGGAAACGACTCTGAAATACCTTCACCTTCAAAGCTTGCCCCCAGGAACAATAAAATTTACCGTTCAGCTGGCTGAAGCGTCGGTCGATTCGGTGGTCCGGGAAGAACTGACAATGTAGCGCGCGGCGCATTACCTGCTTACCAGCTCGCTAGTCGCGACGGCGCGTTGTTGTTTCGTTTACGCTACCGCGGCTGCGCGCTGAACTTTTATCGATCGCGGCGGTGCGTTCACCATTCTGTCGCGAAGACGCATTGTACCTTAAGCGTGTGAGGCTGCGCATTGTTTTCTTTAAACTAATACTACATATCAACAAAAAAATTAGTAACTTTGTTACACCTTTTTATTTCTTGTGTTGCGAGTTTTCGCAACATACTCCCCCACGTTGGAGTCCACCACTCCAACAACCCTGAATGAGAAAAAACACCAAAAAGAGGAAAATGAGCAATTGAAAGAGAAGGATAACCAAACAGATCTTTTATTGTGGTTGCTCGTCACACCACAAAGGACAAACCTTTACGATGCTTCTGGTAAAGATTCCTTCTTTAGTTTTAACTTTGACTGCGCGTACCCTTCCATCTGGTCCAGGCAGGACCTCAACCACCCGAGCCAAAGGCCATTTTAGAGGAGGACTATTCTCGTCCTTTAAGAGCACCAGAGTGTCGACCTTCAAATTGGGATGAGATCTGACCCACTTTGGTCTATTCTGAAGTCTGTTCAAGTAATCAACCGACCATCTTTTCCAAAAAGTTTGGTGGATCTGAGTAATTTTCTTCCAAACGTTAAGACGATTTTCAGGAACGGACACAAGATTTTTTTCAGGGTAAGCTGTGAGACTGTCTCCCACCAAGAAATGACCAGGGGTTAAACTACCCAAATCGTTGGGGTTATCTGAGAGGGGGTAGAGAGGGCGTGAATTGAGTATTGCTTCGACTTGAACCAAAATCCCCCACGAGTCGTCGAAGGTGATACTTTGTCCTTTTAATCGCTGCCTCCCTGGGGCGGTCCCCAGTGCGGGCTTCTAGGAGGAATAAATTTAAATTCCATCTCATCCTTGGCAAGGGCTTCTTTTACAGCTGCTGAGGTTTCCTGTGATTTGAGGAAAGAGTGCAAGTCTTTAAGTGAGTTTGAGACACCTAAAAAATTAGTGGCCTTGTTACTATACACTATAGACGGTTTTCCCCTACGAGCTATAAACCTTTTCCGTGCTAAGACCAGTGAGCAATTCAATGTGCACAGCCTTTGTAACCAAACACACAAATATAGCGATGTATGGTTTAATCAACGGTGCTTTACGCAAATGAGAACTTTTAAGAAGAAACGGACCACCGTAATCAACACCAACTCGGCTGAAAACACGACATCTGCAAACTCTTTCAGCTGGTAGATCTCCCATCAATTGTTCGGCGGGACGAGCTGAAAATCTAAAACAAATGACACAACGTCTTATGATGCGTTTGATTTCACGAAGCCCGTTTAAAGGCCAAAATCTTAGCCGAAAATTGGAGAGTACAGTTGGTGCTCCAGCGTGTCCTATGCGTTTGTTCTTGCCTAAGTAAAAGCGTCACTAATTTGTGGCGTGGAGGGAGCAACAACGGATGTTTTTGTGCAAAGGAGTGTTCTGAATTCACAATTCGTCCACCCACACGTAACATACCAGAATCGTCTAGAAAGGGATTGAGCCTTGCTATTTGTTTGTCCTGAACAGATTTTCCTTGAGTGAAACTTAAAATTTCTTTAGCAAAACACTGAATTTGAGCCATTCGAACTAATAGATTTGTGCTTGAGTTAGTTGATCAATAGATAGGAAATCTCCCAATCTTTCCTGTTGTTTATGTCTCAGACTATGAGTGAATCGTAAAATATACGCTGTAACTCTCTGCAGTCTCAAAAAACTAGAAAATCTCTCAAACAGATCGAACCAAAAATTCAAATTTCTCGAAAGGGTATTCACCATTGCAACTTTACGTTGTTGCGGCAGTTCCGACATAGATATTGTCACGTTTAGGGGGTAGCGTAGGAAGAGAAACAAGATCGTAGCTTAAGTATGTCGTCTTTATTTATTACCCAGATAACATTCAGCTAGCTCTTACCCCCAGATTAGGAGGGCCGCTAGCACCGCCGCTGGCGGGACGCACATTGAACACTGTCCAGGAGGGGGTGTGTGGGTGTGGGTGTGGGTGTATGTGCGTAAGGCCTTCTGAAGTGTCGCCAAGCGGAACCCGCTCGATACGAGCAGGGTGCCCCTATGACCGACACGCCCAAAGGACTTACTTAAGGTACTGATAGGGTCAAGAGTTCGGACGGTCACCTCTTGGTATGCGTAAGAACTCTTGTCTTTTCAGCCTGGGCTTCCAAGAAGGTAACGAGCCGTCCGGACACTAGAAAGTTGGGACTGTTGCTCGAAGACCGACCTAGAGACCAGTGACCTCCCTCTGGGGATGACCTCAGAGTTCGGTGCCTTAGCCGAGCTACGGTGCATCTTTTATACTCGTCAGCGACCTCATTACGCTAACCTTGCTGACTATGGTGGTTACTGGGTGTGCACCGTAACTACTAACACGGGTGTGACAATATATCCGTGTCATAGTCATAGTCCTGAGTCACTCCACAGATTGACAGAGTCTATGGAGAATCTTGAGTCAAATATGGATTGAATTTCCTTAACCAGTCTGGAGAGCAGTAGCATACCACATAATTCCAAACGGGGTAGAGTGACAGTTTTCAAGGGGGCTAACATACACGCAGGCAGCGTATGCTTTCAAACTGGCATCCGAAAATCCGTGAAATTCAATCTGAAGAATAGACTTGTCCGAAAAGATGTAACGTGGAATTTTGAGTGTCTTAAAAAGAAGGAGGTCATTAACAAATCTTGTCCATTGTGTCAAAATTGAGGAATTTTAAATGGGCGAGTCCCAATCCAATTTTTCATTCCAAAGTGCCTGAATAAGTAACTTTCCTGAGATGATTATTAAGGACAAGAACCCTAGAGGATCATAACGTCGTGCCACGACAGACATAATGTTTCGCTTAGTGACAGAATCACCAAAAATCACTTGGGAAATTGCAACACAGAAATAGTCGGATGATGAGTTCCATTTTAACCCTAAAACCTTATTCGGGTGTCATAATCTAGAGTGTCAAAACGACAAATTGTTTCTCTAAGAGGAAGAGAATTTGTACGCCACTTATGGAGACTGAAATGATGAGAATTCAAAAGGACAGTCAATTCATCATAGAGGCATTCTAACTCAGCTTGGGTATCAGCACCTCCCAAAATGTCATCAATATAACATTGCTGGTTTAAAGCCTGAGAAGCAAGGGGATAAGAGAAATAATTTTTCAAAGCAATGTCCTTAATCACCCGGGTAGCCAGAAAGGGTGCACAATTTGTGCCATAAATAACAGTAGTCAGCTCTATGCACTTTAGAGCTTCATCAGGTGTATTCCTCCATGAAATGTTGAGCAGGTAAGTTTGCTTCGGATTGACCTTGATTTGGCGGAACATTTTCTGTATGTCCGAGGTTAGTACAAATTTGTAGGAACGAAATCGACATAAAATTTCAAAGAGGTCCGGTTGAACCTGATAACCTTTCACCATAACTTCATTCAAAGAGTATCCAGAGGTAGTCTTACAAGATCCATCTAACACCACCCGAAGCTTAGTAGTGAGGCTATCTTCTTTCACCACTGCATGGTGAGGGAAAAAATATTTAGGTTGACCATTAATTTGATTGATGATTAATTGAACGTGATTAATTTGAAGTGGGACAAACTTTCCATGGCCAAGAGAAACATATTCTTGAATGAAATTGCTATATTGTAAATAATAATCTGCGTCTCTGCCAAACTTCTTTTCTAACCCTTCAAACCTTCTCCTTGCAATACCGAAAGAGTCTCCGAGTTTGAAACCATCCCAGTTAGGTTTCATGGGCAAATTAACTTGATAAGACCCATCTTCGAGAACTACTGTCGTATCAAGAAATATCTGTTCAGCCGCGTCCTCCTCGGAAGTAAAGAGAACTTTCCGGGGTATTTCTTCCTTCCCAAAATTTTGAGATGGCGCATTCGAGATTGTCATTTGATTGACCTTTAGCGAAAAGAGATACATATATATTTGTTTTGCAAGCACAACAGTTGTAATTTAATCCAAGCTTAAGCTAAATGTGGTTAGGCTGTGACAAATCAAGTGAAAACAATAACAGTCAAGTACAAAGGTGCAAATAAAGATTAAAATAATCAAATCAACCTTAATGTTAACTCCTGTCTATCTGAAATATTATTTAAGGCAAAAGCTTGAATAATTAAAAAATCAAAAAATTCTGAAGAATTTGTTGGTTTTAAAAACACTGCAACTGCACAAAGATGTTTGCTTTATAATCATAGTACTCATAAGACAGAAGATGAAATGATGATTATGTTGCGATGTTTGGCAACAGCGCTAGAGTTCGGACAAGACGGCCGAGGAGAAGGACGGCGGTTGGCATCACTCGTGCTCGATTCTCAAACGAAAATGAACGATTTTTCTCTCGTACTCTCGTTTACACGGCTTTAATGTTCCAATTTCAAAGTTTATTTTTTATTAAAGTGTACAGCCACGTTTTTCCGCTTTTCATTTTAGCGGTGGTCCTTCGAATTAAATCAATCCTCAACTCACGAAACATATTAAGTCTCATACAAGTAGTTTCTTCATAAACGTTATGCTTTCTCATCGACATAAAAAAGTAGTGTATACCAGATACAGATCTGTAAGATACGCCTAATTTGTTACTTGAACCATACTTAAAAATGCTAAAATAGAAAAATGTGTAGTAATGATGAAAGAGAGAAATCTACTTTCACACAAGGGATTCACTACTTTCCATGCTTAACAATCAATGTTCTAGATAGGCAAATGTTGTATTTTATAACTGCTTTCAGGGCTATCATTTGATCTGAAAAATTGCCACTTATACGAATTTGAAAATACAAATAAAATTTTACGTTATTTGATATCACTACAAACTAATTCTTTATTACTGTTACTGCAAACATGCACAACAGAGTGGTCCAGATTTAAATGTCAATAATTCACAGTTCGATAGGCTATCAAAAAATAAGTTGACATGCATTATGTCATTTTCCTGAAGAACGCATCCTAGGGAAGACACAGACCTCCAAATTTCAGTTTGACCGTTGGACCAATTTTGATCAAACTTGGAACATCAGATTGAAATTCACTCATGTCTTAGATTAGTTCTAAAGGTTTTCATTGATATTTTGCGGTTGCCAGCTTAAGCGTTCCAGATTGCCGGTGATTAAAAAAGTTTTGTTTTCGTTAAGCCAGACATATTGTAACGTTCGGATATAGAGCATTTTTAAAAAACTATTTTTGTTTTTTGCTGCCGGTATATGAGCAATCTCCCCCAGTATTGATCCGTGTCAAATACCTTTTTTTACGAGAGCATTCGGCAACATGGCATCAGTGTATTTTTAAGGTTAGCAAAGCACAGAAACATTCATTGACAATTGACAGTGCTTCAGTTGTTTATCGATTTGACAAGAATCACAAGAGTGAGGTTAAGCTGGTAAAAAGCAAAATATAAACAAGAGCGGATAAATTAAATCAGTGTCGTTATTACTTTACGTGAATTGTGCAGGCTGTTGTTGGTAGTGATTCTGAACTGGGTGACTTAATTTTTTTATAGTAAACCTGCAAAGTAAGGTGAGCAGCAACTCTCTGTATGTCACATGAAACATCATTCAGCTGCAAAATCACCAGCTGTTTGCCCTCACTGTACTGTTTATACAATTCACACAAAATAATAACTTAATTCATAAATTTAAGTTGCAGCGGGAAAAGTTTGATGAAACTGTCAACAAACGCCAAACAACTAAATTTATAAATTTAAAATGGCGTTGCGGCGTTGGATAGACTTTACTTATTTTTATGTGATGTGAATGACATTTGTCAAAATGGTTTAGAGACGTCGATATAGGAGGATAGTCCTTATTTTCCCGCCCTATTTTCTATTCTATTCTCTTCTATTTTCTATGGTTACTGGATATTATTTAAAATTTACAAAAATGTCTACTTGAGTTATTGTATTTTTTACATTAAAATAGTTCAAAAGAATTAATATTTGATGATTGATTGATAACATTTAAAAGAAGTTAATAAACCGTCTTGGTTACTGTCAAACAGTGACATTTTGAACAACTGATTTTAATTTTTTATTATTTTTTTAAATAAAAGTTGGGAGAATTATAGTTTTGAAAAAGGTGTTTTTAACATTTATTTGAAAATAATTGAATAGCATTATAGAGTATATTGCATGAAATATGTTAAGAATTTTTTGTAGAATCCAAAACAAAAGATACTAAATGTTTTTGTGAAAAGTAAGTCCCTTCAATTTTATCAAGTTGATGCAGTACTTTACAAAGACACTCTATCATACATATTAACTCAAGGTTGAAAATGCCAGTTTACTAAAGTGTATAATGATAATTATTGTGTTAAACATAACAATAACGAAAACTGCAATGCTTTTCATTTTGGAAGTTAATTTAAGTAAAATCAGCATACTGACCTTAAAACTTTTTTATCCTGTTCTAATCTAATGTAAGTAGTTAAACCCACTGCACACAATTTCACTCTTCAACTATGTTGCAATCTTCTTAGTGGGTAATTTGTTCCTCGCTTAGGTCAATTTCTTCATAAAAGTTGTGCTTTCTCATCCACATGGAAAAGTAGTGAAGTATTCAGCATATACAGGATACAGATCTGTGAAATAGGCCAAATTTGTTACTTAAACCACCCTTAAAAAATGTCAGACTACAAAAAATTTTTAGTAATGATGCATCAACATAGTTTATTAAGGTTAAGTATGGAATTGCCATTGCAATCTTACCTGGGCCAACAGGCATTGTATCCATTATGACCATTGAAAAAATATACATTTACTTGATTTTAGAGTATAATCTTCATCAATTATTGGATTATTATTGTAATAAAAATACAATAATTATTTTAGCTGCATGCATATTTATTTGAAACAATAAAACAAAAACAAAAGCAAAGTGACAAGTTACAAGTTTGCATTTGACATCACAATAGATCCAAGATGGCCATATGGTCGTGAAAACCTAGTTTTCCGATGCGTGGATTTTGAGCTTCGTTGTAGATGGCGGAATTGCGCGGTATTAACAAAAATCAATAATTTCATCGCGATCTGGCACCTTATGTTGAGGACAGTCACTAGACGCCGTTAATTTTACGGAATTGTAATTCTATTATTACCATGGGTCTAAAATTCTGAACAAAAAAACAAAAAAAATTAATTTTTAATGTAACGTCATGTACGGGGGAAGCCAAGATAGTTTGTGGCGTCGTGCGCCTCACAATTACAACACGCGGTTAAATCCCACAAAAGCGACCTATACAGAGGACAAACATCTACCACCACCGTACGCTGAAGCGGGGGAGCTCCCCTTCCAAACGGGGAGCGGAGAACGACCGAGTGGCGATCCGACTGTTCGCGGGCTGCTACGGACTTACCTCTTACCTTCGTCTACTCCTCGTTCGATTCATTCCTTCCTTCCTTCCTTCATGAACCCCCCAACAGGGGGGGATTGGCTTCTGCTCCCTTTATGGGGTAATTTGCCAGGGGTTTTCTTTCTGCCCAGGATTTGTCTGACTCTAAGTCATCCTCAGGCAGGCCTCTCAGTGCTTTTCACAAAAAATACTTTACACACACCAAAAAGTCAAAAAAATCGATTAAAGGCACAATCCGAGTAAACATATAGTCCTCGTGGAAAGTATAACCGTCACTGTCACATCCACGTGGTCTTCTCCTAGGTTTTCACCCTTTCCGTCTCTTGGAAGTGCACCGGACAAGACAATTCCCCGTAGATGTTTAGGAATCGACGTATCCACTTAAAGATTCCACCATCTCCACTCGACCGGCTGCGGAATTCGGTCGTCAACTTCAAATTTCCCTGAACACCGCTTCAAGAAACGTAGTTTCTTAGTGGCAAAAAATGGCACCCACGAAACTGACGTGCGGTACGTTCCAAGTTGAAAACCAAACTCCCCCTCGTTCGAGTCGTTCTATAGTCCACGTTCTAGAGGAGGCGCGGAGATCGTTCACGTCCCCGCCGCGATGAATTAGACGCGAATGGGCGGTACTCGGATCCGTTGCGCAGAACGTTTCGTTTGGGGGCGGGATTGCATTCCGCGCCCTCTCGTGAGCCGATGGATGAACAACGCCGCGTTATACCGTTTGTACGACATCGTTAGTTACTCGTAAAATTACGTTATTTGAATTGTGCAGGCTGGTATTGGTAGTGATTCTGGTCTGTGTGTGTTATTTTCTTGATGTGCAAAGTAAGGTAAGCAGCAACTCTCTGTGTGTCACATGAAACATTGTTAAGACAATTTCGGTGGGAAACGCCCAATGGCCGAAATCGGTTAACCGGTCATGCTTTATATTCAAAAAATAACCAGCTAGCTTAGCGCCGGAAGTGGTCGAGGGTAAAAGTTGGAGAATTCAAACAAACAACAGCCGTATCTAAGTGAAATTCGATATTCTAGTTTATCATTAATCAACGTAAATAAACGTCTTTGCGGTGGTAGTACTGGGTAGGTGTCCCGAGTGACAGCTGTCTACAGTGTCAAACACAAATAATCAATGACAAATGTCAAAAACAAATTAGAGGCTTAAAGAGGCACCCTCTAACCTACCCATCTAACCTGCTATTAGTAAGATAGCAAGTAAGCTCAAGCTCAAACAAACAGTTCTAAATGGCAAACAAATGCTCGCAACAATGTGGTTGGTGATTTTTAAGAAGGTTGAGGAACTGAAACTTTTAGTCAATTTACAACAAGTAATGAGGCACCCTTGAGTATTGTATTTATACTCTGGGGTTGTGCACTGTTTTTGCTTGGATATGGTTTCTTCAAGGCATTTCAAAAGGGCAATTTTAAAACTTTTGTATGATTTTAAATGTTGTTGCTTAACTTGGCGGAAATGGCCGTTATTTGGTGCCGTAGTCAAAGACTTTAGTTTCGTTAGTATGCATGCTGTGGCCCGAGCATTTGAGTAATATCAATTTGCAACATCATCTGAGCGAATGTTACAATCAATTGACTCACCACGATGACGAGAAGGGTGTGAGTTCATCTTTCGTTTTGTTACATTTATGTTGTGCTCATGTTATAAAAATGGTTTCTAAGGAATTGAACACATTTTTAAATAATGTTCATATAGAAAACATTTTGAAAATTTTATTTGCAAAATGTATTATGTTAACAACACTTAATGATGTTACTGTATGGTTTGAATGTATTTGCATTCTGGTTTTATCCAACACGAAAATCAACGTGTCATTATGCAAACTCGAAAGTTGTGACACGGATAATAATGACGAATCGGCAAGTAATGTAATTCAAGTAGAAGAAGAATTGTCGTCGTCTGATAATGCATTACACAAAGGTAATGCTCAGTTATGTACTCCTAAATTAGAATAATCTGTCATACTGTCAGATAGTGAGACTAATAAAAATGAGAGAGTGGGCAAAAGTAATTACTTTAAAATACATATATGCCTTTTCTTCCTTTATGGTCATAAATTATGATTTCAAAAAAATACTCATTAAATAGATTGAGTAATTGCTATGTTGAACGTCATTTTGGTAATTTAAAAAAACGAATGTTCTCGCAGGTAACCGTAATCTAAAATGTAGTAGGTTTGTGAGAAAGTCTAAAGAACTAACTAGGCCGCTTATAAAGAAATGTTATGCGGAATATCTAAATCGAACCTCGCTCGGCTTACCTAACTTTAATCAACAAGTTAAATAATCAAGAAAGTTGTAAATGAAAAAAGACAGTTACCGGAACCCGGACCATCAGGTATAAGTGCACATTCGTCTGCCCCTGCTGACCCCGTGGTGTTTCGTGCCCCCAGTCCAGCTAGGACATCAACAACAACAGACAAGCAATGAGCCTCAAATAGAGGCAGTTGAGCCTGAGCCCGTGGTTCCTCAGAAGCAAGGATCCGACAGCGACACTCCCGATGAGGTGAATGGAGATGAGCGCCTAGTTAAAGGTGTCACCCCAGCACGAGATTTACGACGTCGAGTCCCGATGCGTTAAGTTAACTGATAATGTCGACTCAGTTAGGCATTCAATTCATCAAAGAAGGAGAAAATGCTATTCGAGAGTATGATGCGGTCTGGCAATGTAGTGTTAAAAACTGGTTTAATAATCCACAATAAATACTCATATTTAGCTGGTTCTCCAGATGGTTTGGTGGTTAATGAAAGGATAGTTGGGGTAAAGTGGAGTCATAAGCATTTATTGCTCAATTTATGTTAAATCAAAGCTGAGCAGACACAAAAGTTGATTTTGCTCTATGATGTCAATCAGTTGGAAAATAAATAGTAAGTTTGATAGATGTGATTGGCTGATTGCTGCTTTTTGTTCACTCCCAATGTCAGCTTTTGCACAGTTACTCAGTTTGCCATGAGTAGATTGACATTAAAAGAAATGACACTTTTCCTGATGACACATTACACAGACATTAAATGAAAATTCTTCCGCCAAATAATGGGTAGCTTACAACGCAATAAAATACGCATATAATAAACGCTGATTATGACAGAACAATAAAGCAAAATAGCAAATCAAACTACACACAACCCGCGACTCTATCTTTAGTTTATTAATAAAATTAATAAGAATTCCATCCACCTGGACGATATCTTTTCTTCTCGCTTCACCGCAAAAATTTCTGAAACAAAAAAAAATATTTTGTATACCAACATCTTTTCTGCCTTCCCCCCATCACAAAACACTAATTATATAGCGTCCTGGGGTGTGTTGCGAAAAATGGTCGTGTTATAAAAGTGTATTTTTTTAAATGGGACATCTTTTATACAGGGTGGATCAAAAATGACGCCCAATCAGTGATGTGAACTGGTAAATTACTTATATATTACCGTGGTAATTTACCGTAAATAACCTAAAATAAATTACCGAAATTTATTCGGAATTTACAAAATAAGTAACGACTCTAGTAATGAAAAATTTTTTTAAATTACCATTATTAACGATATTTCCTTGTAATTTACCATATTTAGTGAAAGTACTCGTTCAGCGAGTTTGGTGTCACCACTGTCAGGGTCAGAGACACATCTCATGTCTCATACAAGTGGTTTCTCGAGTTGTTTCATCATTTGATCTTACTGCAAACTACTTCATTATTACTTACTTCATTATGTCACGTTTAGGGGTGCGTAGTGAGGGATGGTAGAGAAACAACTCAGGTCACAGGTATGCCTTGTTTATTATAAAAATAATGTAAACCAAACACTTAAAAGGGGTTATTCTTACCCCCAGAATAGAAGGGCCAACATGGCCGTAATCGCCGTCGAGTGCATGGAAGTTCGGGGAGGGTGAGTTTGGTTTTAGCCCTTCAGCTACACCGTAAAGGGGCACGCAAGGTGTTCTTGTACAATGTGACCAAAGGACCAAGTAGACAACTGACAGGGTTAAGGGTTCTAACGGTCACTTCAAGTTGCGAGAAAACACTCTTTTCAGCCTGGGATCCTAAGAAGGTAGCGAGCCGACCCACCACTTCAAGTTAGGGAATGTTGCTCGCCGACCAACCCGGAGACCAGATTTTAGATGGCCAGTCTTGCTGAATAAATACTCGTCGATTGACCCAGATTCCTACCAGACTTGCTGACATAAACGATTATTCAGTGTATAGTACGATAGGTATGGTGAATGTAAATGTTGGAATCTGCGACACTATTACTTTAAACATGATTTTAGATAACACTAAATAATACATATTGATTTGACGTTCAGTAATGCATATTACTAAAGTGAATAATGATGATTATTGTGTTAATATAAAACAATAATGAAAACTACAATGCCTTTCATTTTAATGTAAATTTCAGTAAAAATAGTTAACTAACATTAAAAATTGCTCTTTTGTATGTATTACTTCTTGGTGGGTAATTTGTATATTTTTTTTTTTGATTTTTGATTTGTTTTTTTTTGGTTCTTGGGGCTCGATATCTCCCTTAAGAGTGACTTTAGGAAAAATGTTTATATGGGACACCCTGTATACAGGGTAATTCAAATTCGACCCTCACCATTGGGAAACTATAGGAGATACGAGATAGTTCGTTTTATTCTGATTTTAGTGATGTATAATAACTTATGATTTGCTTCATAAATAACAAAATAATTCTATAAAAACAAATTTTACTTTAGTTAGCTTTGAGTTAATGAGACGCTTTATGAAGATTACTTGGTGACACTTGTCACACGCAATTGGGCTGAACATACTTAGTCACAAAGGTGTACACGTGACTTAAACCGGTTTATTCACTCGAAAAGCTTAGGCCACTCGCTACGCTAGTGGACCTAGTTGTTCTTTTCGTGAATAAAAAATGTTTTTTCCACTACTAACATAATAAACATACCATTATTGACCGATTAGTAACTTGAGAAATTAGTTTTCTCTACCTTAATGGTCAATGTTGACCTAGGTCAAAATTAGAGTCTAATCTCTAGTTCTAGTCTGGCACAAACACGACAAAAAAAGAAAGATAGAAGAAGAATATTATTGACCTAGGTAAATAATAATGTCAATGTCCACCAAGACATCTGACATATGAAATATACTTGACTTGACAGAGACAGATAAATTAGGTTGTCCACCGCCTACTATACTAGAAAGCCTAGAAGGTGCTTGTGAAAAATTCCAATATGGCGGGAATAGTGGTGACAGTTTGTATTGTGGAAATTTAGTTTTTTGAGGATTAGATGAATTTTTACGGTTTAAAATCAAAACTTGAAGTTATTTGCGTAAGTTATTTTTGCTGCCCTTCATAAGTTTTTCAAGCCATATTGCAACAGCAATTCAGGAAAGGACTTATCCCGTTTTTGCGCATCCTAATGCATGAATAAAATTTGCTTCTACTTGATAAATTTGATTTTAAATACATTTGTGATTTGTTTCTTAATTTGATATCATTCGTTTGAGTCGTAACCGAATTTTAATAGTGTGTTTACCAGTTGGGTTACGCTTAGTAGTTTTCGGTAACTTTCTAACGATGGATCAACTTATCAAAAGGCGAGGTTCTGTCAAGGCTAAACTTACTTTGTTTGAGAAATTTATTGCAAAGCTTGAAAAGAGCTTCCCTAGCTACAAAATTGATGATGAAGGTACACGTTTCAATTAAAACAACGCACAGAGCGTTTTGAAAAATGCATAGAAGAATTTGATGACCTTCAACTTCAAAGTGCTTGATGAACAATATAAACAACGTGATAGTTTCGAGTCGGCTTTTTTCGGTGCGTTTGCAAAAGCTAAAATGTTTCTTTCAATAACTTCACCAGAGCAGGCAGTTGGTGCTGGTGAAATTGACGTAAAGCATTCTTATTATTCTTAGTCAAAGAAACAATTTATCGAAAGACCCATTCGGGGTCAAACTTCCGGTTATTGAGATCGCAGTTTTCAATGGTGAATTTGATACCTGGCTTCAATTTAGAGATACTTATGAATCTTTAATACACACAAATTCCTCGCTTTCGAACGTTCAAAAATTTCATTATTTGCGTGCGTATTTAGGCGCTGCTGTTCTTCTTACAGCAAGTTTAGAGTTTTCTGGTGCTAATTACCAAACCGCGTGGGCACTAATTTGTGATAGATTCAATAATAATCGCATGTTGATTCAAAACCATGATAAAACCCTTTTCAACTTTGATAAAATTCGTGTCGAGTCCTCAGCATCCTTGAGAGGTCTTAATGACGGCGTTTCTAAGCACCTTAGAGCACTTAAAACTTTAAATGAACCTACTGATTCATGGGAGACTTTGATTATTTACTTGATCACTACAAAGCTAGATGACGTTTCACTAAGAAAATGGGAACAAGTTACGGCTTCTCATAGCTTGCCAACAAATGTTTCAGTTTTTAAAAGAAAGAGCAGACCTTTTAGAGTCTTTAGAGCAGTGCGCCGGCAATAGTAAGCAACTATCTTTATTCGACTTTACCAACTTTAATCGTAATAAGGGTTCAAAATCGGTTTTCGCTGGAAGCAATGATTCCATAAAATGCGTAATTTGTTTCAGGGATCATTACATTACAGATTGTGCTCAATTCTTGAACCTTGATATAAATGGGCGTTTTGAAGCAGCTAAAAAGAACCGATTATGTCTAAATGTTTAAGACCTGGTCACATGCTTCAAAAATCCACTTTGAATCTGTGTCGTATTTGCAAATACAAGCATCATTCTTTGTTACCCAGAAGTAGGTCGCGCAATGGGGAAAATGTCGAAAGGATAAATAATCAGTCTGAAAATTTGGAAAACTCAGACATTAGTTCAAATCGGAACAAAATTTCTTTGTCAGCTCAAAACATAGTAAGCGATAATCATGTTCTTTTGTCAACAGTCGTAGTCGACATTTTTGATTTTCAAAATAAGCGCTACAAAGCTCGAGCATTACTATATATGGGCTCACAAAGCAATTTTATTACAAACAAGTTCTGTTCGATATTAAAACTAAAGATGGCGCCTACCAATGTCAAAATAAGTGGAATAAATGAGACTCATTCAGAATGCTTTGATGATTGAACCGATAGTATTCCCAATATTCCGAATGACAAGAGCCATTTTGAAATTCCTGACAATCTTATACTAGCAGACCCCAATTTTGATGTTCCTGGTGAAATTGACCTTCTCATTGGCGGCGAATAGTTCTGGGATATACTTTGTGTGGGACAAATCAAATTAAGTAATCGAGGTCCTTATATTCACAAATCCAGGTTTGGTTGGATAGTCACCGGACCAATCCAATCAAAATCCGTTTCCGAAATTCGTTGTCATCTCTCGAAGGAAACTGACATTGACAGACAACTAACTCGATTTTGCGAGATCGAAGAATTTTCGTGTCTGAAACCACTCTCTCAAGAGGAGAAACTATGTGAGCGGCATTTCCAAGATACTTGCATTCGTGTCTCATAGCAGTCTCACTACCAAGCTTCGAGTAGTTTTCTCCGTAACGAAGTTACGAATATTTTTTTTGTTTTGTTTACTAAACCGTCCGTTAGTGCCGTTAGTTTTGCGGCGGTATGCAGATAAGGGAACTATTAATAGAAGCCGTTTAGTAAAGTAACCAGTGCTAGTACTTTGCCAAAATACGATAAGCCGTATTTTTAAGTTATTATATTTTCTCAGGATTGGCCAGTCCGATTTTTACCGTTCTTGTTGATAACAATTGGTAGAATTACAGGATTTACAACAACGTTGCAGTATTATGGCGCGTAATAGAAAATTAGTGGTTTACGACTTTCCTTGTAATTATAATTCGCGAGTTGACGTAGCCGGCTAGGTTGGCCGAAGCGTACCGTTTTCCTGCAGTACTGCGGTTCTGTACGCGTCACTCGAGTAGGGCCGTGTTTCCCACTACCCGAAAGTGGGGAATCGGACTGCCTATAAAACTGGCGTGCGCCGCCAGTTCGTGGTCTGTTAAGATCACTAGCTCTCCCCGAGCAACATCTCAACCTCCCAGCAGCACCGCCGCATCACAGTAGGTATACCTGTTTAGTGGCTAGCCCTCCTAGTGCACTGTGTACCTGTTATTTAAACACCGAGGCTCGCTAGACCGGGTGTTCGTTCCTTGTTTACTCCAACCCTGAACCGCCGTTTGTTGTAGCGTCGTGGTTCGCTAGACCGGGCGCTGCTTTAACGTTCACGTCACCAGTTTCCATTGCAAACGCTACATGGTTCGCTAGACCGGGCGTTTGCACCGTTAGTCCCAGCCCGGCCATTTTTCCGGCCCTTTTTCTTCAGTAGCATCGTGGCTCGCTAGACCGGGTGCTACGCCATAGATCCGGCATTGTAGGTTTCTATACAAACACTACATGGTTCGCTAGACCGGGTGTTTGTATACTTTCCCCGATAGGCCAATTTCCGGCCCTAGTTCACTCTGTAGCGTCGAGGTTCGCTAGACCGGGCGTTACACGATAGTTCCGTATTCAACACAAACGCTACATGGTTCGCTAGACTGGGCGTTTGTGTCATTTAGTAGTCCGGCCGCACGTCCTGGCCCTGTCTTTTGTTGACTACGCTACATGGTTCGCTAGACCGGGCGTAGGAGGCAAGTTTCTAAATCCTGTTGCCAACAGGACCACTACAAGGCTCGTATAGACCGGGTGGTTTCAGTAATACCCTCTTCCGACTCTTTTACCGACCCGTGACACCGTAACTTTATTTGCACTAGGACGGTTAATTGCTTAGTTGTAAACATAGACCTGCTTTGTCCCCGTAATTAACTTTGAATCAGCTTGTACCTGTAACATTCATTGCATTGCGTGGCCTTTTAACTTTCTGCATTATACCGTTGACCTGTCTTGCATCGCATCCGACCCGTACCGTAACTAAGTTGCACACTCCGTTCTTGTTTAATTAAGGGGAGGGGGGATTTAAGATACGCTTATTTGCATAATTAATTGGTTTAGTTAAGTTTGCTGGCATTTTAAGTTAAGCAAAGAGAATATACGTTAGTTGATTGGTACTTTTGGCTTTTATTAGCGTTATCACCAACTGAACCACTGTTACACAAGATCGGGAACCTTGTCTCCAGCTGTTTAAAAGCTACCAAGGCATACGAATTGTGTTTCCTGGTTCACATTTCTCAAACTCTAAATACTTTCTTAAAACCAGGTGGCGTCCGAGGCAATTCTCATTCACTTTTGTTCTAGAACACACTTTAATTCGAACTCCCGAATTAATAGCGTCACAAAATTGGCGCCCGAGCAGGGACCGTATTTCTCTTTTCTGATTGTGACAGTGGGACAGTACTTTTCTTTCAAGAGCAGTACAATGACTTTCTTTTTTTTGAGTGTGCAACTTGGTTGGGGAAACCCAACATAACTCGACCGCCTGTATTATAAAACATCATTGCTTGTAACATTTTACACCGCCGGCCTTTTACGCACGTTTGCTTTGGTTTGGTTGCTAGTTAGCTTGTTAGTTGATACTTAGATCCACTAATAGAGTATCCCCCTGTTCCTGTAATATCCTATCATGAATACCGAACAGAGAGAGGATTTACTGTTCGAAACTACCGCCGGTGCAAACGAACCCCTTGACTCCAAAATCGCGATAATATGCCAACTAAAGAAAGACGCTTTGATAGTTGAATTATCCAAGATTGGATTAGACACCAGTGGCACCACAGAGGTGTTAAGAAAACGCCTAATTGCTTATTTAATGGGTGGAGAATCAACCCCGATAGTCAAAACTGCCCCATTTACTTTCCCGACAGTTTATACCGAACCGACCGCTACAACAGTAACTTTACCCCCGACTACCGTAGTAGGTAAAGTTACCGAGTCTCTTACGACGACCGCCCCCATTTTTACAACACCATCGACGTGGGGTACTACACGCCCCATCCCCAGTTGCAACACCGCCGTAACGTTCACTTCGGTTCACCCCACGCTACCGATCCCCGGGGTCCGAGCCCCCCCTCTATCTTTGACTTTACCGGTGACTTATCCCTGGATACAGCTCATGACCACGGCCAATGAGGCGTTAACAAAGCCACTTTCCTGTCTGCCGGAACCCACGCCGACCCTGAACCGGCAAACATCCATGTGTTTTCGCGCTCAAGACTGGAAAGTCTATTTTAATGAACAGGATGATCCTGTCGCTTTCCTGGAGCAATTAATGGAGATTTGCGCCGCCAATCAAATCCATCCAGACTTACTGGTTCCGCAATTACCTATGGTGTTGCGTGGTAATGCGCTATTGTGGTTCCGAAACAACCGGCACCGTTGGGCGACGTGGCAACAATTTGAGGCTGATTTCCGCATTTTTTATTACTCTCTGGATTACTATGATGATCTTGAGGCGCAGATAAGCCGCAGATTGCAAAAACAAGGGGAATCTGTCAGTCTGTACTTCACTGACTTACAAACTATGATCCGCCGACATGAGAGTATAACACCTGAACAGGAGTTACGTTGGTTGTACCGCAATATGACACCTCAATTAAGACAGATGGTCCGGCCGACCGACTTTTACGATGTGTTAACTCTGTCACAGAAAGCCCGTGAGGCCGAACGCCTCTTAGAGGAGGTAAGGCAGGCAGAGGCATGTGGTCATCGCACTCAACCTGAGTTTACTAGAGTGAATAGTAATCAGGAACCGACCGTAAAACCACAACAAGTACCCGAGACACGGGTTACTATGCCAGGCCTCCCACGATCAAATGAAGTGAGTCGACAGACTCGCAACAACCAGTTTACCAATACAACGCACAACGGGCCACCTCAACACCCAACCCGTACCGAAAACCGTCAGGATGCTCCCGTGGGCAATCCTGGAGGAATATGTTGGCGATGTGGAGAGACTGGACATTTCCGTACAGAATGTACTCGTCCGCCCCGTCTGTTCTGTTCCAGATGTGGGAAACAAGGCGTACAGTCTCGGCATTGTAATTGTGCACGGCCAGAAAACTAGAAGGGCGTTGTGATAATGCGAGGAAAGCACAACCGCCCGACGTAACAGCCTCGACCCACCTTGTTTCGACCGTTACCGCCTGTCAGCCGTCCCTTGTAAATACCGTTCAGCCGTTAAACCCCGTTTCACCGACTGTTACTCCAGTTAACTTTACCGTAACTGTCACCTGTTGTACCGTACCGCCTGTTCCTGTCACCTGTTGTACCGTACCGCCTGTTCCTGTCACCTGTTGTACCGTACCGCCTGTTCCTGTGTCCTGTTATACCGTACCCAAGTATACCGCCGACAAAGTTGACATTACCGTACCGACCGTGTCTGCAACCTGTTGTACCGTACCGACCGTTAGTAGACATAAACGTGACGTTACTCCAGTTACGAAAGTACCTAACGTTATTACCAGTTACCCTGTACCGACCGAGACGTTGGATAACGATTCTGGCATAAAAGACTACGTTCAACCGACCGCAACACCAAACCTTACCGTACCGACCGTCCCAGTACCGTCTGTTGCTGATATACCAGCAGGCACCGCCCTTAATGCTTTCTTGACGACTGACAACCGACCCCACATCTCTGTCAGAATATTTGACACAGACTTTATGGCATTAGTAGACACTGGTGATGCCCGTTCATACGTAGGGGCCGCGGTACGACAGTTGTGTCTTAAGCACGATTGCACACCTCTCCGTCCAGCCGTTGAAAACGCTAAAGTTTCAAACGGCAATAAGGTAGATATTACCGAGGCTTTCAGGGTCAAATTGACTTTTGAGCAAAAATTATTAATGCAATCTTGGACAAACTCCGCCGTGCCCGTTATATGTCCAGTATTGACTTGAAACAGGGTTACTGGCAAGTAGCTCTCGATGAAGCTAGCAAACCAATTACCGCATTCACGGTGCCGGGCATGGGCTTGTTTCAATTCAAAGTCATGCCATTTGGTTTACACTCAGCTCCCGCTACGTTTCAACGATTAATGGATAGGGTCATCGGCCCCGATCTGGATCCGTACTGTTGCGTATCGACATTATTGTTCTTGGTGAAACTTTTGAACATCTCGACAACCTGTCCGAGGTATTCCGTCGTCTCAGAGCTGCAAATCTTAGACTTAATCCAGAAAAGTGCCAGTTTTGCCGAAAATCCCTACGTTACTTGGGTCACCTGGTTACATCCAATGGTATCTGTACCGACCCAGAAAAAGTGTCAGCTATTCAAAACTTGCCGGCACCAACTACCGTCAGAGGTGTCCGCCGTTTCTTAGGCATTGCCTCCTGGTACCGTCGTTTTGTAAAAGGCTTTTCCCAGATTGCCTCTCCCCTAAACCGACTATTAAAGAAGGGAGTCAAGTGGTCCTGGTCAGAAGACCAACAGCAAGCATTTGAACAGCTGAAGAAATGCTTAACCGAAGCCCCTATTTTGGCATGTCCAGATTTTTCCCGACCGTTTGTGCTACAAACAGATGCGTCGGATCATGGGCTAGGTGCTGCATTAATTCAGCATAATTCCAGTGGAGACCACATCATAGCTTATGCAAGCAGAACGCTGACAGCTACCGAGCAGAAGTTTTCGGTGACCGAGAAAGAGTGCTTAGCAATAGTCTGGGGAGTTGAAAAGATGCGACCGTACCTGGAAGGTTACCGTTTTACTGTAGTGACTGATCAACAGTCGGTACGTTGGCTACACTCCTTAAAAGGCCCGTCCGGACGTCTAGCACGTTGGAGTATTTATCTCCAACAATTTGATTTTGAAATCAAGTACCGTAAGGGAGTTTTGAATAAAGTCGCGGATGCTCTGTCACGAGATCCGGTTCCGACAACGTCTACCGACCCGCCAGACTCCGTAGCAGTAATCGAGGATTTTGGGCCGTGTTCTTGGTACCTTGCTAAGAAGAAAGCGGTTGAGAGTAATCCTAGTGAGTTCCCCGATTACTGCATAAAAGACGGCCGCCTGTTCCGACATTTCTGGGATATAAATGAAGGCATCACCGCCGAACCGAACGCGCCTTGGAAACTTTGCGTCCCAAAAACTGCTCGTAAAACCGTTTTACGGCGGAACCATAATGAACCGACCGCCGGACATTTGAGAATAGCAAAAACTACCGCCCAACGTTATTACTGGCCGGGAATGATGCGTGATATCGCTAAATATGTCCGTAATTGTTCCTTCTGTCAAAGATATAAGCTCTCACAGCAGGCACCTCCAGGCCAGATGCGACCGTCTCGTAACAACAATCCCTGGGAAACCGTCAGTACCGATTTAGTTGGCCCTTTACCTCGTTCGGCCAAAGGAAACAACTACCTAGTAGTTTTCCAGGACCGTTTCACTAAATGGGTACAGTGTAGAGCGATAAGGAGGGCAACAACCCGTGCCGTAAGCCAGGCTTTCTACGAGGAGATTGTAACTCGTTTTTGGTTGTCCAAAGACCGTGCTGTCCGACAATGGCACCCAATTTCGGACAGCACGGTCGAATAGCTCACCGTTTCACTCCGCCGTATACGCCTCAAGCTAATCCTGTCGAGCGTACTAAAAAGACGCTCAAGACCATGATTGCGCAATTCTGCGAGAATGATCATCGCAAGTGGGATGTCTTTCTGACGGAATTAGTGTTTGCCATAAACACATCACAACATGACTCTACCGGGTTCACGCCCGCGTACCTGAATTTTGGCCGTAAGTGAGAGCCCCCAAAGGCTCTGTATCGTTTTGCTAGGCCGGAAACCGACAGTACCGAACCGTCCGTGGAGCCCCCCCAACTAACATTTGCGGATGTCTTCAGCTTTATTAAATGGTAACCGATATTTATAAAAGTTTTATAATAACCTTTAAGTTTTATAGATATCTATGATGGTTTTTTAAAAGAAATTTAAGTTTTAAATGTTTTATAAAGGCCACAAAAAATACCAACACACTTGAAGTTTTATACTGTAGTAATAAAAAGGTTTCTGGTGCTCTGCTTATAAAACTGATAGTGTAGTGACTACGGGTTTTATTTAGAGTATTTATAAATGTTTTCCGGACTTGATTTATAAATAGCCGATACCTGAAGTTATATAAAAGTATTTATATATATACTGTTATAAAAAAACGGGACTTAAAGTTCCTACTTGTGTTGCTTTAAAACTTGTAGAATTTAAATATTTAATAAAAACCATAAAAAACTTTTAATCATCTATTAAACTGTTTGCATCCATATAAAACTTTTGTGATCTACATTACATGCAAAAGTAATAAGTTAGGTTAGGTTAGGTTCTACAGAAAATGTAATAGAGCACGTGACAACATTTTGAATTTTGCTGGAAACAAGAAAATAACTAATTTAATACAACATAATAAATTTGAAGAAAAAGAAAGTGATACTGATAAATCTGTGGTTGATCTGAGTTTGAGCGAATTTGGGAGTTGTAACTTCGAAGACCCTAATCCCAAGGAATAGCAGCTACAGGAACTTAATGGAAATGAAGAACTTAGTTCTGAAACTTCCGACTGTGATCCTGCCAACGTCGACAGGAAAACTCGTTTATTAGATGACTTCAGACAGTGGGCTATAAAGACAAATACACCTCATAGCTGTCTAAAGGATCTTTTTTCAATTGTCAATAAATATTGGCCACATACGCTTCTTAAGATCCCAGGACTTTGTTACAAACACCTAAAAATGTTGCCATAACTCAGATCGGGGAAGGAGAATTTTACTGGCATCAGGGGTTAGAATTTTGTTTGAGAACTTACTGTGCTTCTCGAATAAAAACTATGTCAACAGTATGGATTAATGTAAACATTGATGGATTACCAATTTACAAAAGTAGCAAGGATGAATTTTGGCCAATTTTGTTTAATATACATGAATGTCCTGAAATCAAACCTATGGCTATTGGCATTTACCTTGGAAAAAGAAAACCTTCCAATATCGATAATTTTCTAAATCCATTTGTAGAGGAATTTATTAAACTTAGTGAGTCTGGTTTGGAGTTAGGAAATGGGTCCTTGGCGAAAGTAAAAATTCGTTGTTTTATTGCTGATTCTCCAGCCAGGGCGTTTATTAAAGGTAGGTGATATAACTCAGGATGGGCATCATATATTACTGCAAGTACATTTTTGTATTATGTTTTAGGTGTCGCAAACTTCAACAGTCACA
Source organism: Ips typographus (assembly GCF_016097725.1). Taxonomy (NCBI): domain Eukaryota; kingdom Metazoa; phylum Arthropoda; class Insecta; order Coleoptera; family Curculionidae; genus Ips; species Ips typographus. The sequence goes on from NC_138434.1 coordinate 5,642,344, forward strand.
ATGGATGCCTTAAATGCACTACTGAGGGAGAATATTCCTATGTGACCCGCTGTAACATATTTCCAAGAAGTCATGCTATGAATCGAACTGATCAAGGCTTTCGAAACAAAACATATGGATCACATCACAAATATCACAGTCCATTATTAAAAATTCCTGAACTGGATATGGTTAAAGATTTTCCAATAGGTGATGCTTTACATTTATTACATTTAGGTGTACTTAAGAGATGCCTAACTGGATGGCGTGATGGTTCATTTAATAATTACAACACAAAATGGTCAGGAAAAGATATAAAAGAAATATCAATATTTTTAGCTCAATGCAAATTACCTTCTGAAATTCATAGAACATTAAGAGGACTTGATTGCTTAGCATTTTGGAAAGGAACAGAATTTCGAACATTTTTGCAATATGCTGGAGTTGTTATTTTAAAGACATATCTACCCTATGATGCCTACGAACATTTTTTGCTGCTGTTTTGTGCAACATCCATTCTAGCTGCATCTGATGTATATCACCACTTTTTAAATTTATCTGAAATGTTATTAGATACGTACGTGGAAAAATTCAGAGAGATATATGGTGTAGATCATATAACAAGTAATATACATAATCTAATACACTTGACAGATGATGTTCGAAGGTTTGGTCCTGTTTAATATTGAGGAGGTTGAAGGTTTAGATTGGGTGGGTAGAGTTATTGAGAGTCTTGAGTGCCATTTCAATACTGATTTAATCCTACGCATGTAACTAACAATCTTACTAAACTATTAAACATACCAGTGGCTCAGAAACAATTAAACTCTATGGTTTTGACATGGTTGTTACAGTCATCGTTTGTAAACAATTTATAAACAGTTTGGTGGCTGCTGAACTATAATTATTGCAACCACTGTTAAATAATATAGAACGCTATGTTACGCTGTTTTGAATATAGTTAAACAATTATCGTTTTGCTTACTAATTGTAATTATGAAATGTTAAAAGATCTATAAACTATGATTGTCCTTAATTACCCTGATTATTTATATAACATTAAAATATATGTTTAGCTGAAGACTAAACATCTTGCCGGGCTCGACTGAATTTGGCGAGCTGAATTAGAGGTTGATGATTTCATATCAGGCCTCATTGTTGAGACTGTGTCGTCTTAGCGATGCCAGTTCTATCATCTCTGAAGATGTCTTATGTTTGGTTGTTGGTTGAGATCTGGCAGTAGTTAGTGCCCGACGGCATTTGTTGACTGCTACTATGACCGCCATGATAATAAGTACTACCGCTGCTGATGTCAGTGCACCTGTGAACATAGAATGTTTAGTTATGGATTTCCAGTGATGTTGTCCTAGCTCGGTTTCAATGTCTTCCTCCATTTCTTTTAGCTTTCGAAAATCATCTGAGGGATGAATGATGTTTTCTTCGTATTGGCTTTGAGGTGGTTGCTTTATTGACGTGGTCAAGTTTACCGCCACCTGCTTGATAAAACCTGCTAGAACCGGAAATACGTCGCTGCGCCTAGCTGCTATAGATATTTTATTAGTCGATATAATGCAATTTGATGAAATCGAAATGATTCCTGTTTTATTTAAGACTAAATCTTCTCTATTACCGTTACACGTTATTGCAACTTTTGATGAATCAGGTGACACAAAAATCCACGAATTTTTGGTATAAAGTTGAATCCATTGCATTGCTTTAATTTTCACTCGCTTAACGGGACAGCTCGAATGTTCAGTTCGTTGATATATTTCATCTAAAATGCAATTCGGGCTGTTTTCAATGTTCCTTATTAAAGGCGGTGAGCATACGAATAAATGTTTTTTGATTCCTATGCAATTCTTAAATTCTTCTTCACTTATGTGAAAATATTTTTGTTCATTGTAATCACTAGCTAGCAGTTCTTGAGGTAGGTCAATTGTTAAATACGTGTCGCCTTCCACTGCAGACGGTATCGCACTGACCTTGACTACGGTAAAATTGCTGAACTCAGTTACTATAAAATACACATAAACGTGTAGTTGTTTTTCTGTTTCCTCAAGTTCAGTTTTCAATATGGGTTGAGGTAAGATTTCAATGCTTGGTGGCATTTTGCGCTCTGCAGTTTGGATTATTTCCCTTATCTGCCCCGGTGTTAACATTGAGTATATGTTGCCTGTGTTGTATAAGATGTCAGACAGACTTTTATAATAGTCATATACTTCATCTAAATAATTGTTCCCAACTTGATATGAACTCAGAAGGTGAATGCTAAGTCTGTTTTCGTCCACCGCTTGAAACCAGCTTTGCTTCATCTCAGTTATAGCGGCTTGGCTTCTGATAACCTTTTCTTGAAACTGCTTAAGCTTGCTGTAAATTCTGTTTTCGGTGTCGTTAAACTGAGATAGTGCCTGCAGCATAAATTTAGTTTGATGACTAGATGCATGTATTAATTGTTGTTGATTCTTTTCTAGATTGTTAATGTCGGTGTATACTTCGTCATTTACGCCAAAAATTGAAGTCATCAGTTTTCCAAGTAATCCTCGCCGTTTCCTTGACCTTGTAACGTCGTATATTCCTTTTATAACCCACTCTAGTCTAGTTTCTTTTAATTGCATATCGGAAATTAATGTGTTGCATTCAGTTTTTTCTGATATTTCTGCCACATTTTGGCATACGTTCTGAATCTGGGCTGTAACATCTTTTATGTTTTTTATGTGGTAGCTGATATCAGATTTATTCAGCTTTATGTCAATTCGAAAGATTCCCCTTTCTATTTTTGCTTGTCCAATATGTTCAATGTACAATCCTGGTTTTGGATATTCTATCTTATATTGAGCCTTTGCTGAATTTACTAAGCTTAATATGAATAAAATCGCTACAACGGCTTTCTTCCACAAATTTGCTGACCTTGTTTTGCCTTTAAATTGATTTCTCTCATTTCCATATTCTACTGCCTTTTTTTCTGATTCTCCACGTAACGGTATAAGCTTATGAATCGGCCGTTTGGTAATTACTCCCCCTGGCTTCTTTATTGACACTACTCGAACAATTCCGTCCTTATCCGCGTGCGCTTCGGTTATTCGAGCTAATGGCCATTGACTTGGTTTTACGTTATCTTCTTTTAAGATTACTACTTCTCCCGTTTCTAAATTGTTTGATTTGGATGTCCATTTGTACCGCTGCTGAAGTTGATGTATGTACTCTTGCATCCATGTATTCCAAAATTCTTTACGCATTTTTTGTATCATTTTCCATCTTTGATTCATATTACTGATGATGTCTTCGCAGATTGGGGTAATCGGTGACAATAGTTCTCTTCCGATTAAAAAGTGACCTGGTGTGAGAACGGCAACATCGTTTATGTCTTCGGACAACGGACACAAAGGCCTTGAGTTCAATGATGCCTCAATAAGTGTTAACAACGTATATAACTCCTCAAAGGTCAATGTTGTATCTCCAATCACTCGTCTTAAATGATACTTTGTGGATTTGACGCCCGCTTCCCAAAGACCACCAAAATGAGGTGCTGAGGGAGGGATAAAGTGCCACTGTATGCCCAACGATGTGCTTCGATCCTCAATTTTCTCCTTTCTGAGTAACGCGATAACTTCTGACTCGATTAAGTTGTTTGCCCCTACAAAAGTTGTGCCATTGTCACTATAGATGTGTGCACATTTTCCTCGTCTAGATATGAACCGTTTTAACGCTGCTAAAAATGTTTCAGCTAGCATGTCACTTACTAGTTCAAGATGTTGTGCCTTAGTTGCTAAGCACACAAATACTACAATATAACCCTTATATGATTTATTTCCTCGTCCTTTTGTGGTTCGCACTTGAATTGGTCCTGCATAATCAATTCCAGTGTGTAAAAATGCCGCTGATTGAGTCACTCGAGGTGGTGGTAACTGTCCCATTAACTGTTGTGCTGTAGCAGCTTTATATCTGATACATTTTACACAATTGTTAATTATCTTTTTTACTGCCTTTTTTCCATTAATCAGCCAAAATTTTCTTCTAATGAAGGCTAAGGTATTCTGGTTACCTCCATGTAATGTTGTGTTATGTGCATCTCTTATAATCAAGTTTGTTAAATGACATCTTCCTGGTAAAATTATGGTATGTTTTTCTGTGTATTTTAATAGTGAATGTTTCAGTCTACCTCCTACTCGTAGGATATTGTTTTTGTCGATAAACGGACTTAAATTGACTATTTTACTTTGTTTATCTATTGTTTTATTTGATTTTAGAGCTTGAATTTCCGCGTGAAATGCTCCAGCTTGTTCTAACCGAACAATTTTTTCTTCAGCGTTGCTAATTTCCTGAATTGTTAATGTACCTTTCCTGATGCCTGTTTTTTTGCAATTGTTAATGAATCTATAACAATAGGCAATTATGCGATTCATTGACAGCAATGATGAAATTTTTTCATGAATTTTGGGTTCACTTCTTTGTGCTACATTTACTTGTATGCTCTTTTTCCTTTCTTCTTCGGTCTCTGGAATTTTTGCGTTTACTGGGTATTTGTTTCCTTGCAGCCACGTTGGGCCTTGCCACCATGGAACAAAGTCCTTGATTTTAGAGGGATCAATGCCTCGTGATATTACATCTGCTACATTTTCTTCAGATTTCACATGATTCCAATGCTGAGATGGCACCAAGTTTTGTATCTCAGATACTCGATTTGCCACAAATGTTTTCCAATTATTGGGCGTTCCTTGGATCCATGATAATGCTATCATGGAATCAATCCAAGCGTACGTGGGTGTTTTATTCAAACGTAGAGCCGTTTTAACTCTAGTTAGTAACCTTGCTAACAATACTGCTGCACATAACTCAAGTTTTGGTAGTGTTGTTTTTGTTTTTATTGGTGCTACTTTTGACTTTGCAGTCAATAGTGTGATTTTGATGCTTTCGTCGTTATTTATAATTTTTACGTAAACTACAGCTCCGTATGCCTTCTCTGAAGCATCGCTAAATCCGTGTAGTTCAATTTTGCTCTTGGTTGATTGATACGTCCACCGCGGAATGCTGATTTCTTCAACGGACTTTAACTGCTGCCGAAACTTATTCCAACAAGCTGCTATTTCTTGTGAGACTTCTTCATCCCAGCTAAGTTTTTCTAACCATAATGTTTGCATGATCAGTTTTGCTTTGACTAATACTGGACTTAGCCATCCTAACGGATCGAATAGTTTCGCAATGTCCGCTAATATTGTTCTTTTCGAAAGCTTTTGTGACGGTGCTAACGCCACCTTAAATCTTATGGAATCGTCACTTGGTGACCATAATAATCCTAATGATCTTCTGGTGTCATCTTCTTGAATGTTGACTGCGCTTTCGTCTCGCAATTCTACTGGTATTGCTTTTATGACTTCCCTGTTATTACTAGACCATTTTCTTAGTGTTATCCCGCTGGCCTTGAACATGCTTATTAGTTCATTCACCGTTTCAATTGCCTCTCTTTCGTCTTCTGCACCTGACATTAGATCGTCCACATAGAAGTCCTGTAAGCTGATTTTTGATGCTGTTGGATACGACATTTTCTCGTCTTCCGCTAACCTTTGAATTGTTTTTACAGCCAAGTATGGTGCTGCAGCCGTTCCATACGTTACGGTCAATAACTTGAATTCTTGAATTGGGTCGTTTGTCGAGAATCTCCATAAGATTCTGTGATAGTCCTGATCTTCTTCGGAAATTCGAATTTGTCTATACATCTTCTCTATGTCGGCTGTAAATCCTATTCTGTGACTTCTCCAACGTAATAGAATATCTATAAGGTCATCTTGAATTTTAGGACCTACGTGCATGATGTCATTTAAACTTTTTCCATTTGTCGTTTTTGATGATGCGTCAAACACTACTCTCAACTTTGTAGTCGTACTGGTTTCTTTGATAACTGGTTGATGAGGTATGTAATATTTTCCTTGGATTTGGTTACTCCACTGCACCTGTTTCATGTGACCTAGCTTAATGTATTCACTCATAAATTTTTTATATTCCAAATTCAACTTGTAATCATTAGATAATCGTTTCTCCAAGGACAGTAAACGTGCCAACGCTCTTGGCCTTGACTCACCTAATTGCGATGACTCAATTTCGTTTTTAAACGGAATTTGAACAGTGTACGTACCGCTCGAATTACGCAATGTTGTTTTATCGTAAAATGCCTCGCATGCATTTTCATCGCTTGTTAATTGTCGTTTTTCCGAAATTTCCTCTAATTCCCAGAACCGTGATAATTCTTTCTCTTCAGACTGTGTTATCATGCTTACTACTGCAATGTTGGTTTGTTTTAAGGATTGATGAATGCTTCCCCAAATTATCCAGCCTAACTCTGTATTTTGGGCTACAAGGCCGTCGTTTGACTTGTCGATTCCTTCTAACAAAATTTCGTGAAATTCTTGGGCTCCAAGAATCACATCAATTGGACCCGGCTTTCCGAAGCCTGGGTCAGCAAGAATTTTATTTTGCCATAATTCGGTGTTTACTTCAATTGGGTGTTCTGGCATATCTTTTGCTAATTTTTGTAAAATCAGCAGTTCAGTATTTAACGTAAATTTGCTAGTAATGCGTGGTTTGCATTGTACAGATATTTTGTATTTGCAGCTCTCATTGGTTGATCCCCCTATACCAGAAATTTCTGCATGAATTTTCTGTTTGGGTAATTGTAGTAAATTGGCAGCTTCCATAGTGATAAAAGATGCTTGCGAACCTGAATCGATCAAGGCTCTCAAATTTTCGTTTTTTTCCATCTGAATCTTGAATTCTAATGATTGCTGTCGCTAATAATGTTTTACCTCCTTCATGCGCGACATGTGTTCCTACCCTGTTTGATTGATTGAAATATGGTTTTGATTTCTGCTCGTTTGGCGTTTTCGTTTTGTTGTGGTTGTTTTCTTTGTGGATAAGCGTATGATGATTTTGAAAGCAAATTCTGCATTTTTGAAATGACAGGCATTTTGTAGTTAAATCGTGGTTTAAGCAATTTAAACATAACCGTTTTTCTTTAGCAGTATTAAACCGTTGATAAGCTGTTAATGCTTTGAATTTTAAACATTGATAAATGGTATGGTTAGATAAATTGCAGTACTTACAGCTTTGACTTTGCTGTTTTCTCTGATGTGGTTGATAACTGCCCATGCTGCTATTGTTTTCGCGTCCGTCATGTCGATCGGTAGATATGGATTCGATGGCTCGAAACCGCTTAAGGATGAAGTTCAACATCTCGTCGAGTTCTGGCACTTGTAGTGGATTGATCAAACTAGCTTCAAATAGCTCTTGTGTTCTCTTATCGATTTTCCGCAGTAGGACGCAACCGATGATCGGGTCCCATTGAGATGTATTCATGTTCAGAGCTTCAATGGCTTTCAAGCATTCTTTTGTTGTGTTGTAAATTTCTTTTAGCTGCTCTGATGATTCTTTCAACGTATTGTAGGGTTTTTCTGTTTAATGGGTCTTTCTTTATATTGGTGTGAATGCGTTTGATCTCTTGTCCTAATACCTCTTGAGCTTTGCTTAATTTGTTAACGGTTTCCATTTTTGTGTTAAGATTAAACTCTTCACTTGCACTGAATGAATCACTTCACTTTACTTGTTATCTGCACTTGTATACGCGATCTGCACTGAGTTATCGATTTGTATACGCGACTCGCGGCCGAATATTACTTGATTAGATTTTTTGTTCTGTGGCTAACATAGGTTACCGATTAATTATTTTAGACTCGAAGGACCATGTTTAATATTGAGGAGGTTGAAGGTTTAGATTGGGTGGGTAGAGTTATTGAGAGTCTTGAGTGCCATTTCAATACTGATTTAATCCTACGCATGTAACTAACAATCTTACTAAACTATTAAACATACCAGTGGCTCAGAAACAATTAAACTCTATGGTTTTGACATGGTTGTTACAGTCATCGTTTGTAAACAATTTATAAACAGTTTGGTGGCTGCTGAACTATAATTATTGCAACCACTGTTAAATAATATAGAACGCTATGTTACGCTGTTTTGAATATAGTTAAACAATTATCGTTTTGCTTACTAATTGTAATTATGAAATGTTAACAGATCTATAAACTATGATTGTCCTTAATTACCCTGATTATTTATATAACATTAAGATATATGTTTAGCTGAAGACTAAACACGAATTTATCATAGAAGAGGAATATGGCAGCAGATTGTGACAGAAAGGGGACAGATATTTGCAAATCTTACTTACAATGAGTGCATCGTATATGTGGATAACATTGTCGCGCTTCGCGCCTTTGTTTTTGATTTTCTTGGGACATCCGAAAGTTTCGATTATCGGCAATAAGGCGCTGATTTAAAAAATTCGATCGTGGATTAAAGGAATCTTTCTTAATGGCGCTGGTTAACTTAGAACAAGTACTCTCAGGAGCTCGAAGAATTGGAAAGTTATAAAATCCAGGAGGCGTTGGTCCTGAGGGATGTTGTACATCCGTAGCCTGTCTAAGCGCACGATCGGGTTGGCAAGAATAAAACTCGTTGGGATTTTGATTTTTTAATTGAGAATTCGAATATAGTTGAGAAACGTTAGGTTGTTCAGTAGTTGAGTCAGCGCGCCACTCAGTCGGTGACACAGGGGTCCCACCACCACCCGCTCGGCTTAGGGGATGAGGAAGTTGGCCGAACGCCCCAACGACGGGGGAAGTCGCCTGATGCGACACAAAGAAATCTTCGTACAAAGCCGCTGGAAAAGTCTGAGAATTCATATCGAAATTTGATATTGTTTTAATTCTCCACGGAGGACTTGGTCTTTATAGATTAAAAGACAAGTTGGAGAATGGCTTTGTCGAGGCTGAGAGGGCCAAAAGGGGTTTAGGTCAACTTTATCGCGGTAGTTTTAGAGGGAAGCAAGGTTACGTCCCGTAAGTCGGTTGAGTGGCGTAGAAACTAAAGTTACAACGGTATAGTTGTCGAACAAAATAAAAGCCCGAGGGGTTATAAAACTAATAATCTCAAAGATTAAATGAAGCTTAATAATTAGCGCGTGACTCGCGCGTCGAACGCACAATTTAACGACACACTAACTTTCACTGAAGATACGAATTTAACGTAGTTTAATTCAGTTTTACAGGGTGGTCGGCGTACGAACCGGTTTATTTCGCGGCACTGTTTATTCGTGGTTGGTTTTATTATTTTTGAGTCTTTAAATTTTACACAGTTTTTGGGGTATCTAGGGTTAATTTTTATTAATGTTTGTGTTAATGCTCCGAGAACACGTATACACCTCGCCAGTTCGGAGAGTGTATAGTGCTTCGGTAGCTGACGATTCGGTTCGTTTAGGTAGCGCTTTAGGGTAGGTACAATACTGCTGTTGTACAATGCTTAATTTTAGGAATAAAACTAATTACAAGTTCTGTTTTGTCGAAGTTAAAGTTTTTGTTAGTTTATCGGTTACAACGATGGGGAACTGAAGGGTTTTTTGACTGAAACTCTCTCAGGACCAATGGGTTTGAATTTTGTTCTTGCGGTGAACAACGTAGATATTTTTAGGCTGGCGACGACATAGCTGGGCTTATGAAGGAGGATTCTTGTACCGATGGTAACAAGTTAGTTAGTGTTTTAGATTGAACACTGTTGAAAGGCACGTAAATTGGTAGGGTTAACTTTGAAATCGTGAAAAGAAAAAATAAATCGTACTGAATATGGGAAAGTCACTGAATGTTAGGGTGTGAGGAAAGCGCTTCCTTAACCGTTTTTCCTCGCGACGTATCCACGTACGACTGCGGAACGACTTTTCCGCCGCGACCACGTTTATTCTTAACTTCTTCCGAACCCCGCAGGTGGAATAAACCTCAAGTTATGATGTTTAAGCCGCCCCACGACGTTCCACACCCTCTAAGCTACTTGTAGCCTTAGTGCTATGATCAACTTTCACTTAGAAGGATCGGTGAGATGCTCCCACGATGATGGCAATGTGCAATGCCAGCTTCGATACCTACGTTACGCTCTGATCTGTGTCTGCTGTGAAAGAGAGAGGCTTGTGCGCGTGAATCGTTTTATAGAACGACCCGCATCGACGCAGCGCGGCGATTCCGCCAATCAGATCGCTCTACAGAAATCACGCCACTTCCGCGATGTTTGTTTTGTCTGCTCGCCCGCGAGCCAGGGTCGGCTTTAGTTCGGCATTCTTTTATTTTTTCAACGTTGTGCAAGACCGTGCGTAGCTTATTATACAACAACATCATTGTATTTAGTATTACTTGGTTACTTTCTAAATTTATTTTTCTAATAGCTTGCTCTTGTAAATCAGGCATATTTTCTATATCCACCTCAAAGGCGACTGATATCCTTTGTCTTCGCTGTACTAGCATATCCTTATCCGATACATTCATGAGTCTCACAGGCACCTTTGCGCCCCTTTTACAGAGACTTCTCGCAACTAGCAATCCCTGCTGAGAATCTTCACATGGCTCTATCACAACATGCTGAGTCGTAATTCTTGAATAACCAGCTATACTAGCTAAACAAATCACCTCACTTCTTGGGGGTAAAATTAGATCTTCCTCTAGTAAAATTTTCCACGATTTTTCCTCATTTTCCACATAATGAGTCTCATCAAAAAATTCTCCCCGGACTTCGAAGCCTTCCATTTCGGCAGCTCTTAGGTCCATTTTAAAATTCGCATCACCGGAACATACAAGTTGAACATCAGGACATCCATGCTCTCCTGAATTTGGTTTTTCCAGTGCTTCCAAACGACTGCCAATCGTTTGAATGCCCATATCGCTCGTTGTTGGCAGCAACGATGAATGTTTCTTGGAGGTAGTTGTGTGTGAATGCGTCCGATTCTGAACATGTTGTCCATGAATGAATAAATGAATGTAGTTAGATGGGCTCCCTACGGAGAAGACACTTAGGCCGCTAGCCGGGCCCATTGTGACCCATCACAAGCTAGTACCCCTCCAATTCGGTGGCCCTGACAAAGCTGCAGAGCCTCCTTGGCCAGGTACCTTGAATATCTAAGGGGTTGATCACACTCTTACCCCAAAGCTCTTTTCTGATCGTCGCAAGTGTCGGGCACTGTGTGAGAACATGTGTCGGAGTTTCCTCGTCTTCCTGACACAAGCGACACAAGTGACAGACCCAGAATGTGCATGTGCCTTCTCATCTGACAGTGACCCGTGAGAAGTCCTGTCACACATCTGAGGTCCTTTCTGGTTAATTCCATCAGTGACTTCGACTTGTTCTTTGAAAAGAAGCCCATGAGACATCGCGACTGCCGCATGCCTCCGGCCTCCTCCCAAGCAATATCGGATCTTTGCCAGAAGATACGGTCCACAATGGCGGATCGGGAACCTGTCCGCCTCCTCGTTTCCCCTAACACCGGAGTGCCCTGGGACCCAAGTTAGGCGTACCTTGGCCATCCGCGCGAGCGACAAGAGTGTTTTCTTACACTCCAGCACCAGCGCAGACGTCGTTGAATCAGCTTTTAAGGCAGCCATTGCTGCCTTGCTGTCCGTACAGATAAATATATCCTTCCGGTATAGCGGTGAGTTTAAAATAAACTCCTCGCATCGGATGATCGCAAAGATCTCGGCCTGGAAGATGGTACAGTGGCAGCCTAGAGGGAAGCTAAGCCTCTTCCCCGAAGTTGCACCATACACACCTGCCCCTGCCCCCGTCACGGTTTTGGATCCATCTGTAAACCAGACGTCTCCGTGTCACCCGATCCTGCTTCATCAACAGTTCCGGGCACTCCCTCAACGCCTCCCCCCAGTCCCCGAGATGACCCCACGATTCAGCTGAGTCTGTAATCAGCATATTGAGACCTGCCAGTCTGTGGGCTGCCCTGGCGGCTTCTTTTTGTATAAACGGGTGCAGCGGCTCGAGCCCACATAGCCGCTCCAGTGCCCTTGTTGGGGCAGTTTTCATTGCACCTGTAATACAGACACAGACAAGTCTTTGAACCCTGTCCAACAAGGCTCGTGACTTGGCCGTATCCATAGCTCCGGACCAAACAATCGCTCCGTATGTTATCATTGGGCGAACAACAGCGCAGTAAATCCAGAGAGCATTGCGGGCCTTCCCGATTTTGACTGCAAGGTGCTCGTTCCAGGTCAGCCTGGAATCTAGAATGACCCCTAGGTATTTGACCTGGGATTTGTACCCCAGAATGTGGCCGAACAGATTTAAGTCCGGCAACGGTCCGAGTTTTCGTGGTCTCGTAAAGATGACGACTTCCACTTTTTCCGGGTTCACAGAAAGCCCCTCCCCCTCACACCAAACCTGTGTTGATCGAAGGGCAGCCTGGATATTCCTCGCCAGGCCCCCGACGGCACGACCACTAGAAAGAATGGCCACATCGTCCGCGGAGGCCTGGGCGTAGACATCTGCGGAGTTGAGTCTCCACAGCAGAGTATCAACAACTAGGCACCAAAGAGTGGGCGAGAGAACGCCCCCTTGGGGGCATCCCCTGGCGACCCACGCCTCCGACGTGACTGCGTTAAGCTCCGCAAAAACCAAACGGTTGGACAACATGGTAACATGGTTTTCACCCACCCGGCAACCACCGGATGGGCCCCACGTCGCTCAAGGGCTTGGCATATCGATGCAAAGGAGGTTTTGTCAAACGCCCCCTCTATATCCACAAACGCCGCCAGGGTGGCGCATCCGGGCGCTCTGCCCTTCTCCAGCCTCTGTACGAGGTGATGAAGGGCGGCCTCCGTAGACCTACCCGCCCTGTAAGCGTATTGCTTCTCGTATAGAGGAGCCACAGTGAGCAGCTCCTCCTTAATATGACGGTCCACAATGCGCTCAAGAGTCTTCAACATGAAGCTCGAGAGGCTGATGGGACGAAACGATTTCGGATTAGAATAATCCGCCTTTCCCGGCTTAGGAATGAACACGACTCTCACTCTTCTCCAGGCCTCAGGGATGTACCCCAGAGTGAGCGATCGCCTAAATACGTCGTCACACTTTCCGCTGTCCGTGAGTATTGGCCCTACCTGACTCGACCCTGGGAAGTGAGTCCCAAGCATGATGCCTAGGGTCTCCTCCGATGTCTCGGTAAAGCCCCCCTCCGGCCGGGCCACAGAGCCCAGGCGCAAGAACGACTCCCTCCTGAGGATCCGCGTTAATCTGGATGCCTCAGTGGTGTCCTCAATGTCCGAGCAGTACCTCCTCCACGTATCTCTACGGGAGTCTCGTATCGCTTTCTTGTAGAGCTTCTGAGCCAACTTGTGGTTGTCCCAGTGTTCCACAGTATTGATCCTTTTTGCTTTGTTAAAAAGCTTACGGACCTTCTTACGGTGTCTCTCTAAGAGAGAGTTCCACCATGGCGTTCCTCCAACTACCCGTTCCTTAGCCGGACAGTTGTGCTCGTATGACGCTAGTACGGCGGCGTTGAGTTCCTCGACCGAGGCCTCAACGTCCTCTGCCGTGCGCGTCCTTTTATACATGACCCTTATCCTACTGGCCAGCTCCTCGCTGTAGAGGCTCCAGTCAGTAGTCCGGGGGTTCCTGTATGTTGTCCATTTAAAGTTCCATATAAACTTCCCAAATTATCTTCATATAGAGATAGTTTTTCTCCTAGGAGTACCATTTCTCCTTTTTCCCAATCAATAGTTTCACCATGCTCATGCAAAAACCCAATATAAAATCTGTCTAAAAACTCTCAGATTCAAGTACTTTGAACTCATGTTCCACAATTCTTCTTGGCTCAATGCCTACACTCAAACAAGTGTTCCTAAAATGAGAATACTATTTCCCTGAGTGTCCACTAAGTTAATTCCACTACTTTGTAACGGTATAAACCCCTGAGAAACTGAGGGTTTCACTAGGGATAAAACAGCTCCCGAATCTATCAGTGACCAATATAACTTTTCAGCTAATATTACCTTAGAAACATTGCAGGGCCTGGAGATTTTTTTCCACTCGCAAATGTTTCTCCCTACACTAACACCTTCACTTATTCTCACGTTGCCTCCATGGCAGCCGGGCTTTAGGGCTGGGAAGCGGCTGCGTCGGAGTTTAAATTTAAAGACCCAATTTCGGCGGTACATTCTCTAGCAAAATGTCCTGGTTGGTTACATTTAAAGCAGATTCGTTGTTGCTGGTTGCTAGTGGTTGTATTTCTGGCCCTTGTAGAAGTATTTCTATTCTGGTTATTGTAAACTTGAGTTGCTCGTTTAGTATCAAGACAATCTCGTTGGTAGTGCCTTGGATTGTTACACTTAAAGCATAACTTATTTCTCGTTTGATCCGGTCTTGTCTCCAGTGACATGAATATTACAAGAACATGCTGAAGAAATAGAGTGCACCTCCATAATTCCACCTATGTACTACATACATAATAAATGGGTTGGATTTGATCCCTATCCAGTAATCTGACTTCAGCCGCAAGAATTGAATGCTGACGAAGAACCATATCAATTCGAAAGCCTTAAACATTTAGGCTCGCGAGGCATCTACTGACACGGAAATTAAAATACGTTTATAGGGCTCATAATGACGTATCTTTCGAGGGTAGTGAGAACCCCTTACACCCCGTCAGAGCGCGGCATTTTTGAATTCACTAGTCTAGCAAGCCAGCGCATATGACATTCAGATTACTAATCATAGTATCACAACGCCCTTTGGTACGTTTATAGGGCTCATAATGTACCTGGTATAGTCTATCCATTTCTAGTTGAATATTTCCAACTTACAAAGACTGATCACTAATACACCATTACTCATAAACAGCCCCTAAAAACTCGTACAAATTTTTTTTACAAAGCCTGGTATAACAGAAGAGGACAATTACAATCGACCATTCAAAATATTGATGTTCGGCAAGCATTCGGTGAAACAATTTTGTGACATTATTTGGCTGTCGTTGCATCCACCTGCTGTCGACGATGGGCAAGTGGCCCATCGTTATCAGTGTATTTTCACATAGACGTTTAGTGGGTAGGTTTGGTTTTGAGTTAGTGTAGTAATATTATTTATAAAAATGGCATTTTGGAGACCTTTTCACGAACTTGAAGCCGAAGATGATAACTGTGATAAAGAGTTCAAGAACAAAGATTTAAATGTACAGTGTCAAAGAATAATTTTGAACATGTATGACTGCTTAAAAAGAGAAAATAACCAAGAGTGCAATACTTTTATTGTTAAAAGAATCGTGGAACTGACTAAATTGTCTTTTTCTACAATTTCCCGTGTTATCAAAGAAGGAGATGTATTATACCATTCGGCAAATACGAAGAAGAGGGGAGAAAAATTTAAGAGAATAGACGATGGTGATAAGGACGTCATCCGGCGAATTGCTTACAGTTTTTATAAAGATAATTCTGTTCCGACGTTAAATATGATTCAAGATAAACTAAAGGATTATCCAGGAAGTAATTATAAAAGCCTAGAAACTTTACGAAGTGTTTTACTAAGTTGTGGCTTTAAACACAAAAATATCGACAACCGAATACTAATAATGGAATCAAAACGCATAGTAGACGTGGAACATATCTGAGAAAAGTAAAATTATACCCGACCTATATTTTACTTGGATGAGACCTGGTATGATACGCACGATGTTATTCGAAGTGGTTGGGTAGATGAATCGAAAAATTGCAGTCTATGTGCGCCATGCTCAAGAGGAAAACGTATTATTTTTACACGCGGGAAATGAAAGTGGTTTTGTACCCCACATGTAAATGCATTGCTACTCTCAGCGAAAAACATTGCCCAATCCTCAGCGGATTATCATGAAGACATGACAGCTCTCTTATTCGAAAAATGGGTTAAGGAGCAGCTTCTACCAAATATCCCACAAAACTCAGTTATCGTGATGGATAATGTATACTACATAACACACAATAAACTCAACTGCAAAGAAAGACCAGACTTTAAAATTTATGCAGGATAAGGCCATAGCAGTTCCCGAAAAAACTCCTGGAAAAGCAGAGGGATTTTAAAATAATAAAACAGCAAAATTTTGAAAAGGAATATGTTGTAGATCAACTGCAAATCACAAGGTCATACAGTGTTGCGTCTTCCCCCTTATTATTGTATATAATATATATGTATTATTGGATATTGTGTTCTCAACCTCATTCGACAAAAAGCAAGTGAAATAACTTTAGACGAATGGAAAAACTGCATCGCTCATGTAATTCACAAGGAAAATGAATACCCAACTTTATCGCCAGTTTCTCCAATTATTATACAACCTTCCTGTGAGTCAAGTTCGGATGACAGTGATGGTCATTGACATGTTCCCGACTAACTTATAACGGTGTGCCTTAATTAAAATAAAAACATATTATACTACTACCATGTTTGTTTTCGTTTTGTAATTATATTAAACCAAAGAGCAAAAAAATTTAGATACCGAAAAAATATTGTGTTCTGCCTATGTTGAATATTCTTGTTGTGTGGCCTACAACGTTTTTTATGCTTATTCAATTAGAAATGGATAGACTATACCTGGCGTTTTAATTTCCTAAATCGTGGTGTAAAAACCGATGCCGCGATATAAAAGAAACCATTGAAATTTGCACGCGAGCATAAAGTAGATTAACTTCTGTAAACTGTGGGTAGATGGAACTATTGTAGTTTAATATGTTTTTATCAAAATAGTCAAGTTATCTATTCCCCACCCCTCATAAGCAATATCTTACTATATTTGGTTATACTCGTTGGTTTGCGTTCAATCTTTTGTTGCTGTCTCAACTTCCAGCCTTGCGTTTTCTAAGGTTAAAAGGAGACAGAAACCTATTTAGAGTAATCGGATTTCGTATTCAACCAATGTGTGTTTCAACCAATCATAACCATACCTTGCCGTCGTGAAATGACGGCATGCTATTGGTTAGTTTACTAGAGTAGAGGCTAGAGACTGGTTCACTAATCACTGGTTAGATGGAGTTAGAGCACGCATACGCATAGGCAATTATTGTGTTTTATATTTTGTGTTTGTGGAAAATTCGTTCGTTCGTAAGGTAGGAATTGTTACATTTTATTTTTGAGTGGCAAATTGCTCATATTTGTTATTATATCACGTAACATTTAGTAGTGACCAATAATTCAGTTCATATTTACATACACCGTTAGTAGATAAATAGGTGTAGTGAATTATTAATCTCGTAATGTTTAATAATAATTGTAATATTGACGACATTTTGAGCACTTGAATGATGAACAAGGAGAGATGGATATTGCAGCCAAATCAAAACGTATAGTCAAATTTGATTTAGCTGTTGAAGTACTGAAGAATAAAAATATCTCTAGAGAAAGTCTTTTAGTACAATTGAAATCACCACTTTTTTTAAAAGTATTTGTTTAAATTTAGGCTGGAAGGTTAAAACTTAATGAATGTTCGAAAAGCATGTTATAGTTACTTGCAAATCTTAAATGAAGTTGAAATGCAGGAAAATATTGAACGTAAACCTGCAAAAGTTGAGGATGACGACGAAATCATTCCTGATAAATCACTAAAGGAAATTGTGGTAAGTAAACTAGAATCAACAATTCAACACCTGAAAAGTATCCTGACATATTGATTCCTGGTTCGCAAAAAAGCTGCGTTAATTCTAATAATAGTAGCGTTAAACTTCGTAGCACCCGTAATTCATCTTCAGTGCAGCCCTACTATACAAATGTTTTGAAGGTGAAAAGAGACATTTTTTGTGCCGCGACACCGGAAAAAAACAATTTTCCCAGTTGTCTGGTGGACACCTCTCCAGGCACTAGTTCTGAGATTTTACCAGTAGATGCAAAAAATGTAGATTTACTTGAAAAGCCTACCTATAAAAATGCAAATATTTTGAAGAAAGTTTTATAATTCCTGTTAACGAATGGGATTTAATATGTAAAAACAACAAACTAGATTCCAAAAATTATCCATTTAATTTAAGAAAGAAAATGTCTCAAACTGTTAATAATACTTGCCTTATTGCATTTAAAAGCAAAAAACAATGTATAGACGGTAGTTTAACATTATTTGGGGTATGTCTGCATAATAAATTTAATAATTGCAAAGCATTTGTCATTCATATTGATAAATTGCGCAAAGTTACCGTTTATAGTACCTCAAAAGATTTTTGCCATAAAAGAGTCCTTACCGGCTACGTGAAGGGAATCGAGAGATTTGCTATGCAACAAAAGTTACTAAGTAGGAAACCTTCTGATGTTAAAGAAAGTATACTTCTTAAAGCTGATACCAACTTTGTAAACACAAGTAAAAATCTCGAAAATATTAAATCTGACGCAACATTTCGAAAAATTAGATCAGAAGCATTTGCTTCTTTTGACAGAAATAATGATGACCTAATTGATATGTTTCTTATGCAGCGTGATCATCCTGAATACGTTCAAGAAGTTTCTTCTCCTTTTTCAATTAAATTATTTAGCAAAGAACAAATTAGTCTTTGCGAAGAACAAATAATTGGGGGTGAATTACCAATTCTGTACTTTGATGCTACAGGCAGCATAGTGCGAGCCCCAAAAGTATTGAAAAATTGCAAGCGTATATATTTATACTCCGGGGTTGTTCACATAGCAGAAGCAGTCTTGGATATGATTTCTTCAAGGCATTTCACAACTGCAATTTTTAAATTTTTGTATGATTTTAAATGTTTTTGCTTAACTTTGCGGAAGTGGCCGTTATTTGGTGCCGTAGTCACAGATTTTAGTTTCGCTAGTATGCATGCTTTTACCCGAGCATTTAATGATATGAGTTTGCAACATTATCTGAGCGAATGATACAATAAATTGACTCAACACGATGACGAGAAAGGTGTGGGTTCACCTTTCGTTTTGTTACATTTATGTTGTGCCTATTTTATGAAAATGGTTTCTAAAGATTTGAAAAAAATTGTAAATAATGATCATATAGAAAAAAAGTTATTTGCAAAATGTATTATGTTCATCAACACTTAATGATGTTATTGTGTGCTTCAAATGTATTTGCATTCTGGTTTTATCCCAATACGAAAATCAACATGTACAAACTGCTTACGAAAAGCTATGCAAACTCGAAACTTGTGCTACGTAAAATGACGTCATAAGTAATGAGGAATCGGTAAGTAATGTAATTGAAGTGGAAGAAGAATTGTCGTCTTCTGATAACGCATTACACAAAGGTAGCCCATTTTATGTACTGTTTTATTCTAAATTTGAAGAAGCTGTCATACCATCAGATAGTGAAGGTAAGAAGGTAAGGTAAAATGAGTTCTATTTTCTAGAGTGGGCTAATGTAATTACTTTAAAATATATGCCTTTTCTTCCTTTAAGGTCAGGAATAATGATTTCCAAAAAATACTCATTAAATAGATTGAGTAATTGTTATGTTAAAACACATTTTGGCAATTTAAAAAGGAATGTTCTCGCAGATAACCGTAATCTAAAATGTAGTAGGTTTGTGAGAAATTCTAGAGAACTAACTTTGGCCGCTTATAAAGAAATGATATGCGGAATATCTAAATCGAACCTCGCTCGGCCACCTCTTATCAAAGACCCTTTAATCAACGAGTTAAATAGTCAAGAAAGTTGGAAGCGAAAAAAGGGTACCGTTTCAACGCATTTTTCTGGTAATTATTTAAAACACTTTCAAAACCACAGTCAATATCCAATGACAAAATAAAACGTAAATCGAATGGTCCAATTAATAGCGAAAGTTGCATATATTGTGGTCTTGGTGGATTGGATGTCACTGTGTCATGGCATCAATGCGATATGTGTAACGGATGGGTGCACGATCTATGTATAACAGAATACAAAAATATTTCAAATACCGAAAACTATTTTTGCAAACAGTGTTTTTCGTATGATGTGTGCATTATTTGTAATTGTGGAGCATTGACCACCACCGCTTATTGGGTTCAGTGCGATTTATGTGACAGGTGGGTACACCAAATTTGTGATCCATCGTTGGACCCAAATCAGTCGTACAGTTGCTTTCTTTACACAAGAACAGTAAAAAGTATAATTTTAAGAAAAAAGATTCTCACTCTTTTGAATTTAACTAATGTACAACGAAAACGTGTAGAAGAAAAAACTAAAAATCAGAGAAAATCTAAATTTTGGTTAGAGGAGCGACGAAAGCGCTTAACTTGTTCTAATTTTGGTAAAATTATAAAAGCTAAAAACAATATATCAAAAATCAAGCTAGTTGACGTAGTTATCTTTCAAAGATCCCAGTCATGTCGACTCAGTTAGGCATGGCATCAAAGAAGAAGAAAATGCCCTTCGAGAGTATAGTATAATTTCTGGCAATGTGGTGTTGAAAACTGGTTTAATCATTCACAACAAATATCCATATCTAGCTGGTTCTCCATATGGTTTGGCGGGCAATGACGGAATAGTTGAGGTAAAATGTCCCTACAGTATTCGAAATGAGAAAATTAGTTTTACAAAATTGAAATACCTCAATTCGGCTAATGGTCAACTAAATAAAACCAATTTATACTATTATCAGGTACAAGGATTAATGGAGGTTTTGAATCGCAATTGGTGTGATTTTGTTATATTTTCAAAATGCGACATGATAATAGAACGAATAAACCGAGATAAACGGTTTTTTGATACGCAAATACTTATGGTACTTCGAGATTTTTATTTCAAATATTATTTACCCGCCATGTTTACACCAAACGAAACGTATTCGGAAGATGAAAGCAACTGGCTTCGTTCCTTATAATCAGATATTAGCGATGCTAGCGCCGCTAAAAAACATAATTTAGATCAGGATGATCTAACTAAAACTGAATCCCAAAACTTCCAAATTTTGGAAAATGGATTAATAAATGATCCCAATTATTACAAGAAAATCGGAAAAAACGACATATTACATTGCTACATTTAAAAAGTTCAATGTTAAAGTTGCACAAGTTAACTGTGTAGAATTTGAAAGCCTTTTTGGAGAGGGTTTGTTATATGATAATAACATAATTAATATTGGGTTACATATTTGCAACAAGAATGAAAAAATTCAAACAATGGATATAACCTTAGTGGAAGCCATTTTAGGTGTATTCTTCGATCATGACTTTCTGAACTATTTTCGAATAACTGCCCCTATATCATTGGCGTTCCCAGCGAATGTAAATCAAAATCATTGGTGTCTCGCCATCGCAGATTTTGGAAAAAACTACTTTGGGTGTTATAGATCCACAAACACAAAAGCGTAATATGGCTTTAAATCAAAGTGAACGTTATTTCAAAAAGTTATACGATTTTTTAAATTTTACAATAACAAATTTAATGGTACAGATTCAACTTAACTCATTAGGCATTTACGAATATTCTACCGGTAGATACCTGTTTAACCTAGAGCGTTCGAAAATTGTTTTTGGTAACTACCATTGCCGTTCTGAAATTTTACCCATATACCGAATATATGTACCCGGTTTATGATTTATGGATCGAGAAGTTCCGTCGGTAAATTAAGAAAAAAATGACTTTTGACAGATTTTCCGTTAAAATTTAGAATCATATCCTCAAAAATTAGTTTAAGTTTGTTTATTAAAATGGATATTGGAATATGTTCTGTGTGTGAGATGGAGGGAGATTATGCGGATATTGTAAAACATTTTAATAATGAACATATGGATGCTCAGGAACTAGAAACCCAGAGTTTACAAGAACAAGATGAAAATGACACAATGGCAGGTAAGCTAATGGCAACTTAGATATCAGCATCAGCTCAAAGCATAAATTAAAACATATTGAGTTTTTAGGAAGTAGCAACGAAAATTTGAAGTGGTGTGATCAAACTATCAAACTGCTGTTGGTTTGTTTTGAAAATAAAAAGAGATTTTTTAATACTGGTAAGAAGACAAATAAAGCCATATGGCAAATGATAGCCCAAGAAGTTAATGAAAGTGGATATACATTTACTGGAGAGCAGTGTGATTTAAAATTTCGCAATTTAAAGAAAACTTATAAAAGAATTGTGGACAGTAATAACAAAACAGGCAGGGGTACCAAAACATGGCCATATTTTCAACAGTTTAATAGACTCTTTAGCAAAGATCCTGAGGTACAACCTGTAGCAATTGTTGGTAACCGTGAAGTTGAAAAACAACACAGTCACATGGATCCTCTAGTTGTAGAAGAAGTTACTGATGTAAGTAAATGAATTAGGTATAACAATAGAAAAACAACTATTTAACGAAATAATAATATAAAAAACATTATACACTTCTTGATTTTAGATAGTTTTAATTTGTAAGATGCTTTTTTACCACTTTAGTGTAGCAATAGTAATGTTTTTTTGTAGAGGTAGTATTAAAACTATTTCTATTTTTGTAGTCACCAAGAACTGTTAATGCTGATACACCCACAAGCAAGATAAAAAGAAAGAGAGAAAGTGAAGTAGAGCCAGAATGGGTTAAGTTGTTACGAAAAGATGCAGCTGAACGGCATGCAGAAAAAAATGGCAGTGTTTAGAGAATTAATAGAAGTTTTGAAACAATAAATATTTAAAAGAACAAAAACTAAAATAAATATTTGAAAGAACTTTTATTGGGATTTTTCTCATACTTGTTCCTTTTTTTTAAATTACTACACCTAATACTTAATCTTTAAAAAGTAGTCTAGCTATTTTATTTCTTTTCTCTAAGCCACAGTTGTCTTTTCCAGAGTCAAGTGACTCTGGTAGATCGCCAGTTGCATCAACATCTGGTTCAATACTATCGCCTCTTTATGTAATACACAACAAGCCACAATTAGTGTTGGGATAAGTTCAGTCCTGTATATGTTAACATGCTTCAAAATTCTGAATCTTCCTTTCAGCAATCCAAATGCCTGTTCAATATAGACACGTGTAGAAGAATGTTTGAAATTGAACTGCTTTTGAACTATTGTCAAATGACCATTATCTCTATAGGGTGTTATTACATAGGTTGTATTTTTATAAGCAGAATCTGCTAAAATATGGCTATCATATGGGAACAGTTCCGCTGCATTTTCTTCTACTGCTTGTCCCAGTGACGAGTTTCGAAACACTCTGGCATCATGGACGCTTCCGGGATAACCTACATTTACAATAAAGTCATTAAACCATAAATAATATAACAGTGTCCACTAGGCTTTACTTCAATTCAGGCTCTGAAAACAGTAAAAAACAGTAGGTATTTTATTATTAAACAGTTTCATAGAATTCAGTCAAACAGAATTATTAAATTTAGCTTGAAATTTAGGCTGATATATGTTAGGCAATGTATGTACCAAGAACAGACAGGTAAAAAGTTTAATTTTCTCACCTGTAAAAACGTCTGTAAACATATAATTGGAGTCACATACTGCTTGTAATATAATAGAATGAAACTTCTTTCTGTTGCAATATGACATTTGTTGTTTTTGTGGAGGAGTTATTGGAATATGGCTCCCATCAATAGCACCTATTGTTTTTGGAAATCCTTGTCTTTTTTCAAAGCCTGCCATTGTTTTAATTGCATCAAGTCCTGCAGGCCATTTAATGTAGTTCGGTGACAATTTCAACAATAATGATGTAATTTTATGGACATAACTCCATGCTGTTGACTTGGAGACATCATATTTTTCAGAAATACTTCTGAAATGCAAAGAGACAATAATATTTATTTTAACTTGTGTGACAACTGTGCTAGTACCACATCGAACAAATGTTTATTTTAGGGCATAAGACATACCTAAACACTTCTTGATTTGCTAACATACACAAAGCTATTAGCAATTGTTTTTCTGGGGGTTCTGGTGGCCTACCTACTCCAGTTTTGCTATTGATACGTAAATCCGGAGCCAATGTATTGAGCAACTCTTCAAATGTACTTCTGTTTAACCTGAATGTACCTTTAAAGCCTAGAAATACACAAATAATTTTATTAATTTGAACTGCCATTCCCATCATGCCACATTTTGAGCCAAGCTTAAGTTAAGTGTGCTAGTCTGAAGCTCAGCTTGAACTAGGACAGTGACCCAATGAGGGTGATTTAACTAGATTTTTTTACATTGAAACTCGTCATAATAAACAAACTAAAATACTTACAGTCTGGTTCATATACCAGTGCTACATTATTGACATAATTTAAAATACATTGTCTCTTGATCCCCTTCCTTCTGTTAACAGAGAAATGCTGAATAGCTGCAGTTTCCAATACAAACTCATCTTCATTGTCGAATAAGAGCTGAGTAGCACAAAACAAAACAGCCATCGCTTTCCTTTTCTTTGATTCTGCCATTAAACATAGCAATATATATCTTTTTCCTAAATATATTAAACATTCGTTTACAATTTACAAAATAGAGTTAGGGGTTAGACTTTCTTTAGAGGACTGTTTTTTTTTTAAATGTCAGAATGTCAGATGTCAAAGACGTATTAGGAATACCAATCGCGTTCTAAAATTCATTCAACCGCTTTATGTTACTGGTTATTTGTAAAACCTTTTTAAAAAAGATTATTTTATTAAAATAGTTACAAAATTAAAAATACTCATAAAACAAAATAGATGTTAATACAATAAAGTCTATGTCCATTCTGAATAGTGATTCCGGGGCCCGATGGATGGTCGCCGCAAAACTCCTGAGCTGGCAATATGCAAGAGTGGTCAAATATGCATAGTCTGCATAGTCAGGTGAAGACACACACATAACTCCTCCATCCCTAAAGGGAACGCAAGGGTGGAACAACTTGCGTTTCATCAACCATTTCCATATCGGATGTCGGTACGCGTCTCTTGTTATTCATAATCCTTCTTCTCAAGAAACGTAGCAGCAAGAAACAGGTAATGGCCAGAAGAATTGTTATTACTGATGATAAGGACCATTTGGAATAGTTGGTGTGAGATTTCAGTAGTTCGATAGGTTCTTCTTGAGATGCCTGAAGTTGGAGTTCGTGAAGTTTATCCAAAGAAGTTTTTTCTAATTTGATTTTTTCCACTTGTAAAACGGGTATCACTTTTGCATCTTGTACATCCAGTAGACTAACAGGATGGCCATGAAACATTTTCTTCTCATTTTTAAAGACGTATCTAGCTGTGGTTATCGTGCAGTTAGGTGGTATTACAAAGAGGTAAGTTCCCTCCAAAATTAATATTTCATTTTCAATGCAACTAGTTTGGATTTTTTCGCTTTTTGGAAATATTCCTATGTAGTGGGCGGAATCAATTTCTTCTATAATAGTGTTTCCAATGTGAACTGGAACTAGGCGGCACTGGTCCAAGTCTTGTTTGATTGAAAGCAGTGACGTAATACAATCAGGATGTTCATGCATAGGTAGAAGATGGTTGTTCTTGCAGTAATAGTTTGGTTGTAGGTAGATGCATCCTTCTTCATGGTACTCGTATTGGGTTTTACTCAGGGTTAGGTAAGTTGAAGGTGGAAGGAGAGTACATTGATTTTGATTAGGTATTGAAAACAAATGATAATGTTCAAATAAATCTGAATGCACTAATGGAAAATCTAGTGAAAAAACGATTTTCTTTTCTATTGCAAAAACGTTTGTCTCTACCACACTATAATATTTTAAATAGTCTGACACAGAAAATAGCAATTGATCTAAATTATGTGAGTTTTGAAGATCATCGACCAATTTTCTAAGGTCTTGAGGCGAAATTATGCTTCTGTGCAGAATCTTTAAAGCGGCAAAGCTGATTGCATTTTCTATTTCAGTTAAGAAATTCAATAACGAATCTAGATTAACTTTAATCTGGTCCAGTACTTCGTGTACTTCTAAATAGGCTACATAATTAAATTCTGTAGTATTTAGATCAGATATAATCTCGTTTATCTTGTTTTCGATTGACTTTTGATTATTTGTTACTGTTGTTACAGTATTGTTGAAGTTTTGCATTAAATGATTTGTCAGAGAAATTTGCTTATTAACCTTTTTGATAACATTGTTTTGACTGTTCTCAAGTTCCAAAATGTTCTGATGAATTTCTTTAGCATCATCTTCATCTAAGTTACCTGTTATATATTTTATTAAGGATCCCATGGGATTAATTAAACCTCTTTTAGCTCGAGAAGGGAATAAAGAATTCGTTTTTTGATTAACAACACTTATTTCATATCCTAAATATTTATAAGCTTCATATAAAGGAATTCGGTGTGTTAAAGAAGAGCTATTAATCGTTTTCTCTAATTTTTGATAATGATTTATGATTGATTTTACTTGATTATCCAATGGTCTAAGATGAATATAATAAAGAAATGTATGCGAAGCAGTTTTAATTTTCGCGTTACCCAGTTTGAATGGCAGGATACCGGGGTTAGATTTCAAGTTCTGAATTTGAACTCTCTGCGCTCGTGTCGGGTCTCGTTGCATCAAGTACAACAGTGTCATCAATCTGTAACACAGGATTTTGTGTCAGTTTTCTGGGATTTTTAAATATTTGCTTGTGATATGTATTTTGAGCTGTAGTTACAGTTAAATCATTACTTTGCAAAATGTGTTCAGGGGTGTACAAGGGATTTATTTTTGCTTGCCTATCGGTTAGTCTTCGGTATGCAATTGCACCGGGTTGAATTACAGGGGGGTCTTTCCTGTTTTCATTTAACTTACTAATGACCTTTTGTTTATTTTCAGATGTTTTTTGGTATATTTCTTTGTACAGCTTTTGCATTGATGACTTATGTTCATTGACTTGGTTATTGATTAACAATGCATCGTTATCAATATCTATCGGTTCTTTAAGTTGAAGATGACCAAAAATTAAATCAATAGGTTTTTGTTTAGTCACAGAATGTATGGAATTATTATAACCCAATATTGCAAGATTGAGCTTTTCAACTGAATTTAAGTCTGGATTGGTAAGATTTAAAGTACGCAAATGTTCTAAGAGAGTTGAATGAAATCTCTCTACTATAGCATTACTATTAGGATTCAATGGCATTGTATAGTGCCAATTTATTTTGTAAAGCTTAGAAAAATCCTTGATCAGACTTTGATTAAATTCAGTTCCATTATCGGAAACTATGTTTTCGGGAATTTTGTAATTCGAGACAAATTGAATTAAAGATTGGTATACATGTAAGGCTGATAATGTTGGAAGAATAAAAGCTTGTCCAAATTTAGAAAAACTGTCACAAATAGTTAAAGCAACAACATTTCCAAATTTGAAAGTGTCAACATGAACTGTTTCAAAGGGTTTTTTCGGTGTGGGTGTAAGTTGTAGTTTAATCAAAGGCGGATGACGTTCATATTTAATTTGTTGGCATATTGCACAATTATTAATAAATTTCCTTGTATCGTCATTCATTTTCGGCCAGTAGTATTTTGTTCGAAGTTGGTCTATCGTTTCTTTTATACCCCTATGATTAGTAAGTCCTTCATGTTGTGTTTTTATTAAACTTTTTTGTTTTTCTTCCTTAGTGACATCTATAAGTATTTTATTAGATTTTAATAACTTATAGGATGAATATTTAAACGTTTGTGGAATGAAATTACACATTTGCTTAAATAATGTGTCATTTTCATCATTCTGAAAATAATAGACATATTGACGTTTCGGTTCTCCGTATTGTTTGAGATGTTCGATGATTTGAGCTTCAAATGACTCATCTGTAACGTAAAGATACCATCTTGTCCTATTAACAGGTGTTTTAAATACCTTTTTGATTTCCATTCGCGGATTTGCGTCAACTTTTGTTACAACTATTTGACATAGGAAGTAATTAATCGGTTTTTTCAGTAATATTGACTGACAATATGGGATCTTCAGCACTTGTGTGCACAGTTTCACCGTCATCGTCATCTTCGGAATCAACTTGACCAATAATCGATTGATTATCTGAAGCAATCTCTGTTTCGTCCGATGGTTTTGTGCTAGGTCCAGGTTCAGATTCGTCTAGTGTAGGATTTTTATTATATTTCCGCATGTAACGCAGAATCGGAAGTTCATCCGGGTCACTGTCAGACGATGACTCCGATATCTGTTTGTTACCACTGGTTTCGTTCACATTTAATTCGATCCTAGACAAGGCGTCAGCATTTGTATTTTTCTTGCCTTTTTTATAGATGATATCGTATTCAAATTCCTCGAGTTTAAGTCGCCAACGAACTAAACGCGAATTAGGCTCTTTTAGGTTCATTAACCATTGTAGTGGTTGGTGGTCAGTAATGATCTTAAATTTTCTTCCAAATAAATAAGGGCGAAAATAGCGTGTTCCCCACATTATTGCTAAAAGTTCCTTTTCGATTACCGAATAGTTTTGTTCTGCCGGATTCAAAGTCCTAGATGCATATGCAATAGGTTTATCCTGTCCTATAGGACCTTGTGAAAGAACACAACCTATAGCGAAATTGCTAGCATCAGTTGTCAGATTAAATTCTTTAGAAAAGTCAGGATATTGTAGCAATGGTTCATTAGTTAAAATAACTTTACAATCTTCAAATGTTTTAATATAAATAGGGTCATTAACATTTATAGTTGCACCTTTACGAAGACAGCTAGTAAATGGTTTTGTTAATTTAGCAAAATTTGGAATGAACTTACGGTAGTATCCTAACAAACCTAAGAAGGCTTTGATTTCCTTTGTGGTTTTAGGTATCGGGTAATGTAAGATGGCTTTAATCTTATCTGGGTTTGGTTTAATTCCGTCTGGTGTTATAATATGTCCTAGAAATGCAACTTCTTTTCTAAGAAACTCAGATTTATCGAGTTGGACTTTCAAATTATTTTCACGCAATTTTTCAAAAACTTTTTTCAAATTTACAATATGCTCCTGAAGGGATGTCGAGAAGACGATAATGTCGTCCATATATACAAGACAAATTTTATTTTGTAGATCTTTCAGGACGTTATCCATCACGCGTTGAAAAGTCGCTGGAGCATTTTTGAGTCCAAAAGGCATGCGTAGATATTCGTAATGTCCGTTTTCAACGTTAAATGCTGTTTTTTTAACATCATCTGGGTGCATTTCAATTTGATGAAACCCGCTCGCCAGATCTAAAGTTGAAAAATACTGACAACGACCTAATTTGTCTAAAATATCGGATATATGTGGTATAGGATATTTGTCATCGATGGTACGATCGTTAATTTTCCGATAGTCTACACATATGCGCCATTTCCTCTTTCCGGACGCATCCAATTTTTTAGGAACCACCCAAATTGGGGAGGACCATGGTGAATCGCTTGGTCTAATTATTCCTTGTTTTAGCATATCGTTGATTTGACGTTCTACTTCTGGTTTATGGATGAACGGATAGCGATAAGACTTGGTGTAAACTGGTGATTCGTCGACTGTTTTAATTCTGTGTTTTACTTGATTAGTGAAAGTGAGAGGAGAGTTTTCACGGTGAAAAATGTCGGTGAACGATCGACATAATTTTTCGATATGATATTTTTCTTCCACGTTCATATGGGATGTTCGAATCAAGTTTGTGATTTCATTTCTATCATTAAATTCATTCGGGGTACTTTCAATGGAAACATTGTAGATCTCAAAATTAGTAGAATGACATGATTCGACTGGTATTGGTTCGAAAAGTTGAATATCTTGAATTTCGTCACTTAAATTTTGAATTTCTACAGTAGCGTATCCATTGATTGAATTAGTTACACATGCTGGAATTTTACATTTAAGAATTTTTGTGTCTATTATTATGATGTCTCCATTTTGAACATTTACTGGTATTTTAAAAGTTTCAACACTGCAAGGTTCGACTTGTCCATAAAATAAAAGTTTAGATTTTGATTCGTAATGAGATAAAGGTAGTTCTGCATCTGGTGTTGAAAGAACGTACTTTTGAAGATCTAATTTTACATTCATGTCTTTGAGAGTTTCATAGCCTATAAGGCCATCAAAGAAATGATGAAATTTAAAGATATAAAATTTCATATTTTTATGAGATGCAAATTCATTAAAAGCTGGAATTTCAATACAATAATCCCTGTTGGTAGTTTGGAAAATTGATGAAACAGTAAAGGGTTCTTTCTTTACAAAATTTTGAAAATATTTTTCTGCTATATCAGGGTTAATAAACGATTTTGTTGCACCAGTATCGATTAATAGCTTGAGAGGTGGGTTTGTTATTTTTACATATGGCAGATCTTTTTTGTCATAGATAGAATGTATCTCTATGAACCCTTTTTGCGTAACACGACCTCTTGAAAATTTTGATCTAAAGAATTTTCAGATTCAATTACTTCAGACGTTTCTGCAATATTTTCAGGAAAATCAATTTCAAGATTACTTGCAGATTCTGGCTGGTCCATATTTTGATAATAATAATACTCAGCGTTTTCGCAAGAAGTAGATGGGTCTGATACATCGTAGTAATAATAATAAGGATTAGGATCGGCTGTTATATTATTAACTTGAAATGGGTTTTGTGGTCTAAAAGGCTTAATAGTTCCATGAGATATGCCACTCATTGGAACTGGTTTTGGCAGATATTGAGCTCTCTGTGGATTTGGTTTCCACACATTAGTTGGGTTTCTTGGAGGGCCAAAAACGATTTGTTGGAAAATGTTGAGGGGGTACTGGTCTCGGTTGAATATTAATTGGTCCACGAGGGAACGATGCTTGATTTTGAGGCATAAATTGCTGAGGTTGTGTATTATTGTAATTAGGCAAATATTGGTAATTTGGTAAAAATAAGTTTTGATGAGGATTATTACTGGTCCTAATCGATGTTTAGGTTTGAACTGATTTTGATTTCCTTCAAAACGATTTGGATTTTGAATATGCCTGATATTACTTTCAGAAATTATATATTGTCTAGCTTCAGCTAAATCTTTTGGTTTCATTGCTCGAACTGTTGACCCTAATGGTTCCTTTAATCCTGCTAAAAATATTTTTAAAGCATGCAGATTATAAAAATCCTTTTTCACTCTGAATGTATTAATATCAGTTGTATCAGTATGGGTATCGACATAGTTATGTAAAGCACTTAAATTAGACATTAAACGGGTATAAAATTGTAAAGAAGATTCATTGGCATGTTGTCTCAATTGATCTAAATCAAATAGTAAACCATTTTCGTCACGTTGATCTCCAAAATGAGCAATTAATGCACTTTTAACAGTTTTCCAATCTTTAGAAACACAAATACTGTATACTTCTCGGGCTTTTCCGATTAATTTTGCATAAATACCGTATATTAATGTAAGATTTTGAACACAATCAACTATCTCGCTGTTCCAGTAAGTAATAATCAGCTTATTACTGGTTTCTAAATAACTAGATAGTTCTAGAGGATTGCCATCAAATTTTGGGACGATATCTAAGAGTTTAGTATCAAAAACTGGTGGAGCCATTATTGGTAAACTTTTAGTAATAGTAAGGTTACTAAATAAATTTTCTAAAACTAAATGATCGTTTTCTGCAATAGAAATCGGTTGCTCTAAACCTAACTCGTTTTCACTGTTTTCCAAAGTGGAATCAGAAGAATTCGAGGAGAATGACATAGACAGGAAAAATAGATATAATCAAGGATAACTTACAGGAAGGAAGCCTTCATTCTTCTTTCTGCTGGTCGTACCGGTTTCTTCTATCTACCTTACGCACTACTTGTCCCGACGAACACGTTGAACAATGTTTCCGGTCCACTTTCTTAATAATACAAGTTCGATTTTCGAATAAACGGTTGAAACCGACGAGATTTTCGCGATGAAATCCCTTTCGAAATCCTACTGACTGCGCCACTTTATGTTACTGGTTATTTGTAAAACCTTTTTAAAAAAGATTATTTTATTAAAATAGTTACAAAATTAAAAATACTCATAAAACAAAATAGATGTTAATACAATAAAGTCTATGTCCATTCTGAATAGTGATTCCGGGGCCCGATGGATGGTCGCCGCAAAACTCCTGAGCTGGCAATATGCAAGAGTGGTCAAATATGCATAGTCTGCATAGTCAGGTGAAGACACACACATAACTACCGTAATGAACCAGATCCTTAAAGGTTACACCGATTGTGGTAAACGGTGGAATTAGCCGGTATAATTTTCGTAAATAAATGCCTATTAAGAACTTAGAACTAAAACCGTGTACTAATTGATGTAAAAATTATTTGTAAAAGAAACTTTTGTTTTAGCAGTATTTGAGAATCAAAAAACAACAAAGATAAAGTTGAAAAAAAAGCTCAATTTTTTTTTCTCAAAATGTCAACCTTAATTTCTCAAACAATGAAATAAAAAAAACTACAAATTTTGCTCTTTTCAGCTACTTGGTACTGTGATGTGGCAAGGTACCAACATTAGCTAAACTACGGCTTAGCTGATTGAAGTTGTGTGTTAAGAAGTAATGTGTTGTAGTTAGGAATTACTGGGGGTCCTTGCCATTATAGCAAATGGATGAGGGGGTCCTTGAAAAAATATTGTTGAAAATCCCTGCTTTAGATAAATCCCTAAAACTTTTGTATTTACATTTTTTTTTGTAAAATCAAGTAGAACAGATTAAGAGCGGGTGGAAATAAAACCAATCACGTTGTACAGAAAAATAGTTATTTTCTATCATTAAGGCAAGTATAGCCAATCACATTATGATATTTGCGTGCACTGGCAGTAATATCTCTATGGAGCGACAAAAGTACGGCAGTAAAGAAACTTACCAAAAAAAAATACACAAAAAATTATAATTTGAACAAACCTCACACAAAACTTAGTTTTTAAATTGAGGTTTGAGTATTGCTGATATTTGTTTTGCAAGCACAACAGTTGTAATTTAATCCAAGCTTAAGCTAAATGTGGTTAGGCTGTGATAAATCAAGTGAAAACAATAACAGTCAAGTACAATGGTGCAAATAAAGATTAAAATAATCAAATCAACCTTAATGTTAACTCCTGTCTATCTGAAATATTATTTAAGGCAAAAGCTTGAATAATCAAAAAATTCTGAAGAATTTACTTGGTTTTAAAAACACTGCAACTGCACAAAGATGTTTGCTTTATAATCATAGTACTCATAAGACAAAAGATGAAATGATGATTATGTTGCGATATTTGGCAACAGCGCTAGAGTTCGGACAAGACGGCCGAGGAGGAGGGTTGGCATCACTCGTGCTCGATTCTCAAACGAAAAAGAACGATTTCTCTCTCGTACTCTCGTTTACACGGCTTTAATGTTCCAATTTCAAAGTTTATTTTTTATTATGTGGTGGTCCTTCGAATTAAATCAATCCTCAACTCACGAAACAGATTAAGTCTCATACAAGTAGTTTCTTCATAAACGTTATGCTTTCTCATCGACATAAAAAAGTAGTGTATACCAGATACAGATCTGTAAGATACGCCTAATTTGTTACTTGAACCATACTTAAAAATGCTAAAATAGAAAAATGTGTAGTAATGATGCATTTTTTACATTGAACAGTAGAAACTAGAAATCTACTTTCACACAATGGATTCACTACTTTCCATGCTTAACAATCAAAGTTCTAGATAGGCAAATGTTGTATTTTATAACTGCTTTCAGGGCTATCATTTGATCTGAAAAATTGCCACTTATACGAATTTGAAAATACAAATAAAATTTTACATTATTTGATATCACTACAAACTAATTCTTTATTACTGTTACTGCAAACATGCACAACAGAGTGGTCCAGATTTAAATGTCAATAATTCACAGTTCGATAGGCTATCAAAAAATAAGTTGACATGCATTATGTCATTTTCCTGAAGAACGCATCCTAGGGAAGACACAGACCTCCAAATTTCAGTTTGACCGTTGGACCAATTTTGATCAAACTTGGAACATCAGATTGAAATTCACTCATGTCTTAGATTAGTTCTAAAGGTTTTCATTGATATTTCGCGGTTGCCAGCTTAAGCGTTCCAGATTGCCGGTGATTAAAAAAGTTTTGTTTTCGTTAAGCCAGACATATTGTAACGTTCGGATATAGAGCATTTTTAAAAAACTATTTTTGTTTTTTGCTGCCGGTATATGAGCAATCTCCCCCAGTATTGATCCGTGTCAAATACCTTTTTTACGAGAGCATTCGGCAACATGGCATCAGTGTATTTTTAAGGTTAGCAAAGCACAGAAACATTCATTGACAATTGACATTGACTGTGCTTCAGTTGTTTCGATTTGACAAGAATCACAAGAGTGAGGTTAAGCTGGTAAAAAGCAAAATATAAACAAGAGCGGATAAATTAAATCAGTGTCGTTATTACTTTACGTGAATTGTGCAGGCTGTTGTTGGTAGTGATTCTAAACTGGGTGACTTAATTTTTTTAGGGTAAACGTGCAAAGTAAGGTAAGCAGCAACTCTCTGTATGTCACATGAAACATCATTCAGCTGCAAAATCACCAGCTGTTTGCCCTCACTGTACTGTTTATACAATTCACACAAAATAATAACTTAATCCATAAATTTAAGTTGCAACGGGAAAAGTTTGATGAAACTGTCAACAAACGCCAAACAACTAAATTTATAAATTTAAAATGGCGCTGCGGACAGCGTAACATTTAAAAGAAGTTAATAAACCGTCTTGGTTACTGTCAAACAGTGACATTTTGAACAACTGATTTTAATTTTTTATTATTTTTTAAATAAAAGTTGGGAGAATTATAGTTTTGAAAAAGGTGTTTTTAACATTTATTTGAAAATAATTGAATAGCATTATAGAGTATGTTGCATGAAATATGTTAAGAATTTTTTGTAGAATCCAAAACAAAAGATACTAAATGTTTTTGTGAAAAGTAAGTCCCTTCAATTTTATCAAGTTGATGCAGTACTTTACAAAGACACTCTATCATACATATTAACTCAAGGTTGAAAATGCAATTTACTAAAGTGTATAACGATAATTATTGTGTTAAACATAACAATAACGAAAACTGCAAAGCTTTTAATTTTGGATGTTAATTTAAGTAAAATCAGCATACTGACCTAAAAACTTTTTTATCCTGTTCTAATCTAATGTAAGTAGTTAAACCCACTGCACACAATTTCACTCTTCAACTATGTTGCAATCTTCTTAGTGGGTAATTTGTTCCTCGCTTAGGTCAATTTCTTCATAAAAGTTGTGCTTTCTCATCCACATGGAAAAGTAGTAAAGTATTCAGCATATACAGGATACAGATCTGTGAAATAGGCCCAATTTGTTACTTAAACCACCCTTAAAAAATGTCAGGCTATAAAAAATTTGTAGTAATGATGCATCAACATAGTTTATGAAGGTTAAGTATGGAATTGCTATTGCAATCTTACCTGGGCCGGCAGGCATTGTATCCATTATGACCATTGAAAAAATATACATTTACTTGATTTTAGAGTATAATCTTCACCAATTATTGGATTATTATTGTAATAAAAATTCAATAATTATTTTAGCTGCATGTTAATTTATTTGACACAATAAAACAAAAACAAAAGCAAAGTGACAAGTTACAAGTTTGCATTTGACATCACAACAGATCCAAGATGGCCATATTGTCGTGAAAACCCAGTTTTCCGATGCGTGGATTTTGAGCTTCGATGTAGATGGCGGAATTGCGCTGTATTAACAAAAATCAATAATTTCACACACAGATAGTCACTAGACGAGAGAGACGACTAGACTTTTCTTTCTGCCCAGGATTTGTCTGACTCTAAGTCATCCCCAGGCAGGCCTCTCAGTGCTTTTCACAAAAAATACTTTACACACACAAAAAAGTCAAAAAAATCGATTAAAGGCACGAAAAACGTTGAAAACCGAACTCCCCCTCGTTCGAGTCGTTCTATAGTCCACGTTCTAGAGGAGGCGCGGAGATCGTTCACGTCCCCGCCGCGATGAATTAGACGCTCGGATCCGTTGCGCAGAACGTTTCGTTTGGGAGCGGGATTGCATTCCGCGCCCTCTCGTGAGCCGATGGATGAACAACGCCGCGTTATACCGTTTGTACTACATCGTTAGTTACTCGTAAAATTACGTTATTTGAATTGTGCAGGCTGGTATTGGTAGTGATTCTGGTCTGTGTGTGTTATTTTCTTGATGGTAAACCTGCAAAGTAAGGTAAGCAGCAACTCTCTGTGTGTCACATGAAACATTGTTAAGACAATTTCGGTGGGAAACGCCCAATGGCCGAAATCGGTTAACCGGTCATGCTTGATATTCAAAAAATAACCAGCTAGCTTAGCGCCGGAAGTGGTCGAGGGTAAAAGTTGGAGAATTCAAACAAATAACAGCCGTATCTAAGTGAAATTCGATATTCTAGTTTATCCTTCATCAACGTAAATAAACGCCTTTGCGGTGGTAGTACTGGGTAGGTGTCCCGAGTGACAGCTGTCTACAGTGTCAAACACAAATAATCAATGACAAATATCAAAAACAAATTAGAGGCTTAAAGAGGCACCCTCTAACCTACCCATCTAACCTGCTATTAGTAAGATAGCAAGTAAGCTCAAGCTCAAACAAACAGTTCTAAATGGCAAACAAATGCTCGCAACAATGTGGTTGGTGATTTTTAAGAAGGTTGAGGAACTGAAACCCTTAGTCAATTTACAACAAGTAATGAGGCACCCTTGAGTATTGTATTTATACTCTGGGGTTGTGCACATAGCAGAACAAGTCTTGGATATGATTTCTTCAAGGCATTTCAAAAGTGCAATTTTAAAATTTTTGTATGATTTTAAATGTTGTTGCTTAACTTGGCGGAAATGGCCGTTATTTGGTGCCATAGTCAAAGATTTTAGTTTCGTTAGTATGCATGCTGTGGCCCGAGCATTTGAGTAATATCAGTTTGCAACATCATCTGAGCGAATGTTACAATCAATTGACTCACCACGATGACGAGAAGGGTGCGAGTTCATCTTTCGTTTTGTTACATTTATGTTGTGCTCATGTTATAAAAATGGTTTCTAAGGAATTGAACACATTTTTAAATAATGATATATAGAAAACATTTGGAAAATTTTATTTGCAAAATGTATTATGTTAACAACACTTAATGATGTTACTGTATGGTTTGAATGTATTTGCATTCTGGTTTTATCCAACACGAAAATCAACGTGTCATTATGCAAACTCGAAAGTTGTGACACGGATAATAATGACGAATCGGCAAGTAATGTAATTCAAGTAGAAGAAGAATTGTCGTCTTCTGGTAATGCATTACACAAAGGTAATGCTCAGTTATGTACTCCTAAATTAGAATAATCTGTCATACTGTCAGATAGTGAAACTAATAAAAATGAGAGAGTGGGCAAAAGTAATTACTTTAAAATACATATATGCCTTTTCTTCCTTTGTGGTCAGAAATTATGATTTCGAAAAAATACTCATTAAATAGATTGAGTAATTGCTATGTTGAAAGTCATTTTGGTAATTTAAAAAAACGAATGTTCTCGCAGGTAACCGTAATCTAAAATGTAGTAGGTTTGTGAGAAAGTCTAGAGAACTAAGTAGGCCGCTTATAAAGAAATGTTATGCGGAATATCTAAATCGAACCTCGCTCGGCTTACCTAACTTTAATCAACAAGTTAAATAATCAAGAAAGTTGTAAATGAAAAAAGACAGTTACCGGAACCCGGACCATCAGGTATAAGTGCACATTCGTTTGCCCCTGCTGACCCCGTGGTGTTTCGTGCCCCCAGTCCAGCTAGGACATCAACAACAACAGACAAGCAATGAGCCTCAAATAGAGGCAGTTGAGCCTGAGCCCGTGGTTCCTCAGAAGCAAGGATCCGACAGCGACACTCCCGATGAGGTGAATGGAGATGAGCGCCTAGTTAAAGGTGTCACCCCAGCCCCAGCACGAGATTTACGACGTCGAGTCCCGATGCGTTAAGTTAACTGATAATGTCGACTCAGTTAGGCATTCAATTCATCAAAGAAGGAGAAAATGCTATTCGAGAGTATGATGCGGTCTGGCAATGTAGTGTTAAAAACTGGTTTAATAATCCACAATAAATACTCATATTTAGCTGGTTCTCCAGATGGTTTGGTGGTCAATGAAAGGATAGGTGGGGTAAAGTGAGTCATAAGCATTTATTGCTCAATTTATGTTAAATCAAAGCTGAGCAGACACAAAAGTTGATTTTGCTCTATGATGTCAATCAGTTGGAAAATAAATAGTAAGTTTGATAGATGTGATTGGCTGATTGCTGCTTTTTGTTCACTCCCAATGTCAGCTTTTGCACAGTTACTCAGTTTGCCATGAGTAGATTGACATTAAAAGAAATGACACTTTTCCTGATGACACATTACACAGACATTAAATGAAAATTCTTCCGCCAAATAATGGGTAGCTTACAACGCAATAAAATACGCATATAATAAACGCTGATTATGACAGAACAATAAAGCAAAATAGCAAATCAAACTACACACAACCCGCGACTCTATCTTTAGTTTATTAATAAAATTAATAAGAATTCCATCCACCTGGACGATATCTTTTCTTCTCGCTTCACCGCAAAAATTTCTGAAACAAAAAAAAATATTTTGTATACCAACATCTTTTCTGCCTTCCCCCCATCACAAAACACTAATTATATAGCGTCCTGGGGTGTGTTGCAAAAAATGGTCGTGTTATAAAAGTGTATTTTTTTAAATGGGACATCTTTTATACAGGGTGGATCAAAAATGACGCCCAATCAGTGATGTGAACTGGTAAATTACTTATATATTACCGTGGTAATTTACCGTAAATAACCTAAAATAAATTACCGAAATTTATTCGGAATTTACAAAATAAGTAACGACTCTAGTAATGAAAAATTTTTTTAAATTACCATTATTAACGATATTTCCTTGTAATTTACCATATTTAGTGAAAGTACTCGTTCAGCGAGTTTGGTGTCACCACTGTCAGGGTCAGAGACACATCTCATGTCTCATACAAGTGGTTTCTCGAGTTGTTTCATCATTTGATCTTACTGCAAACTACTTCATTATTACTTACTTCATTATGTCACGTTTAGGGGTGCGTAGTGAGGGATGGTAGAGAAACAACTCAGGTCACAGGTATGCCTTGTTTATTATAAAAATAATGTAAACCAAACACTTAAAAGGGGTTATTCTTACCCCCAGAATAGAAGGGCCAACATGGCCGTAATCGCCGTCGAGTGCATGGAAGTTCGGGGAGGGTGAGTTTGGTTTTAGCCCTTCAGCTACACCGTAAAGGGGCACGCAAGGTGTTCTTGTACAATGTGACCAAAGGACCAAGTAGACAACTGACAGGGTTAAGGGTTCTAACGGTCACTTCAAGTTGCGAGAAAACACTCTTTTCAGCCTGGGATCCTAAGAAGGTAGCGAGCCGACCCACCACTTCAAGTTAGGGAATGTTGCTCGCCGACCAACCCGGAGACCAGATTTTAGATGGCCAGTCTTGCTGAATAAATACTCGTCGATTGACCCAGATTCCTACCAGACTTGCTGACATAAACGATTATTCAGTGTATAGTACGATAGGTATGGTGAATGTAAATGTTGGAATCTGCGACACTATTACTTTAAACATGATTTTAGATAACACTAAATAATACATATTGATTTGACGTTCAGTAATGCATATTACTAAAGTGAATAATGATGATTATTGTGTTAATATAAAACAATAATGAAAACTACAATGCCTTTCATTTTAATGTAAATTTCAGTAAAAATAGTTAACTAACATTAAAAATTGCTCTTTTGTATGTATTACTTCTTGGTGGGTAATTTGTATATTTTTTTTTTTGATTTTTGATTTGTTTTTTTTTGGTTCTTGGGGCTCGATATCTCCCTTAAGAGTGACTTTAGGAAAAATGTTTATATGGGACACCCTGTATACAGGGTAATTCAAATTCGACCCTCACCATTGGGAAACTATAGGAGATACGAGATAGTTCGTTTTATTCTGATTTTAGTGATGTATAATAACTTATGATTTGCTTCATAAATAACAAAATAATTCTATAAAAACAAATTTTACTTTAGTTAGCTTTGAGTTAATGAGACGCTTTATGAAGATTACTTGGTGACACTTGTCACACGCAATTGGGCTGAACATACTTAGTCACAAAGGTGTACACGTGACTTAAACCGGTTTATTCACTCGAAAAGCTTAGGCCACTCGCTACGCTAGTGGACCTAGTTGTTCTTTTCGTGAATAAAAAATGTTTTTTCCACTACTAACATAATAAACATACCATTATTGACCGATTAGTAACTTGAGAAATTAGTTTTCTCTACCTTAATGGTCAATGTTGACCTAGGTCAAAATTAGAGTCTAATCTCTAGTTCTAGTCTGGCACAAACACGACAAAAAAAGAAAGATAGAAGAAGAATATTATTGACCTAGGTAAATAATAATGTCAATGTCCACCAAGACATCTGACATATGAAATATACTTGACTTGACAGAGACAGATAAATTAGGTTGTCCACCGCCTACTATACTAGAAAGCCTAGAAGGTGCTTGTGAAAAATTCCAATATGGCGGGAATAGTGGTGACAGTTTGTATTGTGGAAATTTAGTTTTTTGAGGATTAGATGAATTTTTACGGTTTAAAATCAAAACTTGAAGTTATTTGCGTAAGTTATTTTTGCTGCCCTTCATAAGTTTTTCAAGCCATATTGCAACAGCAATTCAGGAAAGGACTTATCCCGTTTTTGCGCATCCTAATGCATGAATAAAATTTGCTTCTACTTGATAAATTTGATTTTAAATACATTTGTGATTTGTTTCTTAATTTGATATCATTCGTTTGAGTCGTAACCGAATTTTAATAGTGTGTTTACCAGTTGGGTTACGCTTAGTAGTTTTCGGTAACTTTCTAACGATGGATCAACTTATCAAAAGGCGAGGTTCTGTCAAGGCTAAACTTACTTTGTTTGAGAAATTTATTGCAAAGCTTGAAAAGAGCTTCCCTAGCTACAAAATTGATGATGAAGGTACACGTTTCAATTAAAACAACGCACAGAGCGTTTTGAAAAATGCATAGAAGAATTTGATGACCTTCAACTTCAAAGTGCTTGATGAACAATATAAACAACGTGATAGTTTCGAGTCGGCTTTTTTCGGTGCGTTTGCAAAAGCTAAAATGTTTCTTTCAATAACTTCACCAGAGCAGGCAGTTGGTGCTGGTGAAATTGACGTAAAGCATTCTTATTATTCTTAGTCAAAGAAACAATTTATCGAAAGACCCATTCGGGGTCAAACTTCCGGTTATTGAGATCGCAGTTTTCAATGGTGAATTTGATACCTGGCTTCAATTTAGAGATACTTATGAATCTTTAATACACACAAATTCCTCGCTTTCGAACGTTCAAAAATTTCATTATTTGCGTGCGTATTTAGGCGCTGCTGTTCTTCTTACAGCAAGTTTAGAGTTTTCTGGTGCTAATTACCAAACCGCGTGGGCACTAATTTGTGATAGATTCAATAATAATCGCATGTTGATTCAAAACCATGATAAAACCCTTTTCAACTTTGATAAAATTCGTGTCGAGTCCTCAGCATCCTTGAGAGGTCTTAATGACGGCGTTTCTAAGCACCTTAGAGCACTTAAAACTTTAAATGAACCTACTGATTCATGGGAGACTTTGATTATTTACTTGATCACTACAAAGCTAGATGACGTTTCACTAAGAAAATGGGAACAAGTTACGGCTTCTCATAGCTTGCCAACTTTAGGACAAATGTTTCAGTTTTTAAAAGAAAGAGCAGACCTTTTAGAGTCTTTAGAGCAGTGCGCCGGCAATAGTAAGCAACTATCTTTATTCGACTTTACCAACTTTAATCGTAATAAGGGTTCAAAATCGGTTTTCGCTGGAAGCAATGATTCCATAAAATGCGTAATTTGTTTCAAGGATCATTACATTACAGATTGTGCTCAATTCTTGAACCTTGATGTAAATGGGCGTTTTGAAGCAGCTAAAAAGAACCGATTATGTCTAAATGTTTAAGACCTGGTCACATGCTTCAAAAATCCACTTTGAGTCTGTGTCGTATTTGCAAATACAAGCATCATTCTTTGTGACACAGAAGTAGGTCGCGCAATCGGGAAAATGTCGAAAGGATAAATAATCAGTCTGAAAATTTGGAAAACTCAGACATTAGTTAAAATCGGAACAAAATTTCTTTGTCAGCTCAAAACATAGTAAGCGATAATCATGTTCTTTTGTCAACAGTCGTAGTCGACATTTTTGATTTTCAAAATAAGCGCTACAAAGCTCGAGCATTACTATATATGGGCTCACAAAGCAATTTTATTACAAACAAGTTCTGTTCGATATTAAAACTAAAGATGGCG
The DNA here is from genome assembly GCF_016097725.1 of Ips typographus. Lineage (NCBI taxonomy): Eukaryota > Metazoa > Arthropoda > Insecta > Coleoptera > Curculionidae > Ips > Ips typographus. The sequence continues at coordinate 5,684,426 of NC_138434.1, forward strand.
CCTACCAATGTCAAAATAAGTGGAATAAATGACACTCATTCAGAATGCTTTGATGATTGAACCGATAGTATTCCCAATATTCCGAATGACAAGAGCCATTTTGAAATTCCTGACAATCTTATACTAGCAGACCCCAATTTTGATGTTCCTGGTGAAATTGACCTTCTCATTGGCGGCGAATAGTTCTGGGATATACTTTGTGTGGGACAAATCAAATTAAGTAATCGAGGTCCTTATATTCACAAATCCAGGTTTGGTTGGATAGTCACCGGACCAATCCAATCAAAATCCGTTTCCGAAATTCGTTGTCATCTCTCGAAGGAAACTGATATTGACAGACAACTAACTCGATTTTGCGAGATCGAAGAATTTTCGTGTCTGAAACCACTCTCTCAAGAGGAGAAACTATGTGAGCGGCATTTCCAAGATACTTGCATTCGTGTCTCATAGCAGTCTCACTACCAAGCTTCGAGTAGTTTTCTCCGTAACGAAGTTACGAATATTTTTTTTGTTTTGTTTACTAAACCGTCCGTTAGTGCCGTTAGTTTTGCGGCGGTATGCAGATAAGGGAACTATTAATAGAAGCCGTTTAGTAAAGTAACCAGTGCTAGTACTTTGCCAAAATACGATAAGCCGTATTTTTAAGTTATTATATTTTCTCAGGATTGGCCAGTCCGATTTTTACCGTTCTTGTTGATAACAATTGGTAGAATTACAGGATTTACAACAACGTTGCAGTATTATAGCGCGTAATAGAAAATTAGTGGTTTACGACTTTCCTTGTAATTATAATTCGCGAGTTGACGTAGCCGGCTAGGTTGGCCGAAGCGTACCGTTTTCCTGCAGTACTGCGGTTCTGTACGCGTCACTCGAGTAGGGCCGTGTTTCCCACTACCCGAAAGCGGGGAATCGGACTGCCTATAAAACTGGCGTGCGCCGCCAGTTCGTGGTCTGTTAAGATCACTAGCTCTCCCCGAGCAACATCTCAACCTCCCAGCAGCACCGCCGCATCACAGTAGGTATACCTGTTTAGTGGCTAGCCCTCCTAGTGCACTGTGTACCTGTTATTTAAACACCGAGGCTCGCTAGACCGGGTGTTCGTTCCTTGTTTACTCCAACCCTGAACCGCCGTTTGTTGTAGCGTCGTGGTTCGCTAGACCGGGCGCTGCTTTAACGTTCACGTCACCAGTTTCCATTGCAAACGCTACATGGTTCGCTAGACCGGGCGTTTGCACCGTTAGTCCCAGCCCGGCCATTTTTCCGGCCCTTTTTCTTCAGTAGCATCGTGGCTCGCTAGACCGGGTGCTACGCCATAGATCCGGCATTGTAGGTTTCTATACAAACACTACATGGTTCGCTAGACCGGGTGTTTGTATACTTTCCCCGATAGGCCAATTTCCGGCCCTAGTTCACTCTGTAGCGTCGAGGTTCGCTAGACCGGGCGTTACACGATAGTTCCGTATTCAACACAAACGCTACATGGTTCGCTAGACTGGGCGTTTGTGTCATTTAGTAGTCCGGCCGCACGTCCTGGCCCTGTCTTTTGTTGACTACGCTACATGGTTCGCTAGACCGGGCGTAGGAGGCAAGTTTCTAAATCCTGTTGCCAACAGGACCACTACAAGGCTCGTATAGACCGGGTGGTTTCAGTAATACCCTCTTCCGACTCTTTTACCGACCCGTGACACCGTAACTTTATTTGCACTAGGACGGTTAATTGCTTAGTTGTAAACATAGACCTGCTTTGTCCCCGTAATTAACTTTGAATCAGCTTGTACCTGTAACATTCATTGCATTGCGTGGCCTTTTAACTTTCTGCATTATACCGTTGACCTGTCTTGCATCGCATCCGACCCGTACCGTAACTAAGTTGCACACTCCGTTCTTGTTTAATTAAGGGGAGGGGGGATTTAAGATACGCTTATTTGCATAATTAATTGGTTTAGTTAAGTTTGCTGGCATTTTAAGTTAAGCAAAGAGAATATACGTTAGTTGATTGGTACTTTTGGCTTTTATTAGCGTTATCACCAACTGAACCACTGTTACACAAGATCGGGAACCTTGTCTCCAGCTGTTTAAAAGCTACCAAGGCATACGAATTGTGTTTCCTGGTTCACATTTCTCAAACTCTAAATACTTTCTTAAAACCAGGTGGCGTCCGAGGCAATTCTCATTCACTTTTGTTCTAGAACACACTTTAATTCGAACTCCCGAATTAATAGCGTCACAAAATTGGCGCCCGAGCAGGGACCGTATTTCTGTTTTCTGATTGTGACAGTGGGACAGTACTTTTCTTTCAAGAGCAGTACAATGACTTTCTTTTTTTTGAGTGTGCAACTTGGTTGGGGAAACCCAACATAACTCGACCGCCTGTATTATAAAACATCATTGCTTGTAACATTTTACACCGCCGGCCTTTTACGCACGTTTGCTTTGGTTTGGTTGCTAGTTAGCTTGTTAGTTGATACTTAGATCCACTAATAGAGTATCCCCCTGTTCCTGTAATATCCTATCATGAATACCGAACAGAGAGAGGATTTACTGTTCGAAACTACCGCCGGTGCAAACGAACCCCTTGACTCCAAAATCGCGATAATATGCCAACTAAAGAAAGACGCTTTGATAGTTGAATTATCCAAGATTGGATTAGACACCAGTGGCACCACAGAGGTGTTAAGAAAACGCCTAATTGCTTATTTAATGGGTGGAGAATCAACCCCGATAGTCAAAACTGCCCCATTTACTTTCCCGACAGTTTATACCGAACCGACCGCTACAACAGTAACTTTACCCCCGACTACCGTAGTAGGTAAAGTTACCGAGTCTCTTACGACGACCGCCCCCATTTTTACAACACCATCGACGTGGGGTACTACACGCCCCATCCCCAGTTGCAACACCGCCGTAACGTTAACGTTCACGGTTCACCCCACGCTACCGATCCCCGGGGTCCGAGCCCCCCCTCTATCTTTGACTTTACCGGTGACTTATCCCTGGATACAGCTCATGACCACGGCCAATGAGGCGTTAACAAAGCCACTTTCCTGTCTGCCGGAACCCACGCCGACCCTGAACCGGCAAACATCCATGTGTTTTCGCGCTCAAGACTGGAAAGTCTATTTTAATGAACAGGATGATCCTGTCGCTTTCCTGGAGCAATTAATGGAGATTTGCGCCGCCAATCAAATCCATCCAGACTTACTGGTTCCGCAATTACCTATGGTGTTGCGTGGTAATGCGCTATTGTGGTTCCGAAACAACCGGCACCGTTGGGCGACGTGGCAACAATTTGAGGCTGATTTCCGCATTTTTTATTACTCTCTGGATTACTATGATGATCTTGAGGCGCAGATAAGCCGCAGATTGCAAAAACAAGGGGAATCTGTCAGTCTGTACTTCACTGACTTACAAACTATGATCCGCCGACATGAGAGTATAACACCTGAACAGGAGTTACGTTGGTTGTACCGCAATATGACACCTCAATTAAGACAGATGGTCCGGCCGACCGACTTTTACGATGTGTTAACTCTGTCACAGAAAGCCCGTGAGGCCGAACGCCTCTTAGAGGAGGTAAGGCAGGCAGAGGCATGTGGTCATCGCACTCAACCTGAGTTTACTAGAGTGAATAGTAATCAGGAACCGACCGTAAAACCACAACAAGTACCCGAGACACGGGTTACTATGCCAGGCCTCCCACGATCAAATGAAGTGAGTCGACAGACTCGCAACAACCAGTTTACCAATACAACGCACAACGGGCCACCTCAACACCCAACCCGTACCGAAAACCGTCAGGATGCTCCCGTGGGCAATCCTGGAGGAATATGTTGGCGATGTGGAGAGACTGGACATTTCCGTACAGAATGTACTCGTCCGCCCCGTCTGTTCTGTTCCAGATGTGGGAAACAAGGCGTACAGTCTCGGCATTGTAATTGTGCACGGCCAGAAAACTAGAGATTGATTGACTAGATTTGTTCAGATCCGCAGCTTCAAAGATAAAAATCGCCATGATGATAGCCAACCTTCTTAAAGGAGACGGCACGTAAAGAAGAAGAGAAGAAAACTAGAAGGGCGTTGTGATAATGCGAGGAAAGCACAACCGCCCGACGTAACAGCCTCGACCCACCTTGTTTCGACCGTTACCGCCTGTCAGCCGTCCCTTGTAAATACCGTTCAGCCGTTAAACCCCGTTTCACCGACCGTTACTCCAGTTAACTTTACCGTAACTGTCACCTGTTGTATCGTACCGCCTGTTCCTGTCACCTGTTGTACCGTACCGCCTGTTCCTGTCACCTGTTGTACCGTACCGCCTGTTCCTGTGTCCTGTTATACCGTACCCAAGTATACCGCCGACAAAGTTGACATTACCGTACCGACCGTGTCTGCAACCTGTTGTACCGTACCGACCGTTAGTAGACATAAACGTGACGTTACTCCAGTTACGAAAGTACCTAACGTTATTACCAGTTACCCTGTACCGACCGAGACGTTGGATAACGATTCTGGCATAAAAGACTACGTTCAACCGACCGCAACACCAAACCTTACCGTACCGACCGTCCCAGTACCGTCTGTTGCTGATATACCAGCAGGCACCGCCCTTAATGCTTTCTTGACGACTGACAACCGACCCCACATCTCTGTCAGAATATTTGACACAGACTTTATGGCATTAGTAGACACTGGTGATGCCCGTTCATACGTAGGGGCCGTGGTACGACAGTTGTGTCTTAAGCACGATTGCACACCTCTCCGTCCAGCCGTTGAAAACGCTAAAGTTTCAAACGGCAATAAGGTAGATATTACCGAGGCTTTCAGGGTCAAATTGACTTTTGAGCAAAAATTATTAATGCAATCTTGGACAAACTCCGCCGTGCCCGTTATATGTCCAGTATTGACTTGAAACAGGGTTACTGGCAAGTAGCTCTCGATGAAGCTAGCAAACCAATTACCGCATTCACGGTGCCGAGCATGGGCTTGTTTCAATTCAAAGTCATGCCATTTGGTTTACACTCAGCTCCCGCTACGTTTCAACGATTAATGGATAGGGTCATCGGCCCCGATCTGGATCCGTACTGTTGCGTATCGACATTATTGTTCTTGGTGAAACTTTTGAACATCTCGACAACCTGTCCGAGGTATTCCGTCGTCTCAGAGCTGCAAATCTTAGACTTAATCCAGAAAAGTGCCAGTTTTGCCGAAAATCCCTACGTTACTTGGGTCACCTGGTTACATCCAATGGTATCTGTACCGACCCAGAAAAAGTGTCAGCTATTCAAAACTTGCCGGCACCAACTACCGTCAGAGGTGTCCGCCGTTTCTTAGGCATTGCCTCCTGGTACCGTCGTTTTGTAAAAGGCTTTTCCCAGATTGCCTCTCCCCTAAACCGACTATTAAAGAAGGGAGTCAAGTGGTCCTGGTCAGAAGACCAACAGCAAGCATTTGAACAGCTGAAGAAATGCTTAACCGAAGCCCCTATTTTGGCATGTCCAGATTGCTGTTGTGCTACAAACAGATGCGTCGGATCATGGGCTAGGTGCTGCATTAATTAATCACAGGTGTGAGACTCATTATAAATTTTATTATGTAGGTATTGTTGCTGAATATCACCACCCACATCTTGAACTTCATATACTATGTTCTCTACATCTTCATCTGAAGAAACCTAAACAAACATTAATGCATTAAAACTTAAGTGCAAATATGTAAGATGTAGATTTTTATACCAGCACATCAACATCTAGTTCCTGCACATCAAAAGGTTCTAGTTCTGTTACTTTATATTTTTCTGACAGCTTTCCATTTTGTGTTAATGGAATAGATTGGAGAATCTTAATTGTAGGCTTGACATTTTTTATGCACTCGCTACTAGGTTCGTTATTGGTGCTTACAGATGGAAACACATTTGTCTTCATTATGTTGTTGAGGGTATTTAAATCCTAAAAATTAATCAAGGTTATTACTGAAAGCCTTGCAGGGCAGTTTAAAAAAAACTGATCTTACTGTTAAATCATTGTTTGATTCAGTAATGATCTCTTTTATTATTGGATATGGTTCACCTTTGTTCATGGTTGATGATAAGGTATGACATTCATAATACTCCGCCTAAAATAAAAAAAAATAAACATTATAAACCACATATACACATGATAAGTATTTTATTACATACCGAATTAACACATGCCTCATCAGCCACTGAGTTAAAAGAACGTTGAGGCGATCGAGCAATTTCTCTCCTGGGATTTTTTATTTTAGCAGATAATTTCAACTCGCTGCCACTGCATTCATTGGTTTCACTATCACTAACTTCCGTCATAGCCTTCATTTCAGCTTCTTCTGATTGGTACAACAAAAAGTTGTCTCTTTTTTTAATGCAGAACAATTTCTCCCATCCTTCACCGGGTAGAGAGTTTGGATTTTTAATTAGTTTCAATCCCAATGAACTCCTTAACTTTTTTGAAGGCCAAAACAAAGTTCCATTTTTCTCCCATCCACCGGGAACAACCGTAAGGCATTTTCATCTGTTTGGTTCCGTGGTTTGGACGATTTTAAACGACATTTTTTTTGTATATAGTTCTAAAAATCCACCTAGCACTGACTTTAAATTACTGTAAAAAATACGCACGGTTACAAATTAATCTAACCTCAAAACTATAATTGATGATTCATGACATATGCCATTTGTCACTGCCCAGACTCGTATAAAACTAGGGATGGTTATTGGGCCAATATAAAACTAAGAGTAATTATTGAAACTATTAATTGGCTTTTTGTAACGAAATTTACTTAATTGAGCGTTGTGGATTTATTAGCAGATGCTCAGTTTTGTACTCGACCAACCAATATTTATAAAAGTTTACAAACATTTATAAGGAACTTCGCGGCAATAAAATTACTTTAATATTTATAGACATAAAACATGGCTGTTATATGTGAAAATAAACGTCGGCCATATTTGTTTTTTTTTTTACTTAACTTGACTCGAAACTTTCGGATAATTTTTTTTGTGTTTCGGCATCTTGTAGACACGAATACTTTCAAATGTGATGTACAAAGTATGCAAGTAATTGCAAATATGTTTTTCCTTCAATTTCCCAAAATATAACAGAGCATTAAAGTCTCACAATTTTATTTACAAACATTCAAACGGGAATATTTCATGGGCCCGTGAGTTTTAGGATAGGTATCATTTAATTTTTCACAGCAAATTTTGATTGGCAAGTAAATGTACATCCAAGACCGAACTCCAATTGCTGATAAAAATAAAATGAAGAGCGCCATTATTAAATTATTTAGTAACCTTATAAAACACACATCAGATCACCTCGAGAACAACAACCATCGTGCAGTCAAATTCGGCTTGACGATTATTTTTGAAGCGAAAGAGAAAATGCAAATTGCATTTATTAAACGAAGAGGAAAGACACAGTAAACACGTGAAAGGCATGTAGGTGTACATATATTTTTAGTTTTATAAAAGCGTTTATAAACACTGTTTTTAGAATTATAGTAGTAAGAGAAATAATACCGTTACCTTTACAAATCTGGTTGTTTCTTAATAGAGGTTTTCAATTGGTAACGAAAACATTATTGTTACTAGATGCTCAGGATAGCTTAAGGGTATATGTTTTATAATATAACCGAAAACTGGTCATCGTTACCGTTATAAGATTCTCCATTTAAGTGCTATTAGTGATATATTTGGGTAAGGATTTCGTTTTTGAGGCAAATTAATAAAACCTAAGTTTTATAAAGTAGAAACTAGAACGTAACACTGCCTATTAAAACACAAGAAATGTTAGTTGGGCCAGCTCTCCGATATTGAGGAGCATAGTAACCGCCTCAAACAGCTTTGTGATATTTATGAGCTGGTCCGTCTGAATCTGAGTCGGGCGTTCACCACTCAAAGCCGAAATTACAATCTCCGGAGACGCGAATGGAGATGTCACTTGGGAGATCAAGTTTTCCGCCGGGAAAATCCTCTGTCTTCCGCTGTCCGAGGTTTTGCCTCGAAACTTGCGCACAAATATTCAGGGCCGTATACCGTTGTCAAAGTTGTTTCTCCCGTGGTCTATGATCTTAAAGATCGTACCGGCAAAACTTTTCGACATATCCACATAAAGGACCTTAAGTCGGCGTATGTCGAGGCTAGTGCGGAAGTCGATGGTAGGACAGGTCAATCGTAACCGCCTGGAGTTTCTTTTTCTCCTCCCCGAACGTTTTCTCAGCGTTTTTTTTTGCCTGTCCGACGGAACCCGCTTTTCTTTAGATGTCCGTTAACCGTACCGTTCCGAAGTCTCGCCGGCGCTTGCCCGGTGAACCTCCCCACGGCGCTCCTCCGGAGAGTAGTACCTCCATGAGAGTAGCCAACACCTTGGCTGTCACCGCCATGAAGACCCGGGTGGCGCAACTCAAAAGGGAGGCCCAGGCATTAAGAGCCCCCCCGTTCAGGAGTCGGCCAGCGCTCACCAAACCTGACTCTGCTTCCGGTCGGCCCCGGATGGCCGGTCGCATTCGGGTACTGTCGGACATCCGAGTGCGTCTGGTAGACCCGAGTTCTTTACGGACGACGGCTTATGACGCCAATCTGGAGCGGCTGGAATGGGCTGTGCAACATACTGAGGAATTATTTCCTGACCCTGCCCGTCCTGTCACCGTCGAAATTGCACCTGACTGCAAACCAGCCCGGGTGACAGCAGAACCGTCCGCCGAACCGACCCCAGTGGATTGGGAAGCAGTGGCCGATACCATCATGGCCACTCCTCAAGCGTTGGTCCCCCGCTTTGGTGAGTCAGCTTCGGACTCTGCGTCCGCCTGACTACCGGAAACACCGCCGGTTACGGAGACATCTTCGGACCAGCGATGGTCGCCGGGTACACGTCAACGTGCCCTAAACCCGTCAGTGCCGGTGGTCCTTTCCTGACCCTCCGTCCGTGAATTTGTTTTGATTTTTTTTTGTATAAGTAGTGCCGTCAACCGTGGGAAACATTCTAATTTTATTTTGGTTGCTCCGCCCGCTACCTCCCCAAATCTCCAGTTAACAGTTTTTTTTTGTGGTTAAAGATGTCGGATACACCTTTACTGGAATTAACCTCGGAGGACTTGTGCCTCGAGATGATGTGTGCAGTGGAAGAGGAACCAGGGGCATCTACCGCCGAGCTATGCTCGTCACGGGCTACGGAAGCTTTGGAAGAGTTGCCACCGCCCGCACCGACCGAATCATCTTCCATGATGCAGGTCACCACGGTTGTTCCCACCGAACCATCACATCCGCCAGAAACGTGTGCTTCGGCACAAACACGGACTTCTCTCGTGTTCGAATTGGTCACGGGGTTGCGGACATGGTCGGGTCTGGAGGACGGCGGCCGAACCTCGCCGGATCCAATACCCTTTACACCGCCGGAGGATCCGACGGATTTGCCTTTGTTTTTGCCCGTAAGAAGGGGGCTATGCTGGAGATGTGGCCGAGAAGGCCATCACCGGGCCATCTGTGACCGACCACCTATTCGGTTTTACTCCAGGTGTGGGCACCGGGATCGCCTGTCTAGACATTGTCCCTGCAGACCTTGGTTTCCGGAAGAGGAGACGACCGTATTGCCACCTCCAAAAGTGACTCCAACTACACGCCAGTTTGTGTCCCGAGGAGTTCAATCAGAGAGAAGGGGTGTGTAACGAAGTATATTTTTTTTGTATTGTTTACTAAGCCGTCCGTTAGTGCCGTTGGTTTTGCGGCGATATGCAGATAAGGGAACTATTAATAGAAGCCGTTTAGTAAAGTAACCAGTGCTAGTACTTTGCCAAAATACGATAAGCCGTATTTTTAAGTTATTATATTTTCTCAGGATTGGCCAGTCCGATTTTTACCGTTCTTGTTGGAAACAATTGGTAAAATTACAGAGTTTACAACAACGCTGCAGTATGATAGCGCGTAATAGGAAATTAGTGCTTTACGACTTTGCTTGTAATTATAATTCGCGAGTTGACGTAGCCGGCTAGGTTGGCCGAAGCGTACCGTTTTCCTGCAGTACTGCGGTTCTGTACGCGTCACTCGAGTAGGGCCGTGTTTTCCACTACCCGAAAGTGGGGAATCGGACTGTCTATAAAACTGGCGTGCGCCGCCAGTTCGTGGTGTGTTGAGATCATTAGCTCTCCCCGAGCAACATCTCAACATCCCAGCAGCACCGCCGCATCACAGTAAGTATACCTGTTTAGTGGCTAGCCCTCCTAGTGCACTGTGTACCTGTTATTTAAACACCGAGGCTCGCTAGACCGGGTGTTCGTTCCTTGTTTACTCCAACCCTGTACCGCCGTTTGTTGTAGCGTCGTGGTTCGCTAGACCGGGCGCTGCTTTAACGTTCACGTCACCAGTTTCCATTGCAAACGCTACATGGTTCGCTAGACCGGGCGTTTGCACCGTTAGTCCCAGCCCGGCCATTTTTCCGGCCCTTTTTCTTCAGTAGCATCGTGGCTCGCTAGACCGGGTGCTACGCCATAGATCCGGCATTGTAGGTTTCTATACAAACACTACAGGTACACGGTCTATTGGAGCGATTCTACTATCGTTTTGGGCTGGTTGCGAACGTGTCCAAGTGCTCTTCAAGTGTTCGTTGCAAATCGTGTCTCGCTAATTCAGGAATTGTCATCCGTCAACGAATGGAGGCACGTGCCAACTTTAGATAATCCTGCAGATATCGTTTCGCCTGGTATTACTCCGAGTGCCTTACTCGACCATACACTTGTATTGGCATGGCCCTGAATGGTTGTGATTTGACAACACGCATTGGCCCGAGCTTTCTCATCTTCCTACAACTGACCTGCCTGAAATGAAGAGATTGAATATGCATTCTCAAATCGACCAACACAACAGTTTAATCGTTAATTTTGATAATTATTCCAATTTCACAAAACTTGAACGAACAATAGCCTATTGCATTAGATTTGGACTTAATCGTCGCTCCAAAAATCGCTTCACAGGTCCATTAACAATCACAGAAATTAATCGAGCGTCACTCTTTCTTATTAAGCTTTCGCAAATGCAAAGTTTCGAACAAGAAATTGATCAAATTTCTAGTGGTGCCCAAATAAAAAAGGGTGGCCAAATACTCAATCTTAATTCATTTATTGATGAAACCGGCATTTTAAGTGTAGGTGGCAGATTATCACATTCTGAACTTAATTACAACAAAAACATCCGATTATTTTGTCAGCGAAACATATGTTTACAGAATTGTTGTTTTCTGGCGCTCACTTACGTTTATTACACGCTGGTCCACAGTTGTTGTTGGCAAATATTAGAGAAGAATTTTGGCCTTTGGGGGGGCGTAATTTAGCGCGTAAAATTACTCGAAATTGCGTTCGCTGTTCTCGTTCAAGGCCTTCAGAATTACAACCCAAGATGGGAGATTTACCCAGCAAAAGAGTCAATCCAGCACCTCCGTATTATACATGCGGTGTTGACTACTGTAACGAAGTTACTAAGTTTTACCGTTTTCTTAATTAAATCGATCAACCGGAATCATCATTTTAATAACTTAAGTTCCAACAGTCGGATTTTCTCCGTTCTTGTCAGTTTAGGTTCGGGACGTCGGTTACTTTTCGTTAGGGTCATAGCGATGTGTCGCGGAAAGCCGCTAATTGATAAGTGCGTGGTTAATAAGTTTTACGCGGCCGAATGTTCAGCGGCTATAGTACCGCAGTTAACCTGCAAAGGCGTCCTGCCGGCACCCAGTGTGTGGCAGTGCGCGCGGTTCCGGTCCCCCATACATGGTACGTAGGTGAGTGGGAGATTGCAGGAAATAAAACTGGCCTGCACGTGGCAAACGGCCTCTTCCACCTGCGGTCAGCGTCCGAACCAGACAACCTGCTCCGACTCGAGATCCGACTAGCAGTAAGTACCATTCAACCACGTGTACCGGTACGGCATCTGTTCTGGGCCTATACCGCAATACCTGTCCGTTCCTTTTGATTTTTCCCTGTATTTAGTACACCGTAGTTAGCCGTCGTTTGGACTCGTATTGACCCGACGGATTTTCCCAGTAATTAGTACACCGTAGTTAGCCGTCGTTTGGACTCGTATTGACCCGACGGATTTTCCCTGTATTTAGTACATCGTAGTTAGCCGACGGATTTTTCCCTGTATTTAGTACACCGTAGTTAGCCGTCGTTTGGACTCGTATTGACCCGACGGATTTTCCCAGTAATTAGTACACCGTAGTTAGCCGTCGTTTGGACTCGTATTGACCCGACGGATTTTCCCTGTATCTAGTACACCGTAATTAGCCGTCGTTGGACTCGTATTGACCCGACGGATTTCCCCAGTAATTAGTATACCGTAGCTAGCACCCGAATTTCTCCTGTTCTTGTCCGCCAGGACAGCTGCCGTAGACACCGTTAACGCGTACACTTTTTATTTGACCGCTTTTATTGGTACGTTTAACTGCTTTGTCACCCGCGTCCCGACTTACACGCTTTAGGTGGAAATTGATCACTTAAAACAAAGTTACACGCTCTCTTTCATTTTTACACTTGCTTTTGTTTCTGTTTAAGACTTAAGATACCGTTAGGGTTCCGACTTTTGTTTCTCCGATTGGTTCTGTTCGTTAACCACCGTAGGTCCGTAGTCATAATTTTGGTTAAGTGTTTCAGTGTGTTAATTTCTGTTTAGTTTATTTGGAAACACGACCCGGTGAGTTTGCAAATTGACTTTTGTCTTTCATTGGGCCTGTCAGCCTTGCAAAACCTTAGCGCCCGCTTACCTTCTTCGACTGTCTTAAAAGTTACCCCGGTAGACGGAGCGTTTTCCTGGTTTACGCTCCGCGGTTGTTTGAAACCAGGTGGCGCCCGAGGCAATTAAAATCAGACTAGTGTCAAAAGGGGTATTTAATTTGCATCCCCAACAAAAGAGCGTCACACTACGCTGGACCGATTTTAATTAGAGATAGGCAATGCCGCTGATATTGTCACGACTAGCGTGACGTGTTGAATTTAATTCAACTCATTTGCCTGGGATCTCGTTTCAGCGTGAAAATAAAACACAGTTAACTCTACCATCAAGTTCTATTAAATAAGTACCTTAATCTAACAACTCCTAACTTACTAACTAATAAAATAAACGGTTTCCTAACCCAACGAAAACGTTGCTAACTCCCAATAAGATCATAATCAAATAGGCGTAAATTAATACACAACATAAAAGTACAATAATCATACTTACACGTCTCCCAAGCAACACACAAATTTTCATTATCGTTTAATTAATGTATATGCAACCGTTTTTCGTAATATTTTAGTTTTGGTATATCGTTTAAACATCTATAATACATTTATAACCAACGTCTATTTTTTAGCCTTTTAATATACGTATGCAAGTCACAAAATAATATTCTATTACTGAACAGCGTAAGTAAGGCCGTTATTTCTAGGTCTATAATATAACATGTTTTAGTGGCCTTAAATTTATCACTTTGTAATTTATGTCTGGCCTGTTCAATTTTTTTGCTAATCAATTTATTCACCTCAACAAATGATTTCTATATGTAAATTATTATCATAGGAATTTATTTTTTAATAATATTTTTATAGGCAAAAATCGTGTAACTGTTAAACGTAGATCTCATAAAATTATAAGTACATCAATCTACGTCGATCGTATCCTATTAGATTTTCTTTCTCTGTGTGGCTTATAATCTTCTTGTCACATAATAAAACTAATATATTATTGCGTTAATACATAGGTACCTACAACTCAATCAAAAAATGTAGGACACCCTCTGACCTGTGACTATAACCACATTATTACGTATTGTTTCTACGTTTTATGAAGTTTTTAGACTTTATTATAAATAAGCGTTTACGATAGACCAAACCCTATTTCCTCTTTGGATAAATTGCATAAAAACGCGTAGTAGTACTAGAATAGTGTAACACACCATTTCATCATAAATTACCAATTTTGAATTATTTTTCAATGTAAGAATCAAATGTTAAGAAATATGGAAATTTACGTATTACCTTACGAAAATATAAACAGTTTCAGTTGGAAGAATCATCAATTGTTTGAACATTAATCACAAATTTATTATTTATACTTCTTGTACCACCAAGTGGTTTTCGGAACAATCTTGCTAAATATTTCCAAAGTTAGCAAAACTGGAAACTTCATTATCCAAGTACAAGTGTTAAAAATAATATTTGACTTCAAATTCAAATAAAGGCGGGATACTCGTCGTCGGCTTCAAAGAAGAGCGTTGCCAGTGTCATTGTAAAGTACGTAATTCTGAACTTTCTTACTCAAAATACATCAAAGCAAAAAAATATCGAGATCTCATATTGTCTGATGTGGTCAAAAACTGTTAACCTTTCTGGTAAATTAACAAGACCAATCTTCATACTACGTAGTAATCCAGTTTCAATAAATTTTCTGTATTAGCTTTTATCTCTCATACGTGGTAGAACTTTTATTTGCGCAGGACTGGCAACGCGGGACAATCGGCGCAAGCGCATTAGCAGATCATCTCGGTCTTTGTGTTTCAACCTTGATTTTGCTCGGCGCAAGAGACACGATTTTAGTTTTAGAATAGGCCGCCATTCCGCCATTGTGGAATTCTAAATTCTGCTTGAAAGTTGGTGCTGTTTTTTTAAGTGGAATCTTATGTTTGAAGTGCTAAATTGCATCACAAAAAGTAAGTAAAAAACTTAATTATTATTTATTAGGCAATATTTTAGTACATTATTACTTTTGTTGATACTCATATGGTATATTCTTTAGATATAACCACATGGTTTCTATCCAAAAAGCCTGGATTTACTCTACTGTTTTACTAGTTTATTCTCAATTGGTATGATTAATAGTATATCTTTATTTTTTTTGCCGAATTTCTGTGTTTTTAGTAAGTACTAAAATTACTAAATTTTTTTACTTTATTTCTTTGGTGTCAAATAGTAACAAAATTGATTGAAGTCTATAAGCATTACCAGTTAATGCAAATCCATCACCTTTTAAATGTTTTTTATTACATTTACAGACAAAAACAAAATGCAATGCGTAATTTTAATTTTAAGCTTATAGGTATTTTTCTCTAATAAACTTTTCAAGGTTATGTTGTATTAGCAGTTGTTGTTTAGCTTTTAGAACAATTCTATATGATAGAACGAGCCTCAAAATTTGTAAAAGTAAAAATTAAAATCAAAGAATTGAAGAGTTTTTGGGGTAGGTATATGTATTCTTTTTTTTTCACATCAGGGGTATTTGAAATATTTTGAGTGTTTTATTCTTTTTGCTCATACAGTTTTTTTTTGGTGTATAAATTATTATCCGTCATTTCATTTATTTTAGAGCCTGCGTCCTAAAGAGAAGTAGTTGAACCTTTTGGATTGAACAGAGCACATTCTCCATTTAATTGTAGGTTGTAGTTAAATAAGCTAGTATTGTAAACTTTGCTTATCTGATTAGATAATGAGTAAAGTGATTTCGAAGCGTCATCTTCGACGAAAAACAGCTTTGTCTGTAAGAAAAACATATCATGAAATGTCTCTCACGCTATATGAAAATTTAAACAATAGCACTAATAGTTTATATGAAAAGGAAATATTTAATATAGATAAAAAAGTAAACTGTACTAATGACAATTTATATATTTCATCGCCAAAGAACTACCAGTTTTTTAAAAATGCTGAAGAAAAGTCCAGTAAAAACTTGAGTTTAAATGCTGATTATGCGACAATACCACCGTACCCATCACCATTTTCACAAATAAATAACGGTTCTTTTAGTCATACCTTGGACTTTACAAACAGAAATTAAAATTATGGGCTATTAGTAATGGTGTGACACATCGATGCTTAAATGAACTTATTGCCTTAATTAAGCCAAAATATCCATTTTTAAAAAATGATGCCAAGACCCTTCTTGAAACTCCTAGAAATATGAATGGCACAGTTAAATTAAATAACGGCGAATTAGTATATTTTGGTATGACAAGCAACTTACTACACTTCCAGAAAAAGATTTTACAGAATGTCATAAACTTTCTTTACACGTTAATGTAGATGGAATACCAATTTATAAAAGTAGTGCTATAGAATTTTGGCCTATATTACTGCATTGCAAAACTTTCAAAAACCATATTAATGTTATTGCAATTTTTTGTGGTACTGGAAAGCGTAATCCTTTAGGGACATTTTTGAAGCCGTATATTAACGAGATTAAGATACTAACAAATGAAGGATTAATCGTTTGAAATAAATCTTTTAAAGTACATTTAGAAGCATTTTGTTGCGACGCACCGGCCAGAGCATACCTTAAACAAATTATAGGACATAATGGTATACAAGGTTGTGAACGCTGTGAAATTACCAGCGTATATTGCAAATCTAACAAGAAACGATATTATCCCATTAACTTTAATGCTTCTATGAGGTCCGATAACATTTTTTTAGTGATTGAAAACATTCCTAATACTCATATTAAAGCTCAATCTCCATTGACTGAACTTGATATAGGATTGGTAACAAATTTTGTGCTAGATCCCATGCATATGATTTATTTAGGAGTTATGAAAAGATTGATAAATTATTGGCTAGAAGGTGAACGTCGATTTAAATTATCAAAGTCGACTGTCGCTGACATAAATGTCAAAATATCTTCTATAAAAAAATATATTCCATGCGAATTTGGAAGAAAAATTAGAACATTTAAAGATATTAAACGTTGGAAGGCTGTGGAGTTTCGTTTCTTTCTACTTTATTGCGGAATTGTTGTTCTGCAAAGTAATGTTAGTTCCACGATTTACAAACATTTTTTATTGTTACATGTTGCAATTTATATATTATGTAACAATAATTTGATCAAAACGTACTTGCATATATCAAGAAAATGTATTAAAAAATTTGTTACTAAAAGCGAAACGGTTTACGATAAATTCTTTGTTGTATATAATATACATTCTTTACTTCACATATCTGATGATGTTCAACAATATGGTTTATTAGAAGATTACAGTTGCTTTCGTTTTGAAAATCGAGCATTCCGATTCCGATTCCGATTAAACGGAGGACCCACATTCAGATTAAACGCAGCGTTTTAGACGCTGTCAGAAAATCGCTTTTCCAGTCCGCATCCAGCAAATGTTCTTCCAACGTTCGCAACGCCGATTCTTCCGCCCATCATTATCGATAACCGAAAATGATGAGCCTTAATGTTTAAGTAATTTGGATTTTTGTTTTATTTCGTGTTAGTAATTTTTTGACAAAAAAAAATAAATGACTTAACTTATTCAGATGTTTTTTTTTACCCATTTGTCAAGAAGAAAGTTTTTCCATCAGTACATACAAAAGAATGTAAAAGTTTCTTGACAATTGGTGGATGGCGAAAAAAAAGACTTTTTAAAAAAAAAAACACATAAAATTGCAAATATTTCTAATTGGAAACATTGTGACGTCACTACAATCTAGTTTAATTTAAAACTAATAACCCACCAAGGGAGATCTGGTGTTGGCGTCAAAGTTCCTTCACCATAAAATAACATATTTTGTGACACTCGTTGCTTTGACCCTAAATTACTCCCTTAGTTGACAAGTTACGTCAAAATGTCATAGAAAACAAGAAATAGAGCAGATTTCAGGCTTCACTTAGGCAAAATAAAGAGAAGTAATAGAGGAAAAAATTTACCTCTGGCTCAAGTTCACCACAGAATAGTTGAATTTTGAAAAATTATTAACAATACTCCCAATATAAATCACGAAGTTTTTACATTCATTGTGGAATTACAAATAAAAGTAACACTGAGTCTTTTTTTTGTAGCAAATTAATTATTGGCTCAAAATTTACTATTACCAACAGAATACCAGATAACGTTGTATTGGTAAAAGAAAAAAATTTTGTTAAAAACGTCTCATTAACTCGTAGCTAACTAAGGTAAAATTAGTTTTTATTGAATTATTTTGTTATTTATGAAGCAAATCATAACTTATTATACATCACTAAAATCAGAATAAAACCTACTATTTGATGGGCTAAAAATCGAATATGGCGCCCATAAGAAAAAAGAAAGTTGATGATGACTGCCAAAAAACGAAACGTCGTGTGGCAAATTTGAATCCATCATCGAATAGCTGGAGAAAAGATGGTTTTAGTTTTGGGATATTGTCACGAATGAAAAATCCATTAATTCAAAAGATGGACTTATTGACTTAAAAACATAAGAATATTCGAGAATTACGGAATATTAAGCGCACGAGGCAAGGTCACACCAAGATGCACCGAGTGCATTGTATCGGTGATGAGTCACCACCACCTGCTTTGCAGGAATATGAAAAACAGGCGACGAACAATAACAAACTACGTCAGCCAATCGGGAATAAAACACGCCGATTTCAGCAGTATAGGATGAGTGTGAACCAATCGACAGTAGTGCGACCAGCTGAACCAAGAGGTCGAGATGTCGACCCTCCTCGAGGAAAGAAGATCAAGTTAAGTAGTCCATTCTCCAAAATTGCTCCAACACGAAAGTGACCAAGCCAGCCGCCAGAAAATGCTAAGTCCTTAGCTTATGAATTCATGTAAGTACAATTGTTGAATTGCTAACTTTCAGTGTGCTTATGACTGTATTGTTTGGATAATAGACTTAAGTGTTTAATAGAAAAACGCAGTGTTTGATTCCATCCTTGAAACTGAGATCCCGGCGCGACGTTTAACGTCGTGAGTCAGTTTAATTGATGAACCCAGAAGGGCTCATAAATTAAACGTGACATTTGGTGGAGGCGCCGGGTAACGATCCCGGTACCTCTCGCCTCGGCCAGCTTTGAGCTGGTACCCTTCCCCGGATCCCAGGTAAGTCATAGCCCTTTTGTAACATAGTTAGTTGAAGTTGTAACAGTTCATTGACATGCATAGCTAAGTATTCTTATTAATCGTATTGCATCAATCGGTTCGCTATTATAAGTATTTTATGTATACACAGCAACCTATATTATATTGTATGAGTAGGCATAATAGAGTACGATAAATATAAGCGATTTATTCAGCAAATATATATTGAATACAGGGAACTTGCCGGGGTATCATTTACTACCTTTACATGGCGATCCTGCTAATTTTTTGTGGACTTCTGATTAAATAGTAAAAAGTAAAAGTTAAAAGAAAAGTGTAGTGCCATTGGTTGTGTTTCGTAATGTATCCGATGCCGACAAATCTGCTTAGGAGCTGAGCGTGGTATAAATGTGAGCTAAGATGGGGCAAACCAAGTCAAAAGATACCAAGCAAGAAGTAACGGAAAATGGCGTAGTTAACTAGTTACTAATTTTATAGTACAAGAAGCTGAGTACAACATCACTAAAGACGTCAAAGTGATTATGTATCTTATTTTCGCTATGTTGGCAATGCTCTTATTGTGGAGAATTATTCGGGCTGTCAAGAAAAATATGAAGAAGCAGATCCGCCGCGACATGGCAGCAGTCTCTTTAGCATCTATAAGAGAAACGTAATGTTGAGTAAGTAAACGTAAGAGCTGTTCCGGTAAGCGTGTGCGCGTATGTACAGTGATAGTGATGTGCTGTTTATTGTGCACAAACTCAACAAACTCAAGTGTCTTCAGTGTTAAGTTCTTATGTGTAACTGTGCAAAAGAAAAGTAAGCAATAATTAGTCGTAGTAAATAGTTTATTAAACTGGGTTTTATAATGGAACTTTTAAGTTGATTTCAATTCAGGCGTTTAAAAATTTTATTATAGGTATTATTGTCTATATGACTATTCTGTAGTTACTATCTTTAAACTGCAGTATTTGGATCAATTTTATTATTTTTGATAAATGACTAGTAAAGGATTAACAGAAGTTAAGAAAATTTACGAAACTGCAAAAAGCTTTTCAAGTAATATCAATAAAGAATCTACCGAGAGACGCGGAAATTTAGACAGAGTAAATAAATTACTTGTACAGATAGGTTTAATCGAAAAAGAATTAAGCAACTTTAAAACTCAAGTTTTAAAAGAGAGTCAGAGCCCAGAGGAATTATTGGCAGCAGCAGCGCCCTATATAAAAGAAACTGAAAAACTAAATTTTAATTCCAGACAAACACTGCTAGAACGTTTAAAAAGTATCGTTGAAATATCAAAAATGTCGACAAGCACCGTAGAATTTTTTAGTTTGGCTAGTAAATTAGTTCCAAGTCAATTCGATGGTAACTCTGAAAATTTACAGTCATTTTTAGATGCATTAACTTTACTTAAAAACAACTGCGAAAATCAACTTGCTAACGCTGTAGCTTTCGTGAAAACTCGTTTGACCGGAAAAGCGCGAAGTCTTATTACGAATGAAAATACAATTGACGACATAATTTTTAAACTTCAAAATTCGATTAAAGGCGAAACTTCACAATTATTGACTGCAAAAATTTTACATCTGAAACAAAACGATAAAGAAGCCGCAAAATATGCTTCTGAAGTGGACGCATTAGCGCAAAAATTACAAACAGCCTATATTACAGAGGGCGTACCAGCGGAAGTTGCCCAACGGTACACGGTTGAAAATACTGTGCGAGCATTTAGCCAAAATGTCAGTAGTGAAAGAGTTCGATTAATAATGGAGGCTGGCACGTTTTCTTCGGTACAGGAAACTATTACTAAGTTTGTGAATGTTAGTTCGTTGGCACCGTCTTCGGCAAATATTTTTCAGTTTAGGCAAAACAATTTTCATAATGCGCGACGTCACTTTAGGGGCACAGGTCCACGTAATAATAGTTATAACCAGCATTTCGATAGGAGTGTCAATAGATATTCTAACAGTTACAATAGAAATTCTAATAATTTTGGAAACAATATTAATAATTATAGAGAACAATTTAGAGGCAGTAATAGAAGCAGAGGCGCATTTAATAGAGGTTTTAATCGTGGTAACACATCTGCTAGGTACTATACAGTGCGTTTTTTTTAACGCGCAACATAGGATTTTACGTGTTAAATTTTTAAGTCCATGTTAGACCATTTTATTTTGGAACTGCAAGTCTATAACTTGACGGGTGTGTCTTTAGTACCCTGAAGCTTAAGTAAGTCTAGCAATTTGGTCTAAAAAGTGATTAAAAACTGGAAAAAAATCATTTTTTTTCGAAAAGATTTTATCGTTCCATACTCCCTGTATGCATTGTTGTTCCTTGTTGTTTTTATACTGGCAGGGCAGGTAACAGGTAAAGTGACATATTTTGACTGCATCACGACCCGACATCTTTTGAACGTCAAAAGGGCATTTTATGATTGTTTGGAATACTGTTTGGCTTCAAACGGAGGTCACTTTGAACAATTCACTTATAAAAATACTTCTTTTGTTCTTAACTTTCTTGATATAAAGTTAATGATCACCCTGTTTTACTTTCTACGCCAAATTTTACCAGCTACCTGCCGTGCCAGTATCAAAAACAACAAAGAACAACAATGCATACAGGGAGTATGAAACGATAAAACCTTTTCGAAAAAAGATGATTTTTTGCAAGCTTTTTAACACTTTTTAGGCCGAATTGTTAAACTTACTTAAGCTTCAGGGTACGAAACAGCCACCCGTCAAGTTTTATACTTGTAGTTCCAAAATAACATGGTCTAACATGGGCTTAAAAATTTAACACGTAAAATCCTATGTTGCGCGTTAAAAAAAACGCACTGTAGAGGCTCTAGTCCTAATTTTGTTGGCTTTTCGGAGTCGGGAAACGGATTGGAGCACCAATCGAGCCAAGAAGCGACTCGGTTGGGCGATATGTAACCATATATAGTTTTAGTCTGACATTTTCAAATTTTGTGAAAGTTGAGTTAGAAATGACTGGTTCAGTTAGTACGCTACTAGTAGACACCGGAGCTGACATATCAATTTTTAAACGTTTATCAGTAAATCCTGATCAAATAGTTGATTTTTCTGGAGCCACTAGCATCAAAGGTATCACAGAAGACCTAACTAATTCATTAGGTGTTGCAAACACAAATATTTTTATCCAAGGGTGTACGTTACCTCACAAATTTCATATAGTTGATTCTAATGTTCCAATACCATGTGACGGAATATTGGGTAGAGATTTTTTAGTTGCTTACCAATCAATAATAGATTATTCTAACTGGAATATGACGGTACACTTAAAACACAAAAAGTTAACAATTCCAATTTTAAGCAGTCCTGAAAAGAATGTGTACCATATTCCTTCTAGATGTGAAGTTATTAGAGAGGTTGACGTTTTGAAACATTTGACACACGACGTTGTGGTGTTAAATAAAGAATTAAAGCCTGGTGTATACTTAGCTCGTAGTATAGTATCTCAAAAACATCCGCTTGTAAAAATCTTAAACACAACATTTGAAAATGTAACTGTAGACATATCTAATCTTGAAACTATCAGTCTCGATAAATTTAACATTTACAACATAGAAACAGAAAATCAAGATAGACATGTTCAACTCTTAAAAGAACTTAATCAAGATGTCCCAGACTTTGTTAAAAAAGATTTGCTACAACTTTGCGAAGATTATTCAGACGTTTTTGGATTAGAAACAGATAAATTAACATTTAACAACTTTTACACACAAAAATTAAAAGTTATTGACAAAAAACCTATTTATATTAAAAATTATAGAGCTCCCAGAGCACTTAAAGATGAAACAAATCGACAAGTCGAAAAATTGTTACATAATAATATAATCGAACCATCTTGCTCAGCATACAATAGTCCGGTTCTATTGGTTCCTAAAAAATCGCAAACTGATCAGAAAGCGTGGAGATTATGTATTGACTTTAGAGCTGTAAATAAGGTACTTATAGGAGACAAGTTTCCGATTAATCGCATAGACGATATTTTAGATCAACTTGGTAGAGCAAAGTGGTTCTCAGTAGTCGATTTGTTATCAGGATTCCATCAGATACCTTTAGATGAAGAATCGCGAGATTTGACTTCATTTAGCAGCGATAAGGGTTCATATCGATTTACCAGATTGCCTTTTGGACTTTCAGTCAGTCCCAACAGTTTTCAAAGAATGATGTCTATTGCTTTTGCCGGAATAACTCCAGAAAAAGCTTTTTTATATATGGACGATTTAATAGTAATAGGCTGTTCAGAAAAACATCATTTGAATAATTTAAAAAGTGTTTTTGAAACTTGCAGAAAGTACAATTTGAAATTAAATCCCAAGAAATGCAATTTTTTTAGAAAAGAGGTCACTTTTTTAGGTCATAAAATAACAGACAAAGTAACATATTATAAACAAATAATATGTTACTTTTTAAATAACAAAAGTACGATATTATAAACAAATATCCGACGCCGCGAGCTGCTGATGAGGTAAAAAGGTTCGTTGCCTTTTGCAACTATTATCGAAGGTTTATACCAAATTTTGCAACTATCACATTACCTTTAAATTCGCTAACTAAGAAAAATGCTGAGTTTGTATGGTCAAGCGAATGCGAAAGTTCATTTAACCGTTTAAAGCAAGCACTAATTAGTCCTCGCATTTTGCAATATCCGGATTTCTCAAAACAGTTTATTTTAGTTACTGACGCATCCCAACTTGCTTGTGGTGCAGTTCTTTCACAAAATTTTAATGGTCAGGAACTACCTATAGCTTATGCATCTCGTATGTTTACAAAAGGCGAGTCTCACAAACCAACTATTCTTAAAGAACTCACAGCTATTCACTGGGCAATAAAGTACTTTCGTTGTTATTTATATGGACAAAAATTTTTAGTAAAAACAGACCATAGACCTCTTGTTTACTTATTCTCTATGAAAGACCCGTCGTCCAAATTAACCAGAATACGATTGGATTTAGAAGACTTTGACTTTGATATAGAATATATAAAAGGAACAGATAATGTAGGCGCAGACGCCTTATCTCGAATAAATATTTCGGATTTGCAGGAAATCAGAAACACGGCTCAAATATTAGCAATTACCAGATCAATGACTAAGACAAACCAAAATTTTAATAAACACACTACTACTGGGGATAAACAATTATCACGTACTGAAGAACCTCAGATTTATGAAGCCCTTAATAATTATAATGTATTGAAATTTCCTTCCTTAAGATTTGAAATTGATAAAGAATGCATTCACATTATTATTAATTGTCGCAAAAAGAGCGCTCGTTGTTGGCTTTCAATTACTAATGGCAATTTTTCATTACCGAAACTATTGTCTAAGCTGAATAACATGGCTGGTGATAGTAAGTTTACACACAAGATTTTCACACGGTGCACCGTAAATGAATTAAAGGAAGTAGGGCATAAAATACTTTCAAAAGTTAAAATTGTTTTATGTAAAGAAAGAAAATTAATCAAAGACAATGACGAGAAACTTAACTTAATCAAACAATTTCATGATGATCTTATGTTAGGTGGACATTGTGGCCAGAAAAGATTATTGAAAAAATTAAGGTCTTCAGGAACTAAGAACTTCAGGCTCAAGGATGAGGTATTATACAAAGCCACGGCAACGAAAGACGGCTTAGAGTACGCTCTAGTGATTCCACGAGCGCTAAGGGAGGAGATACTGTGGGAAGCCCACAATGCACCGACCAGCGGGCACATGGGGATGACAAAAACCCTGAGTAGGCTAAGTCACAAATATTACTGGGATACTATGACGAAAGACGTACATAGGTACATCCGGGGATGCAGGGACTGCCAAGCCAGAAAAGGGCCGTCAAATAGAAAGCCGTTGGGGCTGCTACAACCAATCCCAGTAGGAAGAGTGTTCGACAAGTTGGGAATAGATTTGCTAGGTCCATTTCGCAGGAGCAACCAAGGAAAAACAAACATCATAGTAGTGACAGACTACGCTACAAGATATGCCATTACAGCGGCTCTACCCAGTGGTAAGGCAGGACCAGTAGCGAAATTTCTGTTGGAAAAGGTGCTGCTAATACATGGGATGCCCCGCACAATTTTGAGCGACAGAGGAAAGGTGTTCCAATCGGAAATTGTGCAGGAACTTCAACAAATCATGGGGGTGAGGAGTACCTTCACGACGGCGTATCATCCATCATGTAACGGCCTGACAGAAAGGTTAAACAAAACCCTGGCAGACATGTTATCTCTCTACTGCAATACCGAACAAACGGATTGGTGCTCATATCTACCGTTCGTCACTTTTGCCTATAACACGGCAAAACAGGAGACGACGCAATTTAGCCCATTCGAGTTAACATTCGCAAGAAGCCCCACGCTACCACTGGACGCCACCCTACTGGTGAATGAATCAAATCCAAACTCTAAAGAACTAAGGGAAAAGGCACTGCTTATAAGGGCACAAGCAGTAGAAAACATTCAGAACAAACAAAGGAAAGATAAAGAAATCTACGACAACAAACACAGAGAAGGGGAATATGAAGTTGGGGACAGGGTGAAAATTTTCATTCCAGTGAGAAAAGTGGGAAAAAGCGAAAAACTAATGTTAAGGTGGTTCGGACCATATAGAATAACTAAAAAACTGAGCGAACTGAACTACGAGGTGAAACAAGAGGGGGGAAGGAAAACAGACGTGGTGCATATAGGCAGAATACTGCCATTCCACGACGAATGGACGTTGGGGGAAATAGCAGAAGAAACAGAAGAGGAGGAAAAAGGGAACCCGGCCACTCACCAGTAAATTCCATCCTAGCACACTCTTTTGGGGCTTCGGAGACCAGATTGGTTAACAGTATAGGTAGTAATAAGAATAAGTGACAATGCATCGTGAGTAAAAAATTAGTAGGGTACTAGATTAAGTTTATTTTATTATTGTTTATCCATTTTTCATATTTTTTTTTTACATGTCGCCCGGGTCAAGCCGGTCAGAGCAACCCACAAGTATCCCCATCTATCGCTGAACACATCAAGCAGGAGCAGCGAACCCACAACCACGTGTGGCGGACTTTACCCGTGAACTGAGTAACGGGGGAGGACGCGCAGAAGGGGCAAAACCGTAGGGTTAAGGCATGCAATGTTCTAGTAAAGAAAATAAAGGACTCGTTCCACCAGATAATAGTTAAGGGTAGAAGTGTAAACATCAGGGATATATCTAGATTTTAGCGTTCGGGGCGAACACTTTTGTGGGAGGGGCATGTAACATAGCAATTACACTATGTTCCGTACCTACAGTAGTACTACTGTGTAGCTTTTAGTGGAGCAGTTGGTAACCAAGTGCAAGCACCCGGAAATCAGCCTGACAAAGGAAATAGCACGGGCGAGCAGCATTAGTTGCCGTACCGGCTTATCTCCCTTTATCAGTACCTACGCGTCTTATTCGGCGCGGTGAATGCCCTGGGACACTAGTCTAGGGTTCTATTCACCCCCGGTAAGCGTGCGCCCTCCGCGAAACCCTTCAGACGCTCCTTACATCATGATCCTCGCCTACTTGGTAATCTGGGGGTAAGACCATTGTAGTTTTATCTTAAATAAAAACGGCTTACCTGTATACCTGTGGTTTTTCTTCTTCTGAGCTACCCCAGCTAACGTGACAATATTAGGTTCAATGTTAAAGTTATCAGAGAAATGTTTTCCCAACAGTTAATAAGTGCACCATGCTTAAACCCATGGGATTCGCTGATTTGGCCAGTTCGGAAGAATATCTCAATGAGACCAGACATTGTTCAGTACAGACCGAGTAATGCATAAAATGCAAAATGCAATTAAAGCATAATGTTCAAACAAAGTAACAGTTATGATGTACGGCTCCACATATTGAGCTATGTACTTATTTTCACAGGGCCCAAGGATTTTATTCTGTTATCTGCGTCTGAATTTTTATTGCGCAAATTCTTAAAATTCAAGAACAGATATCAGTTTAATTTTCCCTATAAGATAAAAAATGGTTACAAGCGATGAAAATAAAAATATTGAATGTTGTTATTGTGATGTAGGTACCTACCAACGAATAAAGATAGATATATGAAAAAAATTAATATTGTCGGTGTAATAATTACCTTGAACATATAGTTCGTGAGCGATGAGAAATGAATGTGTCGCTGCGCGCATAAATAAATGACTAATTTAAATAGTCCGAGTTAGGAAGACGGTTTACATTATGTGCATATTGATTTTCATTACGTGATTTTTGAATCAACCGAATCATTCCCAATACACGCATACTTATATACCGAATGCTACGTTTCACCAGTTTCGGGTACCAGTAGTACCCCAAACACAACAAAGGGTGGAAACATCAGAAGTGAATTCTGCTGGCGTATCTTCTAGAGGTGCGTTTGGACCACAAACTTATGGGACCACCTGAATCCCACGCAAGTCAGGTTGTCCGCAATCCGGCACTGTGCCCAAATCCGGATAGCCAGGCGCAAGTGCGAGCAGGGGGGCCCATTAATCCTCAAACTAGAGATGATCTAGAGCAAGCGGTAGCACAGCCGTTTGTTGCTCAGTTAGAGCCTTTTGGAAATGTAGGGAAGAATATTCCATATTCTGCTTATCAGCAGCAATAAGGTCTACTTATCGATTATTCTTATTGGAAATTGTACATTAATGTTTACGAGAATAATATAGCCATGAAATTAATCTGATTATTATATAGTGCTTTACACTGAGAAGGTGCGAACCATATACGATGTTTCGCTGAAGATGCGAATAGTCCCGAACCAATGCTCCGGCAACTTCGCTGGTTAATGCTAAACTACTAACATAAAAATTCGAGTTGTTTACATGACTAATTTTGATTGAAATCCTTGCTTTACAGCATTTGGAAAATAAGTTTCACACGTTCCATTTTTTATTTTTTAGGAATGGAAAATGGATCGTACATACTAACACATAAATAAGAGTTACCAATGATGCTAAAATTAATTTTGTTATAAGACATGATATTGCATATTAAGCCTTAAGTAGCACATATTAACCTTTGTTCTTATATTTCATGTAACACTGAGGACTATATGAGAATGAAGCCAAAGCAGACTATGATGAGCCATTATTGTTGATGGGCCTGTACGTTGATGCTGAGGTCCAAGCTAGCCGAATTATCGATTGAATAATCGACCCACACCACAAACATTTATGGAACAGTGATCATAATGGTGTTCAGTGATGTGAGATGCAAAGTTTGGCTCATAGGACTAAACCTCTATTGAACTTTTCTCAGTGTTGCAGTATTTTTGTTGTTCTGCCATTGCCAGAACCGAATAGATTTAGGGTAAATAAAAGTGCATAATATTGTTTATGTATAGTTACTGGAGAGGAAAGATTTTATTAGGTTTCTTGTTAGGATAAGTACTAACTTATTATTAAGAAATTATTGTAACCAGTGTCCTTGGACAAACTTAACTGAGTACTATGGAATACTCACATATGTAAACCTACTAACCATTTATCATAATGCCTTCGTATGTACACATGTAACTTTTAAATTTGTGTTAGGTTAACGATATATTTTTACTATTGTTAAATTTTTTTAACTATTGTTCATATAAAACTGGGGACCAGATTTTCTGGGGCGGAGGCATATGTCACGAATGGAAAATCCATTAATTCAAAAGATGGACTTATTAACTTAAAAGTTGCCATGGGGAGTGGTACACGAAAGCGTGAATGACGTTCGTGATTCACTACCCGTGGCAACGCGGCTTAAGAATATTCGAGGATTGCGAAATATTAAGCGCACGAGGCAAGGTCGCACCATGATGCACCGAGTGTATCATGCACCGGGTGCACCATATCAGCGATGAGTCGCCACCACCTGCTTTGCAGGAATATGAAAAATAGGCGACGAACAATAACAAACTACGTCAGCCGATCAATCGGGTATAAAATACGCCGATTTCAGCAGTATGGGAGGAGTGTGAACCAATCGACGGTAGTGCGACCAGCTGACCCAAGAAGTCGAAATGTCGACTCTCCTCGAAAAAAGATCGAGTTAAGTAGTCCGTTCTCCAAAGTTGTTCCTACGCGAAAGTGACCAAGCCAGCCGCCAGAAAATGCTAAGTCCTTAGCTTATGAGTCTATGTAAGTACAATTGTTAAATTGTCAACTTTTAGTGTGTTTATGACCGTATTGTGCAGACCCATTTGTGTATACCGTATTTAATAGATTTTAGTGTTTAATAGAAAACTCAGTGTTTGATTCCATCCTTAAAACTGAGATCCCGGCGCGACGTTTAACGTCGTGAGTCAGTTTAATTAATGAATCCAGAAGGGCTCATAAATTAAACGTGACAATATTACACTGCCAGATATATTTAATATATGAAGGGTGCACGGGAAAAACAAGCTAAGTGAATTTTTGGCCAAATTGAGAAAACAGCTTCACCTGATAGACAATAGCGATGCTATACAGGGTCCAAACTTAGTCAGAAGAAAATCGAGCTACGTCGTCTAATAGAACATATTTTAGGATAGGCGTACACGGGAATGACCTACTTACCTTTCAATCTTTTTAGTAACTAATTAGTTTAATAATTTTTTATCAATAAAAAACAAACAAGTTTTCAACTAATTATTTTTTGACATACATTTTAATTTATGAATTACCTTGTTTGCTACTTAAGCTTGATGAATTTAATATTTATAATATAAATCTGGTGAAAAACAGGCTAAGTCAAGACCTATTTTTGTATCTTCTTCAACAAAAACCTTGTAATTATTATATTAAATAAAAAAGCATGCTGCTTTATATATAAAAAAATATTTATGTTTCTAATGCCTATAGGTGACCAGTTAACAACGATTTTAGAGATAAAACTGCTGTACTCAAAAACTTCAAAATTTGACTTAGCTTGTTTTTCCCGTGCACCCTTCATATTTAATGAAGAATACATTTCAAAAAATTATGTAGAACTGATGAACATATCACAAACACTAGTTGTGTCATTAGATAAAAAAAAAGTTTTATTAATTGAGGAACATACCAGAGGTCAGCATAGTTCCAACAATTGGTATGTGCAAAGAGCAGGCAGTATTACTGCTTCAAAATTGAAGTCTGTCTGCAGAACAAGTAAAGAATCACCTTCACTTTCATTAATTAAAAGTATTTGTTACCCAACAAAGGTCCTATTCCAAACAAAAGCCACAGAATGGGGTTTAAAACATGAACTAGATGCTGTTGAACAATATACAAAAACAATGGAAGAACATGAAAATTTTATTTTAAATGATGTGGGTTTAGTAATAAATCCAAGGTGGCCACAGTTGGGAGCATCTCCTGATAAAATAGTGTATTGTGAATGTTGTTTGGGAGGAGCCTTAGAAGTAAAATGTCCTTATTTATTGAATACAAAGGATATTAATGACGTAAATGAATATGTTAAACTTAAAAACTCTTGTGTCATTGTAAGTGATGGTCAAATCATTTTAAAACATGATCATCAATATTACTACCAAGTACAAATGCAAATTTTTGTTTGTAATCTACAATATTGCGACTTTGTCATTTGGTCACCAAGGTTTCTTTTCAAAGAACGAATTTATCCAGATTTTGAGTTTTGGGCTAAATATTCCCAAACTGCTTTGAAGTTTCATTCAGAAGTGATTGTACCTGAGCTCTTGGGGCGATATTTTACTAGAAAGGAAGGATCTGCTAAACTAAATTATTGGTGTATATGTAATGGTGTTGATGATGGAACCCCAATGCTACAGTGTGATAATGATGAATGTTCCATCAAGTGGTTTCATTTTAAATGTTTAAATATTTCTTGTGTTCCTGATTCTGAATGGTATTGTACTGCTTGCCAACCAAACAAATAATATTTTTGATACGATACATTTTTGATGATTTTGAAAATGTAATATTTGATATAAAAATGTGTAACAACCCATCAGTATTAGGGTTCGACAAGACAAGAAATCTTGTCTTGACTGATGATTTCTTGTCTTGTCTTGAAAAACAAATTCAAGAAATTGAAAAATCTTGTCTTGACGATTTCTTGAGAACCTCCTTCTTGTCTTGATTCAAGTAATTTCAAGATCTTGAAATTTCTTGATTAAGCGGGGATTCCCCGTCGCCCATGAAGTCTGGTTGTCATAGCAACGATAGGCGAAATGTGATTCCCCGGCGTTAATTTCATTTGCTTGATGATAAGTAGAAGGGAGGAAGGCAGTGAAGTTCGTGTTCCTAGATACTAAAGTATCTTCTATTGTTATTATTTTTGTGAGATGAGTGACTCTAGCAAGTCTGAGCCTTTCGGTTCCGATTCGGGCTCCGAATACCTACCAGGCAAAGGACAGAAAAGCTATTACAATAAAATGGACAGTGAAAGTGATACACATGAGAACGATGACGGATCTAGTGGTACCAAAAAGAAAAAGCAGCCTCATTCTCAAATGTTAGAGAGTGGCAAAAAACAAGTTAAAGATTTTTTCATGTGGAAGTGGGAAACAGAAGCAAAAAAAACAATGATAAGATAGCCAAATGTATACCATGTTTTGAAAAATTTGGAAAAAGTGTTTACCTAAAAATTAAAAATGCCGGCACTTCTGGATTAAAAAGACACTTGAAAGCAAAACATAAGGTGTTATTCGACAAAGAATTTTCTCAGGAAGGGTCCTCGTCCTCTACGGAAATCAGGTGCCTATCACAAAATAGCCAAGCACCCTGTACCAGTTGGAGCTCAGCGAGGTCTGATGGAAGTGGAAGTGGTATTTTGGCTTGGGTAAACGAAAGTCAACGTAGGCAAACTGTAAGTTGAATTGTTGATTTTTAAATATCATTAGTTTTTACTTAAACCGAAAAGATTCTCTGAAGTGTGCATAAATTTTACATTCTTACGTGTCCCCGTTGAGTCAAGTTAAAAAAAAAATCTAGAAATTATTGACCATATTTAAAAATAATTGAAATCCATAAACAAAGAGAAAAGATGCAGGGTAAAGTTATGTTCCAACTCAGGTTTGAAGTGGAGAGTGGGTCGAATTTTGACATTTGAATAATAAATTATTTCCCAATCATAATATGAACCCATTCTATAAGAAAATACCACGGAATAGAAGTACTTATTCCATTGGCACCGGTATTTATTACTGGATTTTCAATTCCAGGCAAGAGCAAGAACTCAGTCTCTAAACAAGGACACTGTTGATGACCTTCTCATCGAATTTGTTACGAAGAAGTATCTGCCTTTCAGTTTCTTTGAAGATGATGTGACAAAGCAGCTGTTTACATATTTAAATCCAGATGTAGTTTTACCTTGTGGTAATACTTTAAAAAGAAAAATTTTACAAAAATATAACACAATGAAGATCTCTGTTTCCAAGTTTCTCAAAGCATCTGAATCAAAAATATCATTTACTATTGATGGGTGGTCGTCATTCGGTATGAAGGGATACTACGGGATTACACTTCGTGGACAAGAAATGGAGACTTCAATCAATTGTTTTGGACTTTATACCTGCAGACGGAAAACATACAGGTGAATCAGTTGCCAACCTTTTCTTCGAGGTTCTAAAATCGTACGAAATACTGGATTTCATTCAAGGTGTGACAACTGACAATACGGCTTCTAACTTCACCATGATGCGCTACTTGGAGAACTTGATACCCGGTCTTGAGCACAAAAACAAACACTTTGTATGTTTTGCGCATATTCTCAACTTAGCGGTACAGGATTTTATGAAAATTATTGAACCAAATAAAAGAAGATTCGAAAAAGAACCTGCAGAAAGTGATTTGGAATCTGAGTCTGACTCAGAGACAAGCCAAAGCAGTGTAGATCTTACTTCGCCTGTAAGTAAAATCAGAAGTCTTGTGAAGAAAATCAAATTTTCTGAACAAACTCAGCTTAAACTTAAAAGTTTTTGTGAAGCGGTAAACTGTAAGATGACTAAGCCAAAATTGGATATGCCCACAAGATGGAATTCAACTTTTGAAATGCTGGTATGGAGTTTGAGTGTGAAAGAAGCATTAAATATACTTTGCGATAATATCAGCAACTTGAAGGATTTAAAGATAACAGAGAAATAATGGATTCTAATAAGCAATATTTGTCAGTATTTGAGAAGTTTTAAAACGCTTTCTTGCGTCTTTGAAGGAGAAAAATACTGCACACTTCCAATGGTTGTAATTGGAGTCCACATGCTTTTGGACAAACTGGAACTATGGGCGCACGAATTGGACCATAAAATTGAAAGGACTACTACCGACGAGCAGATGCTATACTGTATACAGGCTGCGAGAGATAAAATTGTGAAGCACTACAACAAAACAAACTGGATTTACTGTGTAGTCCTCATTCTAGATCCCCGACATAAAGTTGACACTTTTTCCTCCACTTCATGGGGAAAACTTCTGCAATCACAGGCTGTTCAAGCATTTGAAGAAGTTTTAAGAAAAAAACTATTTTAATAAATGTGACCTCTCATATAAACCTATGGAAGATTCCAAAAATGATGAGGTAGATGACAGTGTTGACATAGAATTTGACTTGGACATTACTTGCCTATTCAAGAAAAAAGAAAACATTGTTCACTCAGAATTTTGGAGAAATGAAATTCAGAGGTATCTTAGTGAACCGAGAGCAAATAACTCCGAAGACATACTAGATTGGTGGAGAAGACACGAAAATATTTACCCCACATTGTCAAAAATGGCCAAAGACTTTCTCGCAACTCCAGTAACATCGGTACCTGCTGAAAGGTTATTTTCAAGAGCAGCTTTAACTGTGACCAAATCAAGAAATCGGCTAGCCCTGGATTCCGTAAGAAGTCTTATGTGCCTTAATTCCTGGCTTCTGAATTCGGATATAAAGAGCTCCACCAATACTTGTTAAGTGTTAAAATATTATTTAAAACATACTTGATATTTTTTGTTACCAGATAATACTTGAATTTTCTGATGTATGATCTTTATTTGTGTTTTATCTGTTAAGTTTTTATAATGAAACTTCAGTATTTATAATAATATAAGTGAAGTATATTCAGCATTTTATAATAATACTGCCTTTGTAAGAATACTGCCTTTTTGGCAGTACTTTTCACTTTTTTTAAAGACACACTTATTTACTTACATAAAGATCTTCTGCGTTTTTTTTTTCAAGATTTCTTGATGTCTTGTCAAAAAATCTTGAAATGTCTTGATTTCAAGACAAGATCTTGACATAATCAAGAAATTGGCGAACCCTAATCAGTATATCAACTGAACGTTCCCCCCTTTGACAGTTGACAAATGAGAGACGATGTCATGCGTCACCCAAAAATTAGAAATAAGCAAGTCATGAAACTGTTGTTTACGTTTATATAAGTTTTGTTCTTTTTCCACCCTAAAAAACAGGCTGCTATTGCACCAATTAGCAAATAAAGTTCCGTTCTAAGGTGAAACCTGTGTACTTTCTTTCGGTGTATGAATCCACAACAAACTTATGCAAAATCTAGCATTACAATTGGCGCCCAAGTGGCATCGAAAGTGAGGTTATCCAGTGAATTTGTGAACTTTATTAGTGGAATTCTGACTTTAATGAACCTTTTCTGAACTAAATACGTTGAGTCGTAAGTGCATCCACGTCGGAACACTTCGTATCACCAATTTTCGCACCGTGTTCGGGTCATTTTGCAATTTTGGTCGCAATCACAACTAGTTCTTTTGGCTTTTACAAGTACGTAAACACTGTTGACCTTTCCAATGCGTTGCGCAGCGATGAAGCCTTGAAACTTCAACCTAAGGAAAGACAGCAACTTGATCATCTACTACAAGAATTTTCCACTCTTTTTGAGCCTAGTAATGAACCTACACCATTCTCTGCGCACAGGATTGTATTTCAAGACGATACCCCTATAGCTGTACCGCCATATCGCATATCAATTGAAAAGAAGCAACATCTGCGCAAAGAACTGGACATACTACTCGAAAATGGCACCATGGAAGAGTGCGAGTCCCCATACGCCGCACCAGTTGTACTAGTACCAAAGAAAGATGGAGGAATTCGACTGACTGTAGATTACAGGAGACTGAACGCAATCACTAGAGCCGATCGATATCCACTTCCCCGTATTGATGATCTCCTGCACGATGCAAAGAAAACAAAGTATATGACTACGCTAGATCTTAAGAGTGGTTACCACCAAATTAGTATCAGACCCTCGAACCGCGACAAAACTGGATTTGTAACACCATTTGGGACTCTCACATATACTAGGATGCCATTTGGTCTTGTGACGGCCCCCTCTACGTTCCAAAGATTAATGGATCGTTTCAAATCAGGACTGACTGATGTAGCTCTCTTAGTATACCTTGACGATTTAATTGTTTTATCGTCTAGTTTTTCAGAGCATCTCAGTGACCTACGACAAGTATTCACAAGACTCAACTTATTCAAATTGAAATTGAACCGAGCTAAATGTCATTTATGCCTTGAGTCAGTCAAGTACCTTGGACATATTTTATCACCAGAAGGTATTCACCCTGATAATGCGAAGGTAGCCGCCATAATGGACATGCCGGCACCCACGAACGTGAAGCAGTTTCCTACAAACCTGCTCATGGTTTCGACGCTTCATTGAAGGGTTTGCGCAAGTTGCCAAACCCCTTACCTCGTTGACCAAGAAGGATGCTAAATGGGAATGGAAAACACCGCAAGTCAAGGCCTTTGAAAAGCTGAAGTTACTGCTAAGCAGTGCTCCAATACTCCGACAAGCTGATCCACGCCTTCCTTACACACTTAGGACCGATGCTAGTAGTTATGCATTGGAGGCATGTTTACTCCAGGGGGAGGGTGAAGATGAGCGCCCCGTTGAATACGCTTCTAGACTCCTTACCCCAGCTGAGCAGAACTACAGCACTACCGAACGCGAAGCCCTAGCTGTGGTATGGTCTTTCCAGAAATTCCGAGGTTACATTGAGAACTCAACTGTCAATGTTCAAAGTGATCACCAACCATTAAAATGGTTGCTCTCCTTGAAAACCCCAACCGGACGCCTAGCCCGATGGGCACTGAGCTTACAAGCTCAAGATTTACGGATTGACTACATCAGCGGCAAGAAAAATGTCATTGCCGACACCTTATCAAGACCGCCTCGAGAAGTGGCAGAAGCAACCACCAATTTAGTTAGTGTAGAACTACCCACTATGTCTGCTAAAGATATAAGGGAACAACAAATGGCTGACCCTGACACTAGGAAAATTATTGTCGGATTAGAAGACACCCCTAATGGAATCGACTTTAAGAAATGGGCAGACCGAGGCTACCTAATGTCAAATGGTGTCCTATACCGATATAACCCCGACATAGACGAAGAGGAGCCCCAATTAGTAATAGCTGCCTCTGGAATTCCCGAAGTATTGCACGAGTATCATGACACACCCACTGCAGGTCATTATGGAATAGAAAGAACCTATCAGCGGATAGCCCGAAGATTCTATTGGCCTGGAATGAGAAAAGCCATAACCGAACATGTTGGCCGATGCATTGAGTGTCAACGCTTCAAGGCCACTAATTTGAAACCTGCAGGTTTACTTCAAACTCCTATTCAATCACAGAGATTTGAAGTGATCGCAATCGACTTGTTTGGTCTTCTTCCAGAGACGCCAACTGGACAACGATGGATTTTTATTATTGAGGACACTACGAGTAGATGGACCGAGATCTTCCCTTTAAAGACCGCGACAGCTGAAGCATGTGCCCGTTGCTTAATCGACGAAATCGTCTACGATATGGTGTTCCCCGTAAGGTCATAAGCGATAATGGAGTGCAGTTTGTGACGGCTGTTATGCAACAAGTCGCACACGTATTAGGATTCAAGCAGTGCCTAACACCGGTTTATCATCCCGAATCAAACCCGGTCGAGCGCAAAAACAGAGATATGAAGTCCCAACTAGTCATACTGACGTCTACTGACCACACTGCCTGGGACGAGAAAATACCATCAATCCGATTTGCTATGAACACAGCGAAGTGTGAATCGACAGGATATAGCCCCGCTTATCTCACCTTTGGTTGAGAGCTACGCTCACCCGATGATGTCCACCGTGACTTACGAGCAATCATACAAAATGACAATTTCGTGCCACAAGTCACCCCCTACCTCTTGACTATGCAAACCGCTCTCCAAGAAGCCCGAGAGTCACATGAAAAGAACCAGGATCGACGAACTAACCTGAAGAATGAAGGCAGACGAGACAGTGCTTTCAATGTTGGTGAAAAGGTTTTGATAGACAGTCATATTTTATCAAACGCTAGTAAGCAGTGTACATCAAAGTTTGCTCCGAGACGAGATGGTCCTTACCGCATCCACAAGATAGTGTCACCTACCACTTATATCGTGACACCCATGGATCAACCAGACCAACCTGTTGGAAAATACCATGTCTCAGCATTGACACGATACAAGGAACCGACGAGTGAAGGAATAGTCCCAATGCTGCCAATAAGGAAGAGAGGATGCCCTCCAGGTCGTGACAAGCAACAATCCGAGACTGAAGCCCGAACTGTGGCAGAATCCATGAACCCGAACGAAGACCCAATAGGTGAAACTGGTGATGTTCCCGTATCACCACGATCCGAAGATGATACCAACCAGACACCGCCATCAACCGAAGGACGAGCCCAACGCAACCCAGTGAAGAAGAAGTGCTTGAATGAATGAATGAATGAATGAATGTAGTTTGATGGGCTCCCTACGGAGAAGACACTTAGGCCGCTAGCCGGGCCCATTGTGACCCATCACAAGCTAGTACCCCTCCAATTCGGTCGCCCTGACAAAGCTGCAGAGCCTCCTTGGCCCGGTACCTTGAATATCTAAGGGGTTGATCACACTCTTACCCCAAAGCTCTTTTCTGATCGTCGCAAGTGCCGGGCACTGTGTGAGAACATGTGTCGGAGTTTCCTCGTCTTCCTGACACAAGCGACATATCGGATCCTGTGACAGACCCAGAATGTGCATGTGTCTTCTCATCTGACAGTGACCCGTGAGAAGTCCTGTCACACATCTGAGGTCCTTTCTGGATAATTCCATCAGTGACTTCGACTTGTTCTTTGAAAAGAAGCCCATGAGACATCGCGACTGCCGCATGCCTCCGGCCTCCTCCCAAGCAATATCGGATCTTTGCCAGAAGATACGGTCCACAATGGCGGATCCGACCACACCGGCAAGTCCTACAATAGGTTCGGGCCCTACGGGGCTCTCTTTGGAGCCACATAGGGCCAACCTGTCCGCCTCCTCGTTTCCCCTAACACCGGAGTGCCCCGGGACCCAAGTTAGGCGTACCTTGGCCATCCGCGCGAGCGACAAGAGTGTTTTCTTACACTCCAGCACCAGCGCAGACGTCGTTGAATCAGCTTTTAAGGCAGCCATTGCTGCCTTGCTGTCCGTACAGATAAATATATCCTTCCGGTATAGCGGTGAGTTTAAAATAAACTCCCCGCATCGGATGATCGCAAAGATCTCGGCCTGGAAGATGGTACAGTGGCAGCCTAGAGGGAAGCTAAGCCTCGTCCCCGAAGTTGCACCATACACACCTGCCCCTGCCCCCGTCACGGTTTTGGATCCATCTGTAAACCAGACGTCTCCATGCGACGGGAGGATAGAGTTTTGAGAGAAATTCCAGTCCTCCCTCTCGGGTACTACAAACTTTAGAGGTCCGCTTGACAGAAGCGTCGGAGGCACCCGATCCTGCTTCATCAACAGTTCCGGGCACTCCCTCAACGCCTCCCCCCAGCCACCGAGATGACCCCACGGTTCAGCTGAGTCTGTAATCAGCATATTGAGACCTGCCAGTCTGTGGGCTGCCCTGGCGGCTTCTTTTTGTATAAACAGGTGCAGCGGCTCGAGCCCACATAGCCGCTCCAGTGCCCTTGTTGGGGCAGTTTTCATTGCACCTGTAATACAGACACAGACAAGTCTTTGAACCCTGTCCAACAAGGCTCGTGACTTGACCGTATCCATAGCTCCGGACCAAACAATCGCTCCGTATGTTATCATTGGGCGAACAACAGCGCAGTATATCCATCGAAGGATTCTCGGCTGGAGTCCCCACGTGGTATCAAAGGCCCTTTTGCACGCCCAGAGAGCATTGCGGGCCTTCCCGATTTTGACTGCAAGGTGCTCGTTCCAGGTCAGCCTGGAATCTAGAATGACCCCTAGGTATTTGACCTGGGATTTGTACCCCAGAATGCGGCCAAACAGATTTAAGTCCGGCAACGGCCCGAGTTTTCGTCGTCTCGTAAAGATGACGACTTCCACTTTTTCCGGGTTCACAGAAAGCCCCTCCCCCTCACACCAAACCTGTGTTGATTGAAGGGCAGCCTGGATATTCCTCGCCAGGCCCCCGACGGCACGACCACTCGAAAGAATGGCCAGATCGTCCGCGTAGGCCTGGGCGTAGACATCTGCGGAGTTGAGTCTCCACAGCAGAGTATCAACAACTAGACACCAAAGAGTGGGCGAGAGAACGCCCCCTTGGGGGCATCCCCTGGCGACCCACGCCTCCGACGTGACTGCGTTGAGCTCCGCAAAAACCAAACGGTTGGACAACATGGTTTTCACCCACCCGGCAACCACCGGATGGGCCCCACGCCGCTCAAGGGCTTGGCATATCGATGCAAAGGAGGTGTTGTCAAACGCCCCCTCTATATCCACAAACGCCGCCAGGGTGGCGCATCCGGGCGCTCTGCCCTTCTCCAGCCTCTGTACGAGGTGATGAAGGGCGGCCTCCGTAGACCTACCCGCCCTGTAAGCGTATTGCTTCTCGTGTAGAGGGGCCACAGTGAGCAGCTCCTCCTTAATATGACGGTACACAATGCGCTCAAGAGACTTCAACATGAAGCTCGAGAGGCTGATGGGACAAAACGATTTCGGATTAGAGTAATCCGCCTTTCCCGGCTTAGGAATGAACACGACTCTCACTCTTCTCCAGGCCTCAGGGATGTACCCCAGAGTGAGTGATCGCCTAAATATCCCCAGCAGGACCAGGGTCATCTCCTCCGGGCTCCTCTGGAGAAGTGCCGGAAAGATACCGTCAGTCCCCGGGGACTTAAACGGGGCAAACGAGCATATAGCCCATTTCACCCTTTCAAAAGTAACGATACGGTCTGCAAACGCACGGTCTGCCCGTACGTCACAATTCCCGCTTTCCGTGAGTATTGGCCCCACCTGACTCGACCCCGGGAAGTGAGTCCCAAGCATGATGCCTAGGGTCTCCTCCGGTGTCTCGGTAAAGCCCCCCTCCGGCCGGGCCACAGAGCCCAGGCGCAAGCACGACTCCCTCCTGAGGATCCGCGTTAATCTGGACGCCTCAGTGGTGTCCTCAATGTCCGAGCAGTACCTCCTCCACGTATCTCTACGGGAGTCTCGTATCGCTTTCTTGTAGAGCTTCTGAGCCAACTTGTGGTTGTCCCAGTGTTCCACAGTATTGATCCTTTTTGCTTTGTTAAAAAGCTTACGGACCTTCTTACGGTGTCTCTCTAAGAGAGCTCATCAACCAACTACAACATAAGAAAGACAGAAGAAATATACAAAAACTGTTCTTACCTCCAATGAAATGTTTACTGCACACTCTTTGGTTTTTTATTATTGAATCTGTAAGATCGTCTCTCTTAATAGCTGCTAACCACATTTCCCTTCTTTTCCTTGATAACTCGTTGATATGTGGATAATGAATGGACTTTTTTATTGTAGGAATGCGAAAGAAACTGAGCGTTGAGTCCCGATCAGCACGACTACCACAATTAACCACAATGCATGTCACCGGCATTCAAAGAGAACTAACGTACTAAACTATTAAAAATTACTTAGAATTAATCCAGTAATAATAAATCGGTCAGAAACAGTAGATATTCACTTCAAGAAGTTCACAAAGGGCCAAAGTCAATGAATGTAAACAAGCTGCGCATACCTTTATTTTCTTTTGTCTGCCAACCAGTAGCCATATTGAATTTATTTGACATATCCTTGGATTGCCCTATGGTAAGTACTTAATTCAAAATTAAGATAAAGTCCCAAACTTAATTTTTAAATCAATTTTAGATATGTCTAAGAAAGCCTCAAGACAGCAATATATTCTATATCTATATTATATATTGTATATTTAAATTTTATCTATATAATAATGACTATTGTAGCACGAAGGAAATAAATGATATTTAACCATTTTTCTTGTTTAATTAAAGGTAAAATGGGTAAAGTTAATAAAGGCGGAATACGTTTAAAGGCGTCAAGTACGTCACTGTTATTAATGAGATAATGATGACACAAGCGTTACCCTGACCTACCTCAAAACCGCTGCCAAGACAAAATAAACCGAGTATAGGTTGTTTACACTACTTAGGTAGAGTGCATTTCAAACCATATGGTCGTTAGACAACCGTAAATCTTGTTTTTTGTTTACGTTTTGATAATTTACTTTCTTACTTTTGTTTACAGATAATCTAGGGGAGAAGCAATCAAACGTTATCGTCAATTTAGTTTTTTTTTTGGATAAATAAGATATTTCTCCGCACGGATTTGAAATAAAGTTAGAACGTTCAATATGGTCCAGTTTTTAGAACAACTTAGTTGATATGGAAATTGGGGCATTAAGGCAGGGACACATTGTTCTGACGCGACGCCATGCCACGCGACGTGACGCGACGTCATAAGGATCTGCACCGTGCATTTTTATGTACGTGTGCATACTGTTCTGACGCGATACTACCCCACGCCACGCGACGCCCCGCAACGTGATACAAATCTGAACTTGTCTGATTTTCGTCACATCGAGTCGTGTAACATAGCGTGGATTCTGGAAGTGTGCAAGAGTTGGTAATAAAATCGAGGTGATGGCGGCAAAAATTGATGAAATTATGTTAATTGAAATGGTCCGACAATGAATGCAAATTCTCAAACTGGTCCTTGTTCATTCGGAAATACATATGAAATCGGTCTCTATTATCATTCATTTCGAGAAGCTCTATTAACGTGTGATATTCTCCATGAAAATAACGTGTCAAGTTTATTGGATGTATCCAATGTTTTCGTCTTTTTCTTTCTTCTAATACTAATAAACCTGCCACTGCTTCTATTTCTTGATCCCACTCATCAGAGGAACTGCTGCTTGCCATGATTTTTGAATGTTTTTGGTAATGTAGCTTAGCGTGGTATGAACTCGTATGTGCACACACAGTTCATCTGACGCATCACGTCGAGTGGCATAGCGTGGTGTCGTGTCAGAACAATGTGTCCCTGCCTTTAGTTAAACATATGCAAAAGTTATTGCAATCGGTTTGAAGTATACCAGTGAATAAAATTCACTCCGTTG
This sequence comes from Ips typographus, assembly GCF_016097725.1. Classification (NCBI taxonomy): domain Eukaryota; kingdom Metazoa; phylum Arthropoda; class Insecta; order Coleoptera; family Curculionidae; genus Ips; species Ips typographus. The sequence continues at coordinate 5,726,585 of NC_138434.1, forward strand.
AAGGTTATTAATTTAATTGAGATATAAAAGAAATATGCGTGTAATATTATAAATTATTATATGTTGTTATTAAGCCTTAAGTAACGCATATTAACCTTTGTTCTTATTTTCGTTACATCTAAAAACCGCTTGAGGGAGCCATAAGAAGCCAATGTACTAAGTGGCGCTGTGCAAAGCCAGTATTGGACGACTATTGAAGATGACATTTAACCTTATCACCAGAGTCAACCACATGATGAAAATAAAGCCTAAGCAGAAGAGACTATGAAAAGGACATTGCGAGACTTCAGCTACTGGACTATTTAGTGACCAGTGGAAGACGATGTGTTAAGTCATAGACAGGGCAATGTATGATTGTGACAAACATTTTTGTGCGGACAATGGCGCAATATAAGTCGCAACATCAGAACTACTTATATTAGAGTAAAATGGTGCATATTTAAGGGCTACCCAAGGTTTCAAATGTGTTATATTAATGTAAGGGTTACTTAAATGATTAGGACTACTATAGTTTTAAGGTACGACGAAGCAATGACAGAAAATGAAGAAAGTAAGCTTTTTACAAAATATATGATAAAAAAAATTAAAATTAAAATCAAAATTTTCGCTTACTTCATTTTTCTAATAATATTATAATAAGATGAATTTTATATAAGGCTAGCGATAACTTAGATTAGTAATTAGAATTGTCAAATGTAGGAATTACCTCTCTTAGTTTAAACTGGAGGACCAGTTGCATGGAGGAGGGGCAAATGTCACGAAGGATAATAAATCAAATTTATTACTTGAGCGGAAACATTAAAATTGTGGAATGCGGTCAGAGTGCAACTGCACTTATGATGCATTTGCTGAATTGCGAAATATGTGGAATGTTTTCCAAGTACCGAGGGTCGAAAGGTCGTCACGAGTTGTCGGCTAGACGAGGCCAGGTCTGGGAATTTTGATTGGTGGAACCAGTGTCTGGAATGCTATAAAAAGGAGGTTGTACCCTAGAGAGGGGTTCAGTTCAATTCATTCCAGTCAGTCCAGTTTTGCTGTGCACCACGTTAGTGACCGAACCGCAAATGTCAATTAGACATGTCCGTAACGCTCAAGTAAAGTTATTCGTGAACGCGCTCCAAGTGACAAGCCTCTCTCCAAGATTCTGTCTTCTATAGAGATGTAAGTATGTTTATTGTACTTTTATGTTTTGTATTAATTTACGCCTGGTTTTATTATGATTTTATTGGGAGTTAGTAACGTTTTCGTTGGGTTAGGAAACCTGTTATTTTATTAGTTAGTAAGTTAGGAGTTGTTAGTTTAAGGTACTTATTTAATAGAACTTGATGGTAGAGTTAACTGTGTTTTATTTTCACGCTGAAACGAGATCCCAGGCAAATAAGTTGAATTAAAATTCAACACGTCACGCTAGTCGTGACAATAGTTTAAATAAGATTCTACTTACTCTAAACAAATCATCAATCTACAAACAAGAATTTTATAATTTCTATAATTTAGCATGTGTGCTCGAAAATAAAATTAAATCACAAATAAATCAAATAAACCCTTTATCAACCAGTAATCGATTTAAAAGAGGATTGATCAATGGCTTAGGTTCAATAATTAAGTCACTAACAGGTAACTTAGACCAACAAGACGCCGAAAAATATGACAAAATAATCTCTACAATATATGACAATGATAACAACCTTAAAACAGCAATGCAAGAACAAATAACGATTATTGAGAATTCCAATAAATATTTTCGTGAAGTATCGGAAAATTTAACTCACAATCAAATTCTGTTAGAGTCGAGAGTTTTACAAGTTCAAACTGCTATGCGTAATATGAAAGAAAATGTACTTGAAACTAAGTTCTACTTTACTACACAAATGCTCATTTCACAAGTAACAACATCATTCCAAGAAATTTATAATCTACTAGAAAAACTACAAGTGGCAATAACTTTCTCAAAACTTTTCACAATTCAATCTTAGATCCTAATGAATTACTAGATGAGATACAATCCATCACAGACGATTTAGTTTCAGGAAAACTTAATATATAAAAGAAAATATACTTTTGTTCGAAAAGATGTTACAAATCAAAAGTTACTCTAAAGGTAATCAAGTAGTATTTATTATTGAACTACCAATAGTGGAATCCACCAATTACATCCTATATCATTTGTATCCACTACCAACAAAATCTTCTAATAACTTTAAAATCATATTTCCTCGAAACAAAATACCTAATCCTTATGAAGCATGCAAGTTTTGACCAACCATGTGAAGAAATATCTCCTGAAGAATATTTATGTCGAAATGCTAACCTGCTGCCAAATAACGATGAAGCTCTATGTGAAGTTCAGATGCTAAACTTCAGTCCAAATACATCTAAATGTCATCATACTATGATGAAACTCGAGAGAACCAAAGTAGAAAAGTTGGAACACGAGAAATGGATGCTGATAATCCCACAACAAACTGTAGCTGTTCAACAGTGCGGGTCAAATAAGGACAACATTCCATTAAAAGGAACATACCTTTTGGAGTTAACCCCAAGTTGTGAAGTGCATATAAGTGACTTTCATTTAAAGACTTATCACAGTGCAAAAGTTAGTTTCAAAAACATTGAACTTCCTCAAATTAACCTACCAGCAATAACGGAAGAAAGCCTTACGTTTAAGTTTAATAAAACCAATTTAAATTCAATAAATCTTAACGAATTTGACAACATTCAAAATGCAATTGATACTCAAAATCAAAAATTAAAAAATATTTTGAAAAAACCAAATTTCTTCTTTGAATTCAATCTGTTAACTCTCTTAATATATATGTTACTAATTGCTCTTGCTGTATTTTATCTTTATAAAAAGGTCATTGAACCAAAATTAAGAAGATCCAGAAGCCCAAGATGCCGAGGTAGATGCCTCTTCAATCCTATCAAGGGTCGTGATTTAGAAACTTCAAACTTCAACACCGTTGGCTCGTCTCTAAGGAGGGAGGAGTTATGAACCCTTAAGTGCACATCATGCATAATATTGTTTAGAGTTAGGCTAGTTCTAGGATCTTATTGTTTACATTTAATATTATTATAAATATGAGTACGATGTTATTACAGTTAGTTATTATGCTGCATTCACGCAATACATGTAACTCCGTTCTGCAAGAAATCATTTTTTTAAGTGATTTTCGTGGTGATTGAATTTAACTCGCGCACCTAAACCGATGGAACGCGATTGAGGCCGAAGTTTCAGACGACGCCATTTTATGGTGACAAACATTAGCTGGTGATATTGAGATATTTTGTGGCGTTTCGATTCAAATACGTATTAAAACTTTGTGTATATTAGTGATTTATGATGGTGGGTTGTTCTGCTTACAAGTGTAAAAGCCGGAGCGAGAAAAAGGAGCCTGGAATTACCTCTCACAGGTAAAAAATTATATTTTATATTGTTCAAAGACAAATAATTTTCGAAATATTTTTCTTATTATAAAACTTATCAACGCAATTCCGATACAATAATTTAGGCGTCCTTAAAATAGACTATTTGTGTTTATTTAAACAAAATGCTGATATGTTTGCATTCATAATCAACCCATTAAAAGCCATAAATTATTCTAATGAGAAGTTTTCTTCCAGTGACGTAGATATGTTTATAGTCTTATTCGAAAGCAATATTTTAACCTCGATTTTAACCTTATGTGATAAATTAATCATGTAAAGTATGGTTTTTATGAAAATATATTATAACTTATTTGTTTTTTTATAGATTTCCCATGAGGAATCCTTTTGGAGTCTCTTGACTTGCCCTTTGGGTTCATAAAATGCCTGTTAAAGACTGGAGTCCTACAAAGAACGACAAACTTTGTTCAAGGCACTTTGACCAGAATTTATTTTATACCATTGGTACAAGAACATGTCTCTTAGATGATCCAGTACCCACAATATTTGAGGAATTGCCTAAATATATTCAGGAAATGCCAAGAACTAAACAAGTAAGTCAGAGTTACTTTATACCACAACAGTTTTTAATATCGGTAGCTTATACTTTTTGGGTCTCAATTGTTAAAGTTTTATGTGACAATTAGAGTTAAATTAACTTTTTGGCTCCCAGTAAGTGGCATTTTTGCAGCTAGCCAGTAAAAGTTACACTTGGTTACATCCATTTCCTGTAACATTGTATTACCTATTAAAAAATTTTGTTTTTAAATAAAATTTTATTTAACTGGACATCTCATTTAAACAATTTACAATACGTTGTATTACATACCTTACAGTGTAGGTATCTCATGCTAGAAATAGTCTAATTAAATGTATTGTCTTAGGCAAGAAAAAGGCCTTGGCAAGAAATTGGTGAGCCTTCCTGTTCTACTTCTGTTGTTCTAGCCAGTGAGGGTACACCCCCTAATGTGGAAGAAAACTTAGAGGAAACACCAAGAAAAAAGAAACTCAGAAGGCAGCTATTCCAAGCTGTAAGCAAATGCCGTGTTAAAGCAAAAAAAGTGAGAGTGTTAGGGCAAAAAATAAGACGGTATAAAAAGAAAATACTATGTTTAAAACAGGTTACTAAAGATCTAACAAACAAAAATTTACTATCTCTATAAAATTCCAGGGTACTTAATAACTTACCTGGAATAACCAAAGAATTACTGAACCGTAAGTTGGGAAAAAAAACAAAGTATTCTCCTGAGTTACGGAAATTTGCTATAACCATAAGTTTCTTTTCCCCAAAAGGTTATGATTATGTTAGACAAGCTTTTGACATATGCTTGCCACACCAAAGTACCATTGGAAAGTGGTTTAAAAACATAAATGCAGAACCTGGTTTTACTACAGAAGCTTTAAACATTTTAAAATCTCATGTACAAATGTCCACAAAAAAAGTATTGTTGTTGGCACTTATCATCGATGAGATTTCTATTCGTAAACAAGTAGAGTGGGATGGAAAGAAATTTCATGGTTACGTGAACTATGGTATTAATCTTCAAGATGATGACAATGATATGGCAAAGGAAGCTTTTGTAATCATGATTAGCTGTATTAATGGGCAGTGGAAATTGCCAGTGGGATATTTTTTGACAAATGGCCTAAACGGAAAGAAAAAATGTTCTCTTTTATCTCAGTGTATACAATTAATTCACGAAACAGGTTCTTTTGTAGTATCATTAACTTTTGATGGAGCACCATCAAATGTTTCTATGGCCAATATTTTGGGTTGCCAAACTGAGTTTCAAATTTTAAAACCATTTTTTTCCTTTAATGAAAAAAATATTTACATTTTTTATGATTACTGTCATATGCTAAAACTAGTACGAAATACATTTGGGGAGCGAAAAAATTTTATCGATGACAAGGGAGAACTTATTAAATGGGATTTTATTAAAAAGTTGGAAAATCTCCAAAATTCGGAAGGGTTGCACTTAGGTAACAAGATCCGAAAAGCACATATTCATTTCTTTAAACAAAAAATGAAAGTTAAACTGGCAGTACAGCTGTTAAGTAATTCAGTTGCTGATGCATTGTCGTATTGTGAGGAGGAACTGGCGCTTGAAGAATTTAAAAGGTGTCAACCAACATGCAAATTTATTAGAATATTTAATATTGTTTTTGACATATTGAATAGCCGTTCGCTTGTACCTCCAGGATTTAAAAAAGCACTTTGTGAAAAAAATATTGTCCTTACAACAAATTTCATAAATGAAGCAATTAGTTATATTTTTACATTAAGGTTTGCTGATACTGGTGAGCTAGTCATAAAATCTACAAGAAAAACTGGATTTTTGAGATTCATTATATGTTTAAAGAGTGCACTGCTTTTATATAATGAATTGATTTCCCAACAAAATTTTTTAATATATCTGCCTCTATATAAAGCTAGCCAAGATCATTTAGAGCTCTTCTTTAGCTCTATACGCTCCAAAGGTGGTTGGAATAACAACCCAACCAGTCGACAGTTCAGTGCTGCATACAAAAGATTGTTAGTTAGGACAGAAATTCGAGATAAAGGAGTGGGGAATTGCATCCCTCTAGAGGATATCCCAATTTTGACAGGGTCAAGTAGATTTAAAAATCCTGATTTAAATATTAATTTGAATGTGTCGAGACTACTTTCTGAGGATAACCCAGAAGAGTATGCATTACAAACAATTTGGAGTGAACACGAATATATAATGAATACTAATGTTATTAGTAACTGTTCACTACAAATTGTTATTTACATAGCAGGTTTTGTGGCATATCAACTTAAAAAAAGTAGTAAGTGTGAAGAGTGTTTAGGCGCTTTAAGTGGTAATCGGGAAATTTTCCTAAATTCATTAATAACAAAAAAAAATCGTGGCCTTACATACCCTTCTAAATACATTATAGAAATATGTAAGATTTCTGAACATTTTTTGCGGATTAATACATTAAACCTGACAAAAACTAATATTGTAAATATATTAAAAAGCAAAATTATGTTTAATTCAATACAAAATAATTATTTTAGTAACTTAAACGATCATGTTTTAAATTGTAACACAAACCATATTTATTTTTTAACAGAATCCGTTATTTTAAAATACCTTAATATACGCATACATTTTATAACAAAAAGGCAGTCTGAAATTACAGATCCTGTTAGAAACCAGTTAACAAAACTAATATTGTTTAAAGGCCAATAAGTTTGCACAACTTTTGTCTCATGTAAATATTTATTTTTTTATAAGTTTGTTAGGTTAGGTAGTTTAATTATTGTTAATAAATTTTTAGCTAGATAGATAGTTCTACTAAGTTTTCATAATAATAGTTATAGTTTTATAATATTATTATAATAAAAATGTACCTATGTATTTTTTAAATATACCTGAAAATAACAGAAATTAGTGTAATACATTGTGTCTATTGATTTTTCCCACATTAAACAACTCAAAAGTAATAATAACTATAATTATTTTTTAACAAAGACTACAACAAATTCAAACAAAATGGAAAAACAACCCACATAACTGGACCATACTAAATCCTCTGTGTCTCACAAGACAGACAAGAAAATCTCGCTTCCTATTTCCTACAACTACCCTACTAGAACACTTACACATAGCATAATCCTCAAAACTACGTTAGACTAACTTTTTTTTTTTTTTTAATATGTTATTTTGTAAATACTTTACCTAGTTAAGTTATACTTTATTTTGTAATCATATTACAGTATGCATTTCTTATCACATAGGCAGAAAGACCAAACTGGTCGATAGCCTGTTTCGTTGTAAACGAAATAAAGATTGTATATATATATTTTTTAACATTATTATTATTATTATTGTGTTAGTAAAAATCTACATTCGCTTTTGATGATACGCCACTGGGTCAATCGGTCTGGTGACAGATTGCTTCAGGACGATAGATGACAGCACTGAACACCCGATCATGACCACACCCGGATTTGACAACACCCGATTTTGACCTCAACTTCATCTTTTGGAGCAAGTATTATTAATGTTTTCTGTTTTTATGTTTCAGGTAGCAGCCATGACCAATCCAGCCAGGATAAAGAAGACCAACCCCCCCACCAACGACTTTCCCCCCGGGTGGCGAGAACTTATTCTCAAAACTTTTCTTCACACTTCAAATGAAGTCGCAGATGATCAGAATGTTGCGTCAGATCACGAAGTTGCTACTTACACCTTAACTAAGTCGCAATTTCAACCAGTTTTAAGAAGTGATAATTCAGTTATGAATTGTCCGCTATGTCAAATAACCACTCTCAATCTCAGGTTTTGTTAGCCACCGCAGTCGTCACCCTATTTACAAATTCTGGCAAACCTATACAAGCTAGAGTTGTGTTTGATAGTGGAAGTCAAACATCTTTTATAACAGAACGATTAGTTAAACAGCTACAATTACCTGTTTCCAATTGTAATGTTAATGTTATAGGAATCAACCAGAATGTCTCAAATTCAAATGAGATGATTGACCTTAAAATTAACTCAAAATTGAATAAATTGCATACTTTCACTGTTCCTTGTGCTATTTTAAAAACAATAACATGCAATTTACCTCAAGTACCTATAAATATAAATGCCTGGAAAATACCTTCAGAAATTGAGTTAGCTGACCCAACTTTCTTTAAACCCAATGCAGTTGACATTCTTTTAAGTGCAAGTAGTTATGCAGAAATGCTCTGTGGAGAGATTTTGCCTTTGGGTAAAGGTATGCCAGTGCTTCAAAAGACCCATTTGGGCTGGATTCTTTTCGGTAGCATTCCTACTGCTCAATTTAATGTTAAAAATAGTTTATCGTTTTTTACAAGAACTTCTAGTTCAAATGACAATGCTTGTATTACTAAAACTCAAGTTGAAAACACTGACGCTTACTAGATGTTGGGAATTGGAAGAAATTTCAAATCTGCCAATTTTAACTCCGGAACATGAACTTGCTGAAACTATATTTCAGAATTCTTTTAAAATTCTTGATGATGCCGATGATGGTAAAATTCAAGTAAACCTACTGTTGAAATCTCGTGAAGATTATTTAAAACTCGGAAACTCGTATTCTGTTGCTCTCAGAAGATTTTTGAATCTAGAAAAACGTTTTCAGCAAAACCATGAACTCTTTTGTAAATATAAAAATTTTGTGGACGAACACGTCTCTCTAAATCATGCGGAACGGGTGCCATTTGCTTTATCCAATGAAAATGACAAAAACAGATATTTTATGCCTCATCATTGTAATTATGCCTGCCTCAACATCGAAGTTAAGTAGCTTGACTACTAAACTTCGAGTGGTGTTTGATGCTTCTTCAAAGTCAACTTCTGGTTACTTGTTGAATGATATTTCCTTGAAAGGCTTTCAGGTTCAACCTGACTTATTTGACATATTATGTAGGTTTCGAGTGGGAAAATATGCTGTAACCACTGATATCGAAAAAATGTATAGACAAATTGACATCAATCCCGAACAGCGTTTTTTGCAGTCAATTCTGTGGAGAGAATGTCCAGAATTACCCCTCGAATGTATTCAATTAAGAACAGTATCGTACGGTACCACTTGTGCACCTTATTTAGCGACTCGTACTTTAAATGAAATTGCAAACTTGAATAAAAATAAATACCCTTTGGCCTCTAAAATTTTACTATCTCAAACGTATATGGATGATTTACTTTTTAGTTGCGATTCCATTAATCAATTAAAGCAAACATGTAGTGAATTAAATAATTTGTTAAACTCTTATCAACTAAAACTACATAAATGGGCATCCAATAACAAATCACTTTTAGAAAGTAACTCTAGTCTTTTGTCAGCAACTTGCAAAAATCTACAAGATATTACTGGGTCTCCCACTGATTTGAATAAAGTATTAGGTTTATGTTGGCACTCAGAGGCAGATATTATTACTATAACGACACCAACAATTATCAATGCAAAATTCCCTTTGACCAAAAGAAAGGTGCTTTATTAGCCCAGACATTTGACCCTCTCGGTTTAGTAAATCCAGTGATTGTAAAGGGCAAATTGCTAATGCAAAAAATCTGGTTAAATAAAATTGATTGGGATACACCTTTAAAAGGAATTCTTGAGACTGAATGGACTGAATTTATTGAAAACCTACCTAAAATAAGTCTTTTAAGGTTTCCTCGGTATGTTTTGGAAGACCAGGCTGCGATTAAGTATATCAAACTACATGGGTTTGCAGATGCGAGTCTAAGAGCTTACGGTGGTTGTGTGTATTTAAGAGCAGTTTATCAAAATAATTCTGTAAGTTGTACATTATTAACTTCTAAATCCAGAGTTTCCCCAGTCAAAACGGTCTCTTTACCGAGACTAGAGCTCTGTGCTTTATTGATTTTATCAAAATTAATTGACAAAGCTATCTTTTACAAAGAAACGTTAAATATTGACTCAGTGACTCTTTAGACCGACTCTGAAATCGGGTTAGCATGGATAGCTTCTCACCCTTCTCAATGGAATATATTTGTATCAAATCGTGTAAGCAAAATTCAAACATTAACTTCCAATTACAACTGGTACCATATCCCTTCAAAACTAAATCCTGCGGATCTATTATCCAGAGGTACTTCGGCAGAACATATAACTACAAATGAATTGTTATTTAACATCCGATAAATAACAATTATTTTAAAACTAAATGTGTAAAAACCGAAATACCTGAAGAAAGAAAAGTTGTTTTAAAGACTTCAGTTAATGTAATATCAACTCAACACAAATTTTGGAATAATATGTTTTCCAAATTTTCTTCTTTTACGCGCTTACAACGGGTGATTGCTTATTGCCAAAGGTTCATTCATTTAAAAGTTTCAAAGCTTAAACCTGAAATTGGCGCTTTAACAGCAAAGGAGCTGCACTTAATCTGATAATACTGTAACATACAGATTACACTAGGTGCCGTTAACTTAAGTTGCCCCGGTCTCCCCCAGTACAATGTTTGTGTCAGCAAGATTGGCGAATTGGGGTCATGATGTGAGTATAAATACTGTACCAAAAGCACGTACAGATCACTGATCTCTGGGTTAGTCTGGGTATGCCTATTGTGTAACGTAACGTGGAGCAGTAGGTGACCAAGTGCCACACCCTAGATCAGCCCTAGCAAAGGAAATAGTGTGGGCGAGCAGCTTAAGTTGCCGTTCCTACTTACCTCCCTTTGCTAGGTTCTTCACGTCTTTACCGGCTCGGTGAATGCCCTCGGACCTAAGTCTAGGGTTCATTCATCCCCGTTAAAGCGCCGCCCCCCGTGTTCCTTCTGCCCTATAACTAAATAAAAGTGGGTTACTTGTGGAATCCTGTGTGTTCTTCCCCCTCAACCAACCCTTAACGTGACAATACGAAATGTACAATTAATTCATTTTGGTACAATGATCAAGGAGCTATCTCAAAATAAACCCATTTCACAGAAATCACTATTAAATCTTAAGCCGTTCTTGAATCAGTCAGGATTTTTGTGTGTTGGTGGTAGATTGAGTAATGCTGAAATTTCAGCATCTCAAAAACACCCTATATTACTGCCATCAAACAACTATGTTGTTCATCTTTTGCTGAAGTATGAACACATTCGACTGGGCCATGCGGGTCCACAAACGGTATTAGCAAATGTACGACTAAAATACTGGCCTTTAAACGCTTTAAGAAGTATAAAGAAGGTTATCGGAGAATGTATGACATGTTTCCGATATCGTGCTCAACCGTTTCATCAAGAAATGGCGGATTTGCCTGATTTTCGTGTAAAAATCGCTCCCCTTTCAAAGTGTTGGTATAGATTTTGCTGGTCCTTTTACCATCAAATCATCATCACTTAGAAAATCTCCTTTACTAAAGTGCTACGTTGCTTTGTTTATTTGTACAGTAACAAAAGCAGTTCACTTGGAACTCGTATCTTCTTTGTCCACTGAACACTTCCTCATGTCCCTTAAAAGATTCATTTCAAGAAGAGGAAATCCAACCTTAATCTTGAGTGATAATGCGTCTAACTTTCAAGGAGCCCGAAACGAGTTAAATGAGGTTTATAAATTTTTTAAAAATAAAACTGAATTCTACTCTATAAGAGAACAATTATCTCAAAATGGTATAACTTGGAAATTCATACCGCCCAGAAGTCCTCATTGGGGAGGATTATGGGAAAGCAACATAAAATCTGCTAAATTTCATATGAAACGCATAATTGGAAACAGTAATTTAACTTCTGAGCAGTTTCAAACTGTAATAACTCAAATAGAGGCTATTCTAAATTCTAGACCTCTGTGCGCTCTTTCTTCAGATCCCTCAGAATTTCAGTGTTTAACGCCCGGCCACTTTTTAATTGGCGCAAACATTACTGCTTATCCTGAACAAGATCTATGTGATATTCCCTGCAACAGACTCTCGTTTTATCAATTGTGTTCAAGAATTCAACAACATTTTTGGAAAAAATGGTCTAGAGAGTATCTTCACCGATTACAAACTCGCACCAAGTGGGTAACTGAATCCAAAAACGTTAAAGTGGATGATTTAGTCCTTTTAATGGAAGATAATTTACCACCACTGCAATGGTGTCTTGCCCGAATTTTAGAAATTTTTCCTGGACCGGATGGTAAGGTCAGAGTGGTAAAGGTGCGAACTGTCAATGGCATTTACAACCGGTCAATAGCAAAACTATGTTTGTTACCAGAGCCAACCGAGTTTGGAACAACAACAGCTTTGATCAAGAGTTAAGTTTAAGTTTAGTTGATATTTACGTTATTTTAAATAAATTACTTCAACGGGGGGGAATATGTTCGCAATTCGCTCAAATGAATGGCAACATTGCCCAGACGGGCCCGGCCAGATATTGCGGCGCATCGGTTTCATCCCGAGTTGAGTGCTCGTTCAGAAGTATCGAGCATAGTAGGCCCAAACCGTAACACTGCCCCCCTCTTAAAGCTGATCGTCCCGATCCGCTTCATCTAATCCCTGGTATTTCTTGAGTCTGTCCAGATGGACAATTTTCATCTTGCCTTTGGGGCTGCGTTGGACTCTGTACACGACGTCGTTTAACCTTTTTACCACATTGTAAGGTCCCTCCCAGTGTCGTTGCCATCTTTGACTTAATCCTTTGCTCCTCCTGGGTTGAAACATCCACACAGCATCACCTTCCTTATAATTGCCACCAGTTGGTCTGTGGTCCAGTGTCATCTTCATACGGTCGTTGTTTGGTTTCATCTTCTCTCTCTCAAGTTCCCGAATTCTGATGGATCCCTTCTGTAACGAACACTGGTCACACCGTTTACACCATTCCTCAACGTCCTTTCTGAAGTTAATCCAGTAAAATCGATCTCTTATTCTAGCCAAAGTCTGGTTTACTCCAAAGTGTCCTCCTCCGCGACTGTCATGTAGTTCTCGCAGCACATTCTCTTTGCAGGAATTGGGCACTATTGTTTGGTAAACAAAGCGTTTTCCGTCTGGACTTTCCCATTTGCGAGTAATTAAGTCATCTCGCAGTCGAAGCGAATTCCACTGCAACCAGTAACCCCTTACTGTTGGTCCATATCTGGAAATCTGTTGCCAATCCGGTTTCAAATCCTTCTCCAACCATCTTCTGATTACTTCCAAATCAGAGTCTGAGCGCTGTCCTTTTATTATGACTTCCTTAGAAACGCTGCTCTTCATTCTTTTTGTAGCCTCTTTATATGTCACCTTCGCGATTTGACCAATCCTCCAACCATTATGAATTTGTCTTTTCCGGTACCTTAAGTCACTATCAAAAGCTTGACGATCCTCTACATATCGCGGTAAATGTCTTTCCGGATTCTTCATTTCCTGCTCCTGGTTACGCCAATTCTGCGGGGTCGGTAAACGGGACTGCTGTCTGCAATTCCAGCGGTAATGTCCTCTACGTCCACAATTATAACACGTAATGTTTCTTTTAACAGAGGAGTTCCGGTGATTTGTTCTAATGTCCTGATTTCGCCGGCACTGTGGGTTTGGAGAACAAGACCGCTGTCTGCAATTCCTTCTATAGTGTCCTTTGCGTCCACATCGATAACATTCCACTCTAGTGATCGGACGTGACCGTTCCAACTGTGTGGACTGACCATTACCTAATGCTGCCATTTGTTGCACTAATTGGCCGAACATTGATTTAATTTCATCTATTAATGTAGCAACATGATCGGCTGGCGGTACTCTTTCCTCTTGAATAGTCTCGGCCCTGATCCTTGGCTTAAAGTCATTGCACGCAGCTTCAACTTCCAGCGCTCGAACCAGAAATTCGCTGTTGTTGCTTCCTTTGAACATCTTCAGCATTTTCTTTACTTCCGGATCTCGAATCCCTTCTACAAAATACTGTGCCACAAATTCTTCTTGGATTTCCTCCGAGACGGCTGGGTAAGCCAGATGCACAAGGCGACAAATTTCGGCCTCAAACTCTTCTAGATTTTCACCAGTTTTCTGCTGTCTTGCCATTAATTGCGTTCGATACACTCCTTTCTTATGTTGATCCCCATAACGACGTTCTAATGCAGCTACTAATGCTTCATAGTTGCTTCGTTGGGCGATAGGCAGAGTCTGTAACGCCAGTCCTCCAATGCAGGTCCTCGTAATGCCACTATTAGTGCTACAGCCATTTCCTCGTTACTCCATCTATTTGCATTTGCAGCGGCCTCAAATTGGAGTTGGTACGTTGCCCATGAAGTTTGACCGTCGTATGTGGGAGGCTTGATCTTGTTGAGCCCGTTTCCGGTGAACACTGTAGAGCTGACTCCTCTGCTGTCAATTTTCCGCTCTAAGTCGCGTAGCTTTATCTTGACATCATTCTGAATTTTATTGAGACTATGGGTTACATACTCTTGGATTTCTGTCTTGGTCACCGCCAGAACGTTCAATATTTCTACGTTACGCTTTTCATGCCCCTCTCTGTCTTCTTCTTTGTCTTGTTGTCGAATTCTTTCTACTTGTTGTCGAATCCTTTCTTGTTCTTCCTTGTTTTGTTTTCGAATCTTTTCTTGTTCTTCTTTGTCTTGTTGTCGAATTCTTTCTTTTTGTTGTCAAATCCTTTCTTGTTCTTCCTTGTTTTGTTTTCGAATCCTTTCTTGTTCTTCTTTGTCTCGTTGTCGAATCTCTTCTTGTTTTTCAAGCATTGCCATAATAGCTGCAAGTTGGGCCTCCATAATTGCACTTTGACGTCTTGTTATTGGCACAAAATAAATTTAACACACCACTGTTCCGAAAATCTCTAGTCCGGTTCTGAACACAAGTCTCTAACCCGAAGTTTAGTTCCAATTCACGTCGCACTAACGTCTGATCGCACTTCTGACACCAATTGTTACGATTTTCCCGTGGGTTTACACAAAGTCAATTTAACTCAACAATTAATAAATTTATTTACACTTCAAAACACTCCGTACAATAATTAATTCAGCTACTAAAACACTACTACAATTCCACAATTATTCCGCTATTTAAACTTTACCGCGTTCCCAAATCACTACTACACTACTACGTCGTCGTCTGAAACCGCTTCTTTTATATTCGCAAACCACGTTCTAGAATGACCGCAAAACGCTTCGCGGGTTGCCTCGAACATTAAAGAATCTTCCAGGTGGCGCTTCCTAACTGTGGCCTATTTTAACACGCGCCCGGCCAGATATTGCGGCGCATCGGTTTCATCCCGAGTCGAGTGCTCGTTCAGAAGTATTAGCATATTAGGCGCAAACCGTAACAGTACCAACTAAATTGTTACCGCGGCTTCGATGTAAAATAATTGTACTATTTAACTGGACCGCTACGGTCTTCACCTTGATTTCCGAATTATGTCTATTTTTAGTTTGTGACACGAAAAAGTGCGTGAAGTTAGTTATAGTTTGTTGGCTGTAGAGAGTTGAACACAATGAATAAAGTTCATTTCGCTCCCCCAATTTGTACTCTTTTTTTTCTCTGTGTACTGCAAACCAATAGTTTTGTTGTACCACCCGAAGTTTTACGCAATAAAACAAGAAATTACAGTCCTGTTTTGGTGATATGAGAAGAACAAAAGACGCCTTCTCGTTTTAATGAATTTGGAATAAAAAAATAACTTCTATCCAGATCAGCCGGTCCAATCAGCTCGTTTCAAAGTGTTATCAGTAGATTATTTTGGACCTTTACCACCAAGTAGTAAAGGGAACCGCTGGATCTTAATAGTGGAAGATGCAGCTTCCAGATGGGTGGAATTGTTTGCTCTACCCGACATACTACATGGGACCAGTTTTTACCAACCATCCGATTTTCTCTTAATACAGCCCTTAGTGGTACAACTGGCTGCACCCCAGCTTTCTTGACGTTTGGCAGAGATCTGCGGACTTCTAATGAAGTCGCCCATGATATTCGAACCATTGCCCAACAAGAAATCAGTCATATCACCTTACCTAAAGAAAATGGTATAGTTTCTTGAAGATGCCAGATCCCGAGTTGAGAAAGAGCAGGATCGCCAAAAGGAGATTGCTGACAAAACCAGGCATCCTCATCCAAACTATGAAGAAAGAGACTATGTCTTGCTTAAGACTCATGCGATAAGTGATGCATCTAAGGGTTTCACCAGCAAGTTTTGCCCCAAACGAGACGGACCATATAAGATCCTGAGGTATGTCACTCCCGTTACAGTTGAATTAATCGATCCTGAACGATCCAACCAGAGCATTGGAAAGTACCATGTCTCCGATGTAGAGGAATTTACCCAGAGAGAGGATGATGATACTCCTAAGCCGCTGCGGCCCGTTAGGCAGCGTGGACGACCCAGAAGGTATGACGACTACGTCGAGTAAATCCTACTTTCCCTTCGAGGGCGTAACGGGAAAGTAGAGGGGGAGTGTAACACAATCGCGTTATATGAAGGCCAAAACTTGTGTAAGCGCCCGAGAGAGGAAGAAGAGTTTTGGAGGTTATGAAGTTTAAGTAAGAGGTTAAGAACTTTCCCGGACTTATGTTTGGCTTTTGTCTTTTTGATTTGTTTTGTTATAATAAAGTATTAATTAAAGTCTACAACCAGTGTCTGCTTCTCTGAAATAACAGAATATAACGGTGGCCCGTTACAAAACATATTTTGGCAATTTAAAAACGAATGTTCTCGCAGATAGCCGTAATCTAAAATGTAGTAGGTTTGTGAGAAAGTCTAGAGAACTAACTTTGGCCACTTATAAAGAAATGATATGCGGAATATCTAAATCGAACCTCGCTCGGCCACCTCTTGTCAAAGACCCTTTAATAAACGAGTTAAATAGTCAAGAAAGTTGGAAGCGAAAAAAGGCTACCGTTTCAACGCATTTTTCTGGTAATTATTTAAAACACTTTCAAAACCACTCAATATCCAATGACAAAATAAAACGTCAATCAAATGGTCCAATTAATAGCGAAAGATGCATATATTGTGGTCTTGGTGGATTGGATGTCACTGTGTCATGGCATCAATGCGATATGTGTAACTGATGGGTGCACGATCTATGTACAGCAGAATACAAAAATATTTCAAATACCGAAAACTATTTTTGCAAACAGTGTTTTTCGTATGATGTGTGCATTATTTATAATTGTGGAGCATTGACCACCACCGCTTATTGGGTTCAGAGCGATCTATGTGACAGGTGGGTACACCAAATTTGTGATCCATCGTTGGACCCAAATCAGTCAACAACAAAAGTCAACAGTAAAAAGGATAATTTTAAGAAAAAAGATTCTCACTGTTTTGAATTTAACTAATGTACAATGAAAAAATCAGAGAAAATCTCAATTTTGGTTAGAGGAGCGACGAAAGCGCTTAACTTGTTCTAATTTTGGTAAAATTATAAAAGCTAAAGACAATATATCAAAAGCAAGCTAGCTGACGTAATGTTATCTTTCAAAGAGTTAGTTAGGCATGGCATCAAAGAAAAATAAAATGCCCTTCGAGAGTATAGTATGATTTTTGGCAATGTGGTTGAAAACTGGTTTAATCATTCACAACAAATATCCATATCTAGCTGGTTCTCCAGATGGTTTGGTGGGCAATGACGGAATAGTTGAGGTAAAATGTCCCTACAGTATTCGAAATGAGAAAATTACTTTTACATAATTGAAATACCTCAATTCGACTAATGGTCAACTAAATAAAACCAATTTATACTATTATCAGGAAAAAGGATTAATGGAGGGTTCGAATCGCAATTGGTGTGATTTGGTTATATTTTCAAAATGCGACATAATAATAGAACGAATAAACCGAGATAAACGGTTTTTTGATACCCAAATACTTATGGTACTTCGAGATTTTTATTTCAAATATTATTTACCCGCCATGCTTACACCAAACGAAACGTTCGGAAGATGAAAGCAACTGGCTTCGTTTCTTATCATCAGATATTAGCGATGCTAGCGCCGCTAAAAAACATAATTTACATCAAGATGATCTAACTAAAACTGAATCCCAGAGCTTCCAAATTTTGGAAAATGGATTAATAAATGATCCCAATTATTACAAGAAAATCGGAAAAACGACGTATTACATTGCTACATTTAAAAAGTTCAATGTTAAAGTTGCACAAGTTAAGTGTGTAGAATTTGAAAGCTTTTTTGGAGATGGTTGGTTATATGATAACATAATTAATATTGGGTACATATTTGCAACAAGAATGAAAAAGTTCAAACAATGGAATAACCTTAGTGGAAGCCGTTTTAGGTGGATTCTTTGATCATGACTTTCTGAACGATTTTCGAATAACTGCCCCTATATTAGTGTTCCCAGTGAATGTAAATCAAAATCATTGGTGTCTCGCCATCGCAGATTTTGAAAAAAGCTACGTTTAGTTTTATAGATCCACAAACACAAAGGCGTAATATGGCTTTAAATCAAAGTGAACGTTATTTCAAAAAGTTATACAATTTATTAACTTTTACAATAACAAATTTAATGGTACAGATTCAACTTAACTCATTAAGAACTTAGAACTAAAACCGTGTACTGATTGATGTAAAAATTATTTGTAAAAGAAACTTTAGTTTTAGCAGTATTTGAGAATCAAAAAGCAATAAAGACAAAAATGAAAAAAAAAAATAAGCTCCACTTTTTTTCTCAAAATGTCAACCTAATTTCTCAATCAATTAAATAAAAAAAACTACAAATTTTGCTCTTTCCAGCTACTTGATACTGTGATGTGAACATTAGCTAAACTAAGGCTTAGCTGACTGAAGTTGTGTGTTAAGAAGTAATGTGTTGTAGTTAGGAATTACTGGGGGTCCTTGCCATTATAGCAAATGGATGAGGAGGTCCTTGGAAAAATATTGTTGGGAATCCCTGCTTTAGATAAATCCCTACAACTTTCATCATCATCATTAAGGCAAGTATAGCCAATCACATTAGAGTTATGATATTTGCCTGCACTGGCAGTAATATCTCTATGGAGCGACAAAAGTACTGCAGTAAAGAAACTTACCAAAAAAAAAAATACACAAAAAATTATAATTTGAACAAACCTCACACAAAAGTTAGTTTTTAAATTGAGGTTTGAGTATTGCTTATATTTGTTTTGCAAGCGTAACAGTTGTAATTTAATCCAAGCTTAAGCTAAATGTGGTTCAGGCTGTGACAATACAAGTGAAAAAAATAACAGTCAAGTACAATGGTGCAAATAAAGATTAAAATAATCAAATCAACCTTAATGTTAACTCCTGTCTATCTGAAATATTATTTAAGGCAAAAGCTTGAATAATCAAAATATCTAGTAAAAATTCAGAAAAAATCACTTGGTTTTAAAAACACTGCAACTGCACAAAGATGTTTGCTTTATAATCATAGTACTCATAAAACAGAAGATGAAATGATGATTAAGTCTCTTACAAGTAGTTTCTTCATAAAAGTTATGCTTTCTCATCGACATAAAAAAGTAGTGTATACAGTAATACGTATTCAGCATATACCAGACACAGATCTGTAAGATAAGCCTAATTTGTTACTTGAACCATACTTAAAAATGATAATATAGAAAAATGTGTAGTTATGATGCATTTTTTACATTGAACAATAGAAACTAGAAATCTATTTCACAGAATGGATGCACCACTTTCCATGCTGAACAATCATAGTACTAGATAGGCAAATGTTGTATTTTATAACTGCTTTCAGGGCTATCATTTGATCTGAAAAATTGTCACTTATACGAATTTGAAAATACAAATAAAATTTTACATTATTTGATATCACTACAAACTAATTCATTATTACTGTTACTGAAAACATGCTTTTATACAGAGTGGTCCAGATTTAAATGTCAATAATTCACACTTCGACAGGTCATCAAAAAATAAGTTGACATGCATTATGTCATTTTCCTGAAGAACGCATCCTACGGAAGACACAGATCTCCAAATTTAAGTTTGACCGTTGGACCAATTTTGATCAAACTTGGAACAAGTACTCTCCATCCCAACCAAAGTGGCATTAACGCAATAAATGGTGACATCAGATTGAAATTCACTCATGTCTTAGATTTGTTTTCGTTAAGCCAGACATATTGTGAAGTTCAGATATAGAGCATTTTTAAAAAACTATTTTTGTTTTTTGCTGCCGATAGATGAAGCAATCGCCCCCAGTATTGCTCCGTGTCAAATACCTTTTTTAGGAGAGCATTCGGCAAGATTTCATCAGTGTATTTTTAAGGTTAGCAAAGCACAGAAACATATTCATTGACAATTAACATTGACAAGTAATACAATGTGTGATATGTAAAAACCTTTTCCACGGAAAGTGTGAAAACGTTGATATGCGTGGTTTCCATACGAGGAAATTAAACTGGAAATGTAAAGTGTGTTCTGCAAAAGGGGGAGATAGGGCGAGGAAAAGAAGTAGAGTCGAAGAAAATTACATTGACCAAAGTACGATCGATGGAATTAATTTAACTTTAGAATTGCTGACGAATAATACCGCAGAAATGCACAAAAAAATTGATTTCTTGATAGATGAAAATTTGCAATTGAAAAAAGAAATTGCTGATTTAAAAAGTTTGAGATTAAGAGAGGATAGTACATCGACATCAAACTTTATACCAAAATCTTATGCCTCAACTGTCATGAGCACGAGTAAGGTTTTAGTTGTGAAACAAAAAGGTGAGGAAAATGATATTAAAAAAATTAAAGAGGACCTGAGGTCAAAAGTGAACCCCATTGAAATGGGGGTTGGGGTGTCAATGGGTCGCGCGGCAAAGCATGGAGGTCTAATAATAAACTGTGGAAGTAAAAAGGAGATATTACAAGTTCAAAAAGATATACAAACTAAACTTGGAGATAATTACCAAGTTGACAGACCGAAAATATTTGATCACAGGGTCAAAGTGGTGGGAATAAATGAAAATGAATACAACAATAGTGATGAAGATATCATCAAAAAAATTGTTCTGCAAAATGATCTAAATTGTGAGGTAAAAGACTGGAAAATAAACATACTTAGGAAAACGACTGTCATGAACAAAAGATTTAATCTAATATTTGAAATTCGAGGTAATACGATGCTTTAATTGTTACAAATATGGTCACCTTATGAAGGAATGTAAACATAAAAAAGTGTGTGGTAAATGCAGTGGAGAACATGCTACTAATGATTGCAACATTAATGTGACAAAATGTAAAAACTGTATAGAAACGGATCAGAAGTTTGGAATGAATCTTAATATAGATCATACTGCATGGGATGTTAAAAATTGTGAAGTTTAATACAACGGCAAAAATTTGTGAAGTAGCAACTAGATACTACAAATGATCACAATTATGATATAGTACATCTTAATTGTCAAGGATTCCTTAATAACAAAGATGAAATAATGATTTTTCCATCATGAATGAGTGGAAACCCAAACTTCTGTTATTGTCCGAAACGCATGTGACAGATGAAGTGAGTGACTGCAAATTGCGTATCGATCATTATCGTCTCGAACAATGTGACTGAGAATAAACGAACCGGAGGAGTCATGGCATTGGTACAAGAAGGCATCAACTACAAGGTGAGGATTAGTGAATGTGTTCGGAGCTTTGTGTGGTTGTTAACTGTTGAGGTATTGTCTAACGCAAAACATTTTGTTACTGTATTGTACCACTCGCCTCAAAAGGAAAATGCGCGATTTGTGGAATATTTTGGAGAACATCTGGATAGGGTGAGTGATTATGGGGGAACTAACCTAATATTTGGTGATTTCAATTTTGATTTATTAAAACCTTCATTTTATAGCGATAAACTTTTAAACAAAATATACTTGAAAGGTTTTTCTCAAATTGTCGCTCAACCTACCAGAATAACCAATCAGAGTTCAACATTGATTGATTTCATAGTCTCTAACAATAAGCGCTTGAAACATGCAGTCCACCTAACCCCAAAGATAAGTGATCATAACATTCTGACAGCATCTCTTAATGAAAAGCTCGAGGGTGATCAGTACGTGACAATTTACAGGCGAAACACGAAAGACTACAATGTTGACTTTATTCGCGATTCAATTTTGGATACATGTTGGAATAATAGTGTTAGTGATGTAAATGTTTTGGCAAGTCATTTTATTAGCAGTGTAACTGACGTTTTAAATGAATTATGCCCGAAACAGGAATTAAGGATTAAACATCAATACAGAAACAAACATTGGATTACGAGTGAGATTAGGCATATGATGGGTCAAAGGGATAGTTTGTATAAAAGAGCAACGCTGAGTAATGATGTTTCTTTGTGGAATGAATATAAGGCCTTACGCAATCGAATTACGTCGCAGATTAAAATCGAAAAAAACAGATTCTTTATTGAGAAGATTGACAATAACAGAAGTAATTCCTATGAACTTTGGGGCAAAATTTAAAGTAGCTGCTCCCTGACCAAAAACATCAGTTGCCTGATTTCATTCGTTTTCCACATGGTAATATTAGGGATGAAGTGCGCATAGCCAATGATTTCAATGTGTATTTTATTGAAAGTATTAACCAAATTGTCACAAAAGTTGTTGCAAAGTCTAGTGTGGATTGTAATGTAGTCATCAATAATTCAGAGTATGATGTGTCCCCTAAATAAGTTTGATAACATAACTATGCCTGAGTTAAAAAATATTGTCAAGGAGTTAAAAAATGTCAGCGGTGGTGAGAATGGCATATCGACCAAGGTGTTCAAAGATGTCATTGATTTTGCTGCAAATAGAATGTTAGACATAATTAACACATCGCTAACATATGGAGTGTTTCCTGAGAACTGGAAATGTTCCATGGTGGTACCAGTGCCAAAAGTATCAAATACCCACATCTGCTCTGAATTTAGACCGATAAATAATGTATCTGTATATGAAAAAGTTTTAGAAATGGTAGTAAAGACACAAATCGAAAAACATTGTAACGCAAATGGAATAATAGTTGGTAATCAGTCAGGTTTTCGCCAGGGTCATCCCTGTGAAACGGTTATAGTAAATGTCTGTGATGCTTTTCGCAAAGCGCTTGATCGAGGTTGTTACGTGCTGGTGGTGCTTCTTGATTTCAGTAGAGCATTCGAAACTATAAATAGAGACATTTTGATTAAAAAGTTGGCAAGTTTGGGGTTTGGTGGAGTAGTATTAAGATGGTTTAAGTCATACCTAAGCAATCGCACACAAGTGTTGAAATTTAAAAACTGTATGTCTGATGCCCTTGCTGTTGAACATGGTGTTCCACAAGGCACGGTTTTGGGGCCGTTGTTATTTTTGTTGTATAAAAATGACATTGTCGAAGCGGTATCATATTCTAATATTGAGTTGTTTGCTGACGACACCATGATTTACATGAGTGGGACGAACATTAATGAACTTGAGAATTTTATTAATCATGATATTAGTAAATTATAGGAATGGCTTTGTAAGAATAGTTTAAGTGTGAATGTAAAAAAATCAAATTATTGTATCTTTGGTAAAAAAAGCTTAATTTCTAAAATTGATGTAATCAATGTATCTATTAACATAGGAGGCGAAAAAGTGACTAACAAAAAGCAAGTTAAGTATTTGGGTGTTGTATTTGATAGTCATTTGACTTTTTACGATCACGTGCAGTATGTAACCAGAAAATATGCCAAAAAAATAGGGTTTTTGGCTAGAGTAGGTAGCAACCTGTCGATGCAAACTAAACTGTTGCTGTATAATAGTATAGCGGCTCCGCATTTGGAGTATTGTAGCACACTGTTTTACAATATGCCAAAATATATACTGCATGATGTTCAAACTGTACAGAATAGAGCTATGCGGATAATTCTCAGGTGTAATCGCTATACACCAATCCAAACAATGTTGAATGTCTTAAATATTTTATCTGTTAAACAAAAGGTCGTATATAATTCCTTTGTATTTATCTATAAAGTAAAAAATAAATTAGTACCGTCTTATATATGTGATAAAATACAAAATTTTGCTGATGTACATAGTTACAATACTAGAAATAATTTTGATTTTGTTTTGACTGATAAATATAATAATGAAGTATACGCTAGCAACATTTTATGTAGGGATCTGTTCGAGTTTAACCGTTTACCAAAGGAAATAAAAATGTGTGAGTCTCTTAATAAGTTTAAAAAATGTATGCGAGACTATGTGCTTCTAAAATATTAGTACAGAATTTGTGAAATGAATGGGAAATTTTTTGGGAAGTTATTTTATTTGTTCTAATTTTTAAGTATACCTTTTAGTTACATATTTTGTTGTAAACTGATTATTGTTTATTGTATATAGCTTTGGGCTAAATAAACTTGTAACGGCCTTTACGTACCGGTCCAGGTACGGTTTTTGCCACACCTAGGGGTAGGTGCTTCGAAACTCGGGCGCCACCTTAGTTTTATTTGAAGAAGCGTAACTAAGGAACTCGCTTCGTATACCTGGGGAGCTTTTACACAGTCGAAGACAGAGTTCACGTTTATCTGCGAATGGATGAAGGGAGTGGGACAAAAATAAAGAAACACAGGGTTGTCAGCAAAACTAAACAAGTCGTGTTAACCAGGAAAAATAACAGTTAACAATCAGTCATATCCTTACTTAAAAACTCTAGCACAAATGAACAAACAGAGAACAACACAGCCTCGTGTTCATATTAATAAACGGTACAGCCGGACCTGGAGATCCTAACTAAATCAATACGGTAACTTTGAAACGGAAAACAAACGGACAACACAACCTAGTGTTCAGAACGGGGAACGGTACGGAGAACTAAGACGATTTCGAAACGGTAAACAGACGGTTACGGTATGCATGACCGATTCGGACGGTACGAAAACTGTGCTCTGGGGGTACAGACGGGGTCAGAGAATCGGTAACAGCTTTCAAACGGTCAGCCCTCGGAGTTAACCAGTTGGGGGCTAAAACGGCCGGAGCTGACAGTCCGAAGAAATGAGTTCGGAAAGACCTGGGTGAGATCAGGTCTGGTCACAGGATTTCGGAGCCATAGCCTTCGAAGTTAACCGGCAGTGTTATAACATCCAGTACCGGCGGTCCGAAGGAAACGGTTCGGAAATACCTAGGCGATAGTGAGATTGTAGCCTCCGGAGTTGACCAGCAGTGTTATAACATCCGGTACTGGCAGTCCAGAGGAAACAACTCAAATCGCCGAGAGGTTTTCAGAGTCGTGGCCCTCGAAGTTAACCAGCAGTGTTATAACATCCGGTACTGGCGGTCCGAAGGAAACGATTCCGAAATACCTACACCTTTAAAGCTTGCCCCCAGGAACAATAAAATTTACCGTTCAGCTGGCTGAAGCGTCGGTCGGTTCGGTGGTCCGGGAAGAACTCCGGAAGAACTGACTGCAGCGTCGGTTGGTTCGGTTCGATAAGAACTCTGGGATCAACTGAACAATGTAGCGCGCGGCGCATTAAGCAGGGCGCCCACTGAATCGGCACAGACCGACCGGCACGACCGGCAATTTTTAATATGTACGTAAACACGTAAGCAAGCGCCTATCGAGTCGGCACCGGCCGGCCAGCACAGCACGCACAGACCCGCCACCGCTCCGTATTCTCGAAGGGGCAAAAACTGCCGGTAGGTCCGACAATCTGAGACCATTTGAGCAGTAGCAAAGCAAGCAACAACACGTTACCACAATGACAGACGAGCTGCTAATTGAAAGTGTTCGGCATTATAATTTTTTATATGATCCAAAAGATCGTTTTTATCATGACAACATGCGAAAGGAAAACGCGTGGATGGAAATTCAGAAAAAAACTGGAATGTCCTACTTACTTTTGGCTAAAACTTTGAGCTATGGTCAATAAAGGTTCATTTTATTGAACTAATAAAGCAAAATGACACATTTATACTTCCGATATAACCGAAAGTGTCACAACTTTGAAAATATTTTAGATCGTTAGATCAGCAGTCATAACCTAGGTAGCCAAGTTTTCAAAAAATGTACATGTCTAGTCTTTCCTAAACGACTAATACCTACCATCGACTATCAATCACCCTGTATAACTAGGTATTTAATTTATCCTCCCTACATTAATTTTTTCATTTTGCCATGGCACTCTTCCTTGATTAGAGACAAAATATTGCTTAAATTGTTCTCTTATCTCAAAGGCATCCCGTTGGAAATTACCACCAATATTTAGTAAATCATTTAGGCCTGCTAGTAATTCTTCGTTGTCAAGTTCTCCAGGTTGCCAAAAACAGGAATCGTTTCTTAAGAAATTATGTAAAGCAGTACATGCTAGAGTAATTATATCAAGATGCTCCGGTGAAATATTGAATTTTTTGTAGAAAATGCGAAACTTTTTAGTCATTATTCCGAAGGCATTTTCACTGACACGTCTAGCTCGGCTATGACGATAGTTATAAATTCTTTTTGCTTCTTCATTTGCTGCCTGGGCTCCAGGGTATGGCCTCATAAGGTTTCGCAATAAAGGGAATGCTTCATCTCCTACAAAAACATTTGGCAAAGCAATATTTGTTTCAGGCAAAAATTTGTCTTCAGGAATATTTAGCGTTTTTGTTTGAAGGCTTTTTCCTAGTTGGGAAGAACGAAATATCCCACCATCACCATTTCGACCGTAGGCTCCAACGTCGACAGCTATGAATCGATAATCGGCATCTACCAAAGCCATTAAAACAATACTAAACTCTTTCTTGTAATTATAGTATAGTGATCCAGAGTTTGGCGGTTTTTCAAACACAATATGTTTTCCGTCCAAGGCTCCGATACAATTTGGATAATTCCACTTTGTTCGGAAGCCCTCCTCTATTTTCGTCCACTGTTCAGTCGTAGGCTTAGGCATTACCAAAGGAGACAAAATGGTCCATATTTGTTCACAAGTATCGTAAATTATTCTTCTCACCGTAGTTTCCCCTAGTCTATAGCTGAACGCTAATGAAGAAAAACTATCTCCATGTCCCAAAAACCTGAAATAATAAATAAATAATTCCTAAAGCACGTTTCTCGAAATAAGCACTATCAAAATTAATATTGTCACGTTTTGGGGGTGGCGTAGGAAGAGAAACAAGATCGTAGCTTAAGTATGTCTTCTTTATTAGGCAGTGAACACTGACCAAGAGGGGGTGTGTGGGTGTGTACGTCTAGTGGTAGGTGCGTAAGCCCTTCTGAAGTGTCGCCAAGCCGTCCAAGTGTAACGAGCCGTCCGGGCACTAGAAAGTTCGGACTGTCGCTCGTGACCTTCCTCTGGGGATGACCCCAGAGTTCGGTAATCCTCGATGGCTTGAGACGCTGATTAAATACTCACATCGTGACCCCAATTTGCCGGTCTTGCTGATTCAGACAGTGCACTAGGATTCTGACTAGAATTCTCCTAATGACATTATCATTGACACGGAATCTGTGGATCTTCCTGAGATCGAGCACACTCTTCTCTCACCAACCAGCATCACATCCGAACGAACTACTTCACCGCCACTACGTTCTATAGAGTCAACATCGCTGTCAACAACTTCACACATATCAGAAAAAAGAAAACAACAAAACCAACCACAACCTGCTTTATCGCAGGTACTTCAAGAATATTTAGGGGAAAGAAAGCAGTTAAAACTCGAAAGAAAACCCGACCATTTAAAAAAAAATTTTGAAAGTATGGAGGAGACCGTACGGACATTTCCACCTCTTTATCAAATTGAAGTTAAAAACAAAATTTATAACCTTGTATCAGAGTACGAATATAAGACTTTGATCAGTAATGATAACCGACCTGCACAGGAAGCCACGGAAATCTCTTGTAACTTCCAGCCACGAGCTCAAACAGCACAAACCGAAAGTTTGAAAAATTTGCACCCAACAACTTTCCAACCAAGTTTTCAGCAGACATTTTTACATCAATCACATTGGGAACCATCAGGAAATTTGTTAGCAAACACCAACCCCGATGAGCAGTTACAAGAACGCAGCTATGATTATTCTTTAAATAAAATTTAAATATTTAAATAATATTTATTATTATCACCCTGTATATTTTAATACTTCACAGTGTTTTGAAATAAAGTTGTTTTTTAAAATAAGTGTATTTTTAAAAAGAAAATATTAATACCATTTAAAAGTATATTAATTATGTAGCTTAGAAGGTTGGCAACCAAGCATACAATAAATCTATATTAGGATTAATATATGAGTACTTACTTTAATGTAACTGCTAGGCGTTCTTCGGGTGGTACAGCTTTTCGAAAATTGGTATTTTGTTTTCTTAATGGTAACATATTTAAAGTTCATAAAACTTGGTACTCGACATTCGGAAGTACTTAAAAAATTTTTCATTGTCAGCCAACAAA
The DNA here is from genome assembly GCF_016097725.1 of Ips typographus. Classification (NCBI taxonomy): domain Eukaryota; kingdom Metazoa; phylum Arthropoda; class Insecta; order Coleoptera; family Curculionidae; genus Ips; species Ips typographus. The sequence continues at coordinate 5,754,757 of NC_138434.1, forward strand.
TCCGGAAATAAATGATGAAACTCGCCGTGAATCTCCCGCTTTTTATTAATATCGTGTATCCAATACCTTCTTTTGACTTTTTGATCCTCTGCTTCTGCACAGGCTGCAGCCAATATCAAAATTTCCTCTTCTGAATCCGAAGAATTAATCATTTTCCGAATATTATATATTTTTTAAATGCCTCGTGTTCAGTTCTAAGTACGTTGATGGTCAAAGACGTTTTAAAAGCATACGCGTGTCGATTATGCTGATTCAATGGGCGGTGGTTGCCGAACCGTCGGCCGTGCTGTGCCAGGCTGGCCGGTCTGTCGTGAAGACGCAATGTACCTTAAGCGTGTGAGGCTGCGCATTGTTTTCTTTAATCTAATTCTACATATTAACAAAAAATTAGTAACTTCGTTACAAACTATATTATTATTATTATTAAAAGACAGTGCTTCAGTTGTTTATCGATTTGACAAGAATCACAAGAGTGAGGTTAAGCTGGTAAAAAGCAAAATATAAACAAGAGCTGATAAATTAAATCAGTGTCGTTATTACAAGTGAATTGTGCAGGCTGTGGTTGGTAGTGATTCTGGACTGGGTGAGTTAATTTTTTTATGGTAAACCTACAAAGTAAGGTAAGCAGCAACTCTCTGTATGTTACATGAAACATCATTCAGCTGCAAAATCACCAGCTGTTTGCCCTCACTGTACTGTTTATACAATTCACACAAAATAATAACTTAATCCATAAATTTAAGTTGCAAGGCAAAAGCTTGATGAAACTGTCAACAAACGCCAAACAACCAATTTATGAATTTAAAATGGCGTTGCGGATAGCGCCAACGTCGAATTTTCCAGAATTTTAACGTTGGTTAAAGAACATACGTTAATGACGTCAAAATTCCGTTTCGATCAGTTCACAACTAATAGACCAAAAAACGACAATTATTACGTCATTGCCGCTAGCCCTGGGATAGACTTTACTTATTTTTATGTGATGTGAATGACATCAGTCCTTATTTTCCCGCCCTATTTTCTATTCTATTCTCTTCTATTTTCTATGGTTACCGGATTTTACTTAAAATTTACAAAATTGTCTACTTGAGTTATTGTATTTTTTACATTAAAATAGTTCAAAAGAATTAATATTTGATGATTGATTGATAACATTTAAAAGAAGTTAATATACCGTCTTGGTTACTGTCAAAACAGAATTCATTTTGAACAACTGATTTTAATTTTATTTATTTTTTTAAATAAAAGTTGGGGAATTATAGTTTTGAAAAAGGTGTTTTTCACATTTATTTGAAAAGAATTGAATAGAATTATAAAGTATGTTGCATGAAATATGTTAAGAATTGTTTGTAGAATCCAAAACAAAAGATACTAAATGTTTTTGTGAAAAGTGAGTTCCTTCAATTTTATCAAGCATGCAGTACTTTACAAAGACACTCTATCATACATATTAACTCAAGGTTGAAAATGCAGTTTACTAAGTGTATAATAATAATTATTGTGTTAAACATAACAATAATGAAAACTGCAATGCTTTTCATTTTGGATGTTAATTTAAGTAAAATCAGCATACTGACCTTAAAACTTGCTTTTTTATCCTGTTATGATCTAATGTAGTAGTTAAACACACTGCACACAATTTTATTCTTCAACTATGTTGCAATCTTCTTAGTGGGAAATTTGTTCCTCGCTTAGGTCAATTTCTTCATAAAAGTTGTGCTTTCTCATCCACATGGAAAAGTAGTAAAGTATTCAGCATATACAGGATACAGATCTGTGAAATAGGCCCAATTTGTTACTTAAACCACCCTTAAAAAATGTCAGGCTATAAAAAATTTGTAGTAATGATGCATCAACATAGTTTATGAAGGTTAAGTATGGAATTGCTATTGCAATCTTACCTGGGCCGGCAGGCATTGTATCCATTATGACCATTGAAAAAATATACATTTACTTGATTTTAGAGTATAATCTTCACCAATTATTGGATTATTATTGTAATAAAAATTCAATAATTATTTTAGCTGCATGTTAATTTATTTGACACAATAAAACAAAAACAAAAGCAAAGTGACAAGTTACAAGTTTGCATTTGACATCACAACAGATCCAAGATGGCCATATTGTCGTGAAAACCCAGTTTTCCGATGCGTGGATTTTGAGCTTCGATGTAGATGGCGGAATTGCGCTGTATTAACAAAAATCAATAAGTGTGAAGTAGTAGTCCATTTTTCTCAAAGTGGAGGTGTAAGTGTAAAAGTGATGGGAAAGAACACACAGCCTTCTCCACAAAAAATTTATTCAAGCCCCCCAAAAAATGTTAGAGGGGTTGCTCGACATATGTTTCGGGCACATAAGTACCCATCTTCAGGAGCTAGAAAGTTAGAAAGTCTACAATGTATTACCCCTAAATGGTAGAATCAAACATACCCCGTATGACAAGGTGAAACGCCGGCTGTCTTTCTTCAAAGGGGAGACAGCAAGACCCAAGTTATTTAAAAAACTAATATGCCGTAAGGACAAACATTATTGTTGTGCTTAAAAAAATCTGTAATTAAAACTAGAATGTTATATAAATTAGAGAAGAGTACCAAAAGTGTTTTACCTTATTATGGAGAAAAAAGAAAAACACTAAGACTAAATTAGTACTAAATGGTTCACATTATGTGATTAGGTCGGGGCGACCTTTAGAATTTAGGATAGAAAGTTCGATCATCTTACAATTTTCTCACTAATGTCCGGTTGCACAAAGCTAACAGAACAAAATGGGCGATAAACGTTCTAGAATTTACAAAAAAAAAAGTTTTTTATATAAACAATCGCAAAGCGAAGCCGTTATTTTGATGGCGGGGGATGGCGCAGAAAATGACAACATAGGCGGCACAGCGGCAGCACTCGGCAACACCGCCCGCACAAATGACAGACGACAGTCGACAACTTAATGTCAAAAGCGTCGACAGCGCAATCTACCGTAGATCAAGGAGGGGGCCAAGAGGTATAAACAAACAAAAGTGAGGTTAAGGCTATAAGCTAGTTGAAACCATTGAAAAAATACATTGAAAAAACTGTAAAAAAGGCAAATCTGGGGGAAAATCGAACACTAAATAGTGCGTGCAGACCTGGGAGATGAAGCAGGTGAACAAAAAAAGGGAAACTGAGTTTAAGGAAGGGGCTATTAGAAGTTCAAAGATCTGAAGAATGGAGCTGAGGTGTGGTTTAACTGGTCATTGAGGCAGGTATGCCCGCCACTCTGAGAGGCCTTGTTAATCTCGAGGACCTCTAAGAGGTTCAAGAGATTATTCTTGTCACAAAAATGTAAAGCCCTGAAACCTTGTTCAATATTAAATGTATGTTGATTGTAATAGAGATGTCTAGCAAAATGAGACTTTATGGAGTTTGCATTGAGGTTGGGGTTGTTGGAAAATTTATCTGCTTCTCTAATATGTTCGTGGATACGAGTGGCGAACCTCCTACCAGTCTGGCCAATATAGAGTGCATTGCAGTTGGGAGTGCAGCAGGAGAGTTCATAAACTCCAGATCTGTGAAGTGTGGGTGTTGTGTCTTTGGAGTTGCAAAGGAATTGGCGTGAAGTGTGTAGGACTTTGAAACAAATAGTGATGTTGAGAGGTTTAAATATGTTTCTTAACTGTAGGGAAACAGGGCCTAGGAAGGGGATAGAATAGTAATTTGATATTTTAGGTTCATCAGTTATGAGTAGCTTCTTGTTAATGAACTTGTTAAAATGATTATAATAAATCTTGTTGAACAGAAAAGCAGGGAAATCATTATTTGTGGCTACTGTCTTAATCCAGGAAAGTTCCTCGTTAAAACAGTGTTGAGTCATGGGAATACTAAAAAGGCGGTGGAAGAAAGAGTTTAGGGCTGCTACTTTTTGGTTGAAGGGATGGTTGGAATTGTAGGGGATTAAGCAGTCTGTAGAAGTGGGTTTATGATATATGGAGAACTCTATGTGGTCAATAAGTCTTGTAAGGAGTATATCAAGGAAAGGTAGAGAATTTGCTGACTCCAGCTCCATGGTGAACTTGATTGAGCCATGAAGGGTGTTAATGTAAGTGAAAAAATCTCCCAAATCATCTAGGTTTCCATCAAAGATGCAAAAAATGTCATCTACATAACGTCTAAAGAAAAGAATTTTGTGAAAAGAATGGTAGAGTTTAAGTGACTGTTCTAGATTAGCCATAAAAATTTCAGCTAGGAGGGGAGAAAGACAAGAACCCATGGCTAAACCTTTAATTTGTGAATAAAATGAATTGTTGAATTGGAAAAAATTTTGATCAAGCACCAATGACACTAGAGTCAACAAATCCTCCACTTGGAGAGGGTCAAGGTTGGTGTCCGGTGACAAAAGGTTTCGGACTAAGGGGATGCATTCTGTAGGGGGGATACTCGGAAAAAGGTTAGACACATCAAAGGAGACCATAATAGCAGTAGGGGGAATTACCAGATTTTTTAGTTGTGAACACAATTCATTAGAATTTTTAATAGAGTAACTGCTCTTAAACTGTGTGGCTTCCAAGATTATATCGTTTAACCAGGAAGAAAGGCGGTGGCAAGGGGAACTGCAGAAGGAAACAACTGGTCTAATAGGGATATTGGCTTTATGGATTTTGGGAAGACCATATAATTTAGGGATTGAGGGATTAATGGGGATAAGTTTAAATTTATTAAAACCTAAAGGGGCGAGTGTGGAGTTGGTTCTATTGATGATAGATTTAAATTTCACCAGAAACCTCTCCAGTGGGGAAGTTTGTAAAGGTTTAAAAGAATCGGAGTTGAGAAAATCCAAGACCTTGTCCACGTATTGGTCTCTATTCAAGACCACGACGCAGTTACCTTTGTCAGCCTTGGTTACGACTAAATCGCTGTTCTTGAGCTTTCTTCGTAACGCGGACAAGTCCCGGATTTCATGGGGAGGGGGAGGAGAGGGGGTTGTGTTTAAAGATTGTTGGGAAAATTTGTTGAGTTGGACCACACAGGATGATCGGACCATACCTTGTGAAGCATCGGGAACGCCCCTCAGGATGACATTCTCAACGCAGGCAGAGAGAAATTGGAGGTCTTTGACTTTTGGTTGAAAGGGGAAGTTGTATTTAAGGCCACGATTCAAAATGTTTAAGTCTGAAGAAGTCAACAAACGGTTGGAGAGGTTAAGTGTACGAGGGTGGAAAACAAAATTGGAAGTAGGGATGTGCTGGACGCCGAAGGTGCCGTAGAAAATGTTGTTGTTGAAGGGGGGGGGTGAAGTAGCATCTGTAGGGGAGCATTCGTCGTGGGGGGATGATGGCGGGGTGAGAAGGGTTGAAGTGTTGATGTTATTGTTAGAAGTGTGAAATGCGAATGAACTTAAACGCGTTAGTTTGTTATTTAGGGTTCTAAACTTGCGATCTCCCAGATCGCACACATAGTCAAGTAATGAGGAATGTAAATGATCAAATTCAGCAGGGTGCAATACACTAGTCAGTTGAAAATAAATTAGCTTGTGTTGTCATTTTCTGCGCCATCCCCCGCCATCAAAATAACGGCTTCGCTTTGCGATTGTTTATATAAAAAACTTTTTTTTGTAAATTCTAGAACGTTTATCGCCCATTTTGTTCTGTTAGCTTTGTGCAACCGGACATTAGTGAGAAAATTGTAAGATGATCGAACTTTCTATCCTAAATTCTAAAGGTCGCCCCGACCTAATCACATAATGTGAACCATTTAGTACTAATTTAGTCTTAGTGTTTTTCTTTTTTCTCCATAATAAGGTAAAACACTTTTGGTACTCTTCTCTAATTTATATAACATTCTAGTTTTAATTACAGATTTTTTTAAGCACAACAATAATGTTTGTCCTTACGGCATATTAGTTTTTTAAATAACTTGGGTCTTGCTGTCTCCCCTTTGAAGAAAGACAGCCGGCGTTTCACCTTGTCATACGGGGTATGTTTGATTCTACCATTTAGGGGTAATACATTGTAGACTTTCTAACTTTCTAGCTCCTGAAGATGGGTACTTATGTGCCCGAAACATATGTCGAGCAACCCCTCTAACATTTTTTTGGGGGACTTGAATAAATTTTTTGTGGAGAAGGCTGTGTGTTCTTTCCCATCACTTTTAAAAATCAATAATTTCACACACAGATAGTCACTAGACGAGAGAGACGACTAGACTTTTCTTTCTGCCCAGGATTTGTCTGACTCTAAGTCATCCCCAGGCAGGCCTCTCAGTGCTTTTCACAAAAAATACTTTACACACACAAAAAAGTCAAAAAAAATCGATTAAAGGCACGAAAAACGTTGAAAACCGAACTCCCCCTCGTTCGAGTCGTTCTATAGTCCACGTTCTAGAGGAGGCGCGGAGATTGTTTACGTCCCCGCCGCGATGAATTAGACGCGAATGGGCGGTACTCGGATCCGTTGCGCAGAACGTTTCGTTTGGGAGCGGGATTGCATTCCGCGCCCTCTCGTGAGCCGATGGATGAACAACGCCGCGTTATATCGTTTGTACGACATCGTTAGTTACTCGTAAAATTACGTTATTTGAATTGTGCAGGCTGGTATTGGTAGTGATTCTGTAATAATTGTAATAATTTTTTTTTGTAAATTACCATTATTAACGATATTTCCTTGTAATTTACCATATTTAGTGAAAGTACTCGTTCAGCGAGTTTGGTGTCACCACTGTCAGGGTCAGAGACACATCACATGTCTCATACAAGTGGTTTTTCGAGTTGTTTCATCATTTGATCTTACTGCAAACTACTTCATTATTACTTACTTCATTATGTCACGTTTAGGGGTGCGTAGTGAGGGATGGTAGAGAAACAACTCAGGTCACAGGTATGCCTTGTTTATTATAAAAATAATGTAAACCAAACACTTAAAAGGGGTTATTCTTACCCCCAGAATAGAAAGGCCAACATGGCCGTAATCGCCGTCGAGTGCATGGAAGTTCGGGGAGGGTGAGTTTGGTTTTAGCCCTTCAGCTACACCGTAAAGGGGCACGCAAGGTGTTCTTGTACAATGTGACCAAAGGACCAAGTAGACAACTGACAGGGTTAAGGGTTCTAACGGTCACTTCAAGTTGCGAGAGAACACTCTTTTCAGCCTGGGATCCTAAGAAGGTAGCGAGCCGACCCACCACTTCAAGTTAGGGGATGTTGCTCGCCGACCAACCCGGAGACCAGATTTTAGACGGCCAGCCTTGCTGAATAAATACTCGTCGATTGACCCAGATTCCTACCAGACTTGCTGACATAAACGATTATCCCGTGTATAGTACGATAGGTATGGTGAATGTAAATGTTGGAATCTGCGACACTATTACTTTAAACATGATTTTAGATAACACTAAATAATACATATTGATTTGACGTTCAGTAATGCATATTACTAAAGTGAATAATGATGATTATTGTGTTAATATAAAACAATAATGAAAACTGCAATGCCTTTCATTTTAATGTTAATTTCAGTAAAAATAGTTAACTAACATTAAAAATTGCTCTTTTGTATGTATTACTTCTTGGTGGGTAATTTGTATATTTTTTTTTTGATTTTTGATTTGTTTTTTTTGGTTCTTGGGGCTCGATATCTCCCTTAAGAGTGACTTTAGGAAAAATGTTTATATGAACAAATCGTATTATCTTGACCTCCCCTGTATGCTCCTGAGAGATTGTCATATAGTTATGGGACACCATGTATACAGGGTAATTCAAATTCGACCCTCACCATTGGGAAACTATAGGAGATACGAGATAGTACGTTTTATTCTGATTTTAGTGATGTATAATAACTTATGATTTGTTTCATAAATAACAAAATAATTCTATAAAAACTAATTTTACTTTAGTTAGCTTTGAGTTAATGAGACGCTTTATGAAGATTACTTGGTGACACTTGTCACACGCAATTGGCCTGAACATACTTAGTCACAAAGGTGTACACGTGACTTAAACCGGTTTATTCACTCGAAAAGCTTAGGCCACTCGCTACGCTAGTGGACCTAGTTGTTCTTTTCGTGAATAAAAAATGGTTTTTCCACTACTAACATAATAAACATACCATTATTGACCGATTAGTAACTTGAGAAATTAGTTTTCTCTACCTGAATGGTTATTGTTGACCTAGGTCAAAATTAGAGTCTAATCTCTAGTTCTAGTCTGGCACAAACACGACAAAAAAAGAAAGATAGAAGAAGAATATTATTGACCTAGGTAAATAATAATGTCAATGTCCATCAAGACATCTGACATATGAAATATACTTGACTTGACAAAGACAGATAAATTAGGTTGTCCACCGCCTACTATACTAGAACGCCTCGAAGGTGCTTGTCAAAAATTCCAATATGGCGGGAATAGTGGTGACAGTTTGTATTGTGGAAATTTAGTTTTTTGAGGATTAGATGAATTTTTACGGTTTAAAATCAAAACTTGAGGTTATTTGCGTAAGTTATTTTTGCTGCCGTTCATAAGTTTTTCAAGCCATATTGCAACAGCAATTCAGGAAAGGACTTATCCCGTTTTTGCGCATCCTAATGCATGAATAAAATTTGCTTCTACTTGATAAATTTGATTTTAAATACATTTGTGATTTGTTTCTTAATTTGATATCATTCGTTTGAGTCGTAACCGAATTTTAATAGTGTGTTTACCAGTTGGGTTACGCTTAGTAGTTTTCGGTAACTTTCTAACGATGGATCAACTTATCAAAAGGCGAGGTTCTGTCAAGGCTAAACTTACTTTGTTTGAGAAATTTATTGCAAAGCTTGAAAAGAGCTTCCCTAGCTACAAAATTGATGATGAAGGTACACTTTTCAATTTAAACAACGCACAGAGCGTTTTGAAAAATGCATAGAAGAATTTGATGACCTTCAACTTCAAATTGCTTGATGAACAATATAAACAACGTGATAGTTTCGAGTCGGCTTTTTTCGGTGCGTTTGCAAAAGCTAAAATGTTTCTTTCAATAACTTCACCAGAGCAGGCAGTTGGTGCTGGTGAAATTGACGTAAAGCATTCTTATTATTCTTAGTCAAAGAAACAATTTATCGAAAGACCCATTCGGGGTCAAACTTCCGGTTATTGAGATCGCAGTTTTCAATGGTGAATTTGATACCTGGCTTCAATTTAGAGATACTTATGAATCTTTAATACAAACAAATTCCTCGCTTTCGAACGTTCAAAAATTTCATTATTTGCGTGCGTATTTAGGCGCTGCTGTTCTTCTTACAGCAAGTTTAGAGTTTTCTGGTGCTAACTACCAAACCGCGTGGGCACTAATTTGTGATAGATTCAATAATAATCGCATGTTGATTCAAAACCATGATAAAACCCTTTTCAACTTTGATAAAATTCGTGTCGAGTCCTCAGCATCCTTAAGAGGTCTTAATGACGGCGTTTCTAAGCACCTTAGAGCACTTAAAACTTTAAATGAACCTACTGATTCATGGGAGACTTTGATTATTTACTTGATCACTACAAAGCTAGATGACGTTTCACTAAGAAAATGGGAACAAGTTACGGCTTCTCATAGCTTGCCAACTTTAGGACAAATGTTTCAGTTTTTAAAAGAAAGAGCAGACCTTTTAGAGTCTTTAGAGCAGTGCGCCGGCAATAGTAAGCAACTATCTTTATTCGACTTTACCAACTTTAATCGTAATAAGGGTTCAAAATCGGTTTTCGCTGGAAGCAATGATTCCATAAAATGCGTAATTTGTTTCAGGGATCATTACATTACAGATTGTGCTCAATTCTTGAACCTTGATGTAAATGGGCTTTTTGAAGCAGCTAAAAAGAACCGATTATGTCTAAATGTTTAAGACCTGGTCACATGCTTCAAAAATCCACTTTGAATCTGTGTCGTATTTGCAAATACAAGCATCATTCTTTGTTACACAGAAGTAGGTCGCGCAATCGGGAAAATGTCGAAAGGATAAATAATCAGTCTGAAAATTTGGAAAACTCAGACATTAGTTCAAATCGGAACAAAATTTCTTTGTCAGCTCAAAACATAGTAAGCGATAATCATGTTCTTTTGTCAACAGTCGTAGTCGACATTTTTGATTTTCAAAATAAGCGCTACAAAGCTCGAGCATTACTATATATGGGCTCACAAAGCAATTTTATTACAAACAAGTTCTGTTCGATATTAAAACTAAAGATGGCGCCTACCAATGTCAAAATAAGTGGAATAAATGAGACTCATTCAGAATGCTTTGATGATTGAACCGATAGTATTCCCAATATTCCGAATGACAAGAGCCATTTTGAAATTCCTGACAATCTTATACTAGCAGACCCCAATTTTGATGTTCCTGGTGAAATTGACCTTCTCATTGGCGGCGAATAGTTCTGGGATATACTTTGTGTGGGACAAATCAAATTAAGTAATCGAGGTCCTTATATTCACAAATCCAGGTTTGGTTGGATAGTCACCGGACCAATCCAATCAAAATCCGTTTCCGAAATTCGTTGTCATCTCTCGAAGGAAACTGACATTGACAGACAACTAACTCGATTTTGCGAGATCGAAGAATTTTCGTGTCTGAAACCACTCTCTCAAGAGGAGAAACTATGTGAGCGGCATTTCCAAGATACTTGCATTCGTGTCTCATAGCAGTCTCACTACCAAGCTTCGAGTAGTTTTCTCCGTAACGAAGTTACGAATATTTTTTTTGTTTTGTTTACTAAACCGTCCGTTAGTGCCGTTAGTTTTGCGGCGGTATGCAGATAAGGGAACTATTAATAGAAGCCGTTTAGTAAAGTAACCAGTGCTAGTACTTTGCCAAAATACGATAAGCCGTATTTTTAAGTTATTATATTTTCTCAGGATTGGCCAGTCCGATTTTTACCGTTCTTGTTGATAACAATTGGTAGAATTACAGGATTTACAACAACGTTGCAGTATTATAGCGCGTAATAGAAAATTAGTGGTTTACGACTTTCCTTGTAATTATAATTCGCGAGAAATGTCCCTAAACCCACGTACTACACTAGAGTAAGCTAGAAAACTGCTGCAGTAAGCAGAATAGTTCTTTAAAACCATTTGTTGCGTTCGTACTATCATCATTACTTATGTCAAAGCCAAGCTAACCGTTTGTTGCTGTTTAAGTATTGCTCATTAGTTATAAGTGCCTTATTTCGAAAATAAATATTTTTTAAAACATCTTCAATCGGAATAGAGCTTTAATTGGCGCAGCCGGTAGGATAGTGCGAGTTTCCGTCTTTATCGAGTTTTCGTTGCCGGGAAGTGATTTTTCAAAATCTTTATCGCGCTATCTGCCACACATCGAACCAAGCCGATTTCCGAAAAGAAGATAGCAACCTGAGATCACCTGGAAGTGTCGCATCACGTCAGTGAAGGGTTCCTGAGAGAATCATCGCACGCCTCTGCATGTCAGTGCTGGAGATACAGGGATTTTCCACCAGATAGTGACAAAGCGGTTCCCATGGGTTCTACGATTGTGTAAGTCGTTGAAATGACCATTTTTGTTACATGTCTAATAGGTTGAAAAAGGTTTTATATGAACATAGGGCTTCCTTAGGGTTAGGACAAATTTTTGATTCTGAAAGTTCAGATAGTGAAACTGATCAACTCGACGAAGAGTGTAATTTAGATAAAGTTGTTACACACGAGCAAGAAGAACTCGTTGAATTAATTGATAATTTAAACATAAATACTTTAAGTGCACCTTTACAAAGTAATAGTAATAGGATAAAAATGGAAAATATTCGTTTCCACACTACTCTCTTACCTACCTTCTCTGGGAAACAAGAGCATTTAGAAAGTTTCATTTTGTCAGTAGATGAATTTTTTGCTACTTATTATAATGGGACAAATGAACAGAAACAGTTAGTGACAGCCGCAATTAAGTCTAAGTTGGTTGAGGATGCAAGGAATTTTTGCCTTTCACGTCCTGATTTAAATAATTGGAATGCCATTAAAACTGGTCTACGTCAAAAGTTTGGAGATCCTGTAACATATCAAATTTTATTGCAAGAACTCCAATATATTAAAATCAATAAATATGAATCATTGTTGCAATTTGTAGAAAGAATTAAGACCTTTGTACAGAGAATTATAGCCAAAATTCAGTGTGAAGTTTTAGATCAAGCTTCTAAATTAACCCTACTTTCACAAGTAGAAAATACTGCAGTTCTTATTCTTACAGCAAATTCACCGCAAACATTAAAGACAATGCTTATGATTCAAAGGCCTAACTCGTTAGATGCTGCTTTTCAACATGTAATTAATTACAACATGATTGAATCTCAAGTTAATTTTACACAAATTAATACTGTACACCATCAACGCCATCAACAAAATCAAAACCAACAATTTAACACCAATACACAAAATAGACATACACGACCAGTACACAAACCCCTATTCAATCCATTTACACCAGGAAATCAGTTTACACAACCAAAACAATTTCCTAGTCAACCAATTAACATTCAATCAAGACCCAATGTTAATAGACACTACCCGACTAATTCACAAGTATTTGGGAGACAACCCCAATTCAAACCAAAATTTGATACACCTACTCCTATGTCAACATCCACAGCAGGACCATCCCGATTATTCCAACAAAGACAACCTCAAAGATATAATAATTTCCAACCTTCGGGACAAAGAAATTTCATATCACAAGAGTTAACTAATCTTGAAGCAAATCCTCAATTTGAAGACCAAGTTTATTATGACAATAATACGCCTAATAATTGTTGTTTTGATAACTACCCTCAAATGCCGAATGACGAGTATATTCAAGATCCTAACACAGAATTTGAAGAAATAATTGATTGTCAAAATCAAAATTTTCAAGAACCAGAAAATTTTCAGGATGTAGCCTCCGACAAGGAATTAACTTAAATAATGTTGCACAAACAATTGAATTACCCTACTTTTACCTTCCAAATAAACAAGTTACGATTTTAATAGATTCTGGAGCCTCTGACTCTATTATTTCACCCAAAATTGCAAAACTTTTTCCAAATAATGTGTTTATTGAGCCATTTGAAGTAATTGCCTGTAAGCAAAATTACAAAGAAGACAAAAATCTCAGTCTAAAATTACTAGAAGAACTTGGCATTCAGTACTCTTTCAAAATGCGTGTGCTAAATTGGCATGACAATTTTGATGCTCTTATCGGTACAAAAGATTTGAGAATGTTGAACGCTTTGTTGAATTATGAGGAAAAAACCTTAACTTTAGAAGACATCATAATACCATTTTCTCTTGCTTACAACAAGCCTTTAACTAAACCTATCCAGAACGAAAATAATAATTTTTTAATAATACCTGTAAACTTTGAACAAGGTACGGCTATTTTACCATCATTTAAGATACAAGAACATGTCATCCCAGACTCATTAGTTCAAGTAAAAAATGGACTTTGTAAAATTCCCAATCCAAAACCTGAGTTACAAATAAATTTTCATCAAAGAATTAAAGTAATACCTCAAGATCAATTCGAATTAATTGATCCACCTTTTAACAAAGAAACCCAATTTAACCCTGAACTTCAACTTCGATTAGATCACTTAACACCACTTGAAAGATCAAAAATCCTCCCAATCTGTCATGAATTCAAAGACATAATGTATCGTGAGAACAGTGACTTAACTTTTACCAGTCAAACTAAACATTTTATTCGGACTAGTGATGATAGGCCAGTCTACGTAAAATCGTTTAGGCACCCTCCAAACATGAATAAAGAGATAAAACTTCAAATTCAAAAGTTATTGGATAATAAAATAATTAGACCATCCATTTCTCCTTATTCAGCACCTGTTTGGATAGTACCAAAAAAAGCAGACGCTTCTGGTAAACCAAAATTTCGCATGGTTATTGACTATCGAAAATTGAATGATGTGACCATTGAAGAAAAATACCCTTTACCAAGAATCGAAGAAATCTTGGACAATTTAGGAAAGTGTATGTATTTTACAACACTCGATTTAGCCCAAGGTTTCCATCAAATAGAAATGGATCCTTCATCCATCGAAAAAACCGCATTTTCAGTAAACAATGGACACTTTGAGTATTTGCGTATGCCCTTTGGTTTGAAAAACGCGCCTGCTACATTTCAACGTATGATGGACGAAATATTAAGGGACTACTTGTATAAGTTTTGTTTTGTCTACATGGACGATGTAGTGATATTTTCAAAATCACTGTCAGAACATCTAGACCACATTAGAATCATATTTAAAAAATTGAGAGAAGTAAACTTAAAAATACAATTAGATAAATCAGAGTTTTTAAACAAAGAAGTATCATTTTTAGGTCATATAATTACACCTGACGGTATTAAACCAAATCCGCAAAAGATTGAAGCTATTCAAAGATATCCCATACCTAAAACCCAAAAGGAAATAAAAGCCTTTCTAGGTTTAGTAGGATATTACAGACGCTTTATTCGTAATTTTTCTAAAATAACTTTTCCTTTAACTAAATGTTTAAGAAAAGGATGTGAGAAAAACATTGGAAACCAAGAATATTGTGAAGCTTTTCAAAAATGCAAGGAATTAATAACAAACTATACGTTGAATTTTAAAGTAAAACATTTAAATGATCCAGGCCTAATTGAAGAAGATCTCTTAGAACCTATCAAATTTGAAGACTTTGCACAGTCACAATCAAACATTATAACAACTAGTATTTTTATTATTGTATTCATATTGATTATTTGTATTATAGGTATCGTAATCTATCAATGGAAAAAACAAAAATACTTGAAGTATATTCCTATTAAAACATTACAAAAGCTTCTCAACGAGGACGTTGAAAAATCTAAGGGTGGAGGAGAAATGTCCCTAAACCCACGTACTACACTAGAGTAAGCTAGAAAACTGCTGCAGTAAGCAGAATAGTTCTTTAAAACCATTTGTTGCGTTCGTACTATCATCATTACTTATGTCAAAGCCAAGCTAACCGTTTGTTGCTGTTTAAGTATTGCTCATTAGTTATAAGTGCCTTATTTCGAAAATAAATATTTTTTAAAACATCTTCAATCGGAATAGAGCTTTAATTCGCGAGTTGACGTAGCCGGCTAGGTTGGCCGAAGCGTACCGTTTTCCTGCAGTACTGCGGTTCTGTACGCGTCACTCGAGTAGGGCCGTGTTTCCCACTACCCGAAAGCGGGGAATCGGACTGCCTAGAAAACTGGCGTGCGCCGCCAGTTCGTGGTCTGTTAAGATCACTAGCTCTCCCCGAGCAACATCTCAACCTCCCAGCAGCACCGCCGCATCACAGTAAGTATACCTGTTTAGTGGCTAGCCAGTGTACCTGTTATTTAAACACCGAGGCTCGCTAGACCGGGTGTTCGTTCCTTGTTTACTCCAACCCTGAACCGCCGTTTGTTGTAGCGTCGTGGTTCGCTAGACCGGGCGCTGCTTTAACGTTCACGTCACCAGTTTCCATTGCAAACGCTACATGGTTCGCTAGACCGGGCGTTTGCACCGTTAGTCCCAGCCCGGCCATTTTTCCGGCCCTTTTTCTTCAGTAGCATCGTGGCTCGCTAGACCGGGTGCTACGCCATAGATCCGGCATTGTAGGTTTCTATACAAACACTACATGGTTCGCTAGACCGGGTCTTTGTATACTTTCCCCGATAGGCCAATTTCCGGCCCTAGTTCACTCTGTAGCGTCGAGGTTCGCTAGACCGGGCGTTACACGATAGTTCCGTATTCAACACAAACGCTACATGGTTCGCTAGACTGGGCGTTTGTGTCATTTAGTAGTCCGGCCGCACGTCCTGGCCCTGTCTTTTGTTGACTACGCTACATGGTTCGCTAGACCGGGCGTAGGAGGCAAGTTTCTAAATCCTGTTGCCAACAGGACCACTACAAGGCTCGTATAAACCGGGTGGTTTCAGTAATACCCTCTTCCGACTCTTTTACCGACCCGTGACACCGTAACTTTATTTGCACTAGGACGGTTAATTGCTTAGTTGTAAACATAGACCTGCTTTGTCCCCGTAATTAACTTTGAATCAGCTTGTACCTGTAACATTCATTGCATTGCGTGGCCTTTTAACTTTCTGCATTATACCGTTGACCTGTCTTGCATCGCATCCGACCCGTATCGTAACTAAGTTGCACACTCCGTTCTTGTTTAATTAAGGGGAGGGGGGATTTAAGATACGCTTATTTGCATAATTAATTGGTTTAGTTAAGTTTGCTGGCATTTTAAGTTAAGCAAAGAGAATATACGTTAGTTGATTGGTACTTTTGGCTTTTATTAGCGTTATCACCAACTGAACCACTGTTACACAAGATCGGGAACCTTGTCTCCAGCTGTTTAAAAGCTACCAAGGCATACGAATTGTGTTTCCTGGTTCACATTTCTCAAACTCTAAATACTTTCTTAAAACCAGGTGGCGTCCGAGGCAATTCTCATTCACTTTTATTCTAGAACACACTTTAATTCGAACTCCCGAATAAATAGCGTCACAAAATTGGCGCCCGAGCAGGGACCGTATTTCTGTTTTCTGATTGTGACAGTGGGACAGTACTTTTCTTTCAAGAGCAGTACAATGACTTTCTTTTTTTTGAGTGTGCAACTTGGTTGGGGAAACCCAACATAACTCGACCGCCTGTATTATAAAACATCATTGCTTGTAACATTTTACACCGCCGGCCTTTTACGCACGTTTGCTTTGGTTTGGTTGCTAGTTAGCTTGTTAGTTGATACTTAGATCCACTAATAGAGTATCCCCCTGTTCCTGTAATATCCTATCATGAATACCGAACAGAGAGAGGATTTACTGTTCGAAACTACCGCCGGTGCAAACGAACCCCTTGACTCCAAAATCGCGATAATATGCCAACTAAAGAAAGACGCTTTGATAGTTGAATTATCCAAGATTGGATTAGACACCAGTGGCACCACAGAGGTGTTAAGAAAACGCCTAATTGCTTATTTAATGGGTGGAGAATCAACCCCGATAGTCAAAACTGCCCCATTTACTTTCCCGACAGTTTATACCGAACCGACCGCTACAACAGTAACTTTACCCCCGACTACCGTAGTAGGTAAAGTTACCGAGTCTCTTACGACGACCGCCCCCATTTTTACAACACCATCGACGTGGGGTACTACACGCCCCATCCCCAGTTGCAACACCGCCGTAACGTTCACTTCGGTTCACCCCACGCTACCGATCCCCGGGGTCCGAGCCCCCCCTCTATCTTTGACTTTACCGGTGACTTATCCCTGGATACAGCTCATGACCACGGCCAATGAGGCGTTAACAAAGCCACTTTCCTGTCTGCCGGAACCCACGCTGACCCTGAACCGGCAAACATCCATGTGTTTTCGCGCTCAAGACTGGAAAGTCTATTTTAATGAACAGGATGATCCTGTCGCTTTCCTGGAGCAATTAATGGAGATTTGCGCCGCCAATCAAATCCATCCAGACTTACTGGTTCCGCAATTACCTATGGTGTTGCGTGGTAATGCGCTATTGTGGTTCCGAAACAACCGGCACCGTTGGGCGACGTGGCAAAATTTGAGGCTGATTTCCGCATTTTTTATTACTCTCTGGATTACTATGATGATCTTGAGGCGCAGATAAGCCGCAGATTGCAAAAACAAGGGGAATCTGTCAGTCTGTACTTCACTGACTTACAAACTATGATCCGCCGACATGAGAGTATAACACCTGAACAGGAGTTACGTTGGTTGTACCGCAATATGACACCTCAATTAAGACAGATGGTCCGGCCGACCGACTTTTACGATGTGTTAACTCTGTCACAGAAAGCCCGTGAGACCGAACGCCTCTTAGAGGAGGTAAGGCAGGCAGAGGCATGTAGTTACCGCCCTCAACCTGAGTTTACTAGAGTGAATAGTAATCAGGAACCGACCGTAAAACCACAACAAGTACCCGAGACACGGGTTACTATGCCAGGCCTCCCACGATCAAATGAAGTGAGTCGACAGACTCGCAACAACCAGTTTACCAATACAACGCACAACGGGCCACCTCAACACCCAACCCGTACCGAAAACCGTCAGGATGCTCCCGTGGGCAATCCTGGAGGAATATGTTGGCGATGTGGAGAGACTGGACATTTCCGTACAGAATGTACTCGTCCGCCCCGTCTGTTCTGTTCCAGATGTGGGAAACAAGGAGTACAGTCTCGGCATTGTAATTGTGCCCGGCCAGAAAACTAGAAGGGCGTTGTGATAATGCGAGGAAAGCACAACCGCCCGACGTAACAGCCTCGACCCACGTACCGTACCGCCTATTCCTGTGTCCTGTTATACCGTACCCAAGTATACCGCCGACAAAGTTGACATTACCGTACCGACCGTGTCTGCAACCTGTTGTACCGTACCGACCGTTAGTAGACATAAACGTGACGTTACTCCAGTTACGAAAGTACCTAACGTTATTACCAGTTACCCTGTACCGACCGAGACGTTGGATAACGATTCTGGCATAAAAGACTACGTTCATCCGACCGCAACACCAAACCTTACCGTACCGACCGTCCCAGTACCGTCTGTTGCTGATATACCAGCAGGCACCGCCCTGTATGATTTGAAAACGCTAAAGTTTCAAACGGCAATAAGGTAGATATTACCGAGGCTTTCAGGGTCAAATTGACTTTTGAGCAAAAATTATTAATGCAATCTTGGACAAACTCCGCCGTGCCCGTTATGTGTCCAGTATTGACTTGAAACAGGGTTACTGGCAAGTAGCTCTCGATGAAGCTAGCAAACCAATTACCGCATTCACGGTGCCGGGCATGGGCTTGTTTCAATTCAAAGTCATGCCATTTGGTTTACACTCAGCTCCCGCTACGTTTCAACGATTAATGGATAGGGTCATCGGCCCCGATCTGGATCCGTACTGTTGCGTATCGACATTATTGTTCTTGGTGAAACTTTTGAACATCTCGACAACCTGTCCGAGGTATTCCGTCGTCTCAGAGCTGCAAATCTTAGACTTAATCCAGAAAAGTGCCAGTTTTGCCGAAAATCCCTACGTTACTTGGGTCACCTGGTTACATCCAATGGTATCTGTACCGACCCAGAAAAAGTGTCAGCTATTCAAAACTTGCCGGCACCAACTACCGTCAGAGGTGTCCGCCGTTTCTTAGGCATTGCCTCCTGGTACCGTCGTTTTGTAAAAGGCTTTTCCCAGATTGCCTCTCCCCTAAACCGACTATTAAAGAAGGGAGTCAAGTGGTCCTGGTCAGAAGACCAACAGCAAGCATTTGAACAGCTGAAGAAATGCTTAACCGAAGCCCCTATTTTGGCATGTCCAGATTTTTCCCGACCGTTTGTGCTACAAACAGATGCGTCGGATCATGGGCTAGGTGCTGCATTAATTCAGCATAATTCCAGTGGAGACCACATCATAGCTTATGCAAGCAGAACGCTGACAGCTACCGAGCAGAAGTTTTCGGTGACCGAGAAAGAGTGCTTAGCAATAGTCTGGGGAGTTGAAAAGATGCGACCGTACCTGGAAGGTTACCGTTTTACTGTAGTGACTGATCAACAGTCGTTACGTTGGCTACACTCCTTAAAAGGCCCGTCCGGACGTCTAGCACGTTGGAGTATTTATCTCCAACAATTTGATTTTGAAATCAAGTACCGTAAGGGAGTTTTGAATAAAGTCGCGGATGCTCTGTCACGAGATCCGGTTCCGACAACGTCTACCGACCCGCCAGACTCCGTAGCAGTAATCGAGGATTTTGGGCCGTGTTCTTGGTACCTTGCTAAGAAGAAAGCGGTTGAGAGTAATCCTAGTGAGTTCCCCGATTACTGCATAAAAGACGGCCGCCTGTTCCGACATTTCTGGGATATAAATGAAGGCATCACCGCCGAACCGAACGCGCCTTGGAAACTTTGCGTCCCAAAAACTGCTCGTAAAACCGTTTTACGGCGGAACCATAATGAACCGACCGCCGGACATTTGGGAATAGCAAAAACTACCGCCCAACGTTATTACTGGCCGGGAATGATGCGTGATATCGCTAAATATGTCCGTAATTGTTCCTTCTGTCAAAGATATAAGCTCTCACAGCAGGCACCTCCAGGCCAGATGCGACCGTCTCGTAACAACATTCCCTGGGAAACCGTCAGTACCGATTTAGTTGGCCCTTTACCTCGTTCGGCCAAAGGAAACAACTACCTAGTAGTTTTCCAGGACCGTTTCACTAAATGGGTACAGTGTAGAGCGATAAGGAGGGCAACAACCCGTGCCGTAAGCCAGGCTTTCTACGAGGAGATTGTAACTCGTTTTTGGTTGTCCAAAGACCGTGCTGTCCGACAATGGCACCCAATTTCGGACAGCACGGTCGAATAGCTCACCGTTTCACTCCGCCGTATACGCCTCAAGCTAATCCTGTCGAGCGTACTAAAAAGACGCTCAAGACCATGATTGCGCAATTCTGCGAGAATGATCATCGCAAGTGGGATGTCTTTCTGACAGAATTAGTGTTTGCCATAAACACATCACAACATGACTCTACCGGGTTCACGCCCGCGTACCTGAATTTTGGCCGTGAGTGAGAGCCCCCAAAGGCTCTGTATCGTTTTGCTAGGCCGGAAACCGACAGTACCGAACCGTCCGTGGAGCCCCCCCAACTAACATTTGCGGATGTCTTCAGCTTTATTAAATGGTAACCGATATTTATAAAAGTTTTATAATAACCTTTAAGTTTTATAGATATCTATGATGGTTTTTTAAAAGAAATTTAAGTTTTAAATGTTTTATTTTATTATTATTTTAAATATTATTAAGGCCACAAAAAATACCAACACACTTGAAGTTTTATACTGTAGTAATAAAAAGGTTTCTGGTGCTCTGCTTATAAAACTGATAGTGTAGTGACTACGGGTTTTATTTAGAGTATTTATAAATGTTTTCCGGACTTGATTTATAAATAGCCGATACCTGAAGTTATATAAAAGTATTTATATATATACTGTTATAAAAAAACGGGACTTAAAGTTCCTACTTGTGTTGCTTTAAAACTTGTAGAATTTAAATATTTAATAAGAACCATAAAAAAACTTTTAATCATCTATTAAACTGTTTGCATCCATATAAAACTTTTGTGATCTACATTACATGCAAAAGTAATGTTAGGTTTTGTTTATATCATTAATAATGGAAAAAAAGTGGAAAGTTGTGAAGTACAGTAGCAGTTTCTACAGAAAATGTAATAGAGCACGTGACAACATTTTGAATTTTGCTGGAAACAAGAAAATAACTAATTTAATACAACATAATAAATTTGAAGAAAAAGAAAGTGATACTGATAAATCTGTGGTTGATCTGAGTTTGAGCGAATTTGGGAGTTGTAACTTCGAAGACCCTAATCCCAAGGAATACCAGCTACAGGAACTTAATGGAAATGAAGAACTTAGTTCTGAAACTTCCGACTGTGATCCTGCCAACGTCGACAGGAAAACTCGTTTATTAGATGACTTCAGACAGTGGGCTATAAAGACAAATACACCTCATAGCTGTCTAAAGGATCTTTTTTCAATTGTCAATAAATATTGGCCACATACGCTTCTTAAGATCCCAGGACTTTGTTACAAACACCTAAAAATGTTGCCATAACTCAGATCGGGGAAGGAGAATTTTACTGGCATCAGGGGTTAGAATTTTGTTTGAGAACTTACTGTGCTTCTCGAATAAAAACTATGTCAACAGTATGGATTAATGTAAACATTGATGGATTACCAATTTACAAAAGTAGCAAGGATGAATTTTGGCCAATTTTGTTTAATATACATGAATGTCCTGAAATCAAACCTATGGCTATTGGCATTTACCTTGGAAAAAGAAAACGTTCCAATATCGATAATTTCCTAAATCCATTTGTAGAGGAATTTATTAAACTTAGTGAGTCTGGTTTGGAGTTAGGAAATGGGTCCTTGGCGAAAGTAAAAATTCGTTGTTTTATTGCTGATTCTCCAGCGGGCGTTTATTAAAGGTAGGTGATATAACTCAGGATGGGCATCATATATTACTGCAAGTACATTTTTGTATTATGTTTTAGGTGTCGCAAACTTCAACAGTCACAATGGATGCCTTAAATGCACTACTGAGGGAGAATATTCCTATGTGACCCGCTGTAACATATTTCCAAGAAGTCATGCTATGAATCGAACTGATCAAGGCTTTCGAAACAAAACATATGGATCACATCACAAATATGACAGTCCATTATTAAAAATTCCTGAACTGGATATGGTTAAAGATTTTCCAATAGGTGATGCTTTACATTTATTACATTTAGGTGTACTTAAGAGACGCCTAACTGGATGGCGTGATGGTTCATTTAATAATTACAACACAAAATGGTCAGGAAAAGATATAAAAGAAATATCAATATTTTTAGCTCAATGCAAATTACCTTCTGAAATTCATAGAACATTAAGAGGACTTGATTGCTTAGCATTTTGGAAAGGAACAGAATTTCGAACATTTTTGCAATATGCTGGAGTTGTTATTTTAAAGAAATATCTACCCTATGATGCCTACGAACATTTTTTGCTGCTGTTTTGTGCAACATCCATTCTAGCTGCATCTGATGTATATCACCACTTTTTAAATTTATCTGAAATGTTATTAGATACATACGTGGAAAAATTCAAAGAGATATATGGTGTAGATCATATAACAAGTAATATACATAATCTAATACACTTGACAGATGATGTTCGAAGGTTTGGTCCTTTAATATCATTTAGTGCATATCCCTTTGAAAACAAATTGTATTCAATCAAATGCTTGTTAAGAAATGGTAGATTTCCACTGGCCCAAGTAGCACGAAGACTTCATGAGCTAACTTCAGTTGAAAACAACGATACTACTAATGGAAAACCAAGAACAGACTATTTTATTAGTCTTAAAAATGCTAACAATTGAGAAAATGTTGAAAACGCCTTACTTCAAAATATTGTAGAACATCCTGAATTTTTTTATAAAGCAACATTTAGAAAATATGGTCTAAATACTGAAGAAGACAGGAACCGGTGGTTCTTAACTCACTCAAAACAAATAGTATGTACAGAAAATATAATAAGTTTTAGTAATAATGCCGTACATATTTATGGATGCAGTTTGAAATAGTAATTTAATTAAATAGATTTTAATGAGGAAATGAGTGTATTTGTACCTTTATTGCACACAATAAATGTATTGTAATTAAATAAACTATTTTCTAGTTCAATACCTCCTTTTATTAATATTAGTTCAACATGACTTTCTTCATCACTAACCTGATGATCCTTAATTTGTAGAATGGTTTTACTAGAATCGTCTTCTGAATCAACTTTAATGACTTTTTTGTATTGAAGATTATTTGGCCTATTTTTGAAAGTTGACATTCGCTTATTCTTTGAGACATCTATATTAGCGCGTCTTCTAGCATTTTTTATTACCACCTTAAAAAAATTTTCGCAGTCTGTAACACTAAAATTGGAATCTGCCAAATGAATGATGGACAAGAATGCATTAATAATATTTTTATAAGATTTAAATGCAATTTTTCTGTCTTCATCTCTACTGCCTCCAGCCCATGAACATTTAATCAAAAAATCCCTTTTGAAAAATTAATCCACCAAGGAATAGCAGCAATTTTGACCATTTTTTTTACCAGTTGTGCCGCATATTTTGGACTTCTCCTCTACCTAGAAAAGCCAAAAAAAATATGCATGTTCCACACCTGTATATTCAATTTTACCAATTTCTGAAGCACATCTGGTTTTGAGAGCTCAAGTTCAAATGTTTCTAGTTTTTCATATGAATCAACAGGTAGATCATATGGCCTCCTTTGACCAACATCCTTACTATTTTCTGTGATATTATTCCATTTTTCTCCCATCCACTGGGAACAACCGTAAGGCATTTTCCTCTGTTTGGTTCCGTGGTTTGGACGATTCTAAACGACATTTTTTTTGTATATAGTTCTAAAAAACCACCTAGCACTGACTTTAAATTACTGTAAAAAATACGCACGGTTACAAATTAATCTAACCTCAAAACTATAATTGATGATTCATGGCATATGCCATTTGTCACTGCCCAGACTCGTATAAAACTAGGGATGGTTATTGGGCCACTATAAAACTAAGAGTAATTATTGAAACTATTAATTGGCTTTTTGTAACGAAATTTACTTAATTGAGCGTTGTGGATTTATTAGCAGATGCTCAGTTTTGTACTCGACCAACCAATATTTATAAAAGTTTACAAACATTTATATAGAACTTCGCGGCAATAAAATTACTTTAATATTTATAGACATAAAACATGGCTGTTATATGTGAAAATAAACGTCGGCCATATTTGTTTTTTTTTTACTTAACTTGACTCGAAACTTTCGGATAATTTTTTTTATGTTTCGGCATCTTGTAGACACGAATACTTTCAAATGTGATGTACAAAGTATGCAAGTAATTGCAAATATGTTTTTCCTTCAATTTCCCAAAATATAACAGAGCATTGAAGTCTCACAATTTTATTTACAAACATTCAAACGGGAATATTTCATGGGCCCGTGAGTTTTAGGATAGGTATCATCTAATTTTTCACAGCAAATTTTGATTGGCAAGTAAATGTACATCCAAGACCGAACTCCAATTGCTGATAAAAATAAAATAAAGAGCGCCATTATTAAATTATTTAGTAACCTTATAAAACACACATCAGATCACCTCGAGAACAACAACCATCGTGCAGTCAAAGTTCGGCTTGACGATTATTTTTGAAGCGAAAGAGAAAATGCAAATTGCATTTATTAAACGAAGAGGAAAGACACAGTAAACACGTGAAAGGCATGTAGGTGGCGCTTCGTATATTTTTAGTTTTATAAAAGCGTTTATAAACACTGTTTATAGAATTATAGTAGTAAGAGAAATAATACCGTTACCTTTACAAATCTGGTTGTTTCTTAATAGAGGTTTTCAATTGGTAACGAAAACATTATTGTTACTAGATGCTCAGGATAGCTTAAGGGTATATGTTTTATAATATGACCGAAAACTGGTCATCGTTACCGTTATAAGATTCTCCATTTAAGGGCTATTAGTGATATATTTGGCTAAGGATAACGTTTCTGAGGCAAATTAATAAAACCTAAGTTTTATAAAGTAGAAACTAGAACGTAACACTGCCTATTAAAAAAACAAGAAATGTTAGTTGGGCCAGCTCTCCGATATTGAGGAGCATAGTAACCGCCTCAAACAGCTTTGTGATATTTATGAGCTGGTCCGTCTGAATCTGAGTCGGGCGTTCACCACTCAAAGCCGACATTACAATCTCCGGAGACGCGAATGGAGATGTCACTTGGGAGATCAAGTTTTCCGCCGGGAAAATCCTCTGTCTTCCGCTGTCCGAGGTTTTGCCTCGAAACTTGCGCCCAAATATTCAGGGCCGTATACCGTTGTCAAAGTTGTTTCTCCCGTGGTCTATGATCTTAAAGATCGTACCGGCAAAACTTTTCGACATATCCACATAAAGGACCTTAAGTCGGCGTATGTCGAGGCTAGTGCGGAAGTCGATGGTAGGACAGCTCAATCGTAACCGCCTGGAGTTTCTTTTTCTCCTCCCCGAACGTTTTCTCAGCGTTTTTCTTTGCCTGTCCGACCGAACCCGCTTTTCTTTAGATGTCCGTTAACCGTACCGTTCCGAAGTCTCGCCGGCGCTTGCCCGGTGAACCACCCCACGGCGCTCCTCCGGAGAGTAGTACCTCCATGAGAGTAGCCAACACCTTGGCTGTCACCGCCATGAAGACCCGGGTGGCGCAACTCAAAAGGGAGGCCCAGGCATTAAGAGCCCCATTCAGGAGTCGGCCAGCGCTCACCAAACCTGACTCTGCTTCCGGTCGGCCCCGGATGGCCGGTCGCATTCTGGAGCGGCTGGAATGGGCTGTGCAACATACTGAGGAATTATTTCCTGACCATGCCCGTCCTGTCACCGTCGAAATTGCACCTGACTGCAAACCAGCCCGGGTGACAGCAGAACCGACCCCAGTGGATTGATTACATTTAGTAGTCCGGCCGCACGTCCTGGCCCTGTCTTTTGTTGACTACGCTACATGGTTCGCTAGACCGGGCGTAGGAGGCAAGTTTCTAAATCCTGTTGCCAACAGGAACCACTACAAGGCTCGTATAGACCGGGTGGTTTCAGTAATACCCTCTTCCAACTCTTTTACCGACCCGTGACACCGTAACTTTATTTGCACTAGGACGGTTAATTGCTTAGTTGTAAACATAGACCTGCTTTGCACACGTAATTAACTTTGAATCAGCTTGTACCTGTAAGGTGAAGACATCCTTAAACATGTGCGTTTCTAAGACGGTCTATTGGAGCGATTCTACTATCGTTTTGGGCTGGTTGCGAACGTGTCCAAGTGCTCTTCAAGTGTTCGTTGCAAATCGTGTCTCGCTAATTCAGGAATTGTCATCCGTCAGCGAATGGAGGCACGTGCCAACTTTAGATAATCCTGCAGATATCGTTTCGCCTGGTATTACTCCGAGTGCCTTACTCGACCATAACTTGTATTGGCATGGCCCTGAATGATTGTCATTTGACAACACGCATTGGCCCGAGCTTTCTCCTCTTCCTACAACTGACCTGCCTGAAATGAAGAGATTGAATATGCATTCTCAAATCGACCAACACAACAGTTTAATCGTTAATTTTGATAATTATTCCAATCTCACAAAACTTGAACGAACAATAGCCTATTGCATTAGATTTGGACTTAATCGTCGCTCCAAAAATCGCTTCACAGGTCCATTAACAATTAAATTTTCGGTCTCGTAATGATCGGTCGAAAAACAAATTTGACAAATACGGTGCTAATCGTACTTGGCCAAATAAGTATTGTAAAAATTGTGAATTTCAGTCCAACAATTATTGTGGAAATAATAAATACAAAGGGACCAAGTTAAACAAACATGATTTCTACTATCAAAATGTGTCACGAGAAAAGCAAAATTATTCTAGGTTTGATCAAAATCGAGGTACAAGAAATAATAATACCAGAAATAATTGTTCATCAAAATGTAAACATTTTAATCGAGGTAACAACAAGCTTTACAATTTTGGACAAAATAAGAATTTTTCTACACATCAGAATCCTAGTAAATGTGAAAACTCAATGTTAAGTGTGGATGAACTTGCTATAAACTCGACAAACAGTAAAGATAGCAATTTATTGTCAATCAAAGCTTCAATAAATAACGAAGACAATTTGTTTGATGTAATTTTAGACACAGGTTGTGAACCAAATTTACTTGATTTAAATCTTATAACTAACATGTCTTTATCATCAGAGATCCAAATCCAATTAACTTCAGAAGGAGGTTATACTGTTAACCCAATAGGTACTTCAAAAGTAACTCTAAAAATTAACAACATAAAGTTGGAGGTTGAAGCATTAGTAGTGAAAAACCTTTCTAAACCTTTAATTCTGGGACATAATTTTCTTTCAAATTTTAACGCAATGATTGATAACAATAAAAATATTTTGAGTTTTTCAACAAACAACAACGATAAAGTAACAGTTAATCTCAATCGACCTGATTCTGATGTTACATCTAAAAACCAAGCTCAGAAAGAGTATCTAATGGGTGTAGAAATTTCTGACATCGAAAAAACAGTAAAACCTGTAATAAAATTAAAAGTTGCTCGGAAGTATATTGTAAAACCAAATACGCAAATAATGTTAAGATTGAAAACCGCGAATAATGTGCCTGATTTAACGAAATGCAATTTTATTAAAAGAGACAGTTATTTATGTCCAAGAAATCTGTGTGTAGGCACACCATGTTTGCAAAATGGGCACAATTTATACATTAAAATTGTCAATAAGGGATTTAGAACAGTTCCTATTTTAAGGCATTCCGTTATAGGTAAATTCGACGTTAATGAATCAATCAATACAAATACGACAAAGGATTCAATGTTTTGCATTTCAGAAAAACGGAAATCAAAAACTGCTAATAAGTTTTTTTTTTACAGCTGACCAAGTTCAATTAAAAAATGCAACATTCCCAGTATACGAATTTTATGGATGACAAAACTAAAAGCAAAATGTGTGCTTTTAGCATTTCTGTTTAGTACTGTTTGTGTAAAAGTTAAGCTGAAAAATCAAATATTTTGAAGGAGAAAAAATTGAATTTTACATACCTACTGCCAGCATGCTACTAAATTAATTTTTACATGTCTTCTAAATCGGAAGTTAAAAATTAAATCCACACTGTAAAACAGCGGATTGTGATATTTCGATGTCGAAGTCAAGCATTCCCGATAACGACAAAAAAATGTGCCAATAAAACTTCTAATTGTCGACAAATAGTTTTTTACTCATTATGTTTAGGTACCCGCTTTAAATAAAAGCAAGCAGCAGGATAGCGATATGTTTCCACCGTTGAAAACGAACAGTACATAATAAACCGAAGGTTATTATTTGGTTGCTTGCAAAAATCACGACATTAGTGGAAAATAAAGTAAAGCAGACTAATTAGTTCTATTTGACGCCGCGTGCCGGTGTGACCGACTTACTTTATACTCGTCTAGTCGCATCGCCGCGAAGGTGTCGATAAGGAAACTGCTGATTGATGAATTTTAATGTTTTAATATATATTTTTTTTAAATGCACATGATAATTTACCTACATGGAATAACAAGTCGAAATATTGTATTGGCTAAGAATAATTAAATTTGACTTTACTATGGAAACAATGACAACTGATTTAAAAAGTGACTCAAGTTTTTTTTTAATACGAATGGAAAATCATACATTTGTAATAAAGTATTTCTGAAGTGATATTTAACACATTCAACACACATACTACTCGAATGAGACGATAAGACCCACACATCATGATAATGTGACTTTATTTTTAATTTATTTCAGCTGAATTTTATTATGTTAAATTAAGGTGAAAAACGCTAGCTGAGCGTAATACCTTATTATGTAAGTGGCACATAGAGTTTGTTTCTTTAACCGACCCATTGTAATGAGTTTTATTGTCACGAAGGATAATAAATCAAAGTTATTTCACTTGAAAGGAAACATTAAAAATGTGGAATGTTTATATTACTTGAGCGGAAACATTAAAATTGTGGAATGCGGTCGGAGTGCAACTGCAATTAAGATGCATTTGCTGAATTTGCGAAATAATGTGGAATGTTTTCCAAGTACCGATGGTCGAAGGTCGTCACGAGTTGTCGGCTAGACGAGGCCAGGTCTGGGAGTTTTGATTGGTGGAACCAGTGTCTGGAATGCTATAAAAAGGAAGTTGTACCCTAAAGAAGGGTCAGTCAGTTCAGTCCAGTTCTGTCCAGTCAGTCCAGTTTTGCTGTGCACCACGTTGGTGATCGAACCGCAAATGTCAATTAGACATGTCCGTAACGCTCAAGTAAAGTTAATCGCGAACCGCGCTCCAAGTGACAAGCCTCTCTCCAAGATTCTGTCTTCTATAGAGATGTAAGTATGTTTATTGTACTTCTATGTTGTGTATTAATTTACGCCTGGTTTATTATGATTTTATTGGGAGTTAGTAACGTTTTCGTTGGGTTAGGAAACCTGTTATTTTACTAGTTAGTAAGTTAGGAGTTGTTAGGTTTAAGTACGTATTCAATAGAACTTGATGGTAAAGTTAACTGTGTTTTATTTTCACGCTGAAACGAGATCTCAGGCAAATAAGTTGAATTAAATTCAACACGTCACGCTAGTCGTGACATATGGTGGAGGCGCCTACGTTTCAGGGTGGAAAAAACATAAATTTTATTTTTTAAATTTGAATCGTTCTATTTAAAATGGGGGGTTCTTCATCAAAAGAAGAAGAAATAATTATTTCTCAAGCGGGTAATAGCGGCGGTATTTCTAATAAAGCGTCTCAAGAAAAAGATAATTCATGGTCGGCTAAGGAAATTTTGATTATTATTTTTCTGTGCATGGGGGTGTTAATGCTTGTGTATTTTAGCGTCAAAAAAATTATTAGTTTGATGAATAAGCAAATTCGCAAAGAAATTGCTAGAAATAATCAAATTGTTTAAGAAAATCGTTTAAATTTTGTCCAAAAGCTTGAAAAATCGAAATAATTAAAAATACTGCCAAACATTTCGTATTAATTTTTCATGAGTGAACCAAGTGACAAATCACGAGTACGAACTCGCAGTAGAGCTCAAAGTGTATCAGACAAAGAAAAATTTGTTTTGCAACAAGCACTAGCCCAAGGGAAAAACCCCGAAAAAGTCTTAAAAGAGTTGAGAGAGTTTAAACCCGCACATCATAGCTCAACTGTCGGTTCCTCTGCTTCTGCAGGTGCCCCAGAAGTCGACAGAACAACTTCTATTGTCAGTGTAACAAGTAGTGAGGACGAGAGCCCTTTCGAAAAAACTGTCGTAAGTGCTCAAATTGAGACCCCGCGAATTCGAACAACAAAAGCTTCGACTTCCCAAGTTCAGAAAACTAAAGATTCCAAGGCAGGATCACGATCCCCAGAACAGTTTTTTAAGCCAAGAGCTTCATTGAGTAGGACTCCGCCTAAACCGCGAGAATCAGAAGAGTCTTGGCAAGAAAGTCCCTTAGAAGTGGTAGTGCCAGAGAAGAGAGAAGTGGTAGTGCCAGAGCCTACCTTATCCCGCCCCACAGATTTGTTACAAGGTTGTAATAATCCTTGCCCACCCCCTGTAATTCGAGAGAGAAACAGTGAGATACGTCCTAACAATCCGGCAGCAATGGCTAACATGACTTTACAGGTAGCTTTGGCTGAGCCAAAAACTCCAGCCACACCAAAGTTTACATGCCCACCTACATTTAACCCATCTATAGACTCTCCCATTATTTTTGTGAATAAATATGAAAAAGCAGCGATTGCAAACAGCTGGTCGGAAAACCACAAAATTTCCTACTTAGCAAATTTCTTGGAAGGCCCGGCTCAGACTTGGTTTGATGGTTATATTAACGAACCGGCAAACCAGGCAAAAACATGGACGAATATAAAAACGGACTTTTTAAAAGAATTTTCTGGAGAACAGCCATTAAGAAAACTAAAGTTTCGATTAAATACACGAAAACATCAAGACAATGAGGATGTTAAAAAATATTATTTTGATTTACTTGCGTTGGCAACGGAAATTGACCCGACAATGTCTTTTGACACGTTTAGGGACCATTTTGAAAATGGTTTGCACCCATCCTACTATGAAATGTATTACTTGCTGAGTTCAGGTAATCAAAATTTTAATGACTTAAAACAGCTAGTGTTAAAGCTGAGTGACATTAAAGAGAGAACCCTGGTAAATCAGATGACACGGGATACGGCACTGCTTTCCGTGTCCGATGCGTTAAATAACGAGAATCAAATAGTCAGGAGCGGACCGGGAAATACAACAAATTTTCCACGCAGAGATGGCAATGCAAATAGAAATCGAGTCTACTATAATAGTAATAGCACAAGAAGAAATTTCATAGATAACAGGAATGTCACCAGTAACGGTCCGAACAGGAATTTTGTCAATTATCGTGGAAATTTTACAAGAAATATACCACCAAGGAACAATGCCATTAATAATGATTCAAATAATGGCGGTCAACGGCCATATTACCAAAATCGGAATATGCAAGGGAATAGAAATAATGAGTACAGAGGTCCAAACTATGGAAACAGAGCACCTTACCGAAATCAAGGTAACAGCTATTTACCGAATACAAGAACACACGATGGACGCATTAGATGCACTAATTGCAAAAGAATTGGGCATGCATCGTGCAACTGGAATGCAAACAGTTCCAGAAATAATTCAGATAACCGTCGAAATGATCGGGTATACCAAAACCCAAACGAAAGAGGACAATTTCGTCAATAGGAAGCCCTAACGAGATTGTCCACCTGTCATCAAAGGGCGTCAAAGGAGGGTTATTGTATGTGCATTTAAAAGTAAATAATCAAGAAAATATAAATGTCGTTCTAGACACCGGAGCGTGTAAAAATATTGTGGATTTAAATTATATTAATAACATGTATCCTTTGGAAAATGAAGTTGAATTAATTACAGCAGGCAGTTACCCTCTTACACCTATTGGAAATTCACAAGTGACGATTGAAGTTAATAATAAAGAGATACGCGTTGAAGCATTAGTGGTAAAAAATTTGTCTAAAGCTCTAATTTTGGGACATAACTTTTTGACGACGACAAAGTCAGTCATTGACTATAATAACAATAAAGTGACATTGCAGCATGGTTCGGACAAATTAATCCTAAATTTTGGAGATTATGATTCAACTGAAGAATGCGAGCCACAGCAAGACTTGTTTGTAAACATAGCAAACGAGCCAACAGTAAATTCCCTAAAAATTACTGTCGCTAACGATTACGTGTTGAAGCCCGGGAATGATATAATTACCCGATTGAACTTGAACCTACGACCGTCTGACTTGGCGGAATATTGTTTTATTGAGAAAGACAGTTTTTTACGACCGAGAAGTCTTATTTGCGTAGGATTACCGTTTTTGCAGAATGGACATTTTTATGTTAAGCTTAAAAATGTCGGTCATCGTAGAATTTTTGTAATAAAAAATTCCACGATTGGTAATCTCGAGAAAACAATTAAAATGGACATGACAAAAATTCCAATTTGTTGTATAAATGAAACCGAAAATGATGAAGAAATAATTACCATGAATGACCATAATCTAAATAATATAACAAACTTAGGAATACATAATAAATTGCAAACGCTACTTGCGGAGTATAGTGACGTTTTTTCAAAAACACCAAAATATATGGGGAGAACTGATGTAATTGAACACGAAATTGACGTAGGAAATGCTAAACCCATAAAACAAAAACCTTACAGGGTAGCACAAAAAGAAAGAGAAATAATAGATAATCAAATAAGGGAAATGGAACAATACGATATAATAAGGCAAAGTAACTCGCCCTGGGCAAGTCCCGTCGTATTAGTAAAGAAAAATTCTGGAGAGACGCGATTTTGTGTCGATTATCGCAAGTTAAACAATGTAACAGTAAAAAATTCGTGGTCAGGATCTAATATTGAGGATATTTTAACTTACTTAGGAAACGCCCAGTATTTCTCATCGTTAGACATGTATTCAGGTTATTGGCAAGTCAAGGTAAAAGAAGAAAGTAAACCACTTACTGCCTTTACGGCGCCAGGTCATGGATTATGGGAATTTAATGTAATGCCTTTTGGATTGTGCAATGCCCCGGCAACATTTCAACAGTTAGGGGACGGAGTGTTTAGAGATTTAAAATGGAAAGAAGTTTTAATTTACATGGACGACATTATAATTTTTTCTGAAACAATAGATGAACATTTTGAAAAATTACGTAAAGTTTTCAATAGACTTCGAAGTGCAGGCCTAACATTAAAACCTAAAAAATGTGAATATCTAAAAGAAAAAATTAATATTCTTGGTTATACAATTTCGACAGATGGAATTTTTCCTGGTAAATCAAAATTAATTTTAATTGAAAATTTTCCAAGGCCAAAAAATGTAAAAGGTGTACAAAGCTTTTTAGGACTTTGTAACTATTACCGGAAGTTTATAGAAAATTTTGCAAAAATTGCACGCCCCTTACATGATCTGACAAAGAAACAAAATAAATTTGATTGGCAGGACATTCATGACAAAGCGTTTGAAACACTAAAACAGAAATTAATTAGTGAACCAGTGTTGGCACATTTTCAGCCAAACAAAGGGTGTGAATTAAGGGTAGATGCATGTAAAGATGGAATAGGAGCTATATTATTGCAGGAAGACACAGAAAACAAGTTACACCCTATCGCTTACGCAAGCAGAAGTCTTAGCAAAGCGGAGAAAAATTATTCTATAACTGAATTAGAAGGATTAGCAGTTATATGGGCACTTTCATACTTAAGACACTTTATTTATGGTAAACCTGTAAAAATTGTAACTGATCATCATGCTTTATGTTGGCTAAAGACATTAAAAGACACAACAGGTCGTTTAGCTAGATGGTCATTAAAACTGTCGGAATTTGATTACACGGTGTGCCATAAATCAGGAATTGCGCACAAAGACGCTGACTGTGTAAGTAGATATCCGGTACTGCAACCAGATACGGATAAACACGACGTTGAAGAAATACCAACATTTATTTTGGATACTCGTAATATTGAGGAGTTACAGAAGAAAGATGAAAAAATTTCCCAAATAATAATGACAATCAAAAACCCGGAAAATGCTACAATTGGTTTACGTAAGCAGGCAAAGAACTTCAGGATTGAATCCGAAATTTTATACCGAGTAAATCCGAATGATTTAGGTCGAAATAAGCTATTAGTAATACCGCAACAGTTAGTGGGAGAAATTTTGTATTCTCACCATTCGGAACCGCTGAGTGGTCATTTGGGAATAGCGAAAACGCTATCAAAAATTAAGCAACGGTATTATTGGCAAGGGTTGCAAAAAGATGTTGAAAATTTTGTTAAGGGTTGTCCAGATTGTCAAGCTAGAAAAGGTCAGCAAAATCAAAAGCCGATAGGATTTTTACACCCAATTCCTGTGGGAACACCATTTGAAAAGGTAGGAATTGACCTTTTAGGCCCTTTTCGCCGAAGTAGCAATGGTAAAACCATGATAGTGGTAGCAACAGACTATGCAACACGTTGGGCAGAAACTGAGGCGTTACCTAGTGGAAAAGCAGGGCCCGTAGCAAAATTTATTTTGGAAAAAATAATTACGAGACATGGAGCGCCTAAGGAATTATTAAGTGACAGAGGAAAAGTGTTTCAATCAGAGTTGGTGACGAAACTATTGAAAGAAATGGGCACTACAAGCCAATTTACAACGGCATATCATCCAGCGACAAATGGTCTTACGGAGCGATTTAATAAGACTCTTGCAAATATGTTGGCAATGTACACCAACACGAATCAGTCAAATTGGGACCAATACTTACCACATGTAACTTTTGCCTATAATTCAGCGAAACAAGACAGCACGCAATTCTCACCCTTTATGCTAGTATATGGACGAGAACCTATTTTACCAACTGAAGCGAACATTATGCCGCATACTGAATCTCTTAATAGCAATCAAATGAGGGAAACTAGTCTGGCAATACGTAATTTTGCTGCTGAAAACATAAAAAGACGACAAAACATAGATAAACTTCGCTATGATTGTAAACATAGACATGTGGAGTTTAATGAGGGTGACCAAGTGAAAGTTTTCACCCCGGTAAGGAAAGTCGGGAAAAGTGAAAAATTGCTGCTTAGATGGTTCGGACCTTATTATATAAGACGAAAAATGTCGGACGTGGACTATGAAATACAGAAAGGCAGATCAGACAAAGCAAAAAAAGAAGTTGTTCACGTAAGCAGAATATTACCCTATTATGATCCCTGGACCCCAGAATGCACGCCTTTATAAGAAAAGAAATGGGAAAAACACACAAAAGAGACAACTTTGAATAACTAAAGAGTATATTACTATTAAAAGAAAAAAAAAAAGGAAACAAAACAAACGAAATAAGATAAAATAATAATAATAAAGAAAAAAAAAAAAGATAATAACAATAATAAAAGAGAAAAAAAAAAAACAATTAAAATTACACACTTACAAAAAATACAATAAAATTAATAAAAATTGATAAGGAAGTGCTGGAGACGGCAACCCCTTCCAAACCCAGTTTGGTTGTCACTTGGGGGGGCAAGATTGCGGATCTTTAGTTTTGAAAAGAACAACAAATTGGATTACTTTATAATGTGAATAACAAAGCCAACAAATTTACTTACGGTTCATGATGAAAACACGAAAAAAAAAAAAACACTACTACACTCAAATGGAGTAACAAGAAAAAAACGACTGCACTCGCGAAGGCACACAAGAAAGTGAATGGAGAGGAAAAAAGTGAAGGACCGTTTCGTCCATAAAATGACAAAACTGCTGTGAATGCAGTGCTGTATAAGTAAAATAAATAAACGATAATAAGGCACCGTCTATCCCTAACTGACATAAAGATTGTAACACTTTGTATACAAAGTAATAATTTTGTTGAAGTGGAAATATTACGTTTGTTGGGTACAAACTTCACATACCGAGTGGTACCTAAATTTGAAGTTACTGAGCTCAGGGATTTTTATTCTCTTATCCGCGTCTGAATTTAATGGCCAATTGAAAGATTCACGAACGGATATTAGTCTAATTTTCCGCAGTTACACCAAAAGTGTGTAAAATGATTATCTAAGCGCGCGTGTTACAAGTTATTTGACTACAATGGAAAAAATGATATAATTAAAATGGCATACTTAAACAAAAAATACGAGGGACGTAAAATATATCGATAAATGCCATAGGTGCCGAACAAGTAAATACTTGAATAAATATAAATGTCAGGGGTATGTGATAATGGGGGGATAGACAAATTAAAATAACGAGTTTTCGTTTTATTTTGGTGTTGGATATTTTTGAATATCAGCATAATGTATTCGGTCGAAAAAAAAAATGCATCAAATGAATAATATGCGTCCGCAAGCGTAAAAGTGCTGACATGAAATTAAGAGAATATAAATAATTACATCGCTGTGATTTGCATTTTAGTTAGCGAAGTACCGTGATAGTACCGCGAGTGCGTTTCATTGAAAAAATACCGATCGAGAGTTTATAAAAAATGGAGTGGATTGTGATGTTTTTATATTATGCCCGATGTATTTCGGACATAAATGTCAAGTTACATTTATATGACATGGCTTTATACCATTTATGGGAGTTACATCAAGAAGTACAACGACCAGGAATAGTGTATTTGGGAGTCTCAAAGGCGTTACTAGCACTTTGGACCCAAATAATTCACATGGAATACCAGATGATTCATATTGATTTATTGGTGAGACAAGGAAGAAACCCTACGGAAAGATGTGGTTGTGCAATCTGCGCACCTCCGAGGGTGCCGTTCTATCAACCAAGACAATTTTGGGAAATTTGGGGAAGTCTGTTTGTGGATGGTTGCGCATGCAACGTTTGTTCGTTCAGAAGGAATTCACAATTCAGGCGGCGTGAACTACATGAACCTCCCCGACCCCATTTACCACCAAGAATGATGGGACATCCATTTAGGGTGCCATCAAGAGGTGAACCTACATTAGTTGAAGTGCCGAGGGTGACTTTGCGACAGAATTGGAATCCCGTTGAGCCACCACTAAATACAGCAAACATGACAAATTGGACTGGGCAGGTGGCTGCCACGCCTCTTCGAAGACAAATAAATCGTACACGTGTACGTGGTACGGCACCATATCAAGTGCCTATACGTGAGGAAAGAAATGAGGACCAGTTCAACACTGATCAGGCGAAACCCGGAGGGACCCAAACCGAACAAGACAAGTGAAACAATTATTGTTCAATATTTTATATCAATATTATATACTATATATTTAAAGTTTATCTATATAATAATGACTATTGTAGCACGAAGAAAATAAATGATATTTAACCATTTTTCTTGTTTAATTAAAGGTAAGATGGGTAAAGTTAATACAGGCGTAATAAGTTTTAAAAGGCGTTAAGTACGTCACTGTTATTAATATGATAATGATGACACAAGCGTTACCCTGACCTACCTCAAAACCGCTGACAAGACAAAATAAACCGAGTATAGGTTGTTTACACTACTTAGGTAGAGTGCATTTCAAACCATAGGGTCATTAGACAACCGTAAATTTTGTTTTGTGTTTACGTTTTAATAATTTACTTTCTTATTTTTGTTTACAGATAATCTAGGGAAGAAGCAATCAAACGTTATCGTCAATTTATTTTTTGTTTTGGATAAATAAAATATTTCTCCGCACGGATTTGAAATGAAGTTAGAACGTTCAATGTTCCAGTTTTTAAAACAACTTAGTTGATATGGAAATTGGGACATTAGTTAAACATATGCAGAAGTTATTGCAATCGGTTTGAGGTATACCAGTGAATAAAATTCACTCGGTTGAAGGTTATTAATTTAATTGAGATATAAAAGAAATATGCGTGTAATATTATATATTATTATATGTTATTATTAAGCCTTAAGTAACGCATATTAACCTTTGTTCTTATTTTCATTACATGTAAAAACCGCTTGAGGGAGCCATAAGAAGCCAATGTACTAAATGGCGCTGTGCAAAGCCAGTATTGGACGACCATTGAAGATGACATTTAACAGTATCACCAGAGTCAACCACATGATGAAAATAAAGCCTAAGCAGAAGAGACTATGGAGTATGGAATGGACATTGCTAGACTTCAGCTACTGGACTATTTGGTGACCAGTGGAAGACGATGTGTTAAGTCATAGTCAGGGTAATATATGATTGTGACAAACACTTTTGTGCGAACAATGGCGCAATAAAAGTCGCAACATCAGAGCTACTTATATTGAAATATATGGTGCATATTTAAGGGCTACCCAAGGTTTCAAATGTGTTATGTTAATTTAAGGGTTAGTTTAATGATTAGGATTATTATAAGTTTTGGGTACGACGAAGCGATGACGGAAAATGGAGAAAGTAAGCATTTTAGAGAATATATGATAAAAAGTAAAATTAAAAATTTTCGCTTACTCCATTTTTCAAATGATATTATAATAAGATGAATTTTATATAAGGCTAGCGATA
Organism: Ips typographus; assembly: GCF_016097725.1. Lineage (NCBI taxonomy): Eukaryota > Metazoa > Arthropoda > Insecta > Coleoptera > Curculionidae > Ips > Ips typographus. The sequence goes on from NC_138434.1 coordinate 5,793,413, forward strand.
ACTTAGGTTGGTAATTAGAATTGTCAAATATAGGAATTACCTCTCTTGGTTTAAACTGGAGGGCCAGTTTCATGGAGAAGGGGCAAATGTCACGAAGGATAATAAATCAAAGTTATTTCACTTGAAAGGAAACATTAAAAATGTGGAATGTTTATATTACTTGAGCGGAAACATTAAAATTGTGGAATGCGGTCGGAGTGCAACTGCAATTAAGATGCATTTGCTGAATTTGCGAAATAATGTGGAATGTTTTCCAAGTACCGATGGTCGAAGGTCGTCACGAGTTGTCGGCTAGACGAGGCCAGGTCTGGGAGTTTTGATTGGTGGAACCAGTGTCTGGAATGCTATAAAAAGGAAGTTGTACCCTAAAGAAGGGTCAGTCAGTTCAGTCCAGTTCTGTCCAGTCAGTCCAGTTTTGCTGTGCACCACGTTGGTGATCGAACCGCAAATGTCAATTAGACATGTCCGTAACGCTCAAGTAAAGTTAATCGCGAACCGCGCTCCAAGTGACAAGCCTCTCTCCAAGATTCTGTCTTCTATAGAGATGTAAGTATGTTTATTGTACTTCTATGTTGTGTATTAATTTACGCCTGGTTTATTATGATTTTATTGGGAGTTAGTAACGTTTTCGTTGGGTTAGGAAACCTGTTATTTTACTAGTTAGTAAGTTAGGAGTTGTTAGGTTTAAGTACGTATTCAATAGAACTTGATGGTAAAGTTAACTGTGTTTTATTTTCACGCTGAAACGAGATCTCAGGCAAATAAGTTGAATTAAATTCAACACGTCACGCTAGTCGTGACATTATGAGTACTAAAGTTTCAACTTACATGCAGTTGAACTATTTTTGGTGCATCTGTACGAAGATGTCCAGCTCAGGATTCATAATTAAATGAAATAATTATTGAATTGCCAATGAAAAAATATTGGTATCTTTTATAAAAGAGTAATTTAAATCCTCAAGAATTCAACAGGAAAAACAGTATAATTCAATGTTGGTAGGAGTATTAGCTCTCCAAAGTAGTTGTTTCTGATTTTTCCCTTCTCAGTTGAGAAGTTTCTGATACAGAAAGGTCTGTACAGGGTGCTGCATTTTCGATGGTTTTACGGGGTATAGAGAAAACGGTAATAGATAGAAAAAAAGTAGCATACGTGTTCCGATCTCATTTTCTGAGCTGAGATGACTGGCGAAGAGTGGGCTGCGCAAACTTCTTTTGTTTCAAAGATACGGGGGGTTTTTGAAAATTGGTCATTTTGGAACATCCTCTGTATTTCATTTGCTATTAAAGTTATCAAAAAAGGAAAAACGGTTTCCGGTAGAAGTTTTGACGTAGAATCCAATGGCGTAGCCAGTTTTTTTCTATTACGTTTAGTTTCTGACATATGACACTAGTTATATTTTTTTAAATGGAACACCCTATATATTTTTAGTTCATTTAATTCTGTTTATTTTTACCTTTTCAACGGTGTATTACAACATATAAGTTTGTAGAGGTTAATCCTGTTATTTTAAAAAAAGGACCTTTGCTAAGCTAAAAAATAACCAATATCTAAAATACCAAACAAAATCGGAAATCATATAAGCTAACACATCAGGAAATTAAATATTTTTAATAAATCTTATTAAAAATCTAAGTTACAAACAGTTCTACCGTCACTTTAATAAGAAAAGTGGCCATTTCTATTTTCTACTATTTTTAAGGTAGAAGTTAAAAAAACTGTTTATAAACGACATGTAACATGTTAATATGAATATAGCCAAATTTGGTTTCGACTGTGGGTATTTTTATACATATTATTTAGCACTTTTTTATTAAAGGAAACGCTTTTTTTCTAATTACGAAGATTAACGTTTACAAACTTATATGTTTTAATACACCGTTGAAATAGTAAAAATCAACAGAATTAAATGACCTAAAAATATATAGGGTGTTCCATTAAAAAAAATATAAGTTAGTGTCATATGTCAGAAACTAAACGTAATAGAAAAAAACTGACTACGCCATTGGATTCTACGTCAAAACTTCTACCGGAAACCGTTTTTCCTTTTTTGATAACTTTAATAGCAAATGAAATACAGAGGAGGTTCCAAAATGACCAATTTTCAAAAACCCCCCGTATCTTTGAAACGAAAGAAGTTTGCGCAGCCCACTCTTCGCCAATCATCTCAGCTCAGAAAATGAGATCGGAACACGTATGCTACTTTTTTTCTATCTATTACCGTTTTCTCTGTACCCCGTAAAACCATCGAAAATGCAGCACCCTGTACATGTTGATAAATATTTGTTTTAGTGCCACACAGCAATACTGTTTGCTGTTATCGATGTTAGGGCGGTGCAGGAATTTTTCTTAAGGAACAAGCCAAAAATATTCGTTGAATACGAAATCAGGCTGAAATGATTGTGTGTATGCTAAACCTTATACATACGTTTATTAACTTTTGAAAATTGGGTCTTTGAAGCAAATTGATACTAGACTTCTTTGAACACGGATATAAAAAGGTCCATACGAAGTAGCTAAACTTGTCAACATTTTCAGGCAACGGAGATTCCTATTCCTGACAGCAACCGGTTATACGTTATCCTGGAAATTTGCGTATTAGTTGCTTTAATCGTTTACCTTAATTCCGTTTATAGGATCGTCTCATTACGAGGTACAATAAGTTGTACAAATTTCTAGCAGACTGACTACGACTACTTTTTGAAAGAAATATTGAACTGCTGAACAATTCAGAGTTACAAGTTACAAGCCCGATAAAGTCAAGATGCTCATAATTAAGTTATAAAAATGATTTACTTTTACTTGCTTAAATGAATTATCCTATAGTAGGATATATTTCGTTTTTCTGCACATGAAAAAATGCGATATATAGATATGTAACCTAACCAATTGATTAGATAATTCTTTTCTTATGCCGCAGACAGATGGTAATCACTTTGTTATTTAAGTCATCGTGGTACGATCGTTTACAAAAACTGCGTATGGATAAATATCATTGTAATTTCATTTTGACATGAGTTACGAGGCACCCTTTTACGTAAAATGCAAGTTAAAGCAAATACTTAGGTATCGCTGAATAGACATAATATTGTTCTCGGGAGTGTTTGTGTTAGATTTAGAGTTAGTCAGAGCATAACATTAAAACTAGTTAGACGTATTACGTATTATTATTTTAGTATATTTTCTAATAAAGCTTAAGTTAATTATTTTTAAAAAGGTATTTTGCAACACCGGTTTCGTAATTGGCGCAGTCGGTAGGATTGGCAAAAATTGATACATCGAGTATTAATTTCCGGTACGGATTATTGCCAATCTAAGAACATTTCGAATCCTGATGAAGAATCCTGTTTCCGAATAAAGATCGGTTAAACTGGACTATCGATCAGGAACCATCTGAAGAGTTGCCTTGTACCAAGTAAATTGGAAATTAGTCAACCATCGATTAATTTCACGGGCAAGACGGAATTTGGACTGGACTACATCGTCCCCCAAACCTGAAGCTCATAGGATGAAGATATTAGTACTAGTGCTACTTATGTAAGTGCAATTTTCTAGATGTCACATGACGATTTATCGTATCTATTGAGTAATTTATCTATCGATAACAAAGAACCTTCAAATAGCTCTGACTCCACTTTAGAAACTAAAGTGCTAACTAACTCAAAATCAAATTCGAATCAAAATCAAACAATTAATTTTAACGCTGATTTGTTAGCAGAAAATCTTAAAAAGCTACAAACATACTAATATTAATACAGATTTATCTGAAATGGCTCTTCAGTTTAAGCCAGAATATATTAATTGTGTGCCTCAGTTTGATGGCAATCCAAGCGAATTAAATCGATTTCTAGCAACTTGCAAAACTTTAATCGAACAATTTTATGATGTAACTAACAGAAATTGCTTCCAAAATACTTATTTATTACATTGCTTAATTGGAAAGTTAACAGGAAGTGCAAGACTTGTTGTGAATGTCCAAAACGTCTCCACCTGGGACGAACTAAAATGTACGTTGTATAGACACTTTGCGGATACTCGTGATGAGTCGTGCCTCAACAGAGATTTAGTTATGCTTAGACAGGGTAGTAACGAATCTCCCCAAAATTTTTATGATAGGGTTTTAGAAATATTGAATTTGTTAGTAAGTTTTGTTGATGCTCATGATACAGTTGAATCAGCAACAATTAAGCGTAGCTTGTATCAAAACTTAGCGTTAACGACATTTTTATCGGGATTGAAAGAACCCCTAGGAAATACAATTAGGTGTATGAAGCCAATTGATTTAGCTCAGGCAATCCAATTTTTCATACAGGAAAATAATGTTAGGTATTTCCAAAATAACACACACAACCCATTTAAACAACACCCACATAAAACACAAACAACTAAACCAGTTATAAACTATTTTCCAACCCATCAACCACGATTTCCTTCATTTTCGAACCCGTCAATGACTAATTTTAATGGTAACTTCAATACTAACACATCCCACAATCAATTCAGACAACCTTTTCCATCCCAACCTATACCTTTGAGGCCAAATAACAATTTCCGACCTCAAAAATTTCCAACCAATTCTCAAGTGTTCGGAAGACCAAACACTAACGTTTTCAAACCCAATAGTTCAAAAATTTTACCTACTCCAACACCTATGTCGGTGTGCACCCAACAAACATTTAGAACTAATAGATCAAATCAATTTCCGGGACAACGTCCTTCACAGGGCAATTTCCAACAACTCCAACCACGAAGGAATATGCCAACAATCGAAGAAGTCTATAATACGGAACTATTTACAACCCCTAATGATTATTTTTATAATTACCCCGAAAATGATCATTATTTGCAATATAACAGTGATATTCCTAACGAGGAACAAATCGACTTTTCAACGAATAATCAATATCTATAGTCGATTCACAACCCCAATAGACCAAAACAAAACAAAGCCTGGAACGTGATCAGCTCGTGATAACCGATTTGGAGGTGGCTGGCGCGATTCTTATTGGTCAACTCGGAGAAGGCGGCTTGAGCTTTGGGGTTTGCAAGTGCAAGTTTCCAGGGACGCACTCATTCGTTTACGTGCCTTTTGTTTGCCGTTAAGCTTTTCTGATTGTTGTTTAGAGTAATTTTTTATTTTTTGTTTAGCAAAAATGTCTAGTACAGACACTGCAAGTGAAGTTGACACTTTTTTAACTCCCCCTAAGAGAAGGTCTAAAAAACATTTGAATGTGGAGATAAAACAGGTGATTTTAAATGTATATAAACACGAGATAGTGGAAAACCAAACATCGACTATAGACGAAGTTGTTTTAAAGGTCTCACGCAAAGTAGGAGTGTGTCGTGCTTCAGTTTTTAATGTAATAAGAGAGTACAAACGAAATCACACTTTCTCTGAACCAAACACAAATAAAAATAAGAAGACCATTGTGAAATCATTGGACGAGGCTGATAAACATGCGATCAGAAGAAAAGTGCACGATTTTTTTTTTTAAAAATGAAATACCCACAATCGACAAGGTATTGAAAGAGGTTAATGAAGATGCCGTTTTGCCAAGTTTCAAACGATCGACTTTTTATAAGCTTTTAAAGCACTTGAATTTTAAATGGAAAAAGCGTGGACGAAATAGTTTGTTAATGGATAGAGAAGAAATTGTGTTGTGGAGAAGAGATTATCTGATTAAAATAAAGTCATTTAGAGAACAAAACAGGAAAATTTACTATCTGGACGAAACGTGGGTTAACGCAGGCCACACTACCTCTAACGTATGGGTCGATGAAACTATCACAACATCGAGAAAAGCTTTTTTAGAAGGACTCTCTACCGGATTAAAAAATCCCACAGGTATGTTCCAAGCTTTTTCATCTCCTTAAGTTGTTCTTGTTTTCCATTTTAGAAGAAACATGCGATTTTAATTCATTCTTCTGTTAAAAAATATTTCCATTTAAATTGTACAGCGAATACATATTAATTTTAATTCTATATTTTTAGGTAAAGGAAAACGACTAATCGTCTGCCATATTGGCAATGAAAATGGATTCGTTGATGACGGCCTGTGGTGTTTTGAATCCAAAAAAACAGGAGACTACCATGAAGAAATGAATGGAGAATCGTTTGAAAACTGGTTTTCCAACATTTTACCCCGTATAGAAGAGAATGCAGTGATTGTCCTTGACAATGCTTCTTATCATTCTCGAAGACTGGAGAAGATTCCAACCACTTCTTCAAATAAATTAGACATTCAAAACTGGTTGCAGTCCAAAAATATCCATTTTGAAGACTCAATGCTCAAAGTCCAACTTTTGGCATTAGTCAAGCAACAAAAGGCTAAATACGAAAAGTACATTATTGATGAACTGGCCGCCAGTCAAAATAAAACTGTACTTCGTTTACCGCCGTACCATTGTGAACTTAATCCAATTGAGCTAATATGGGCTGAAGTCAAAAATTTTGTAGCCCAGCGAAACACTACTTTTAAATTTGGAGACCTCAAGTCAATTTTCAATGAGGCAATACAAAGCATTACAGCGGAGAAATGGGAAAAGTGTGTTGAACATGTAAAGAACAAAGTGGAGAATCAAATGTGGAAGCTGGACAATATAATGGAGGTACAAGTAGAGGCACTGATCATTGACACTGCAGATGATGATGAGGATAGTGATGAAGATGAAAGCACCTCAAGTTCATAAACACTTTTTTCATGTTTCGCATAACCCGAATCAGGGATAATATGAAACACCGATAAAAAAAAGTTTATCACAAAAATAAAAATAAAAAAATACAGTGTTATCATCAAAATTTGATTACTCTCCTAAACCATGTATAATTTTGGAAAAATCTAGTAGCAATTTGAACTTGTAACAAATTATATGCGTTTATGTAAAAGAAACGTTTCATATTACCCCGTTCTACGGCACCTACATTTACATTTCAATATTTGTAAACCATTTTTATGTTGTCAAATAAATACCCCTTAAAATATATTGTAATGTACGTTAATATTCCGCCACTAAAATTAATGTTTCTATAATAGGAAAAGCCCTCTAAAGCAAAGTATAATTATTGACGTTACCGTTATTGCCTCTATCTGGTCAACGTATAGAAAAACATTCTCTTGTAGTTTTTCCAGACTTTACAAAATTTCTAGCGTTAACAGTGCACATAACTAATAAAATTTAAAAAAATCCATTACAATAGTAAGTATACAATATTTATTACTTCATCGTGGTTCCAAATACGGCCCTGTTTTATAGTACACTTTCCAACAATCACCTGCATAGGGCATGCATTTGTTTACGTTCAGTCTATCCATAAAATGAATATACTATAGATCAATCGACAATTGAAGACCCCCAAACGTCTAATGAAACTGAAAATTTTCACCAAGTTTCCAAGGACAATTTGATCACATAACAGACAATCCACTAATTTTTAATCTTAACCTAAACTCGTCTAGTGAACTTGCTTATGTGATATTTCCAGAACAAAATTTAAAAATTTTAATTGATTCAGGATCTAGTAGATCGTTTATGAATCCAGATCTAGTACAGAGGTTATTTCCAACGCGAATAATGTATGAACCATTTGTTGTAAGTTCAACTTTTCAACAATCAGCACACGACCATAGTGCATTAATTCCAGCTTCGAAATTGTTTAAATTACCAGATCGGCAAGATTTAAAATTTTTCTTATTTAAATTTCATTCAATTTTTGACGGCTTGTTAGGACTTGATAACCTTAAACTTCTACAAGCAAACGTAAATATAGACACTAATCACATAATAACACCTTATGCAAAAATTCCTTTACAATTTTATAAAACAAATTCTGATTTAAATTTAATCAGGGTTCAACCACGAACAGAACAAGTAATAAAAGTTAAAACATCAATTAAAAATGGAGAAGTAATTATTCCACACACTAAAATTCAGAAATGTGAAATTCCAGAATCCTTAAGTTTAGCAAAAAACGGTTGCGCAATAACAACAATTTTAAATAATGGAAATTCACCAATAACTATCGACTTCTCAGACCCAATCGAAGTAGAAAATTTTGATATATCATATTTTGAGAACATTGACTTTAACAACTTTAATGACTGTCCATCACATGACTCAAACTTTGATATTTCTAAAATACGTGTTGACCATCTAAACTCCGAAGAAAAAAGTAAAATCTTAAAATTATGTAAAGACTTTTCAGATATTTTCTATAACGAAAATGTGCCTTTATCGTTTACAAATAAAATTAAACATACTATCAAAACTAGTGACGAAACCCCTGTTTACACAAAATCGTACAGGTATCCTTTCATTCATCGACAAGAAGTTGATCGCCAAATTAAAAAGATGTTAGAACAAAATATCATTAGACCATCTGATTCTCCTTGGTCTTCACCCATTTGGGTTGTACCAAAAAAATTAGATGCGTCTGGTAAACAAAAGTGGCGCGTCGTAATCGATTATAGAAAACTGAATGAAAAAACCATCGATAAAAAGTATCCACTGCCTCAAATTACCGACATTTTAGATAAATTAGGTAAATGTCAGTATTTTTCAACTATAGACTTAGCATCAGGTTTCCATCAAATCGAGATGCATGAAGATGATATTCCGAAAACCGCTTTTAACGCAGAAAACGGTCATTTCGAATTTCTTAGAATGCCATTCGGTCTGAAAAATGCGCCAGCAACCTTCCAGCAGGTTATGGACTCTATATTACGCGGAATTCAGAACGAAAAGTGCTTAGTCTATTTAGATGACATTTTTGTGTACTCAACATCCTTGCAAGAACATATGGAAAATTTAAAATTAGTTTTTCAGAGATTACGAGATTCAAATTTTAAAATACAGACAGATAAAAGTGAATTCTTACGACATAAAGTAGCTTATCTAGGACATGTTGTCACTCCTTCTGGTGTAAAACCAAACCCAGATAAAATTTTGGCCATAAAACGATTTCCAATTCCAAAAACAACCAAACAATTAAAAGGATTTTTGGGACTTTTGGGATATTATCGTAGATTCATTAATAATTTTTCCAAATTAACTAAACCATTAACAAAATGTCTAAAAAAGGGACCCAAAATTGAGCATAACGATGAATTTGTCAATTGTTTCGAGACCTGTAAAAACCTTTTAATTAATGAACCAATATTGCAGTACCCCGACTTTAGTAAGCCATTCAATTTAACAACGGATGCAAGTAACGTCGCGTTGGGAGCAGTATTATCGCAAGGGCCGATAGGTCAAGATTTACCAATCGCGAACGCATCTAGGACTCTAAATGACTCTGAATTAAATTACTCCACCATAGAAAAAGAGTGTTTATGCTTAGTCTGGGCAACTAAATATTTCAGGCCATATTTATTTGGTAGGAAGTTTAATATAATAACCGACCATAAACCATTACAATGGTTATTTTCGCTAAAAGATCCATCTTCAAAATTACTGCGTTGGCGAATCAAGTTAGAAGAATTTGATTATCACATTATCTATAAAAAGGGTAAACTGAATACTAACGTTGACGCCTTGTCACGGATAGAAATTCACGTTAAAGAAACCCAAGACACTGAAGCATTTGATATCGACAAGTATGTAAATGATGTTTACAACGATCATATGGCACCTAGTACAGGTTACGATTTGGATCGGATTTCTGTTATCGCTCAACCGGACGACGAGCAGCCGTGTATCCCTGACGATGATAATAACATCGTTCATACAAATGCTGATCAAGATCCTGTAGTTGGTATTCCGATTTCAGAAACTGCTGTTAATTATGGTGCAAACCAAATAATAATCCAAAAGGTATTTCATTCACCCGCGAAACACAGAATTACAAATTTGTTTGACAAGAAACGTCGAATTACTGTACAATTCTCTGAAGACGATTTTGAAAAAAGTGTCATAACATTCATTAAGGAAGCTGTTGTACCAAATAAACTTTATTACCTGTATTTTGAAGATCCAGATATTTTTGAACCATTCGCTGAAGTAATAAGAAAAACCTTTAAGTGGCCATCTCTTAAATTCTTACGTTGTCTCAAAAAATTAATTGATGTTACGGATAAAAACGACATCAAAGAGATAATTCAAAATTATCATGAAAGTAAATCTAACCACCGCGGCATCGAAGAAACGATTAAACGTTTAAGAGAAAGGTATTACTGGCCCGAATTAAAACAATCTGTTCAAACTTATATAAATGATTGCGAGATTTGTATAAGAAGTAAATATGAGAGAACCCCAGTCAAAATCCCAATGAATGTGACTCCAACTGCATCAAGACCTTTTGAAATTATTCACCTTGACACCTATACTTTTGAAAAAAACAAATTTCTGACAATTATTGACAGTTTCTCGAAATATGCACAAGCATATCATTTAAATTCACTTGCTTCTGTGGAAATTGTTGATAAGCTTTTAATATTCTTTTCTCACCATGGAATACCCAAACAAATAATTGTCGACAATGGCACCGAATTTAAAAATTCAGTGGTGACAGAATTATTAACCTTTCACAAGATTAAAGTACATTTTTGTTCCCCACATCACCCAGAATCAAATGGAGTTATAGAAAGATTACATTCAACTCTTGCTGAAGACATTAGATTACTTAATAATCAAAATTATTCAGCCGCTCCGATGGAACAAAAAATGATTTATGCCATACTTGCGTATAATCATACCATTCACTCTAGTACTAATCTAAAACCAATTGATATTATACAAGGACACGTAACCTCAAATGATATTTTCGACCTAAAATTAGATCAAATCCTTGTCAATGATTATGTCAATTCACATAAAGAAAAAGCAAATATTCTCTATTCTCAAATTAATGATAAATTAATTAAAAAGAAAGAATATTTGGCTGAAAAAAGGAATAAAAATACAGACGACCCTGAAATATTCCAACCTGACCAAACCGTGTACTTAAAGAAACACACTCGTCAAAAACACACAGACAAATTTACACAACCGACTAAACTAATTAGTATAAATACGAAAAAGAAAACAGGTGTTACGGAAAAACAAGGAAAAGTACATCTCTCTAATATTAAACGCCCTTTAATTAGGAAAAAATATAGTTTTGAACAAAGACATTAATATATACTAACGTATATAGACCAGACAAGTCATTCATAAACTCTAAAAAATGTCTCACCAACATCGTTTATGCATTGTTTACATTTTGTCGTTCCCAGCAATGCGTTATGAATGAGAACACTGGTGGTGGGGAAAATTCCGTAGGACGCTGCAGGGCGTACTCCGGACTTTCGGCGCGATTTCCATTTACTACGTGACCACGTGAAATACTACGATGATGCTATTGGTTAGCATAAAATTTGTTAAGCCCCACGCATGCGTAGTAAAATCGTTACGGATTACAAGGTTGCCACGTTTTGTCTTTTTACGAACATAACTGTTAACGCTGTTATATGTTTCTTTGCTTTGCCTCGCGCTACATTTCTTAGACAAGAAACTAAAATTTGTGCAGTTTGGCATCAACGCCATAACCTGAGCCGACTGTGGGACGGTAGCGTTTAGAATGTGTATTATTGTTGGCAGAAGTTAAAATGTAAATAAACCGGTCTATCTTGTAAGTCTATGGTTTTGAATAATAAAATTATTTTTCAGAATTCTGCAAAAGACCCGTGCAGTCGACGACAAAATTACAGTCAAGACGTTATCGGATAACCCTGGACTAATTCCAGTTAACCTAGGGCACGCAAAATTAGAAGAGTACTCCTTTACACTTTTTAATTTCTACGACTTAAATCCAGTAATTATAGAATTAAATAAGTTACAGAATAGGTCTATAAACATAACCGCTCTAATAGATAGACACATAGAATATAGAATAGAAACGCTTAATTACATTAAAATATTATCGTTAATTCAAGAAAGGGTAGAAAATAAGCTAAAAGAGATAATTCCTCACCCAGATAGATATAAGCGCGGACTAATAAATGGCATTGGCTCCATTTTTAAATCAATCACAGGAAATCTAGACGCTTCAGATGGAGAACGTTATGATAATCTAATACAAGAACTGCAAAATAATCAAAATAAGTTAACTTCGACAATTTTGGAAGGAAATTCTGTATCACTCAATTTAAAAAAACAATTTAATTCTACTGTTGAAAAGATCAGTTACAATGAAATGCTACTGGACTCGAGATTGCATCAAATCGAGTTAATCGTACAAAAAACCACCTTGAAGGAAAATGCTAACTATATTAAAGACACACTAAATCAAATTATTAATATCTATGAAATTATTGATTCTGTGTTACAAGATATAGAGATTGCTATCACTTTTTCCAAACTTAAAGTTTTGCATTCAAGCATTATAAAAACAGATGCTTTGTTTTACGAGCTACAACGTATTCAAAAAGTAGTTACGACCAATCGAATTCCTCTAGAAGTTACTTTAGAGAATACACTTTTGTACGAAAAATTCATAAAAGTAGAAAGTTTTATATATAAGAACAAAGTAAATTTTGTTTTCAAAATTCCAATCACCCATCCAAACGAATTTAACTATTATCGACTCTATTCAACACCTGTACATCATCAGAGTTATTTTAAGGTTATCATACCAGAAAATAAATTTCTTTTAAAAAATAAATTGCACTTCTCATACCAGAGTACCGAATGTACTAAATTTAAAAATCATTACTACTTATGCGACAAAATGGAACTTAAAGATGATAGGCAAAACGCATCCTGCACCATTCAATTATTAGAGGATAATGGATTTTCACCTGCTTGTCACCAAATCGCAATACATATTGCCAGTCCAATAGTCAATCAACTGGATGACTTAAGTCAATGGATAATAGTGTTGCCCAAAGAAGAACTAGTTCAATTAAAGTGTACAAATCAAAATGAACGTCTAAGGCTACTGGGAACATACATAATGAACATACCAGTACATTGTGAAGTTCAGTTTAACAACATATTGATCAATAATCGGCAACCAGCAGAAAATTCCAATCAACTAATTCTTTTCCCTGATTTAACAGACAATTTACCATTTTTACCGACGTTGAGCTTAAGTACTCAACCATTGGAAGAAATCAAATTGGACGATTTGCAGAAGCTAAAAAGCCAAATTTTGGAAACCCGTCCTTCGTTAAGCTTTTCGGACATTTCCAAAACTCCAAGTTTTTGGACAATTGCAATTTATGGACTCTTGATCCTGCTGGTCATCTACATTGTCATAAGGAAACTAAACCTGTTAAGTTGCAGTAAGAAGACCATGATGGAAGAAAATCCTAAGGAAATGGAGCTACCACGTGATGTTCAACTACCCCGTCAAGCCGTATAGTTGAAGCTTCCAGGGGAGGAGTTACGAGGCACCCTTTTACGTAAAATGCAAGTTAAAGCAAATACTTAGGTATCGCTGAATAGACATAATATTGTTCGCGGGAGTGTTTGTGTTAGATTTAGAGTTAGTCAGAGCTTAACATTAAAACTAGTTAGACGTATTACGTATTATTATTTTAGTATATTTTCTAATAAAGCTTAAGTTAATTATTTTTAAAAAGGTATTTTGCAACACCGGTTTCGTAATTCATGATAATTTACCTACATGGAATAACAAGTGGAAATATTGTATTGGCTAAGAATAATTAAATTTGATTTTACTATAGAAAAAATGACAACTGATTTAAAAAAGTGACTCAAGTTTTTTTTTTACGAATGGTAAATGATACATTTGTAATAAAGTATTTCTGAAGTGATATTTAACACATTCAACACACATACTACTCGAATAAGACGATAAGACCCACACATCATGATAATGTGACTTTATTTTTAATTTATTTCAGCTGAATTTTATTATGTTAAATAATTAAGGTGAAAAACGCTAGCTGAGCGTAATACCTTATTATGTAAGTGGCACATAGAGTTTGTTTCTTTAACCGACCCATTGTAATGAGTTTTATGAGTACTAAAGTTTCAACTTACATGCAGTTGAACTATTTTTGGTGCATCTGTACGAAGATGTCCAGCTCAGGATTCATAATTAAATGAAATAAATATTGAATTGCCAATGAAAAAATATTGGTATCTTTTATAAAGGAGTAATTTAAATACTCAAGAATTCAACAGGAAAAACAGTATAATTCAACGTTGGTAGGAGTATTAGCTCTCAAGGTAGTTGTTACTGATTTTTCCCTTCTCAGTTGAGAAGTTTCTGATACAGAAAGGTCTGTACATGTTGAGAAATATTTGTTTTAGTGCCACACAGCAATACTGTTTGCTGTTATCGATGTTAGGGCGGTGCATGCATTTTTCTTAAGGAACAAACCAAAAATACTCGTTGAATGCGAAATTAGTAGCAGGCTGAAATGATTGTGTGTATGCTAAACCATATACATACGTTTATTAAGTTTTGAAAATTGGGTCTTTGAAGCAAATTGATACTAGACTTCTTTAAACTCGGATATAAAAAAGGTCCATATAAAGTAGCTAAATTTGGCGACATTTTCAGGCAACGGAGATTCCTATTCCTGACAGCAACCGGTTATACGTTATCCTGGAAGTTTGCGTATTAGTTGCTTTAATCGTTTACCTTAATTCCGTTTATAGGATCGTCTCATTACGATGTACAATAAGTTGTACAAATTTCTAGCAGACTGACTACGACTACTTTTTGAAACAAACATTGAACTGCTGAATAATTCAGGGTTACAAGTTACAAGCCCGGTAAAGTCAAAATGCTCATAATTAAGTTATAAAAATGATTTACTTTTATTTGCTTAATGAAATATCCTACAGTAGGATATATTTTGTTTTTTGTGCACATTAAAAAATGCGATATACAGGGTGTCCCACGACGAAAGACCTCGATTGATATTGGAGAAAGTATAAATAGGAGAGTTTTGAAAATTTGGTAGGATACTGATGTGGGCATGCCCAATCCAACTAAAATATTTTCAAGATGGTTGCACTTCCGCTTATACCGGAAGTCGATCACAACTTTCTTATTTTAAATAGAACACCCTATATATTATTACATATTTGGATTCCTCACAAAATTCTGACCAACTTTTGTATAGAATGCCCTATGCCTATCTCTAGCCGTTTTCGAAATATTTGATGTTTTTCCAAAAAAGTGACAGTTGCAACGCTCAACATATTTTTGTACTATGTTAAAACCGTATTTCATTTTGCAATGAAACTTTGGGTTATTGTAAATAAAGGATCGTTTTATTAAACTGAGGGTGCGTAACGACTCATTTGTATACAGGGTCGTCAAAAAAAAATCATAAACTTGCCACTAAAAAAAATGAAAAATCTCAAGTTTTTTAAATGGAAACCCCCATTTTTTATGACGGAATCATTTTGAGCATTAAAAATTACTATAAGTTTCAATTTACTTGCCTATACCTAAATCCAACCCATTTCGTTTTATTTGAGAATAAACATTTTTTTATTAGGCTGCATGGTTGGGATTAGCTGGTACTCTAGTTAGCCATGCTTTTGACACACGGTGATATTGGAGAACTGCAAAGCATGTTATGTTGAGCGTTGGAACTGTCACTTTTTTGGAAAAACATCAAATATTTCGAAAACGGCTAGAGATAGGAATAAGGCATTGTACACAAAAGTTGGTTAGAAATTGCAATTTCTACATTTGTATTATTAAGGATTGGTTTTGTTTTAATAGCTTTTATCTTCACAGATCCCGTATTCTTAAAATTTTCAATTATTTGCTTGACAGCTTTTCGTGATGGCTTTGGTTTTTCTGGATAACGAGCGGCAAATACCTCACATGTTCTACTCACAACTTTATCACATTCTCCGTAAATAATAAACAGATTTAAGTAATCTTGGTTTGAATAACGTAACCGCGACGGCATATTTGCAGTTGTCAAAACACTCAAAACTAGTGTTATTAACATGCCCTGCAGGTCTCCAATATCACCGTGTGTCAAAAGCATGGCCAACTAGAGTACCAGCTAATTCCAACCATGCACCCGAGCATGCAGCCTAACAAAATAAAAAAATGTTTATTCTCAAATAAAACGAAATGGGTTGGATTTAGGTATAGGCAAGTAAATTGAAACTTATAGTAATTTTTAATGCTCAAAATGATTCCGTCATAAAAAATGGGGGTTTCCATTTAAAAAACTTGAGATTTTTCATTTTTTTTAGTGGCAAGTTTATGATTTTTTTTTGACGACCCTGTATACAAATGAGTCGTTACGCACCCTCAGTTTAATAAAACGATCCTTTATTTACAATAACCCAAAGTTTCATTGCAAAATGAAATACGGTTTTGACAAAGTACAAAAATATGTTGAGCGTTGCAACTGTCACTTTTTTGGAAAAACATCAAATATTTCGAAAACGGCTAGAGATAGGCATAGGGCATTCTATACAAAAGTTGGTCAGAATTTTGTGAGGAATCCAAATATGTAATAATATATAGGGTGTTCTATTTAAAATAAGAAAGTTGTGATCGACTTCCGGTATAAGCGGAAGTGCAACCATCTTGAAAATATTTTAGTTGGATTGGGCATGCCCACATCAGTATCCTACCAAATTTTCAAAACTCTCCTATTTATACTTTTTCCAATATCAATCGAGGTCTTTCGTCGTGGGACACCCTGTATAGGTACGTAACCTAACCAATTGATTAGATAATTCTTTTCTTATGCCGCAGGCAGATGGTGATCACTTTGTTATTTAAGTCATCGCGGTACGAACGTTCACAAAAACTGCGTATGGATAAATATCATTGTAATTTCATTTTGACATGCACATTTTTAGCATATGAGAATAATTAAGAAAAATGGCCATTGTTATTATAAAAGTTAAAAAGTGTACACTTGAGTTTTGTATCGTGATTTTTCATTGTATGAGTAAATGGATTAATTGAAGACTTTACGAAATAAAACTGGGCTAAATACTTATTGAACATTGACAAGTAAAGACTGTATTGCACGGTCAAGATGTCAAGATACCAGTAGAAAATTTTGAAACTTGAACACTTGTCACATTAGGTTATCAGAAAGGTTAATGAGTGCACCATGCTTAAAACAATGGAATTCGCTGGTTAACCAATTCGGAATAATATCTCAATGAGACCATGTAGGTACCTACCAACGAATAAAGATAAATATATGAAAAAATTAATATTGTCGGTGTAATAATCACCTTGAACATATAGTTGTTTATGCATTTTTGCGAGGAACGCAACTAATTCGCGAGCGATGAGAAATGAATGTGTCGCTGCGCGCATAAATAAATGACTAATTTAAATAGTCCGAGTTAGGAAGACGGTTTACATTATGTGCATATTGATTTTCATTACGTAATTTTTGAATCAACCGAATCATTCCCAATAAACGCATACTTATATACCGAATGCTACGTTTCACCAGTTTCGGGTACCAGTAGTACCCCAAACCCAACAAAGGGTTGAAACATCAGAAGTGAATTCTGCTGGCGCATCTTCTGGAGGTGCGTTTGGACCACAAACTTATGGGACCACCTGAATCCCACGCAAGTCAGGTTGTCCGCAATCCGGCACTGTGCCCAAATCCGGATAACCAGGCGCAAGTGCGAGCAGGGGGGCCCATTAATCCTCAAACTAGAAATGATCTAGAGCAAGCGGTAGCACAGCCGTTTGTTGCTCAGTTAGAGCCTTTTGGAAATATAGGGATAATACAATAACAAGATACTACTTATTACCTATTCTGATTTTTTATACTATTTGGAAAATAGTAAGACAGATACATGGTATATTATGAATTATACCACACGAAGTAAAGAGTTACAAAAATACATCAGCTCCTGGACTAAAACAAAAGCGTACATCGCTTAGTTCTACTTCGTCCGGCTGATAATCCGAATGATGACAAACTTTAGCCTTGATTCAGCTTTGTAAGGCAAAGTGAAACCAAGACAAACAATGCAAATTTGTGGTAATGCAATAATCAGAGGTTTTTTAATACGCCAGAAAGGATTTAAGTTAATTATTTAATACCTACTTGCATTTACATACTAATGGCATATTTTTTATTTTTAAAGAAATCAATGAGGGAAAAGCGTTTGATTGAGGATATTACATCCAATTTTTTGATAAAACAAACTTCTCCAAAAGGATTTGAAGTTGAGTGATTAGAAACGGTTAATGTTTCTGTTTTTTTTTGAAACGGGCAAATACGTTCTACTTTCCATAACATGAAAACTAGAGCGTCTCATACTTACGGAGTTCAAACTTTTTAGTTTCAGGACCGGATTCCTGATTATTTTTACATGTCAATTAACTTTATGAAGTAAAACGTAACACTGCATGCAGAGTATACTTTGGATATAAGTATATTAAGCCTTAATGAACACATATTAACCTTTGTTCCTATTTTTATTTCATGTAAACGCACACATGAGAGTCAACAAGCCAGATCGAAATAATACCACACGTTGATCCTGCTCTGCTGAAGACATTTAATTTCTTCCACGACTGTTGACGTTGGTATACAACATAGTCCACACGCAATACCAACACGTCATTGGACTTTTACCCACGTCACATCCATCAATTTGATGCAAGTAATAAGGAATACGTAACATTATATTGGCATTCAGTTATGCGCAGTGAAAATCTTCATGGTAGGAGTGAACTATTCTCGGCTTAACAATAAGGTGCTCTGTGTTGCGCTATTAAACTATGTTAGATTTAAGAAATTATTTAAATGGAAGCGATATAAGGCAAATGGAGTAAAGTATTTTTACGCACATTCAATAATTGGTGTTTTCAAAGCCTAGATACTTCTTTCTTTAAAAATCTACTCCATTATCCTTTTCTGGGTTTATTAGTGTTAGTAAGTTATTTGTGTTAATCATAAGCAATACTATGCTTTAATCATAATGTACTTAGTAGTACCGTAACTTATCGATTGTTCTAATGGTCTTTATGTACGTCAATCTGAAATTTTGGTTTAATTGTATAAAACTGTTAAAAGTTAGATATTTTTTCGAGATGGTTGAGAGTATATAGTGTCCTTTGTTTTAAAACTGGGGACCAGTTTTTCTGGGGCGGAGGCATATGTCACGAATGGAAAATCCATTAATTCAAAAGATGGACTGATTGACTTAAAAACATAAGAATATTCGAGGATTGCGAAATATTAAGCGCACGAGGCAAGGTCGCACCATGATGCACCGAGTGTGTCATGCACCGGGTGCACTGTATCGGTGATGAGTCACCACCACCTGCTTTACAGAAATGTGAAAAACAAGCGACAATAACAAACTGCGTCAGCCGATCAATCGGGTATAAAATACGCCGATTTTAGCAGTATGGAAGAGTGTGAACCAATCGACGGTAGTGCGACCAGCTGAACCAGGAAGTCGAGATGTCGACTCTCCTGGGGCAAGAAGATCAAGTTAAGTAGTCCATTCTCCAAAATTGTTCCAACACGAAAGTGACCAAGCCAGCCGCCAGAAAAGCTAAGTCCTTAGCTTATGAATCTATGTAAGTACATTTGTTAAATTGTCAACTTTTAGTGTGTTTATGACCGTATTGTGCAGACCCATTTATGTATACTACATTTAATAGATTTAAGTGTTTAATAGAAAACTCAGTGTTTGATTCCATCCTTAAAACTGAGATCCCGGCACGACGTTAACGTCGTGAGTCAGTTTAATTAATGAATCCGAAAGGGCTCATAAATTAAACGTGACAATACTACACGTGTTAAATTTTTTTATAGCTTTATTCCCACCTTTAACAACCTTAAATTCACAAAACTTTTACAACATGGGTCTCACTGTCTCCCCCTTTCTAAAAAGACAGCCCGCACATTGATTGTCGTGTTGAGGTAGGTTTTTTCCCGTTTGTTAAACACCTGTTACGCATAAGTGGAGTAAGTTATTCTTGTAGCTCCTGAAGATGGCCATTTATATGTCCGAAACTAGTAGAGCAGGCCTTTGAAGGTCGTAATAAAGAATTGTGGAGACGACTGCGTGTCATTCCCTTCCTTTTGTACTTGTACAACTCCACTGAAAGAAAATGGACTACTACTTCTTTTTGAAAACTGCTGGTCGAGCAATCTTAGTCCGTGAGTTTAACCCTTTCCTTCCCAGTGATGCCATATGGCGTAGGTAACTAAATTTGTTAATATCAGGCAGATTTCTTTTCCCATTATTTGTTTTTTACTAAACCTACACTTTATCGTTACCAATAGATGGCACTAGAGTATCAAAACAAAAACGCAGGCATAACCTCTTTTTTTTATTACATGTTCAATTGTCAGTAGTTGTGCGCATAAATAATAGGCGGTTATTTTGTGAGTCTTTTTTGAAGAAACGTAAGTATATAGTTGTAATTTTTGCTTATTTACCTTTAGTTAGATCTAATCAAGAGCTCTATGCAATATTATGGTGATTTCCAAATTGTTACTGTCATTACACGACTTTGAACTTGATGATTCCATATGGAGTCATTGAGCGCCAAGGTTAAAATTTTGGTTAAAATCAATTACTGTTGCAGGTTTTTATTATGTCTGATTACGTTGGATTATCACCTACTGAGGCAAACAATTTGTTGCTTCTGATGGAAGGTGACGTTTCTGATGTAGATATGGACAGCGAAAATGAAGAAATCTTAGTTAGCAACAGTCAGGAATCCTATGAAGTGATGCAGAATCCTGTTCCGTCTCACATTAGAAGAATTTCTGTTGAAATTGAATCTCAAACAGAAAACTATGAAGACAAGGGGGAAACTGAAACAGAAGAACCTGAAGATCTAGAAGATCTGTTACCGCTATCGGAAATTAGAAATAAGTTGGTGAGAAAAAGGATTCCAAAATGGATAAAAAAAGATATAGATCCGACAAGTACGCGTTATGAAGAAAGCTTTACACCTATATCTGACGATGAAATAACGCCACTAAGTTATTTCAAAATGTTTATTGATGATGACATCATAAATAACATTGTGGAGCAAACAAATTTATATTCTGTACAGAAAAATTTCAGATCAGTAAATACTAACTATACTGAAATGTGTCAGTTTCTAGGCATTCACATTATGAGTGGAATTATTCAAATGCCTGCTTTTAGAATGTTCTGGGCGAATGCAACTCGTCTTCCTATCATTGCTGATGTTATGCCTAGAAATAGGTTTGAAAAACTCCGCGCTATGCTCCATTTCAACGACAATTCTGAAATGAAAACAAGGAATGAAGAGGGTTATGATAAACTATTCAAAGTTAGACCATTTGTAGATGCCATCCGTAAAAATTTCGGAAAAGTGCCAAATGGGGAGCATCAAGCAATTGATGAAATCATGATTCCTTTCAAAGGGCGTTCAAGTTTAAAGCAATATATAAAGAATAAACCACATAAGTGGGGAATTAAAATTTTTGCAAGAGCGGGAGCATGCGGTTTTGTTCATGATTTCGAGATCTACGTCGGAAAGGGTACTGTGACTAATCCTACAGACTTAGGCATAAGTGGTGACATTGTATTGCGATTATGTCAAAGTTTACCACATAACAAAAACCACAAGCTATTTATGGACAACTGGTTTACATCGTACCAATTGCTTAGTGACCTAAAAAGTCATGGTATTTTGGCATGTGGTACTGTACGTTTAGCGAGAATGAAATGCAACATTTTGAAAAACGAGAAGGAGTTGAAATCGGAAGGAAGAGGATCGTTTGACTACGCAACAGACCAAAATAAAAATATTATAGTTGCAAATTGGTATGACAATAAAACTGTACATATTGCTTCAAACTATACAGGAATTTATCCAATCGGTGTAGTCAAAAGATGGTCGACGACAGAAAAAAAATATATCGATGTAGATCGTCCAGATATAATAAAGGAATATAATTCCTATATGGGTGGCGTCGACTTGAATGACATGTTAGTGTCATTATACCGTATAAAACATGGTGTGAAGCGGTACTACCTTCGCATTATTTTCCATTTAATTGATGTAGCTATCGTAAATGCGTGGTTATTATATAGAAAGGACTGCAACTTGAGAGGCACGAAACATAAAAGTCTGATAGATTTTAGAGCTGATATCGGGAATGCTCTTCTTCAAAAAAATGTCTGTACTCTATTTAGAAAAAGGGGGAGGCCTACAAGCACTGAGAGTTCACCTGTGCGATCACCCACTTTGCTTACAGCCATGCAGAACAAGAAAAAAATCACCATGCCAACTCCAGTTGATGATGTTCGATATGACTCTTACGGTCATTTTCCAACTCATTTGGATCCAAAGCAGCGATGCAGGCAGTGCAAAACATCTTATTCCAGGCTTGGATGCGTTAAATGTAAAGTTGCTTTGTGCTTTACTAATACAAAAAACTGCTTTGTTGAATTTCACGTAAAAAAATAAAAATTAAATTAAGAACTGTTATTTGTATTTGTTTTTCCTATCTGCCCAATGACGCCATATGGAGTCATTGTTCAAAATCAATATTTCCGCTCCTTTTATAGAAATACAACATTTTACGGTAAAAATGAACATACCGGAGCACAAAAAGTAATACAAATATTTTTTTCTTTCAAATTCTGAAAAATTGGGCATGAAAGGGTTAAGAAGAATCTACTGGCGAGGAAGCTTACTCAACTGGACATCTGGTTCAATGGTGAATGCCTGAGGAGGAATCTGAGGCCTAGGTACATCTCACTACGGTGCAACTCCAAGTCTGCATCATCAAGGAGGGCGATCCAACTAGCCACAAGGGTCTGGATCAAGGATGAAGTCAAGAGGTTATATTTTAGACTTAGTAATACTGACCTAAAGCTTAAGTGCCTATATTTCAAACTAACCAGCATTCTGCACCCTGCTGAATTTGATTCACTGCACCAATCTTTGTTACAATTTGTGTGTGACATGGGGGACAATAAGTTTGAGGTTTTACAGCGTAAACTATCAAGGCTGAACCCCCTACCAGTGCCAACACTTAGCTACACCAATCAGCCCACCTCCAACATAACCCATAATGCAACCTTTACATCTCCTTCTACCACAAACCTAGCTTCCTGTAACCTTCCACACAGTCCGACAGTTGAGGCCACCTTTGATAACAACATTTTTATTGGTAATTTTGGCGTAAAGCCTCCTCAAAGTTCAGCTTTTTCTTTTCACCCTCGAACTCTAAACCTGTCAAACTGTGTTCTATCCCAAAACGATTTAAGTATTTTGAATTTAGGTCTTAAATATAATTTCACCTTTCAACCTAAAGTCAATGATTTACAAGTTTTTTCTGCCCATTTGGAAAACGTAATTTCTAGATGTCTCCCTGAAGGTTCACAAGGTGCAGTTCGATCTGCTTGCACCGTCCATCTCAATAGGTTTCACGCCGGAAATCTCTCATCAGTGCATCCTGCCTGGTGCAAAGCGGAGAACAGGAACTTGTCCACACTGAAGAAAAAAGTCAAAGACAACGACTTGATGGTAACAAAAGCCGACAAGGGCAATTGCGTGGTAGTTCTTGACAGAACTCAGTATGTGGACAAGGTCCTGGACTTCCTAAGTTCGGACTCATTTGAAATTCTAAACACATCCCCTCTGGACAAATTCCTGGTGAGATTTAAGTCAATTATTAATAGAGTCCAGAGTACACTAACACCACTGGGCTTTAACAAATACAAAATCATACCTATCAACCCATCTGTTCCCAAACTCTATGGTCTTCCCAAAATCCACAAACCCAACATCCCCATCAGACCAGTAGTTTCCTTTTGCGGCTCTCCCTGCCACCACCTCTCTGGTTGGTTAAATGATATTATCCTTAAAACAACCGGATTTAAAAGTAAATACTCAATAAAAAATTCATTTGAGCTTTGCTCACAACTTAAAGACCTAACCATTCCTGATACTGCAATCATGGTCTCCTTTGATGTTTCCAACCTCTTTCCTAGCATCCCACCCCTTGATTGTTTAAATTTTGTCCGAGATCTGCTGTCTGCTTCCGAAAGTCTGGACCCTTTCCAGGTGGAAGACTTACTAGCCTTGTTGGCTCTGGTACTGGATCAAAACTTTTTCCAGTTCAACAACACCTTTTATTCACAGTCCGGGGGCCTGGCTATGGGTTCTTGCCTTTCCCCTCTACTAGCAGAAATTTTTATGTCCAACATTGAACATTCCCTAGAATCCTACCCCTCCTTCAATAAAATACTCTTTTTCAAAAGATATGTGGATGACATTTTTTGTATTTTTGACGGGTCCCCTAATGAACTTCAACAACTATTCATATTTCTTAACAATTTACACCATTCAATCTCATTCACCATGGAATTAGAGTCATCCCATAAACTACCTTTCCTTGATATCTTGCTTTACAGGTCTTATAATCACATTGAGTTCTCCATTTATCACAAACCCACCAGTACAGACTGCATTATCCCCTTCCAATCCAATCATCCTCTAAATCAGAAGGTTGCCTCCCTAAACTGTTTCTTTAACCGCCTATTTAACATTCCAATGTCTGAAACAAATTTTAAATTAGAACTTTCTTGGATTAAAACAGTTGCAACCAATAATAAATTTCCCAATACATTAATCAATAAAATTTATTTTAACCACTTTAAAAAATTTGTCAATAAGAAATTAATACACAGAGACACATCTGAAGATACAAAATTCTTTTCAATCCCCTTTCTAGGCCCTCTCTCACTTCAGATGAAAAATATTTTCAGGTCTAACAACATAAATATTTGCTTCAAAGTTTCCCACACCTCCAGACATTTCCTTTTTAACTCCAAAGATCTTACTCCTCAACTGCATAAATCAGGCGTTTACCAACTGTCCGGTTGCACTCCCGGATGCAATGCTCTCTATGTTGGTCAGACGGGCAGGAGGTTCTCCACTCGTATTCACGAGCACACTCGGGAGTTCTTGAAGTTCACTAACAACCCTAACCTAAACACTACCTATATGAAATCTAATTTTTCTCGGCATCTTCGTCTAAATGGCCACACCTTCAATACTGAACAGGGTTTCAAGATTCTGCACGTGTGTGCTAAGGGCAGCCTCCTCAACCACCTCGAGGTGCTTGAGATCAACAAGGCCTCTGATGATGGTGGGCACACCTGCCTGAATGATCAGCTTAACCATCCATCAACTTCCTTTTTTAAGTCCCTCACCTTTTAATGCTTCCTAATTCCTTGTAAACACTCCCAGCACCCCATCTTTCAACATCCCCTCCTTCACTAGCGTGTTGATCGGTGTTTGCACTTTCTACGGGGTTTAAAATCTTATTTGAGCCCTTGGCTACCCCCTTTTTGCTCATTGCGTTGTCCGCCCGCCACATGTTTGTTGGTTGGTGCATTGTTTATTTTATTTTTCCGTCTAATTTTAACTTTACATCTTGTTGTACAAATGGTTGCAGCTTTAACCTTTTACTGTTAATCTTTGATTGATTTGTGGGTTGCAGAACTACCCACCTGTTGTCACCTAGGTTATTGATTTTATTGTAATCCCCTCTTAAACGTTCCCCCTGCCTTTGTATTAACGGCTTATCACTGCGGTTTTTTCAAAGTTTTTTAAAAATCACCATTTTGTTTCCTGTTCGATCGCCTCTGCCGTGGATGGTGGATTGGTTTTACATTTATCTTTTTCACCCTAGGGTCTAACCCAGCCCTTAAAATGGGTCTAATTTTAAGTATTTTTGTTTAAATAGGATGTAGTGTCAGTTTTTTCTTTTTTTTCTCCATTCAGGTAATTATTAAATTTTTTAAAACCCTTTTAATTTATACTACACGTGTTAAATTTTTTTATAGCTTTATTCCCACCTTTAACAACCTTAAATTCACAAAACTTTTACAACATGGGTCTCACTGTCTCCCCCTTTCTAAAAAGACAGCCCGCACATTGATTGTCGTGTTGAGGTAGGTTTTTTCCCGTTTGTTAAACACCTGTTACGCATAAGTGGAGTAAGTTATTCTTGTAGCTCCTGAAGATGGCCATTTATATGTCCGAAACTAGTAGAGCAGGCCTTTGAAGGTCGTAATAAAGAATTGTGGAGACGACTGCGTGTCATTCCCTTCCTTTTGTACTTGTACAACTCCACTGAAAGAAAATGGACTACTACTTCTTTTTGAACACCGTGAAATAAATTATTGTGGACGAAAATATCGGCTAGAAAACTCACCCCCTACGCTAACGCACACAAATCAATATTCATCTCGCGATAAATCCCAATGATGGTGGCTAAATTCGCGGATAAAAAAAAGATTTGGTAGCGACTTGCGAGAGCACTAAATAAATCCGGCCGGCACTTCAAGCTGACACAATGGAAGAGAACTCACCGGATGAACGGGTCAAAATTGAATCTCGGACATATGACAGACCGACGCCCAGATGAAGATCGCGACATTGACAATTAAAGTAGAGATGGGCCGAGCAGGTATATGAAATTTGGCAATTAGCCATAACAGCGTAGTGACAAAAATAAACCGTTACAAGCTTACACATTTGCGATTGAATTTAGATGACAAGATTTTCACACGGTGCACCGTAAATGAATTAAAGGAAGTAGGGCATAAAATACTTTCAAAAGTTAAAATTGTTTTATGTAAAGAAAGAAAATTAATCATAGACAATGACGAGAAACTTAATTTAATCAAACAATTTCATGATGATCCTATGTTAAGTGGACATTGTGGCCAGAAAAGATTATTGAAAAAATTAAGGTCATTTTATCTCTGGAAAAATATGTCACGTGACATCGCTAAATATGTTAAGCAGTGTCATAAGTGTCAGGTAAATAAAGCAGCCGTTAAACACATAGAACCTTTAACTTCGACTCCAACTCCTCAAAAAGCTTTTGACATTGTCTGTATAGATACAATAGGACCACTTCAAAAATCAAATCACAATAACTGTTATGCAGTGACGCTTCAATGTGAACTAACTAAAATGTTAAATACGCCGCATAAAACTAGCACTGCGTATCACAGTCAGTCCATAGGTGGATGCGAGAGAAACCATAGAGTTCTTAATGAATTTATGCGAATGTACATTGATCAAGCTCATACAGATTGGGATATATGGACAAATTACTACACTTTTTGTTATAATACGACTCCTAGTATTTATCATAATTACACACCTTTCCAGCTGGTATTTGGTAAAAGAGCAGACCTACCTGAAATATTTAATGGTTCTCGTGTAGATCCTTTATACAATTTAGAATCGTATGATCAAGAATTTCGGTTTCGGTTGCAGTTAGCGCAAAATAAAGCTCGAGACTTTCTTGAAAAAACCAAACAAAAGCGTAAGTTGTATTATGATCAGCAAACTAGTCAACTACAAATAAGCCCGGGAAATTTTGTGCTTATAACCAACGAAGATCGTCAAAAACTAGATTCTTGGTTTGATGGTCCGTTTGAAGTCATATTAATTGAAGGTCCAAATTGCATTGTTAAAGACAATAACAACAAGCAGATCGTGGTGCATCGTTGGTATTATTGTTAGCTCTTGTATCAGTAAAATTAGTATAGATTTAGGTTTAGGGTTATTCAATCCTAAAATTTACATTCGGGGGTTACGTTATGGAAGTTATTTATGGAAGTGCTGATGCATATTCTCCATTATACATATAAATTTATTTAACAAAGCAGTTTACTGTTTAAAACACATAAATTATACGCAAATTTAGATAGAAATATATTTAGGTTAGGTTAAGTTAAAGTACCACTGACTATACTTTATGTTATTGCTATAGTCGGAAAAGTAGTAGGTACAGAGAAAATTTTGTCGTAAAAGTAACTATATTTTGAGAGTGTATAGCTTTAAGTACTAAAGATTGCAAATTTGTAATTAAATTAACTTAAAACAGTTTTAATTAACTTGGCATCAGTAACCTTTTTTTTAGTAAAGTGCCCTTTGCAAGTGGCCATAGCAAAGGTCATTCTCTAGGAAAAGGAGGTGTAACATAGTTAGTTGAAGTTGTAACAGTTCATTGACATGCATAGCTAAGTATTATTATTAATCGTATTGCATCAATCGGTTCGCTATTATAAGTATTTTATGTATACACAGCAACCTATATTATATTGTATGAGTAGGCATAATAGAGTACGATGCTACCCAGAAGCTAGTAGTGGATACAAGAGTGTAATGCATAAATATAATTGATTTAAGGTTGATTCTCACTATACGTTCCATTTCCGTTCCGTAAGACTTCCTTTCCTTTTACATAAAATATTATTAAATGTAAAGTAAATGTGTGTATACACATCTTCCGTTCCATATACATTCCTTTTCCAGTCCTTCACGTTGAATATCATTCGAAACGTATTTTTACCGGACAGGCTGATACGTGCAGGAAACGGTATCGGTAGTGTGAACATAAATGCGTGCCAGTTCGATACAATTTGTTATAAAGGAGTGATTTAAATATGAATGACGAGAAGCTGATTGAACTTGTTAGGCAAAATACGGCCCTTTATGATTTTGAAAATAGTAAATATAGTGACAATAACTGTAAAGACAAGATCTGGTCAGCAATAGCAAAAGAACTAAATGTTGCATTGGGTAAGTACAAAAGTATTTAGACATACAGTGCACTCGGGTATTTGTGACATAGGGCTAAATGTGACACCCCCTTAAAATTTAAACTTCCCGCGTTCAAAATGACGTCCAACGCAAGTATGTTAGTCGTCCGTTAGCGGCCAGTCGTTCACCAAATTTCTGGGCGCCAGCACGTACCACCGTTAATCAGGTAAGCGATTGAAATTTTGTTACAAAAAAGCACATTGTTATCGATGTTTTTTAAATATCAGTTTTTACTAGTTGTAATTTATAAGCTTCCGGTTCAATACTTGTTTACTAATGCATATTGGTAGAGATATTTATGCAAGTTTTTGTAACCTCTTGGTTTATTTACTTTTTGCAAATCTTATGGGTGTTCTACTCCAATTTCGGAAAAGGAGTGTAATTGTGATTTGGAACGCAGGGTATTTGTGACACCTAGTACATGGTGTTAAATTTTGTTTCAGTTTAAAATGCCAAGAAATTACTCAGAACACAACCTTAATAGAGCAGTAGAAGACATTCGGAATGGGAACCTCTCCACTAAAAGGGCCTCTCGGTTGTACGGTATACCCCGCAGCACTTTGATTTCTCGTACAAAAGGTTGGAAAAATCGGCCTTGCGCTAGTCAAAGTACACCCGGCAGGAGATTGGATCTTCCTCTAATAATAGAATGCAGCAAACATCAAGACATTAAGCCGTTGGGGCTTTGGTATGAGCCGGAAGGAAATTTTGAATTTAGTTGGAACCTATGTTACCGAAAATCATATTGAAACAAGATTTAAAAATAACATTCCTGGGAAGGATTGGTTTACCGCCTTCTGTAAGAGGCATAACTTATCGTGCACAAAACCCATAAAAAGACAAAGCGTTAGAACAGAGCAAACCAAACCAGAAGTGATTTATGGTTTTTTTGATTTGTATGAAAAAACTGTAGATGATTTTGGTCTCCGTGATAAACCATCCCAAATATTTAATCTGGCTGAGACATCCCTCTGTCATGACCCCAGTAATACTAAAGTAGTTGCCGAAAAGAACAAAGCTGTCTTTAGGCATACTCAAGGTACAGGACGAACAAACACATCAATACTGTTTGTTGTGTCTGCAAATGGGGACAAACTGCCCCCCTTCATTCTATACAAGGCGAAGCATTTATGGGATATATGGATGCCAGAAAATGCATTTCCTAATACAGGATATGCGGCAACAGCAAGCGGGTGGATGACAGCCGATTCTTTTTATTCTTGGTTCAAGAATAGCTTTTTGAATAATTGCCCAAATGAAAGACCTTTGCTTCTAATTTTTGATGGACATGTGTCTCATATTTCAGATAAGTTAATTAGGCTAGCTTTACAAGAAAATGTATCGCTGTTAAAGTTACCTGCACATACGACTCATATTTTGCAGCCCTTGGATGCCCTGCCATTTGGAATTTTAAAGAAAACATGGGATGAGAAGCTTACAATATGGCAAAGAGAAAATTACGGAACGTCCTTAAGCAAAGCAAAATTTGCTGTTACGATTGGAGAAATATGGGCTATTTTCCGACAGCTTTAATAAAACGGGCCTTTCAAATCAC
This sequence comes from Ips typographus, assembly GCF_016097725.1. Classification (NCBI taxonomy): domain Eukaryota; kingdom Metazoa; phylum Arthropoda; class Insecta; order Coleoptera; family Curculionidae; genus Ips; species Ips typographus. Next base: position 5,823,521 of record NC_138434.1, read on the forward strand.
TGGACTCTACGACGATAGAACAAACCATAAAATAAATAGAGCTGCCATTAAAGAGGATATATTTAATGCTCAAGAATTAGCAGCGTACAAGGGCAGCAAGCAAATCCAGCCAAATCCTGAAAACGAGGAAGAAAAAACATTCGGAAAAAGACCACATACCTGCCGTTCAAATTTCACCAACTACGCTCGATGATGTAGATCTTCCATCCACTTCGGGACTTAATGTGCCAACAGCAGTAGAGAAAGATAGCGAACCCCCCAAACATGAAAGAACATCATTTGAGACTCTACTTTTACAGAAAATATCATGTTCAAAGAAAACCCCGAACAAAAGAAAATCGGAAATTCAAATTTTGGAGACGTTTTAACCAGAGAAGATTACCTCGAAAACTTGAATAAAACAAAACAGAAATGTGACAAGAAAGCCAAGAAAAATGTGAAGCGTCAAGACGATTCCAGTAGCAGTTCTTCAGATATCTCCATTCACTCTGAGGGCGATGAGTACCAAGAAGTGGAGACCCTTCAAGACTTAGTTGAGCTAGAATCAACAAGTGCAATGATCGACGAACCAGAAGACATTTTTCATATGACACCAGGTGCATGGGTACTAGCAACATATGCCACTAAAAAAGTTGTCAAGCGCTATGTGGGTCAAATACTCAAGATCAACCAAGACGATTCCCTTGAAATAAAATTTGCCAGACGAAAGAAAGATTATTTCATTTGGCCGGAAGTAGAAGATATTGATACCAAAACAGCGGACCAAATATACCAAGTCCTTCCTACACCTACCACTGGTCGAAGAGGAGAAATAAGGTTTCCAATACAATTTAGTGGCCTCAATGTTCAATAAGATGTTTTACAATATGTTTTGCGTTAATTTCCTACGTTTAATAATGAATGGATGTTATTTGGTTTGTTTTTTGTGGAAATATATATTTTTTCAGTATATGTTTGCGACGTAGTCTAATTGTGACATTCTTTAGAAATGTTTCTAAACCCATCCTAAAACATAATGTGGCTAATTGTGACTGAAATATAGTCACAACTAGCTTCAATTTAAGTAAAGGAGATGGTCTGCGGAGGTGTCACAATTAAACCATTAGGATGTCACAATTAAACTTTTGGACGTTAAATGTGACACTCCAAATGATTTTTAAAAAACACATGTTACATTAATTTTTTAATGAACAGAACTGAAATTTTCAGTTAGGGGGTAGCGCAGATCCCCTATTAATGGGATAATCCAATACAACAGCAAAGACACAACAAAACGTATGCTCAAATGCGTATTAAACGGGACTTGACGAAACCGGTGTCACAAATACCCGAGTGCACTGTATATAAATATTTATTTATTTCATTCGAGGAATATTGTGATACAAAAAAGTACCTATAAAATTAATATGTTATAATAATACAGGCTAAACTTTTTAAACTGCATCCATTTGCCAGTCAACAGCTCCTATTGGAGAATTGAAATAATCTTTGTAAATATCTCTAACTTGAAATGCAGTAGCTGTAGCATTTCCTCCTTGTTGCGGTAAAGTTCCGAGGGCAGAGTTTGTATCTGTGATAAAATTTTCTGAACGAATGGTAAAATCTTTGATAAAATTATGCAATATACAAGTTGTTAGGACAATCTTATCTGCATATTCTGGCGAGGATTTTAATCTCCGATTATAAAATTGAAACTTTTGACTTAGAATACCGAATGAATTTTCAGAACATCTTCGAGCACGTGATAGTCTAAAAAGATTTTTCTCAAAAAATTTTTTTTGTTATGTCGTCTCGTTGTTGATTTGAAGAAAAGGGTCTTAATAAATTTGCTTTTAGGGGAAAAGCCTCATCACCCACTATAACAAAAGGCGCCTCCTGGTTGGTACCCGGAAGTACTGTTGGATTAGGAATATTTAAGGCACTTCTTTGTAAAGCTTTTCCTAAATTTGAATGCGCAAAAATGCCGCCATTGCTATTTTTTCCATATGATCCTACGTCAACAATAATGAAATTATATTGCGCATCTACAAGCGCTAAGAGTACGATCGAGAAAGTCTTTTTGTAATTAAAAAATTGAGAGCCAGAATTAGCTGGAGCTGTTATCACCACATGTTTCCCGTCTAGAGCTCCCAAGCAATTAGGAAAATTCCAAATGTTTTCAAAATCTTTGGCAATTCTTCTCCAGTCTTCCTCTGTGGGTGGCGGCATTGTCTTTCCTAACATTTTGTCAATAATTGCATCACAAACTTCTTTGACAATAGCACATACTGTTGAATGACCCAGTCTGTAGCTAAAAGCTATTGTGCGGAAAGAATCACCTGTTGCCAAAAACCTGGAAAGAAAAAGGATAAATGCAGATTTTTATTGTACCTGTTTTTTGTAGGTCTGATTTCTATACGAAGAAATGTTCAACGTTTGTTAAAATAGACATTTACATATATATCAAATTGGCAATTATTCCTATACCTATTTCATATTTTTTTCATTACAGGTTCAACATGCAAAAGTAGATGGAATCAGCTAAGGGACCAGTGGCGAAAAAATAAAAAAAATCATGTAACGAAATCGGGACAAGCCAATAAGCCAGTAAGGAAGTGGCGATATGAAGAGCAAATGTCTTTTTTAGAACCATTTGTGCGCCAAATGGAAACAATTGGCAATCTTAACGACACTAATGATATAGAGGAAGATGAATCTGAGACACAAGAGAATTCCGCTGTTACTGAGACCCAAGAAAATACCAGGGTTACTGAAAGTGATGGAAACACATCAGAAGCTGCAAGGATACCTGCTACTGCTACCGAATTTACACCTACTCGAAAAAAACAGCGATTTTCTTCAAATGTAAAACAATTATCGAAACTAAAAAAAGATGAACCTGCTTCTCCACAATTAATGAATTACCTTATTGAGAAGCAACAAAGAGAAGAAGCTAGTCGCTCTGCAGCAAAAGATCCAACAGATTTCTTTTGTGAAAGTATTGCTGAAAAAATTAAGCGATTCACGCCATATTATCGAAATATCGCTGAAAGTAGAATATTTACTTTAGTGCAAGAACTGGAATTAGAACAGCTTTTACAAACGCAGGATCGGCCACAAGAACATTCCAAACAGCAATATCCTAATAACAGCAATTATGCTTTCCCAAATGTCGTTCCTTCTAATCAACTTAGATATGTGAGTTCGCCGTCGCCCTCTCCTGCTTCTTCAGTTTCCACAGCTGCATCATACCTAGCAACATTTTCGTATAATGATGGACATTGTGACAACAATTAAGTTCTCATGTTTAAGACTACGGTTTGTTTGTTCGTATATTTCATAAAAATAAACTACTTACCTTAAACAGACGCACAGTTTATGTTTCGCTGATATTGATTCCCTAAATTTGGTATTTTTTTTCTTTATTACAGGTTCGATGTTGGATAGTAAGTCGTAAAACTTGTATTTTGACATGCGCAAATACTGGAAAAACTTGGTGTCATCATCTAGGAGTTCTTTATATAACGTAATATATTCTCCTTCAATATTTCTTTATTTTAACAGGTCATGTACCCAAAATCGTCGTTTTGTTTTTTTCGATTGAGCTTCTTCATCCAATATAATAGCCGCTATAATTAAGTTTTCTTCAGACCACATTTTAAGCTAATTTCTATATCAACATAATCACACACTATTAAGTTACATCAGTAACTGACTTCTACGGACGGAAAAGTGTGCATACGACCGAATTTACTGGAACGTCGATGTAATGGTTACTGAACGGAAATGGAACGTATAGTGAGAATCAACCTTTAGGCGCTTTGTCAGCAGTGCCACTGAGTTGCACAGACATGTTTGGTTTTTTATTCTAAGTCTAGGATAATTTCGGCATTTTAGTCGTTGTTTTTGAGGGGTTATGTTGGTTGTTTAATTCGGTGAAAACGTGAGATCTTTAAGAGCCGTATGACACCAGACTTATTTTAGTACTGAACTTAGTACAATTGTTGCGCGCGCAGATTCAACCGCATTTTTGACTAATAAATAGAACAAGTTCTATTTTATTGGAAGAAAACTTCCTGAATTGGCGCGAAAGTATGAAGTTTAAGGTTAGTGCGCGTTGGTTATGTGTTATTTAGTTATTTCTATCCCCGGTGTCATTTTGTTTGTGATATTTATTATTGAGTTGTTTTGAAGTCGTTTTTTCATACCTCTGTGCTAAAATATGTCGTGGTCTAAGAATCAAGTCCAACAGCTAATTGACTTGTATCAAAAACATGCATGTTTGTATGCCGTGAAAGACAAACACTACAAAAACAAGCATGCCCGAACAGAAACACTTTCAACTATTTGCACGGAAATGTGCAAAATTCGTCCAGAGACCACCATAGTGGAAATTAAAAACAAATTCAACAACCTGAGGACCAATTTTCTTTGCCAATATAGGAAATACATCAATGGTTTTCATAGTGGCATGGCTGGAGATGAGGTATGTACATATATGAGTATATTGATAATAAAGGGTTATCCATTTCGTGGTCCGGATTTCACAGCCCTGTTTCAATTACATATGTCAAACAGAACTGTCATCCGAGGCATCATATTTTTAGTTGAAGGTTTGCCATTTAACAATATGGATCGTTTGTCTACTGCAGAACGTGTTAAAATTGTGAAAACTTACTACAAAAATAGTGATTCAGTAGTAAGTACGTTTCGTGCATTACGTGCAGTTATGGTCGACATAATCGTCCATCTGAGCGTACAATTGGAAAGACAGTGAAAAAATTCGAAGAGACTGGATCTGTTACTGATGTCTTAAGGCCTATACATCATCGAAATGCACGCTCGACGGAAAATATTGCCGCTGTAAGTGAAAGTGTTGAAGAAGACCCGAATTTATCCATTCCTCGGCGTGCGCAACATTTGGGCCTGTCTTACGGCACGCTATGGCGTATTTTGCATTTGGATTTGCATCTCCATCTTTATAAGGTTCAGTTGACACAAGAACTGAAGCCCGCTGACCATGGAATGCGTAGAACATATGCCGATTGGGTGCTTGAACAACAACGTTTGGATGACGATTTTTCTTCGCATCGAATTTTCTTCAGCGACGAAGCACATTTTTCACTCGGTGGCTATGTAAACAAGCAAAATTGTCGCATATGGGGCAGTGAAAATCCTCATGTAACTGTTGAGAGACCATTACATCCACAAAAAGTCACTGTTTGGTGCGCCATTTGGTCTGGAGGAGTGATAGGCCCGTACTTCTTTGAAAATGAAGAAGGCGTCACTCAAACTGTCAATTCTCATCGCTACAGCCAAATGATTGCCGATTTTTTTTGGCCTGAAATTAATGATATGGATTTGGAAGAGATGTGGTTCCAGCAAGACGGTGCAACAAGCCACACAACACGACCAGTTTTGGCTTTATTGCAAGAAAAATTCGAAGAACGTGTAATTTCTCGTTTCGGTGATGCCAATTGGCCACCAAGGTCGTGCGATTTATCGCCTTTGGATTTTTTTTATGGGGTTATGCGAAGGATCGTGTTTATGCCGACAATCCCCAAACTATTGAAGCTCTGAAAACCAACATACGTCAAGTTATGGGTGAGATATTGCCTGAAATGTGCCGGCGAGTCGTGGAAAATTACCTCACAAGGATCGAGTCCTGTAAGAAGTCACGTGGAGGACATTTAAATGATGTTGTATTCCATACATAATGGCAAGGTCTAAGCATTATATTGAAATCAAAATTTGATCAAAATTCTAAATGGAAGTGTGTTTTATTTACGTTTACTTTCGGAACCACAAAATGGATAACCCTTTATATCATATAACATTACAAGTATTAAGATAAGAAACAATCATCATTTTTGCTTTCAGGCTGGCGAACAGCATCCTGGTATGTTGCAGTATCGGATTGCAAGATAAGATTGTTCTCCGAAAGTTAAATGACAATATCGGCCTAATTCCTATAAAATTAGGGAATGCCAAGATGCTTGATTATAGATTTACTTTAATTCATTATTATGACCTTAATCCAATAATTATGGAAATCAATAAGTTGCATTTGAAAGGTCAGAATATTACCAATATATTAACAACTCACACTGAGTATTTAGATGACAATGCAATTCATCTTCAAATACTAGGAATATCGCAAACCAGGGTAGAAAACAAAATAAAAGAAATCGTTCCTCAGTCGCAACGAATTAAACGAGGACTAGTAAATATGCTAGGATCAGTCTTTAAAGCAGTAACTGGGAACCTAGATGCCCCAGATGGCGAACGATACGGTCAAATTATTAAGCAAATTCAATCGAATCAAAATCAATTAGCGGAAAATGCATTTAAGCAAAATTCAATATCGTTGCAAATAATTTCAAAGTTCAATAAAACCGTTGAACAAGTTGGCAAACACGAAAAATTGTTGGAATCAAAAATTAAATTAATATCTTATATTATGCAGAAAACTACTTTTAAAGAGAACTCAATCTATATAAAAAATGTCTTAAGTGAAATTATCAAACTTTATACATATATCGATTCTCTACTTCAAGATGTTGAAAACTCAATAACATTCTGCAAGCTCAAAACTATCCACCCGAGCATAATAAAAACTGAAGACCTCTTCTTAGAATTAAAAAGTTTAGAGAAACGTGTAGGTACAGAGCAAATGCCTATAAAACCTGAATTGGATAATATTCACTTATATGAAGATATCATAGATATAGAGTGTTTTATTCACAATAATAAAATAACATATTTGCTACATATTCCAATTACCCGTAAACAACAATTCGAATTGTATCATTTATATTCAACACCAATTTTGAAGGAAAGTCGGTTCAAGGCAATTTTACCGCGGAATAAATTTCTAATAAAATCGAAATTGCACTTTGCATATCAAACTCAAGGCTGTCAAAAGATCTCGTCACAACAATACTTCTGTAATAGTAAAGACTTGACAGAAATAGACGAGAAGAATTGTCCCTGCGCGGTGTGCCTGTTGTCCCAAATTAGAGAATTTTCTGGTTGTCAACCCATCGAAATCCAGATCGAAGAACCAATTGTTAGTCAACTCTCTAATTCACACCAGTGGTTGATCGTCAGTCGAAAGAAACAAAAGGTCAAATTGCAATGTCCAACACAGATTGAAGCATTGAACCTTTTTGGTACCTACATTGTTGACATTCCTAGAGGCTGCGAATTCTCAATAAATGATCAATTCATCGTCACGGACGAAAACACCTCAAATGCCAGCATGTCGATACTGTTTCCGGATTTTGGTGAATTACCCAATTTGATGTCTTCTTTAAAACTAGACTTTAAGATGAACGCCCTGAAATTGGATGGACTACAGGAGCTTCGAACAATCGGAGTTTCCAAAAATCCTTCAGTTTGGACCATCTTAATTTATGGCTTTCTAATGTCAACAATTGCATATTTCTGCTATAGAAAATTTGGTCAAACCCTGTGCCATAGAAGACCAACGAATGCTACTCCTGAGGAACCGCCTATTCAACTTCCCAGTACCATACAGTTGAATCTAAGGGATGGAGGAGTTATGTGACGGTCCTGTACGAGTTCCGCTGAATAAGCCAGATGCTGACAATGCAGTTATATTGAATAAAACCATTTTTATGTTAATTATTAAGGGACTTCATTTTTAGCTCTAAGACTAGTTAGATGTTAGATTAACCACGATAAACGTAATTAGTAAATTTTAGTTGTTTTTAAAAACAGCCTTGCCATATCGAAATAGTTAACTCGCACGAGGCAAGGTCGCACCAGGATGCACCTAGTGTATCTTCCATTATGTTCTTGAGATAAGATCTATAAATTTAATTATGAATATTTGCATTGAATGTCATGAAGGTTTTGTTGATGAGTTTTACAAAAAAGTTGCTTATCACTACAAGGGAGTGTCTTTTTTGCTAGTGCATGAACATGACTTTTTTCATATGAATTGCGATGTGTGTTGTAAAGCTACAAACGCTTATAATTTAAATTTTTCTTGTTATTAGGAGAAGATGTCAATTATGCAATGAACTAAACGAAGAATTTGATGTAATGATAGCATCAATCTTTCAAAGCAAAATATATTGCATCCAAACATAATTACCCCAAGGCACGCACTTAAGGTATGAGTTGACAAAATTAAAATTAGTATCAAATTTGGAATTACCTTATGATTTACACGACTTTGATAATTTTGAGTTTATAGTTTCTTCCAAACAGTTTAAAAATCAGATGGGTCCAACACGTTAAACCATGTCTACTTCACCAGCAGTTAGTGATTGTGCAGAAGCTTTAGAAGAATTGTGCAACGTTGTTGCATCACCAGAAGTGCCGATAAATAGTGAAACAGAAGCAGACTTAGAAACTGGTGAAGATGTCGTAATCTCGTTGCTGCGAATTTTACCCCAATAATGAAATTTTAAAGAAAATCAAAGAAATAAATAATTTCTATGAAGCACCCGAAGATATGCGTGTACAAAATGGAACTGGAAAAATTACTGAAGCACAAGAAAATTGGTGGTTGTGGAATCGTCCACAAACTATCCCCCTTTAGACAAAACTCTGACATAGGCCAAGGTCGGATAGTATTTTTAGTAATCCGAACGGTCACCAGGGGCGCTGAATACCCCTTGCTAATTGATAAGTCTTTTGTTAGATGGCGCCAGAGTCGTAGTAACGTCCCGGTAAATTTCGTGTTGGTTTCTTGTAGTTCACAAACTATCTCCCTTGACGTTTGTGGTGACGTTTGTGTTCGAATTTAGCGTTTTTTGTGTGCTTTTACCCTTTTTCTCGTGTCTCCGTTTGATATCTGCCGTTATTATGGCATTTTTTGGTGATGTTAAAGAGGCAAAGAGAAAATGTTGTGTCCCAGGCTGCAAAATAAAAAATGGTAGCTTTTTCCGGTTGCCCAATCCCCAACAACAACCCCAGTTTTTCGAAACCTGGTTGGATCTGGTTCAAAACCCTCTTTTTAAAAACTTGCAACCAAAGGAAATTGTTGCAAAATATAGGATTTGTGCAACCCATTTCAGGGAGGAAGATTTGCAACCTAGAGGTCGTAGAGGAATTGTTTGGAATGCAATTCCCCAATTCTATCTTCCTGCAAGTAAGTACCTATAGTCTTATCAGAATGTATATACTTACCCTGATTCTTACCACACAGCTCTTTCTGAGCAGTGAAGGTATTAACTAAATGGAAAAACGGCAAGACTCATAATTCTGAAATTTAGGAATAATAAATTCTTCTAAAAAATAATGTATACCTATTTTTTTCTCTTTTTTAGGGTGTTCAGAAAATCAAGAAGAAAGCCCTTCAAAGAAAATTAGACTTGATATGGAAGGTAATAATATTAGGTACAATATATATTTTTTATCACTAGATATTTTTTTTATATTTAGGATTTGCAAGTAGTTCAAAGAACACCATGCCCTTGCCATTTTATTTAGGCTCCAATTTGGACCAAATAGAGATTGGAAGGATTAGTGAAGAAGGCTTGGAAAAAGGTAAGTTCTACTTAAAGATAAATTTTTTTTTCCGATTTGCAATGATAGATCTTATTTTGATATTCAGATATTGGACTACCACCTGAAGTACAATTAGATTCTGAGCGGCCATCAACTCCTACCTCAAGTCATCCAAGATCAGTAAAAAGAAGTATTTTAAAAGAAGTTGGTGTGACCAGACAAAAATGTTTAACACCAAGATCAAGAACTTTATACAGAAGAGTGATTACATCTTGCTCAAAAATTGCCAAACAGTCAGCAACTATATCAGATTATAAAATAAGTTACATCAAGCGACAAAATTTGCAAAATCAAATAATTTTGAAAATTTAATGCACCAAGTTAACCCACTAACATATCATTTTATTCTGTGTCAAGTCCGGAATCAAAAACAACAACCTAAAGCTAGGAGATATTCCATTGAAGAAAAATTGCTTGCTTTAACAGTACTGAAAGCAAGTGGAAAGGGATACAGGTTATTATCTAAAATATTTTGTTTACCTTCCAAAAAAACATTAACCCTTTTATTAAATAAAATACCATTTGAAAGTGGCATTAATAAAGTCATATTTGAGTCGCTTGAACAAAATGTTAGGAAAATGAAAGAAATAGACAGAATGGCAATCCTTGTATTTGATGAAATGTCAATTGATAGTGTGGTTCAGTACAGTCCAAAAAAAGATGTTATAGTAGGACTACATGATGAGGGAACCAACTATCGAAAACCTCAATTAGCCGATCACGTCAATGTATTTCTCTTAAAAGGTGTTTTTAGGCAGTGGAAACAGCCTATAGTTTTTACTTTTAGTAATGGGCCATGTAAAAATGTCGCAATAAAAAGATTGCTGGTTGAAATAATAAAAAAGTGTCATAGCATTGGTCTTAACATAATCGCCACTGTTTGTGATCAGGGTAGTTCAAATCAAACGGCAATTAAAAACTTACTTCAGGAAACCAAGGCAAAATGTTTGAAAGAAAATATCGAAAACGACTATTTTGGTTTTCTAGTCGATAATCATGAAATCATACCTTTGTATGATACTCCTCATTTGTTCAAAGGTTTAAGGAATAATTTGCTCTCAAATAATTTACATTTGACTTTAAATAATAAAAAGTGCACTGCAAAATGGAAACACATAGAGCAATTTTATTTATTGGATATTGAGGATGAAGATAGAATCTGTCACAAACTTACTGATCAGCATGTCATTAGAGGCAAAATTAATAAAATGAAAGTTCGTTGCTGCACTCAGGTGTTTAGCCATCAAGTGGGAGCCCTGATGAAAAAAATTATAAGTTGGAGTAAGTACATTGTTGTATTTTATGGCTAATAAATATTTTAATATATTGTTTTATATTTAGATGCTCAAGTTAATCTTGATCGGGAAGCAATGGATACCGCCAATCTTATACTGTTCCTCGATAAACTATTTGATAGCCTCAACTCTAGCAGAAGGACAGGACCTCCAGAAAAACCATTAAAAGCGGCAGTAACTTTCAACTCCATTCATATTGGATTCTGGTATGACGCAATTAAAGTACTGTCAACAATGAAATACTTTTGCCACAAAAAAAAAAAAGGTTGTTACAGTCCCGTCACTTAAAAATTTGATATTTACAATCAAAGGATTTATATACTTATCACAAAATATTTTAAAGAAATATCCTAACAAATATGTAACTGTAAGGACATTTCAACAAGATTCGCTAGAGAATTTTTTTGGATGTATTCGAGCTCATAGCGTAAGGGAAAATATGCCTAGTGCGTCTCATTTTGTATGTTCCTTTAAAGCACTTATAACCAATAATTTTTTATCAACACATTCACCTGAGAAAAAGATGTAAGTGAAGGCGTATTAGAGAACCTTCACAATTTTGTGACGAGTAAAGTAATGGATGGCATAAATACTTTAAATGAGGAAATAGTTGAACCTGAAATACCTTCAATTCTTATCAAACAAAAAAGATCTTTTATTTCAAAATGTACATCAACATATATTGCAGGATTCATAGCAAAGAAAGTACTAAAAAAAATTAAATGTAACCAGTGTAAAAACAACATTTTAAAAAGCCATTCAGAGGCCAATATGGACTTCATTAAAGCAAGGCAATACAAAAACTCTCATTTAACTAAGCCTGGATCATATTTTTACTTTTTAGTTTCACAATCCGTTTCTAGATTATTTTATTTAATACCAAGAATATGCCATTATCATAATGTGGCGATGCTTTTACAGACATTTATTTCTAAGCAGTTAAACTTTGATCTAATAAATTGCCCAGAACATAATGATACCGGAAAAGTATTATTAAATATTATAACAAGATGTTGCATCAATTTCTGGTGCAAAAGAGTGAATTTGGTAGTTAAAGGTAAAGATGTAAAGTTTTTAAAATACTTACAAAAAAAACCTAACCCTGCCTTCATAGATCCAGTAAAATTACTTGCCTATAAAAAATATGAAAGCAAATTAAAAAGAGCAAAAGCTGCAAATAAGTTTAAGTTATTTTAAGATTAAAAGCGTTAAAGTTAGTTTCAAAACTAAACGCTTTGACAATTGATTTCCACAAGTAAATAAATCATTTTCCTCGTTGTTGAAAGCAAGATAAATTATCGAGGTTTTAACTATATTGTCTCAATTTTTCTAACGTGGGTACAGACGATATATAAACTGTCTATAAAACTGTCATACCTACTTATGATATGCCCAGTTCAAATTTGTGTTTTTTAATTTGTTAATGATCAGTATCAAATAAATAGTGATTTTCTGAATCAACAGCGGTTAACACTGAGTATGAGCCACGAGTAGGACTGACCATATTACTGTTATTGAGAACCATCCCATAGTATTTCCTCAAACAAGGAAAACAATAAAATGTGGATTTATAGTCTCAACGAAACAATTGAAACACTTGCTTACTATTTTGTTGTATTATACAGGGGGTTCAAGAGCACCCTGGACATAGGAGATAAACATGGGAAAACGGTTTTGATTTTTTGCGCCTGCACAATTCATTTAATGGAAAAATGATTCAGATAAAAGTGGTAGAGCACATTTTCGCCTACCAACCTGTAATTTTTTTATTACAGTTTAATTTAATCACTGTGACAATTTATTACCATAAGTAAATCTAATTGTAAGTAAATTAAATTTTGTTTTTGTATGCTATAGTAAGAGTAGCAAAATTTAATATACAATAAAAAAGAAAGGCCTGTTTTTGTTCTTTAAAAGGCCTGTTCGTAAAGACACTTTTAATCGTTGCCAATTTATTATTAATCAATAGTGTTGAAATTATGATAAACAATATTAAAATTTGTCTACTATGAAAATTGAACTATATACGTACTACATAATAATAAATTGGTTACGGTTGAAAATGTCTTTATGAATGGGCTTATAATTAGAATTTAAAAAAATATATAGAAAAAAAAAACTTCCTGACATTTGGTGAATGCCAAAAATTGAGTATTAGTAATGCGCTCTGTTACGAGATGGCGCTTCTTTTACTTCCAAACGTTAACATTGCAGTTTCCAGTCTAAAGAGGGATAGTTTGTGCAGACAGCTGACAGCAGACAATACATGTGTGATCGGTCTACTCATCAAAACAATACAGTTTGCCTGTGCTCAAGAACTGTGTTAAATCTGTACTTTTATGTCTCCAGGTTGAAGGTTGCTTATTGCTTAACTTTAATTTAAATTTGCCAACTAACCATTTCATTATTTGTATAACCTATAATTAAGCCGTCGGATAATTAGTGTTAAGTTCTAATTTAACCTAACTTTATTTGTTTACACTGTATTGTTTTGATGAGTAGACCGATCACACATGTATTGTCTGCTGTCAGCTGTCTGTCATGTCCGGCTCTGAGGGTTTTGACCTTTTCCGTTCTCTGGGGGATTTGGTTTTTTGTTTTTTTTTCGGGTTTGGCAATATGATGCTGCCCCCTAGACTTCCGTTTCCTGCAACCTGCCCTTGGCGTGGGTTGGAAACCATTTTGGCCACTCCATGTCCGGCCGCACCCAAGCCATGATGCCCTGCACGGTCACACTTCCACACTGACAAAAGGGAAAGTCGCCCCTATTTTAATCTGTTTAAATGTCCAACTTGTGAGTGTCCACCGCGGTTTTTGTTGTGTGACGTCCCTTTCATGTCTATTTGGTCTCCTTCAGGTAAGATATGCAGTTTTTGCCCCTTTAACTTGCCTTTTTATTTTATTTTATCTTTTGACTTTGATTTATCTGCCGCCCCCCATTACATATATACCCCTTCAGGACATCCTATTTCTACTCATGCTCTTTTATTACAGATAAACATGCAGATTTTACATCATTCAACTTCTTTGGGTTTTGATTAAGTTTTTTCCCCCTTCAAGAATAAAAAACCAAGCAACTAACTTCATCTTTTTGACATCAACACTGGGTTTTGATTAAGTTTTTTCCCCCTTCGAGAATAAAAAACGGAGCAACCTGTCACCTCAGAACCAGAACTGGGTTTTTTGATCAAGGTTTTTTTTTTCCCCGTGTAGAATAAAGGATCAAATTTCTAAAGCAGTTTTTGATACACCAAACATTTTATGGTTTTGTGATGTATGCATTGGGGTTGTTAATAAGAATGTTAAATTGTTTAGCAAAATTGATGAGCTTGCTGACAAGGCTGATATTTTGATCAGGCAAACTGCTGACTGTCTTGCAAGAATGGAGCTAAGTCAGCAAAATGCTGGTGGGCTGCAGGATAGTCAGAAACCACGAAAGAACTATGCAGATGCTCTTAAAGAAGCAGTATTAATTGTGAAGCCTACTACCAAATGTGAAAGTAAGCCAACTAAAAAAGATCTGCAAGACTGCTTGGATAGAGTTTCTTTGGATATTGGAATTAATAGAGTCAGTGAAGCAAAAAACGGCGCGGTAATTGTTAAGTGTAGAGACAAAGAGGATGCCAACAAATTAAAGACCAATCTCGAAAAAAATATGTCACAACAGTTTTCCACTGCTATCCCTGAAAAGCGTAAGCCATGTATTAAGATTTTTCTGAGGACGAATTGATAAGGGCACTGCAATCCCAAAATCGTAACATAGTTACTCCAAATAGCGAGCTGAAGCTTGTAGTTACTAAGAAGATGGTCAAAACATTTCTGGCGATCGTCGAGTGTGATCCAGGCACCTTTGCACGTATTCAGAAAGACGCTGAATTTAGATTATACGTGGGCTTGAAAGTCTGTAGGTGCTATGAGTACATTAGAGTATACAGGTGTTACAACTGCAGTAGATTTGGTCATAGTTCGAAGGATTGTCCTCAAACAAAAACTTGTGGAAGATGCTGTAGTGAGTCACATGAATCGGCAGATTGCTCGGCGTCCAATCTAATACGAACCCATGTTGTAGCAACCAATTTACTCAAGAAATAGGGAGAGCACAAAAACTGTCATCCAGCATCAAAACATACAGTCGCTGAAAAACAAGACTTTGTGGAGTGCATACTGGATGGCTTGGAGTATAAACCTGATTTGCTGTTGTTTAGTGAACATTGGATAAAAAGTGTTGAAATGTCTTTTGTAAAGCTTAATGGATATGGATTGGTCTCCTCTTTCTGTAGAACTGAGCTGGGACACGGCGGGACTTGTATATATGTTGCAGACTCCTACACCTTCAGAGAGGAAGAAGAACTGTGTGTGATTTTAGTGTGGAGGGTGTCATTGAAGTGTCATGTGCTGTTAGTCTGAATTTAAAAATGGTAATTGTATGTATGTATAGACGAGGTGTTGGTTGTTTTGAGACCTTCATGGAGACCCTTGAGATTATTTTGAATTATATATTTCAGAAGTATGTTAACTTTAAAATTATAGTTGGCGGTGATTTCAACATAAATTTACTTGATGTGAATAATAACTGTACGGTGGGGTTTTTGGATCTGTTAAATACATTTAATTTATTTCAATGCATCTTTGAGGCTACTAGGGTAACTGACCAGTCGTCTACACTGATTGACAATATATTTTACAATTCAGAAAATAATTATAAAAGCTATGTGCTGAGCACGGCTCTTTTTGATCACAAGGCTCAAATTTTGTGCGTTGGCAATACCGTATGTGAAAGAGAGAGTTGCGCATCCAGACAGATATTCAGTAAAGGTAAGCTTGGTCACTTCAAGTCTGAAGTAGAACAGATCGACTGGTCTGAGATTTATCAATCAAAGTGTGTAAATAGGGCATATAATAGTTTTCTCCAAACAATGACCAGCTTATCAAACCGAATTTTTGTATCAAAGAAATGCATAAACAGGAGGCCTCTTTAACTGGATAACTGAGGGCATTCGAACGTCATGTAGGCATAAACGTGTTCTGTTTACTATGTTAAATAGCGGCCAGATCTCTGAACAGCATTACAAACGGTACTGTGGCATTCTTAAGCGCGTTATAAAAAGGGCTAAGCAACTGTCTAACCTGGCATTCATAGACAAAGCTGAAAATAAAATAAAAGCTGCCTGGCAATTGGTTAAGAGGATTACGAAATCGGACGACAGAAATATTGACGTGATCGGGAGTTTTGCTGGTAAGTATGGTAAGGACAGCTGTGGTATACTAAATAGACTCAACAATCACTTCTTCAAAGCATGTCCGGACTTAAGTGTAAATCCTGACTCACAGGATACCTTCAAAAACTATATAAGCAAAGTGCTTGCTCCATCAATTTTTTTAATGCCTGTGGACTCCCATGAAGTGTATCGCATAATTAGAGATTTAAAAAATACTAGTTCTGTGGGTGATGACAAAATACCTATAAAAGTGCTTAAGGAAGTGTCGGATGTAATATCTGAACCGCTCGCTGCCATTATAAATCTTGCTTTTACTTCGGGCTGCTTTCCTGAAAAACTCAAAAATGCCAACATTAAGGCTGTTTATAAGAAGGGTGAGAGGGATAATGCAAATAATTATAGGCCAATTTCTCTACTTTCCAATGTTGGAAAGGTTTTTGAGAAGGCATTATCTTCTAGACTTGTAAGTTTCTTGGATGCACATTCTGTGATATCAGATAAGCAAAACGGCTTTAGGAAAGGTAAGTCCACCATAAGAGCTATCTATCAAACACTGACAACTGTCTTGCTTTCCTTAAATGAAAAGAAATATACTTCAGCAATGTGTTTGGATTTGTCTAAGGATTTTGATAGTGTTGACCATGAAGTGATGCTGACAAAGCTGAACATGTATGGCATTAGGGGAAGAGCGAACGACTTAATAAGATCATATCTCACTGGCAGGACTCAACAGGTAGCTGAAGCGAGTAATCAGGGTGTAACAGTTCTGTCCGATAAAGTATTAGTCAACAGAGGGGTGCCGCAGGATTCTGTACTGGGCCCACTTTTATATATTTTATATACCAATCTCTCGGAGGTCACTGGGGAACACACAATACTATATGCTGATGATACCACTTTGGTTTTGAATGATGTATCCCTGGGGTCTCTCTCGTCCAGAGCTGTCCTGGCGATTGACCAGCTTCAGCAGTATTTTGCATGTAATAATCTTCTCTTGAATGTGTCCAAAACCCAATTTTTGATATTCGGTAACAGAGTTCATCACCCCTTAACTTTTCACCATGGTAATAGAGAGATTTCAACGGTCAACAGCATTAATTTTTTGGGAGTCAATATAGATGAGAGGTTGGATTGGTCAGTCCACATTGAGTGTTTGGCTGGGGGGTTGTCGCGATACTGCTTTGCACTAAGGGTGATTGCCCGGGAGGTTGGTTGCTTGGCTGCACTGTCAGCATAACATGCATTTGTCGGTTGTAGGCTACAGTACGGTTTGATATTCTGGGGAAACTCTAGTAATATAGACAGAATATTTAAACTTCAAAAAAAATGTATACGTTCCATGTTTAACATGAATTGGCGGGACTCATGTAGGGAGTGTTTTGTTGAGTATAAGTTACTTACTGTCACAAGCATGTACATTTATCATTGTTTTATGTTTATTATTGATAATTCGGATCTTTTTGCTGACTCAACTGCGGTGCACGAGTACCCAACAAGAAACCATAACCTGTTAATTCAGACTAGGTATAACCTCGCCTATCTGCAACAAAACGTTGAGTACTCGTGCAAGAAAATCTACAATTCGTTCCCCGCAAGGGTGAGAACACTCCCAAGAGGTAAATTAAGAAGATGGCTAAAGCTTTATTTAGCTGAAAAAGCGTTTTATAGCCTTAAGGAATTTTTTGATAGCGTTAAGCCTATTTCTTTAGAGCAAGTGTAAATTACATCATTGTCTTTGTGGTCGTTAGCCACAGTAGTCTGTAGATTTTAATCATGTACTCTTTTGTTTGTTTGTTTTTTTTTTTTTTTTGTTGTCTTTTTTGACATTGTTCCACACCCTTTGCAAGGGTTTTTAGTACCTAGTTTGTACTGAGCTGAACGAAAAATAAATATCTATCTATCTATCTACACTTAAATGTTAGGTCAATTACCAAGAATTTTGATAAACTTAAGGATTATATTGTTGCTCATGGCCACGAATTGTTCGGAGTATCGGAGACTTGGCTCAGCTCTTGTTCTGATGTTTTGGGATCCGAAGCTCTGGACATAAGAGAATATAATTTTGTTAGAGAGGACAGGCGAGGTCGTGGGGGAGGTGTCGGGTTTTACATTAAGGATAGAATACCGTTCAAATTAGTCATTAGCGAATGCAATGACGTTGTTGAACATATGTGGGTTGAGATTGAATATTGTCATAAAAGCATTGCGGTAGGGGTTGTGTTAGACCTCTTGGCTCTAATTGTAGAAATTTTATAAATTACTTTGATAACACGTTAACTGAAATGTATTCAAAATTTGATGAAGTTATATGATAAATGCATGGGTGACTTCAATATCGATATTTTGGATACTGATAGTTCGATACCTACTTTGCTGAGTAACATTTTAGAATCCTTCTGTAATAGACAAATCATATCTCAGCCTACTAGAATTGCTAAAAACAGTTCTACGTTAATTGATTTAATTTGTTGCAATCCTACTTTAGTTGCCGATTCGGGGACTGGGGACGGGGGAATATATGACCATTTACTTACATATACCATTCTGCGGATTGCTTCTGATGATCCGAACCAAGATGTTTTCTGTTATCGACAGCCTTATCGTATAGACTTAGACTCTTTTAACGCTGATCTTTTAAAAGCAGCATTTAATCAAATATACGATATAAATGGCATATATAACAAGATTTCTTATACT
This sequence comes from Ips typographus, assembly GCF_016097725.1. Lineage (NCBI taxonomy): Eukaryota > Metazoa > Arthropoda > Insecta > Coleoptera > Curculionidae > Ips > Ips typographus. Next base: position 5,842,254 of record NC_138434.1, read on the forward strand.
ACAGATATTATTTTGGGGATTTTTGTTGTTCATGCCCCTCTAAGTAAGAATGTGGGCTCTAGAAAACCGTATCGACCTTGGGTAACGAGTAATTTTTGAGTAAACAAATTTCAATAGACATGCCGTTTTAACATCATTCAACTAACTTGGGTTTTCCCCTTTCAAGAATAAAAAACCAAGCAACCTGCCATCTTCGAAACCAACACTGGGTTTTGATTAAGTTTTTTCCCCTCCGAGAATAAAAAACCAAGTAACCTGTCACCGTGAAAACCAGAACTGGTTTTTTAATCAAGGTTTTTTTCCCCTGTGTAGAATAAAAAAACCAACCACCTTATGTATACCTGGGTTCAGCTTGTAGAATGACAGCCAGCAGACTGTGACTCTAGTTAAGCCTCTGAAGATGGGCGTCTAAATACATCCGAAATATGTCAGGCAGATGACAACTTAATAAATGAAAAAGAAGTAATAGTCCATATTCTTTCAGTGGAGTTGTACAAGTACAAAAGGAAGGGAATGACACGCAGTCGTCTCCACACTACTTTATTTCGACATATAAATGGCCATCTTCAGGGGCCACAAGAATAACTTACTCCACTTATCAACTCAACAATCAATGCGCCGGCTGTCTTATTAAAAAGGGAGAGACAGTGAGAACCACATCCTGGTGAGGGTGGGGATGGTGGAAGAGACTGCTAGGGGTGTTTGCAAGGGATTAGGAAACATTAAAAGGTTAGAGACCTAAAAAAAGAAGTTGATGTATGATGATGGTAGCTGATCATTCAGGCAGATGTGCCCACTATCCTCAGAAGCCTTGTTGATCTCAAGCACCTCAAGGTGGTTGAGGAGGCTGTCCTTAGCACACACGTGCATAATCTTGAAACCCTGTTCAGCATTGAAGGTGTGGCCATTCAGACGAAGATGCCGAGAAAAATTAGATTTCTTATAGGTGGTATTTACGTTAGGGTTGTTGGTGAACTTCAAGTACTCCCGATACGTGTCTTGGTGTATTAATTTCTTATTAACAAATTTTTTTAAATGGTTAAAATAAATTTTATTGACTAGTGTATTGGGAAATGTATTGTTGGTTGCAACTGTTTTGATCCAAGAAAGTTCTAAGTTAAAGTTTGTTTCAGACATTGGTATGTTAAATAGGCGGTTAAAGAAACAGTTTAGGGACGCAACCTTCTGATTGAGAGGATGATTGGATTGGAAGGACAAAGTTTAAACAATCGAGTGGTGGGATGCTAGGAAAGAGGTTGAAAACATCAAATGATACCCTGATTGCTGTGTCAGGAATGGTTATGAGTTGGGAACCTGTTACGCCAATGCACACCGCAAGGTACTTACTACATGCACAACTAAATTGCACACTTATTTTAACTTAGCCTAATTATATTTCTTTCGATAAGGTACCATCATGAATTAGTATTGTTACACTTTACTGGGTTCTTTTTAATAAGTGAGACTTTGAATACATTCAACAAACTTTATTTACTAATTACACAACAATTTACCACACTAGAAATCACTACTTTTAAACCACTAAAGTCACTTTTACCACTTTTCACTACTTCGCTCTTTGCTTTATCGCGCCACTGTTATTTCACAACTCACAACTGACAGTCCGTCGGCTCGGTCAGTTTATATATGTGTGGGTGATCGATTCTCGAATGTTCCTGTATGCACAGAATGTTCCCGCTATACGTCCAGTAAACGTTTATTGTATCGCAAACATGCCATCCGATGCGCCGATCCAAGTTTAAAGATACCGAGACATCTCCAAAAGTAGCTGTTTTGTGGATTTGCATTTTACATGGGGTTAAATGGGTATTAGGGGGGTAAGTTTGGGACACCTCTAGGATGCGGTGTTTCCTTCTCCACTTTTTCCCTAAATTTAGGGAAAATCTATATAGTGACCATCTCGTTTTACCTTAAATTTCAGGAAATCTTAATCTGGCTATGAGGCCTTTGTAACAGTATCATTGAATGGTCGGTTATTGGCTGTTGGAGGTTTTAATAACCGTCATGACAGTTTAAATTCGGTGTAAGAGTTTGATGTTAAAACCAATAAATGGACATTAGTCACATGTATGCTCTCCCAAAAAGGTGGATTTGGAGGAGCAGTGTTGGATTTGGTCAATTTAGAGCACCTCGTGGGACAAACTAATACCTAGTTAATGAGAACAATGTGATATGTACACAGTGATAATTTATAATGTCCCCCCTCTCAACTTTTTTATTTTTCACATTAGAAAAAAATTATGAATAGAAAAGTTGTACGAGATGATGCAAGCTATTTGTGTAATGGCCCAAAAATGCCTTCTTCCAATTTTGGGTCTTACAAGCTTATTTTTGGGGTTCGAGGGGCAAGCGCTATATCCTAAATGACACAACCACCAATCTCGGATCAAACATTTATTCAGATTCCAAAAACATAGAAAATTACTCAGCTAGGTACGGTTCGGTTCCAAAGACTTAGGTCTAGTTATCAATTCTGGCTTTAACGTACCTTCTGGACATGTTGAGTTGAGCTGAAGTGATGTGGTTTCTTTACGAGAATTTTGAAGGGTTTTCCAAACACCTTAGTTTCACAAATCTTGCACACTGAAGAATTTTGGTAGAACTTATTTTGCACTACTGAACATGACTAGAACTTGACCCCATTAGATCTTTTTTGGACTTTAACCGACTTTTCACATTTGTCCTCGACTTGACGACGTTTCAGTTCTGACTGCCCGATTCTGACTGACTGTTTGGCAAAGTGGTGGAAATATTTATACTACTAAATTTACGTCATTCTGGGAGCAGGAATGCGTCAGGTCAAAAGGTGGAATTTCAAAAACATGTCGCCGGGTGCAATAAATAATAATAATTTTTTCCTGCAGCTGCAGGCAATAAATCATTTTTGCTTGAGGTCAAAAAGGTGAGAATTTGTGGCGACAGTATGACTTAGAAAAATTCCTTTCCTTATAAACACCTACCAATAGAAATATATCCTCGCTTCTGGATTAACGACGCTGGCCAATTAAATCTCTTAGAGGTTTGGCTTAGGATTTGAAGTCAGATTTTTCTTCCAAACTAGTCTTTCATTTAAGCGTTGTGTCTAATAGTGTTCAGATGTACCTCAAACTAATTCCGTAAGTTCTAATTTAATTTTGATTAAAAAAAATAAACAAAAGAAAATTGCTAATATTTTCCCGGGGCATCACAATTTGCAGAATATATTGTTATTTATACAGGACGTTTCAGAAATGCGTGACAAGTCAAAGTTATATTTTTTGAAATGAAACACCCTATATATTTTCAATTTTCTAGAATTATCAAACAATTCTGAACATTTTTTTTATAATATGTGCTATACCTAAATGTAATGGTTTTCGAAATATTCGCATTTCCACTAAGCTGCTAGATTCTAGAAAATATTCGATAGATTCCAGTTCTAGGTGGCGGTGAATTACGCGGTCACGAAAAAACAAAAACTTTGTTTATTACTGACAGTAGTGACAGTTACACGTTGCGGGAATATAACATTGTTTTTATTAAAATTCCTTATTCCGAAAGAGAAAAACAATTTATTCTGCAAATATTTATTAAAACAAATAATAACGTTAAAATTGCTCAAAGAGCACTCCATAGAATTAACCCCCGGATGCATATTCCAGATAAGAAAACATTTTAAAGGATCTATGAAAAGTTTTAACGAACATCCAGCCTATTGAGACGAAAAAGAACAATGGAAAGAGATGAAAATATGGATTTGAATATTCAGCTAAAAGTTGAAGAAAATCCAAACATTTCTCCGAGAAAAATATATAAAGAGTTTGGAAGAAGAGCATGGCGATTCAACAAATACCTCTTATGGGAGGATACAAAACACTCTCAAGAAATCAGGATATAAAGCATTCAAAATAAGGCCCACAACAAAATTAACGCCGAGACAAAGGGAAAAAAGGGTTGAATTTTGCCAAACCATGTTGGAAAAAAATAACTTGAATAACAATTATTTGAAAAATGTATTCTGGACCGACGAGTCTTTTTGCAGCTCCTGGTTGCATTTGCGACCAGCAGTATGATTAACAGGAAAAACACCAGACAGTGGGCCACAGTATATCCCCACGGCTACAGGGAATTTCAATTTCAACGTCGCCAAACTGTCAATGTTTGGTGTGCTATCCTGTATAACAAAATAATAAGTCCCCATTTCTTTACCGTTACTTTAAACGGAGATGTTTATTTCAATTTTCTCCATCAAGAACTAGAGGACTTTTTTGATGAGCTTCCGTTGGAACAAGAGAGAAACATTGTTTTCCAACAAGCTGGCGATCAGCCTCACACTTTGTCGTAGCTGTTAAAAACCATCTAAGTCAAAGGTTCAATGAATGGATTGGGAGGGATGCAGCGATAAAATGGCCTCCTAACAGCCCTGACTTGACGCCGATTGATGCATTTTTATGGGGAACGCTAAAAGATCGAGTGAATGCACATAGCATTGAAAATACTGAACATTTGAAAGAACTTATTAGAATGGAAATTCAAATTCTGAATGAAGATTATAACCAATCGCTCACTCCGCGTTAGAAAGGTTACGAAGAACGTATATCAAATGTATTGAAGAAAACGGGGCCCAGTTGAGCAATTTGATTTGTGAAAACTACATGCTTTATTATATATTATTATATCTATAGTTGTTTCAGATATTGAATTTCACTCCAAAATAAAATCATTGATATTTTCTTTATAAAAAGGTCATGAATAGTGGTCTCGTAGATGACTAATTTACCAATTCACTAATTATTCACAGCTACTAGAATGAGAACTTGTTTTTTTTTCGAATGTAGCCGCTTTGTGGAAAAGCGAATATTTCGAAAACTATTACATTAGATATAGGACATTATAAAAAAAAATGTTCAGAATTGTTCGATAATTCTAGAAAATTGAAAATATAACTATGACTTGTCACGCATTTCTGAAACGTCCGGTATAAATAACAATATATTCTGCAAATAGCTGGCATCATCTCGTACAACTTTTCTATTCATCATTTTTTTCTAATGCGAAAAATAAAAAAGTTGAGAGGGGGGGGACATTATAAATGATCACCGTGTACACGGCGTTAATTATTTTAACAGATTATTAGGCTAGTTGCTATATTACAAAACCAAACCTTTAATTTTGCTTTTTATTTGAGCCCTTAGCTACCATCATCTTGCTCATTGCGTTGTCCACTTGCCACCTGTTTGCTAGTTTGGTGCATTGTTTGTTTAATTTTAACTTTACATCTTATTGTATGAATGGTTGCGGCTTTAACCTTTTTATTGTTAATTTTTGATTGATTTGTGGGTTGCAGAACTATCTACCTGTCGTCACTTAGGTTATTGATTTTATTGTAATCCCCTTTTAAACGCTCCCCCTGCCTTCGAATTAACGGCTTATCATTGCGGTTTTTTCAAAAAAATTTAGCATCTCCATTTTGTTTCCTGTTTGATCGCCTCTGCCGTGGATGGTGAATTAAATCTAAAGTTATCTTTTCTCTCCCCATAGGGTCTAACCCAGCTCTTAAAAATGGGTCTAATTTAAGGTTTTAGTTTTGTGATTAAATATGTAGTGTCAGGTTTTTTTCTCTCCGTTCTGCAATAAATCATTTTTTTAAGTAATTTTCGTGGTGATTGAATTTAACTGGCGCAGTCGGTAGGATTCTCTGATCGAACGGGGAAGGAGTATTGGAGTAAGTGCTCATTATCCGTTTACCATTTTTCCTTAGTTATTTTGTATTATTGGTCAGTTCTATTTTTTATGATTCATATATCAATTATCTTTCATTTATCAACCTTTACTTATTAGTTTTAAAGAAAAGTAATTTACTAATTAAATAACAAATTGAACCTAAGTATACTAAAAGTATATTTTCTTCATTTTATGTCTGATCCCATTGAGGCATTAACTCAGACTTTATCTCAGTTAAGTTTACCTGGAAGTCTACCAACTTCAAGTACAGAAGATCTTTACGAAACAGTTTGTGAAAGTGAATCTCTTGAACAAATTAATACATCTCAATCCGAAATGAGTAACAAAGATATTTCCCTTCTCAGATATCAAGCTGACAATATACCACATTTCGAGGGTAATGCAAGATTGTTACAAAGATTTATTTGTTCTTGTGAAAATTTCTTGATAAACTTTCAAAATGCAAATGACCCAACTGATGCAATCAACATCATACTCTTAGACACAATTTTGGGAAAATTACGTGGGAGAGCAGCAGATCTCATAGATCCGAATTGAAAACTTGCCAACAAATAATAATAATAATAATGTTTATTTATTTAGCAAGTGTGCTACATATAAAAACAGATAAAAGAAAGATAATAAATATAACAAACTCCATATAACATCACAATTCGCTAATTACATATAATCTCAAAAGAGTCTTAAATTGGTTTAAGTTATCACAGTTCTTTATGTGTACCGGCAACTTGTTAAAATCACTTGTGCCCCTATACAAAACAGATTTTTGCATTCGACTAGTGCTACATTTCTGCAATATAAAATCAGTGCAATTTCTAGTACTATACTTATGAACATCCTTAAAAAGTTTTAATCTATCACAGATATATTCAGGTAACAAGTTGTGCTTCAGCTTAAATACAAACAAATGCATGTTGAACTCAAGTCTTTGTCTAACGGACAGTATATTTAAAACATTTAACATTGATTTAACGGGAGCACAACGATTGCACTTTAGAATGATTCTCAATGCTCTATTTTGGGTTTTTTCCAATTGGTCAAGTTTGTATTGTGGCAAATTAACCAATAAAGTTGAACAAAATTGTAAATGAGGAAGCGCAGTGGCGCTGTACAGTGACAATTTTGTGCTCATCGACAAACTTGTACCTACTCTTGACAGAAAACCAACCTTTTTTGAGAATTTTCTCATAACATAATCCACGTGGCAATGAAAACTCAAACTAGAATCTAAAATCACACCTAGATACTTTATTTCATTACTGTGACCAATATTTTCCCCATTTACAGAGATATTAATGTTTTCAAAATTTATAGCATTTATTCTTGACTTTTTGGCGAACAAACAAAACTTAGATTTAGTTGTATTCAAACTCAGCTTATTCTCGCACAACCATTTAAACAAATTACTGAGTTCATCGTTCATATCATTTTCCATTTGACGTAAATCTTTACCCGTTATATAAAGCATTGTATCATCAGCAAACAAAACAGTTTTACATTTATTAGTACTACCGACTAAATCGTTTATATACAATAGAAACAGTAATGGCCCCAACACGGTTCCCTAAGGTACGCCAAATCTTTAATTAAAACATTTACAGGTGCAGACCCACAATTACCATAAATCACGCGTTGGCTTCTATTACATAAATAAGACTTAAACCAATTCAAAACATTATGAGTGATACCCAACATCTCTAATTTTTTAATTAAAATTTCCCTATCAACAGTTTCAAAGGCTCTTTTAAAATCAAGAAATACTGCCAAAATAAAATTATCACAGTCAATAGATCGAACAAAGTCATCACACACAGCGACAATGGTAGACTCACAGGAATGATTTTCACGGAAACCCGATTGATTTTCAACAATTATACCATTACGAGCACAGTAATCCACAAGCTGTTCTTTTACACAAACTTCTAAAACCTTCTCATAAATTGGGAGAGTATTAATCGGTCTAAATTCGTTATGACAGTTAGTATTCTGAACTTTGGGTACAGGAACTACAGTGGACAGCTTCCAGGAGTCAGGAAATATACCCCTACTTAGTGACGTGTTTATGACATCCAGAAGACGGTCACCAACAACACGCGCGACATCAGTGAGGACCTGCTTAGATACAGCACTTTCGCCACCCCCCACATTCTTTAAATTTTTAATTATTTCTTTCATTTTAGACATTGATATAATTCGAAAATTTTCAAATTGCTCAAAATTTGCAGTGATGTTAGTAACACACGATGTCACGCCCGTCGTCCGCGGTATCTCCCGAATAATATGCTCGATGCTATCTACAAAATATTCATTAAACTTACACGCTATATCTGCCTCTTGTCTAACTATTTCAGTTTCAAAAATGATTTCATTCGGAATGGTCTGCCTCTTTCCAGGCAATAATGTTTTAAGATTTTTCCGTAGTTCTCTCGGATTGTGTTTATTTGAGTCTATAATTACAGTGTAATATTTCTGTTTTTCCAGTCTAATTTTATTAACAACATCATTACGCCTGACTTTATATTCATTCCAGCTGTTTTGAGTTTTATCAATAGCGGCCTTTTTGTAGAGTAGATCCCTCTCTCTCATTATTTCCCTTATTTCAGGGGTAATCCATGCTTTGTCCAGATATCTCTGCTTATAAACCACCCTAACTCTAGGACACATACGGTCCACAATATTTTCAACATCCGAGACAAAAGAGTCTGCCAGTATATTAATATCTGACACATTCGTATCCCAATCAATGTCAATCAGCTCTTGTTGTAATTTATCACAACTGTAATTCTTCCAAGATCTCTGATATTTCGTAGTATCTTGAGTTTCTATCTTCCGGTTATTAAGAGTAATTGATAAGATGGAATGATCACTGATCTTGGGTGTTAGATGCACCCGATGCAAGAGATGTTTGTCGTTGGTCACAATATAGTCGATCAAGGTTTGACTTCTAGGAACTATTCTGGTTGGACCCTTTACAATCTGAGTGAAACCGCTTGTGTAAATATTACTCATTATTTTATTACCATAAAAAGTGTTTTTCATCAGGTCAAAATTTAAATCGCCCACAATTATATTGGTCCTCCCAAAATCACTAACTTGCCCCAGATACTCAGTAAAATATTCTACAAACCTTGAGTCATCTTTTTGAGGTGGATGGTACAATACAAAACACAAATATTTTACCCTGGACAAACACAATTCAACAGACAAGATCCAAACATAATTGTCTACACACTCCAAAGTTTTAACTTTATAACATATATCAGATCTAATAAAAGCCATAACACCCCCAGTTCTACAGTTGTTACTAATGGATTGCTCCATTCTGTACCCATCAATATTAAGTTCACACAAATCTACATCGGATGTCACGTGAGTCTCGCTCAACAACACAATCCCAGGTCTCCAGTCGTTAATTAACAAAACAATACAATCTTTATTGTTTAAATAGCCTTGACAGTTAAAGTATATAATTCCAGAGCTAAGAGCGACATTTGAGTCCAATTGTTATTTTATGTACTTACTCCTTTGAAACTGCTCAATTCTTTTATAAGATTCACACTTATTTACATCCCATGCAACATGGTTAACATCCACATTGAGGCCATACTTCTTCTTAATGTCTATCAAAAAATGCAAAATTCGAAAATTTGCTCAATTTATCGGCACCCTGACCTCAGCATGCCCAGCAGTTAAGTATGGTTGGCTTTATGCAAAATTGCTGGAACGAGAAAAATTCCTGTCCCTCCATAAAGAAAACGGTAACTATAATTCCATGATGAAAATTTCGAACAAATTAGTAGAAGACCTTAACTGGTGGCGGACGCACATTCCTTATGCAGAAAACTCCTTAAAGACGGTATCGTTTGCTCTGGAAATATTTTCAGATGCGTCGTCTAGTGGCTGGGGAGTTTTCTGCAATGGTGAGCGATCCCGGGGGCTTTGGCGCCCCTGTGAACCTCTCACATTAACTATTTGGAGCTTCTAGCGGCGTTTTTTGGCTTAAAATGCTTCGCATCTCATTTATCAAATGTCAATATTTTGTGTCGTATTGACAACACCACTGCTCTATCTTACATCAATCGCATGGGTAGTGTCCAGTTTCCCAAACTGAATGCTCTAACAAAGCGCATCTGGCAGTGGTGTGAGGCCCGTAATATTTTTATTTTTGCTTCTTATATCAAGTCCAAGGAAAACGTTGAGGCGGATCAAGAATCCAGGAGCCTAGATTTCGCCACGGAGTATGAATTGAATCGTGATGTATTTCAAAAAATTACTTTACATTTTAAAAATCTCGAAATAGACCTTTTTGCCTCCAGGGCAAATAAAAAGTGCAAAAAATATGTATCTTGGTTGAGAGACCCAGATTCTTGTGCTGTTGATGCCTTTACAATAAGTTGTAGAAAATTTTATTTCTATGCTTTTCCGCCTTTTGCTCTTATCTTACGAGTACTCCAAAAAGTTATTGAAGATAAAGCTGAAGGAATTATAGTTGTCCCCTACTGGACCTCTCAACCATGGTACCCGGTTTTTTGCTCTTTGTTATCACGAGATCCGCTTCATTTTAAACCGGATAAAAATTTACTTCTTTCTATTGATAGATCACCTCACCCCCTCTGGAAAAGCCTTTCCCTGGTGGCAGGACCCTTATCTTACAAGCGTTGCAGAAAAGAGAGGTGCCTGATATCGGCTTAAACATTTGCTCATCTTCTATATCGGATTCAACGGCCAAACAATACAATGTTGGTTTAAAATTATGGTGGCAGTTCTGCCAAGAGAAAAACAACAATGTATTTACTGTTAGGGTACCATTAGTCTTAGAATTTTTATATATACGGTTCGAGAGAGGAGCTTCATATGGCTCCCTCAACAGCTACAAATCTGCAATTTCCCAAATTGCATCTTCCGAAGTTGCACAAGACTATAGATTGAAAAGATTTTTTAAAGGGGTGTATGGGTTAAGACCCAATTTACCCAAATATGGTGCAACTTGGGACCCTTCCAATGTATTAATTTACATTAAAACTCTGTCAAACGAGGAGATTTCCCTAGAAATCTTGGCTCAAAAGTTAGCTGTTCTTTTGGCTCTTACAACAGGGCAAAGAATACAAACATTTGCCAACATTGAAATAGAAAATATAGTAAAAGCGACGTCACAATAAAGGTGCCCAAGAGACTCAAAACTTCGGGTCCTAATAGGCTACAGCCAACATTGATACTGCCCTTTTTTAAGCATGATTTGACAATATGTGTTGCCACAGCTTTACAAAAAACTGTCATCCAGCATCAAAACATACAGTCGCTGAAAAACAAGACTTTGTGGAGTGCATACTGGATGGCTTGGAGTATAAACCTGATTTGCTGTTGTTTAGTGAACATTGGATAAAAAGTGTTGAAATGTCTTTTGTAAAGCTTAATGGATATGGATTGGTCTCCTCTTTCTGTAGAACTGAGCTGGGACACGGCGGGACTTGTATATATGTTGCAGACTCCTACACCTTCAGAGAGGAAGAAGAACTGTGTGTGATTTTAGTGTGGAGGGTGTCATTGAAGTGTCATGTGCTGTTAGTCTGAATTTAAAAATGGTAATTGTATGTATGTATAGACGAGGTGTTGGTTGTTTTGAGACCTTCATGGAGACCCTTGAGATTATTTTGAATTATATATTTCAGAAGTATGTTAACTTTAAAATTATAGTTGGCGGTGATTTCAACATAAATTTACTTGATGTGAATAATAACTGTACGGTGGGGTTTTTGGATCTGTTAAATACATTTAATTTATTTCAATGCATCTTTGAGGCTACTAGGGTAACTGACCAGTCGTCTACACTGATTGACAATATATTTTACAATTCAGAAAATAATTATAAAAGCTATGTGCTGAGCACGGCTCTTTTTGATCACAAGGCTCAAATTTTGTGCGTTGGCAATACCGTATGTGAAAGAGAGAGTTGCGCATCCAGACAGATATTCAGTAAAGGTAAGCTTGGTCACTTCAAGTCTGAAGTAGAACAGATCGACTGGTCTGAGATTTATCAATCAAAGTGTGTAAATAGGGCATATAATAGTTTTCTCCAAACAATGACCAGCTTATCAAACCGAATTTTTGTATCAAAGAAATGCATAAACAGGAGGCCTCTTTAACTGGATAACTGAGGGCATTCGAACGTCATGTAGGCATAAACGTGTTCTGTTTACTATGTTAAATAGCGGCCAGATCTCTGAACAGCATTACAAACGGTACTGTGGCATTCTTAAGCGCGTTATAAAAAGGGCTAAGCAACTGTCTAACCTGGCATTCATAGACAAAGCTGAAAATAAAATAAAAGCTGCCTGGCAATTGGTTAAGAGGATTACGAAATCGGACGACAGAAATATTGACGTGATCGGGAGTTTTGCTGGTAAGTATGGTAAGGACAGCTGTGGTATACTAAATAGACTCAACAATCACTTCTTCAAAGCATGTCCGGACTTAAGTGTAAATCCTGACTCACAGGATACCTTCAAAAACTATATAAGCAAAGTGCTTGCTCCATCAATTTTTTTAATGCCTGTGGACTCCCATGAAGTGTATCGCATAATTAGAGATTTAAAAAATACTAGTTCTGTGGGTGATGACAAAATACCTATAAAAGTGCTTAAGGAAGTGTCGGATGTAATATCTGAACCGCTCGCTGCCATTATAAATCTTGCTTTTACTTCGGGCTGCTTTCCTGAAAAACTCAAAAATGCCAACATTAAGGCTGTTTATAAGAAGGGTGAGAGGGATAATGCAAATAATTATAGGCCAATTTCTCTACTTTCCAATGTTGGAAAGGTTTTTGAGAAGGCATTATCTTCTAGACTTGTAAGTTTCTTGGATGCACATTCTGTGATATCAGATAAGCAAAACGGCTTTAGGAAAGGTAAGTCCACCATAAGAGCTATCTATCAAACACTGACAACTGTCTTGCTTTCCTTAAATGAAAAGAAATATACTTCAGCAATGTGTTTGGATTTGTCTAAGGATTTTGATAGTGTTGACCATGAAGTGATGCTGACAAAGCTGAACATGTATGGCATTAGGGGAAGAGCGAACGACTTAATAAGATCATATCTCACTGGCAGGACTCAACAGGTAGCTGAAGCGAGTAATCAGGGTGTAACAGTTCTGTCCGATAAAGTATTAGTCAACAGAGGGGTGCCGCAGGATTCTGTACTGGGCCCACTTTTATATATTTTATATACCAATCTCTCGGAGGTCACTGGGGAACACACAATACTATATGCTGATGATACCACTTTGGTTTTGAATGATGTATCCCTGGGGTCTCTCTCGTCCAGAGCTGTCCTGGCGATTGACCAGCTTCAGCAGTATTTTGCATGTAATAATCTTCTCTTGAATGTGTCCAAAACCCAATTTTTGATATTCGGTAACAGAGTTCATCACCCCTTAACTTTTCACCATGGTAATAGAGAGATTTCAACGGTCAACAGCATTAATTTTTTGGGAGTCAATATAGATGAGAGGTTGGATTGGTCAGTCCACATTGAGTGTTTGGCTGGGGGGTTGTCGCGATACTGCTTTGCACTAAGGGTGATTGCCCGGGAGGTTGGTTGCTTGGCTGCACTGTCAGCATAACATGCATTTGTCGGTTGTAGGCTACAGTACGGTTTGATATTCTGGGGAAACTCTAGTAATATAGACAGAATATTTAAACTTCAAAAAAAATGTATACGTTCCATGTTTAACATGAATTGGCGGGACTCATGTAGGGAGTGTTTTGTTGAGTATAAGTTACTTACTGTCACAAGCATGTACATTTATCATTGTTTTATGTTTATTATTGATAATTCGGATCTTTTTGCTGACTCAACTGCGGTGCACGAGTACCCAACAAGAAACCATAACCTGTTAATTCAGACTAGGTATAACCTCGCCTATCTGCAACAAAACGTTGAGTACTCGTGCAAGAAAATCTACAATTCGTTCCCCGCAAGGGTGAGAACACTCCCAAGAGGTAAATTAAGAAGATGGCTAAAGCTTTATTTAGCTGAAAAAGCGTTTTATAGCCTTAAGGAATTTTTTGATAGCGTTAAGCCTATTTCTTTAGAGCAAGTGTAAATTACATCATTGTCTTTGTGGTCGTTAGCCACAGTAGTCTGTAGATTTTAATCATGTACTCTTTTGTTTGTTTGTTTTTTTTTTTTTTTTGTTGTCTTTTTTGACATTGTTCCACACCCTTTGCAAGGGTTTTTAGTACCTAGTTTGTACTGAGCTGAACGAAAAATAAATATCTATCTATCTATCTACACTTAAATGTTAGGTCAATTACCAAGAATTTTGATAAACTTAAGGATTATATTGTTGCTCATGGCCACGAATTGTTCGGAGTATCGGAGACTTGGCTCAGCTCTTGTTCTGATGTTTTGGGATCCGAAGCTCTGGACATAAGAGAATATAATTTTGTTAGAGAGGACAGGCGAGGTCGTGGGGGAGGTGTCGGGTTTTACATTAAGGATAGAATACCGTTCAAATTAGTCATTAGCGAATGCAATGACGTTGTTGAACATATGTGGGTTGAGATTGAATATTGTCATAAAAGCATTGCGGTAGGGGTTGTGTTAGACCTCTTGGCTCTAATTGTAGAAATTTTATAAATTACTTTGATAACACGTTAACTGAAATGTATTCAAAATTTGATGAAGTTATATGATAAATGCATGGGTGACTTCAATATCGATATTTTGGATACTGATAGTTCGATACCTACTTTGCTGAGTAACATTTTAGAATCCTTCTGTAATAGACAAATCATATCTCAGCCTACTAGAATTGCTAAAAACAGTTCTACGTTAATTGATTTAATTTGTTGCAATCCTACTTTAGTTGCCGATTCGGGGACTGGGGACGGGGGAATATATGACCATTTACTTACATATACCATTCTGCGGATTGCTTCTGATGATCCGAACCAAGATGTTTTCTGTTATCGACAGCCTTATCGTATAGACTTAGACTCTTTTAACGCTGATCTTTTAAAAGCAGCATTTAATCAAATATACGATATAAATGGCATATATAACAAGATTTCTTATACTACAGATATTATTTTGGGGATTTTTGTTGTTCATGCCCCTCTAAGTAAGAATGTGGGCTCTAGAAAACCGTATCGACCTTGGGTAACGAGTAATTTTTGAGTAAACAAATTTCAATAGACATGCCGTTTTAACATCATTCAACTAACTTGGGTTTTCCCCTTTCAAGAATAAAAAACCAAGCAACCTGCCATCTTCGAAACCAACACTGGGTTTTGATTAAGTTTTTTCCCCTCCGAGAATAAAAAACCAAGTAACCTGTCACCGTGAAAACCAGAACTGGTTTTTTAATCAAGGTTTTTTTCCCCTGTGTAGAATAAAAAAACCAACCACCTTATGTATACCTGGGTTCAGCTTGTAGAATGACAGCCAGCAGACTGTGACTCTAGTTAAGCCTCTGAAGATGGGCGTCTAAATACATCCGAAATATGTCAGGCAGATGACAACTTAATAAATGAAAAAGAAGTAATAGTCCATATTCTTTCAGTGGAGTTGTACAAGTACAAAAGGAAGGGAATGACACGCAGTCGTCTCCACACTACTTTATTTCGACATATAAATGGCCATCTTCAGGGGCCACAAGAATAACTTACTCCACTTATCAACTCAACAATCAATGCGCCGGCTGTCTTATTAAAAAGGGAGAGACAGTGAGAACCACATCCTGGTGAGGGTGGGGATGGTGGAAGAGACTGCTAGGGGTGTTTGCAAGGGATTAGGAAACATTAAAAGGTTAGAGACCTAAAAAAAGAAGTTGATGTATGATGATGGTAGCTGATCATTCAGGCAGATGTGCCCACTATCCTCAGAAGCCTTGTTGATCTCAAGCACCTCAAGGTGGTTGAGGAGGCTGTCCTTAGCACACACGTGCATAATCTTGAAACCCTGTTCAGCATTGAAGGTGTGGCCATTCAGACGAAGATGCCGAGAAAAATTAGATTTCTTATAGGTGGTATTTACGTTAGGGTTGTTGGTGAACTTCAAGTACTCCCGATACGTGTCTTGGTGTATTAATTTCTTATTAACAAATTTTTTTAAATGGTTAAAATAAATTTTATTGACTAGTGTATTGGGAAATGTATTGTTGGTTGCAACTGTTTTGATCCAAGAAAGTTCTAAGTTAAAGTTTGTTTCAGACATTGGTATGTTAAATAGGCGGTTAAAGAAACAGTTTAGGGACGCAACCTTCTGATTGAGAGGATGATTGGATTGGAAGGACAAAGTTTAAACAATCGAGTGGTGGGATGCTAGGAAAGAGGTTGAAAACATCAAATGATACCCTGATTGCTGTGTCAGGAATGGTTATGAGTTGGGAACCTGTTACGCCAATGCACACCGCAAGGTACTTACTACATGCACAACTAAATTGCACACTTATTTTAACTTAGCCTAATTATATTTCTTTCGATAAGGTACCATCATGAATTAGTATTGTTACACTTTACTGGGTTCTTTTTAATAAGTGAGACTTTGAATACATTCAACAAACTTTATTTACTAATTACACAACAATTTACCACACTAGAAATCACTACTTTTAAACCACTAAAGTCACTTTTACCACTTTTCACTACTTCGCTCTTTGCTTTATCGCGCCACTGTTATTTCACAACTCACAACTGACAGTCCGTCGGCTCGGTCAGTTTATATATGTGTGGGTGATCGATTCTCGAATGTTCCTGTATGCACAGAATGTTCCCGCTATACGTCCAGTAAACGTTTATTGTATCGCAAACATGCCATCCGATGCGCCGATCCAAGTTTAAAGATACCGAGACATCTCCAAAAGTAGCTGTTTTGTGGATTTGCATTTTACATGGGGTTAAATGGGTATTAGGGGGGTAAGTTTGGGACACCTCTAGGATGCGGTGTTTCCTTCTCCACTTTTTCCCTAAATTTAGGGAAAATCTATATAGTGACCATCTCGTTTTACCTTAAATTTCAGGAAATCTTAATCTGGCTATGAGGCCTTTGTAACAGTATCATTGAATGGTCGGTTATTGGCTGTTGGAGGTTTTAATAACCGTCATGACAGTTTAAATTCGGTGTAAGAGTTTGATGTTAAAACCAATAAATGGACATTAGTCACATGTATGCTCTCCCAAAAAGGTGGATTTGGAGGAGCAGTGTTGGATTTGGTCAATTTAGAGCACCTCGTGGGACAAACTAATACCTAGTTAATGAGAACAATGTGATATGTACACAGTGATAATTTATAATGTCCCCCCTCTCAACTTTTTTATTTTTCACATTAGAAAAAAATTATGAATAGAAAAGTTGTACGAGATGATGCAAGCTATTTGTGTAATGGCCCAAAAATGCCTTCTTCCAATTTTGGGTCTTACAAGCTTATTTTTGGGGTTCGAGGGGCAAGCGCTATATCCTAAATGACACAACCACCAATCTCGGATCAAACATTTATTCAGATTCCAAAAACATAGAAAATTACTCAGCTAGGTACGGTTCGGTTCCAAAGACTTAGGTCTAGTTATCAATTCTGGCTTTAACGTACCTTCTGGACATGTTGAGTTGAGCTGAAGTGATGTGGTTTCTTTACGAGAATTTTGAAGGGTTTTCCAAACACCTTAGTTTCACAAATCTTGCACACTGAAGAATTTTGGTAGAACTTATTTTGCACTACTGAACATGACTAGAACTTGACCCCATTAGATCTTTTTTGGACTTTAACCGACTTTTCACATTTGTCCTCGACTTGACGACGTTTCAGTTCTGACTGCCCGATTCTGACTGACTGTTTGGCAAAGTGGTGGAAATATTTATACTACTAAATTTACGTCATTCTGGGAGCAGGAATGCGTCAGGTCAAAAGGTGGAATTTCAAAAACATGTCGCCGGGTGCAATAAATAATAATAATTTTTTCCTGCAGCTGCAGGCAATAAATCATTTTTGCTTGAGGTCAAAAAGGTGAGAATTTGTGGCGACAGTATGACTTAGAAAAATTCCTTTCCTTATAAACACCTACCAATAGAAATATATCCTCGCTTCTGGATTAACGACGCTGGCCAATTAAATCTCTTAGAGGTTTGGCTTAGGATTTGAAGTCAGATTTTTCTTCCAAACTAGTCTTTCATTTAAGCGTTGTGTCTAATAGTGTTCAGATGTACCTCAAACTAATTCCGTAAGTTCTAATTTAATTTTGATTAAAAAAAATAAACAAAAGAAAATTGCTAATATTTTCCCGGGGCATCACAATTTGCAGAATATATTGTTATTTATACAGGACGTTTCAGAAATGCGTGACAAGTCAAAGTTATATTTTTTGAAATGAAACACCCTATATATTTTCAATTTTCTAGAATTATCAAACAATTCTGAACATTTTTTTTATAATATGTGCTATACCTAAATGTAATGGTTTTCGAAATATTCGCATTTCCACTAAGCTGCTAGATTCTAGAAAATATTCGATAGATTCCAGTTCTAGGTGGCGGTGAATTACGCGGTCACGAAAAAACAAAAACTTTGTTTATTACTGACAGTAGTGACAGTTACACGTTGCGGGAATATAACATTGTTTTTATTAAAATTCCTTATTCCGAAAGAGAAAAACAATTTATTCTGCAAATATTTATTAAAACAAATAATAACGTTAAAATTGCTCAAAGAGCACTCCATAGAATTAACCCCCGGATGCATATTCCAGATAAGAAAACATTTTAAAGGATCTATGAAAAGTTTTAACGAACATCCAGCCTATTGAGACGAAAAAGAACAATGGAAAGAGATGAAAATATGGATTTGAATATTCAGCTAAAAGTTGAAGAAAATCCAAACATTTCTCCGAGAAAAATATATAAAGAGTTTGGAAGAAGAGCATGGCGATTCAACAAATACCTCTTATGGGAGGATACAAAACACTCTCAAGAAATCAGGATATAAAGCATTCAAAATAAGGCCCACAACAAAATTAACGCCGAGACAAAGGGAAAAAAGGGTTGAATTTTGCCAAACCATGTTGGAAAAAAATAACTTGAATAACAATTATTTGAAAAATGTATTCTGGACCGACGAGTCTTTTTGCAGCTCCTGGTTGCATTTGCGACCAGCAGTATGATTAACAGGAAAAACACCAGACAGTGGGCCACAGTATATCCCCACGGCTACAGGGAATTTCAATTTCAACGTCGCCAAACTGTCAATGTTTGGTGTGCTATCCTGTATAACAAAATAATAAGTCCCCATTTCTTTACCGTTACTTTAAACGGAGATGTTTATTTCAATTTTCTCCATCAAGAACTAGAGGACTTTTTTGATGAGCTTCCGTTGGAACAAGAGAGAAACATTGTTTTCCAACAAGCTGGCGATCAGCCTCACACTTTGTCGTAGCTGTTAAAAACCATCTAAGTCAAAGGTTCAATGAATGGATTGGGAGGGATGCAGCGATAAAATGGCCTCCTAACAGCCCTGACTTGACGCCGATTGATGCATTTTTATGGGGAACGCTAAAAGATCGAGTGAATGCACATAGCATTGAAAATACTGAACATTTGAAAGAACTTATTAGAATGGAAATTCAAATTCTGAATGAAGATTATAACCAATCGCTCACTCCGCGTTAGAAAGGTTACGAAGAACGTATATCAAATGTATTGAAGAAAACGGGGCCCAGTTGAGCAATTTGATTTGTGAAAACTACATGCTTTATTATATATTATTATATCTATAGTTGTTTCAGATATTGAATTTCACTCCAAAATAAAATCATTGATATTTTCTTTATAAAAAGGTCATGAATAGTGGTCTCGTAGATGACTAATTTACCAATTCACTAATTATTCACAGCTACTAGAATGAGAACTTGTTTTTTTTTCGAATGTAGCCGCTTTGTGGAAAAGCGAATATTTCGAAAACTATTACATTAGATATAGGACATTATAAAAAAAAATGTTCAGAATTGTTCGATAATTCTAGAAAATTGAAAATATAACTATGACTTGTCACGCATTTCTGAAACGTCCGGTATAAATAACAATATATTCTGCAAATAGCTGGCATCATCTCGTACAACTTTTCTATTCATCATTTTTTTCTAATGCGAAAAATAAAAAAGTTGAGAGGGGGGGGACATTATAAATGATCACCGTGTACACGGCGTTAATTATTTTAACAGATTATTAGGCTAGTTGCTATATTACAAAACCAAACCTTTAATTTTGCTTTTTATTTGAGCCCTTAGCTACCATCATCTTGCTCATTGCGTTGTCCACTTGCCACCTGTTTGCTAGTTTGGTGCATTGTTTGTTTAATTTTAACTTTACATCTTATTGTATGAATGGTTGCGGCTTTAACCTTTTTATTGTTAATTTTTGATTGATTTGTGGGTTGCAGAACTATCTACCTGTCGTCACTTAGGTTATTGATTTTATTGTAATCCCCTTTTAAACGCTCCCCCTGCCTTCGAATTAACGGCTTATCATTGCGGTTTTTTCAAAAAAATTTAGCATCTCCATTTTGTTTCCTGTTTGATCGCCTCTGCCGTGGATGGTGAATTAAATCTAAAGTTATCTTTTCTCTCCCCATAGGGTCTAACCCAGCTCTTAAAAATGGGTCTAATTTAAGGTTTTAGTTTTGTGATTAAATATGTAGTGTCAGGTTTTTTTCTCTCCGTTCTGCAATAAATCATTTTTTTAAGTAATTTTCGTGGTGATTGAATTTAACTGGCGCAGTCGGTAGGATTCTCTGATCGAACGGGGAAGGAGTATTGGAGTAAGTGCTCATTATCCGTTTACCATTTTTCCTTAGTTATTTTGTATTATTGGTCAGTTCTATTTTTTATGATTCATATATCAATTATCTTTCATTTATCAACCTTTACTTATTAGTTTTAAAGAAAAGTAATTTACTAATTAAATAACAAATTGAACCTAAGTATACTAAAAGTATATTTTCTTCATTTTATGTCTGATCCCATTGAGGCATTAACTCAGACTTTATCTCAGTTAAGTTTACCTGGAAGTCTACCAACTTCAAGTACAGAAGATCTTTACGAAACAGTTTGTGAAAGTGAATCTCTTGAACAAATTAATACATCTCAATCCGAAATGAGTAACAAAGATATTTCCCTTCTCAGATATCAAGCTGACAATATACCACATTTCGAGGGTAATGCAAGATTGTTACAAAGATTTATTTGTTCTTGTGAAAATTTCTTGATAAACTTTCAAAATGCAAATGACCCAACTGATGCAATCAACATCATACTCTTAGACACAATTTTGGGAAAATTACGTGGGAGAGCAGCAGATCTCATAGATCCGAATTGAAAACTTGCCAACAAATAATAATAATAATAATGTTTATTTATTTAGCAAGTGTGCTACATATAAAAACAGATAAAAGAAAGATAATAAATATAACAAACTCCATATAACATCACAATTCGCTAATTACATATAATCTCAAAAGAGTCTTAAATTGGTTTAAGTTATCACAGTTCTTTATGTGTACCGGCAACTTGTTAAAATCACTTGTGCCCCTATACAAAACAGATTTTTGCATTCGACTAGTGCTACATTTCTGCAATATAAAATCAGTGCAATTTCTAGTACTATACTTATGAACATCCTTAAAAAGTTTTAATCTATCACAGATATATTCAGGTAACAAGTTGTGCTTCAGCTTAAATACAAACAAATGCATGTTGAACTCAAGTCTTTGTCTAACGGACAGTATATTTAAAACATTTAACATTGATTTAACGGGAGCACAACGATTGCACTTTAGAATGATTCTCAATGCTCTATTTTGGGTTTTTTCCAATTGGTCAAGTTTGTATTGTGGCAAATTAACCAATAAAGTTGAACAAAATTGTAAATGAGGAAGCGCAGTGGCGCTGTACAGTGACAATTTTGTGCTCATCGACAAACTTGTACCTACTCTTGACAGAAAACCAACCTTTTTTGAGAATTTTCTCATAACATAATCCACGTGGCAATGAAAACTCAAACTAGAATCTAAAATCACACCTAGATACTTTATTTCATTACTGTGACCAATATTTTCCCCATTTACAGAGATATTAATGTTTTCAAAATTTATAGCATTTATTCTTGACTTTTTGGCGAACAAACAAAACTTAGATTTAGTTGTATTCAAACTCAGCTTATTCTCGCACAACCATTTAAACAAATTACTGAGTTCATCGTTCATATCATTTTCCATTTGACGTAAATCTTTACCCGTTATATAAAGCATTGTATCATCAGCAAACAAAACAGTTTTACATTTATTAGTACTACCGACTAAATCGTTTATATACAATAGAAACAGTAATGGCCCCAACACGGTTCCCTAAGGTACGCCAAATCTTTAATTAAAACATTTACAGGTGCAGACCCACAATTACCATAAATCACGCGTTGGCTTCTATTACATAAATAAGACTTAAACCAATTCAAAACATTATGAGTGATACCCAACATCTCTAATTTTTTAATTAAAATTTCCCTATCAACAGTTTCAAAGGCTCTTTTAAAATCAAGAAATACTGCCAAAATAAAATTATCACAGTCAATAGATCGAACAAAGTCATCACACACAGCGACAATGGTAGACTCACAGGAATGATTTTCACGGAAACCCGATTGATTTTCAACAATTATACCATTACGAGCACAGTAATCCACAAGCTGTTCTTTTACACAAACTTCTAAAACCTTCTCATAAATTGGGAGAGTATTAATCGGTCTAAATTCGTTATGACAGTTAGTATTCTGAACTTTGGGTACAGGAACTACAGTGGACAGCTTCCAGGAGTCAGGAAATATACCCCTACTTAGTGACGTGTTTATGACATCCAGAAGACGGTCACCAACAACACGCGCGACATCAGTGAGGACCTGCTTAGATACAGCACTTTCGCCACCCCCCACATTCTTTAAATTTTTAATTATTTCTTTCATTTTAGACATTGATATAATTCGAAAATTTTCAAATTTCTCAAAATTTGCAGTGATGTTAGTAACACACGATGTCACGCCCGTCGTCCGCGGTATCTCCCGAATAATATGCTCGATGCTATCTACAAAATATTCATTAAACTTACACGCTATATCTGCCTCTTGTCTAACTATTTCAGTTTCAAAAATGATTTCATTCGGAATGGTCTGCCTCTTTCCAGGCAATAATGTTTTAAGATTTTTCCGTAGTTCTCTCGGATTGTGTTTATTTGAGTCTATAATTACAGTGTAATATTTCTGTTTTTCCAGTCTAATTTTATTAACAACATCATTACGCCTGACTTTATATTCATTCCAGCTGTTTTGAGTTTTATCAATAGCGGCCTTTTTGTAGAGTAGATCCCTCTCTCTCATTATTTCCCTTATTTCAGGGGTAATCCATGCTTTGTCCAGATATCTCTGCTTATAAACCACCCTAACTCTAGGACACATACGGTCCACAATATTTTCAACATCCGAGACAAAAGAGTCTGCCAGTATATTAATATCTGACACATTCGTATCCCAATCAATGTCAATCAGCTCTTGTTGTAATTTATCACAACTGTAATTCTTCCAAGATCTCTGATATTTCGTAGTATCTTGAGTTTCTATCTTCCGGTTATTAAGAGTAATTGATAAGATGGAATGATCACTGATCTTGGGTGTTAGATGCACCCGATGCAAGAGATGTTTGTCGTTGGTCACAATATAGTCGATCAAGGTTTGACTTCTAGGAACTATTCTGGTTGGACCCTTTACAATCTGAGTGAAACCGCTTGTGTAAATATTACTCATTATTTTATTACCATAAAAAGTGTTTTTCATCAGGTCAAAATTTAAATCGCCCACAATTATATTGGTCCTCCCAAAATCACTAACTTGCCCCAGATACTCAGTAAAATATTCTACAAACCTTGAGTCATCTTTTTGAGGTGGATGGTACAATACAAAACACAAATATTTTACCCTGGACAAACACAATTCAACAGACAAGATCCAAACATAATTGTCTACACACTCCAAAGTTTTAACTTTATAACATATATCAGATCTAATAAAAGCCATAACACCCCCAGTTCTACAGTTGTTACTAATGGATTGCTCCATTCTGTACCCATCAATATTAAGTTCACACAAATCTACATCGGATGTCACGTGAGTCTCGCTCAACAACACAATCCCAGGTCTCCAGTCGTTAATTAACAAAACAATACAATCTTTATTGTTTAAATAGCCTTGACAGTTAAAGTATATAATTCCAGAGCTAAGAGCGACATTTGAGTCCAATTGTTATTTTATGTACTTACTCCTTTGAAACTGCTCAATTCTTTTATAAGATTCACACTTATTTACATCCCATGCAACATGGTTAACATCCACATTGAGGCCATACTTCTTCTTAATGTCTATCAAAAAATGCAAAATTCGAAAATTTGCTCAATTTATCGGCACCCTGACCTCAGCATGCCCAGCAGTTAAGTATGGTTGGCTTTATGCAAAATTGCTGGAACGAGAAAAATTCCTGTCCCTCCATAAAGAAAACGGTAACTATAATTCCATGATGAAAATTTCGAACAAATTAGTAGAAGACCTTAACTGGTGGCGGACGCACATTCCTTATGCAGAAAACTCCTTAAAGACGGTATCGTTTGCTCTGGAAATATTTTCAGATGCGTCGTCTAGTGGCTGGGGAGTTTTCTGCAATGGTGAGCGATCCCGGGGGCTTTGGCGCCCCTGTGAACCTCTCACATTAACTATTTGGAGCTTCTAGCGGCGTTTTTTGGCTTAAAATGCTTCGCATCTCATTTATCAAATGTCAATATTTTGTGTCGTATTGACAACACCACTGCTCTATCTTACATCAATCGCATGGGTAGTGTCCAGTTTCCCAAACTGAATGCTCTAACAAAGCGCATCTGGCAGTGGTGTGAGGCCCGTAATATTTTTATTTTTGCTTCTTATATCAAGTCCAAGGAAAACGTTGAGGCGGATCAAGAATCCAGGAGCCTAGATTTCGCCACGGAGTATGAATTGAATCGTGATGTATTTCAAAAAATTACTTTACATTTTAAAAATCTCGAAATAGACCTTTTTGCCTCCAGGGCAAATAAAAAGTGCAAAAAATATGTATCTTGGTTGAGAGACCCAGATTCTTGTGCTGTTGATGCCTTTACAATAAGTTGTAGAAAATTTTATTTCTATGCTTTTCCGCCTTTTGCTCTTATCTTACGAGTACTCCAAAAAGTTATTGAAGATAAAGCTGAAGGAATTATAGTTGTCCCCTACTGGACCTCTCAACCATGGTACCCGGTTTTTTGCTCTTTGTTATCACGAGATCCGCTTCATTTTAAACCGGATAAAAATTTACTTCTTTCTATTGATAGATCACCTCACCCCCTCTGGAAAAGCCTTTCCCTGGTGGCAGGACCCTTATCTTACAAGCGTTGCAGAAAAGAGAGGTGCCTGATATCGGCTTAAACATTTGCTCATCTTCTATATCGGATTCAACGGCCAAACAATACAATGTTGGTTTAAAATTATGGTGGCAGTTCTGCCAAGAGAAAAACAACAATGTATTTACTGTTAGGGTACCATTAGTCTTAGAATTTTTATATATACGGTTCGAGAGAGGAGCTTCATATGGCTCCCTCAACAGCTACAAATCTGCAATTTCCCAAATTGCATCTTCCGAAGTTGCACAAGACTATAGATTGAAAAGATTTTTTAAAGGGGTGTATGGGTTAAGACCCAATTTACCCAAATATGGTGCAACTTGGGACCCTTCCAATGTATTAATTTACATTAAAACTCTGTCAAACGAGGAGATTTCCCTAGAAATCTTGGCTCAAAAGTTAGCTGTTCTTTTGGCTCTTACAACAGGGCAAAGAATACAAACATTTGCCAACATTGAAATAGAAAATATAGTAAAAGCGACGTCACAATAAAGGTGCCCAAGAGACTCAAAACTTCGGGTCCTAATAGGCTACAGCCAACATTGATACTGCCCTTTTTTAAGCATGATTTGACAATATGTGTTGCCACAGCTTTACTTTGCTACTTAAATCGAACTAAACCGTTAAGAGACCATTCTCTTCGGAACCTTTTTATCTCTACTAAAAAGCCCTATCGAAATCTGAGTTCGCAGTCAATTAGTAGGTGGATAAAAACCATATTGGAAAAGAGCGGGATAGATACGTCTTTGTTCACAGCTTATAGCACCAGGCACGCTGCGACTTCCGCGGCGGCCCGTAAAGGGGTGAGCTTTGATACTATAAGACTTTCAGCAGACTGGACTGAGAAGTCCAAAACTTTTGCGAAATTCTATCAAAGACCTTTAGTTTCTCAAAATAATTTTTCTGAGGCAATATTATTAGGTTAAGTATGTTCATGTGTTTGGTATTTTGTTAAGTTAACTTTTCCGTAGCATTCCGTACTTCTAAGTACGGAATATCATGTGGTTTCAGCATGATGGTTGTCCAACACATTATTCGTTGGTGGCACGAGAAACGCTTGATCGTAAATTTAGTGATCGTTGGATCGGTAGAGCTGGTCCAGTGAACTGGCCTGCTAGATCACCAGATCTCACTTCGCCAGATTTCTTTCTATGGGGCTATCTTAAAGACAAAGTTTATAAACAAATACCAACGACACGTGAAGATATGATTGTGCGAATCAGAAATGCTTGTGCCGAAATTCCAGCAGACGTACTTCTCAGTTGTGTTCGGTCGTTCGAAATACGAATTGATAAGTGTATTGAGGTTGAAGGCCATCATTTTGAGCACTTACTTAGTTAAAAACTCGCTGTAAAGAGTTTAATTAAATTTTGCCATTTAAAAAATTTATTTTTTTTTTGAAATTAAATTTTGTCGTTTATAGCGCCATCTATCGTTAATACAAAAAAATGTTTTAATCAAATTCCACGTGTTTTTAGCCGCAGAATCTGAATCTGCAATAAAAAATTGGGGATGCCATTTAAAAAATCAAAGTTACCCCCCTTCCCCCCACATGGAGGGGCAGAGGAATACAAATTTTGTCATCAATGTATTTCCCCCGCGGAATAATACAACTTTGATACTAAACATTTTTTCGAAAAGTGCTTATTTTTCGAGATAATGAGATGTCTCAAGTTAAATGTTACACCCGGTATTTCTATTAGTAGGTGTTTATAAGAAAAGGAATTTTTCTAAGTCATACTGTCGCCACAAATTCCAAAAAAAGACCTAATGGGGTCAAGTTCTAGTCATGTTAAGTAGTGCAAAATAAGTTCTACCAAAATTCTTCAGTGTGCAAGATTTGTGAAACTAAGGTGTTTGGAAAACCCTCCAAAATTCTCGTAAAGAAACCACGTAGCCGCTTGACCTAAAGCCTGTCACTTCAACTCAACTCAACATGTCCAGAAGTACCTTCAACGTACCGTTAAAGCCAGAATTGCTAACTAGACCTAAGTCTTTGGAACCGAACCGTACCTAGCTGAGTAATTATCTATGTTTTTGGAACCTGAATAAATGTTTGAACCATGATTGGGTAGCGCTTGCCCCTCGAATCCCAAAAATAAGCTTGTAAGACCCAAAATTGGAAGAAGGCATTTTTGGGCAATTACAATTTGAATTTGCGGGGTTTCGACTTGAGCACTTACGACAGTTTTTTCGAAAGGGCTTTCCTCGTCCTCACTACTTGTTAAACTGGCAATAGAAGCTGTTTTGTCAAGTTCTGGGACACCTGCAGATACCGATGCCTGTGCAGAAACACAAGGGGAACTGACCGTTGAACTATGATGCACGGGTTTAAACTCTCTTAATTCTTTCAAGACTTTTTCGGAGTTTTTCCCTTGGACTAGTGCTTGTTGCAAAACAAATTTTTCTTTGTCCGATACACTTTGAGCTCTACTGCGAGTTCGTACTCGTGATTTGTCACTTGGTTCACTCATGGAAAATTAATACGAAATGTTTGGCAGTATTTTTCATTATTTCGACTTTTCAAGTTCTCGGACAAAATGTAAAAGATTATCTTAAACAGTTTGATTATTCCTAGCAATTTCTTTGCGTATTTGCTTATTCATCAAACTAATAATCTTCTTAATGCTAAAATACACAAGCATTAATACCCCCATGCACAAAAAAAATAATAATTCAAATTTCCTTAGCTGGCCATGAATTATCCCTTTCTTGAGACGCTTGATTAGAAATTTCTCCGCTATTACCCGCTTGAGAAATAATAATTTCTTCTTCTTTTGATGAAGAACCCCCCATTTTAAATAGAACGATTTTTTAAAAGACAAAAATTGTGTTTTTTCCACCCTGAAACGTAGGCACCTCCACCATATGTCACGACTAGCGTGACGTGTTGAATTTAATTCAACTTATTTGCCTGGGATCTCGTTTCAGCGTGAAAATAAAACACAGTTAAATCTACCATCAAATTCTATTAAATAAGTACCTTAATCTAACAACTCCTAACTTACTAACTAATAAAATAAACGGTTTCCTAATCCAACGAAAACGTTGCTAACTTCCAATTAGATCATAATCAAACAGGCGTAAATCAATACACAACATAAAAGTACAATAATCATACTTACACCTCTAATGAAGACAGGATCTTGGAGAGAGGCTTGTCACTTGGAGCGCGTTCACGAATAACTTTACTTGAGAGTTACGGACATGTCTAATAGACATTTGCGGTTCGGTTTCCGACGTGGTGCACAGCAAAACTGGACTGACCGGAATAAACCCCTCTCTAGGGTACAACTTCCTTCTTATAGCATTCCAAACACTGGTTCCACCAATCAAAAACTCCCAGACCTGGTCTCCTCTAGCCGACAACTCGTGTCGACCTTTCGACCCTCGGTACTTGGAAATATTCCGCATATTATAAAACCCAGCGTCCGGTCACACTCCGGTGCATAGTTTAGCTGTTGCATCATAAGTGCAGTTGCACTCTTACCGCATTCCACAATTTTAATGTTTCCGCTCAAGTAATATAAATTCCACATTTTTTAATGTTACCGTTCAAGTGAAATAAATTTGATTTATTTCCTTCGTGACAATATGCCTGAATCGCATCTTCAATCCGACGCCATGAATTTTGACGTTGACGAATTTATAAAAATTCTAGGCAACCTCATTTAGACGAATTTACTTCAAAAACATCCAGCAATTTTGCCTCGCAATCATAGATTGACTAAATTAATAATTGAACACTATCACAAAGCCTACATGCACTCCCACGTCAACAATTTTGGATATTATCCCCCAAACGAGCAATCAGGAATGTCACTTTGCAATGTCAAAGTTGCTGGCGTGTTTCTCCTCAGCCCATGCAACCAAAAATTGGAAATCTGCCCGAAATACGCATTTCACAGGTAAAGCCTTTCTTAAATATCGCAGTGGATTTTGCAGGGCCTTTTTTATAACTATGTCCAAAAGTAGAGGTTCTAAAACTACAAAAGCATACGTATGTGTATTTGTTTGCTTAGCCACGAAAGCGGTGCATCTTGAACTCACTTCCTATCTGTCTAGTGAAGCCTTTTTGTGTGCACTACTACGCCTTATAGCACGACGTGGACGATTACAAAAGATTGTTTCGGACTGCGGTACAAATTTCGTTGGCGCAAATAAATATATTGTTTCACTTTACTGGGTTCTTTTTGATAAGTGAGACTTGCGCCACTGTTATTTCACAACTCACAACTGTCTGTCCGTCGGTCGGTTTATATACCAGGTGTCCAAGAGCACCCTGGACATAGGAGATTACCATGGGAAAACGGTTTTGATTTTTTTGCGCCTGTACGGTTCATTTAATG
Organism: Ips typographus; assembly: GCF_016097725.1. Taxonomy (NCBI): domain Eukaryota; kingdom Metazoa; phylum Arthropoda; class Insecta; order Coleoptera; family Curculionidae; genus Ips; species Ips typographus. Next base: position 5,871,840 of record NC_138434.1, read on the forward strand.
GAAAAACGCTTTAAATAAAAGATGTAGAGCACATTTTCGGCTATCAACTGGTAATTTTTTCAATACCGTAGGTTTGGCCATTAAGACGCAAAACGGTTTTAAAATTCGGAAATTTTAAATTTCGCGCCAAGCGATCGTCAAGGAAAGTTTATATCCGGCCGTGCTACCAACCTTTCAAAATCATAACAAATCGCTGTCAGTTATTCTCTAATCAAAACATTCAAAACAAGTTTATTTAGTAATAATTTTGAGTTACTACCCACATAATGCGAAGAAAATAAAATAAAATCGTGATAAGAATACTTTATCAGTAGCCACAGCCCAAAAATCTGGTAAGTATAAATACATAACCTCATTCAAAGTCTTTACCCAACTTGTTTACTTTGTAGCTAAGTTCTTTAAGAAAACACTGGTTTCAACGTGGATTCTAACTTGAAAAAGTTTGATAAAAACCACCAATAAATCATCTTCAGCACGTAGGTAAAACTTAAAACAAATTTGAAGTGTTGATAAGTGAAAAATCATGGAACATAGGCCATAGTTGAACTGGCTATAAAACGATGTCCTACATGTTTTTTTCAGTAGAGTGACAACGTCTACATAATTGGGTAGATATAAATACATAAACTAACTATTAACTCCAGCTATCTTACACTTCATCTACTTTTTCAGGTTTGTAAACAATCATTGACTAGTGGCCTGTGGTTTAAGAAATGAACAAAATGTGCTTATTCTTTAGTTGTACCCATTCTTCTACACACCCAATTTATCTAAATAAAAACGATTTTTACACAGAAAGTTTGTATTTATTGACTCACACTCAACTTACAGAGTACATACTCTTTTCTTTAAAAGCTTCAAACAGACGGCAAAAAAAACTGACCTAAGCAGTACATAAATATCTGTTTGACACTACCTATGCAAGTAAGTTGTAAAGTTTATAATGAGCAAAGTCATCAATCTAAATAGTCAAAAAACTATTTTCTTCATCTCAGGAGAAGAACAGGAGTTTCAGAACTCAGGTTGCTTGATTCACTTAATAATTGTTGTTGGGACCAAAATGTAGTAAAAAAAACTAAAATGCATTGTAGACTCATCTTAACATAGCAACCCGGCATGGCTGGCATAGCCTACTAAATTTTAAGTTTATGAGGTATTTTTGTATGGATTAATTATGAACAAACAAACAAAATCACTAATTTTACAGCTAGCTGTGTTTTCCCTTTTCCACAAACTCATTTGCCCCAAATAAAAACATTTTATTTATATTATTTTAACAAAATGCAAAAAACAAATGAATCTCTAGGCCAGCAACAACTTTGTTTATACATTGTCAAATTTATTTTTAATGCTTCATTAAAAAAGAATTTTGAAGAGCGAAAATTTGCTGTACAACAGTACTTTGCTGGCAATTCCTTGGCCGAAATTAGAGATAATATGGCTGTGTTATTTCCTCATCGACCAGTAGCAGCAAGAAGCTCAATCGAGGCTCTCATAACACGGTTTGAAGAAACTGGTAGTATCAATCCCATTTGTTCCTGTGAGAGAAAACGGCGAGTGGAAGCTGTAACTGCCCAAAGGATCAAAACGTGCCAAAACTTGTGGCTTTAGCTGCAGTACACAATGATCCCTCTACAAGTGTACGACGGATTGAAAATGAAACTGGGCTGCCTAAATCAACAGTTCATTTGCATCTGAAAAGAGGAGGTTTTAAAAGTGTTAAGAAACAGAGCCATCAAAAACTCTTGGCCACAGATTTGTTTCCCCGCATGGAATTTTGTGAGGCCATGACTTGCAAAGGTAATGGAGCTTCCTAGATTTGTGAAGAGGATTTGTTTCACAGATGAGTGTTCCTTTGGATTAACTGGGGCTCCAAACAAACAAATTGACAGAATATGGGCACTTGAAAATCCACATGCTGTTGTTGACCATAGAGCCCAATACCGGGCCTCTGTGAATGTGTGGATTGGCATTTTGGGGCACAACATTATAGGTCCGTTTTTTATTGATGGCTGTTTAAATGCTGATAAATATGGGCTTATGCTGCAAAATAGGATTTTACCTGCAATTGAGGCAGTCCAGCCCCTCAATAGAACTTTCTATATGCAGGATGGAGCCCCTAGTCACACAGCACTTCGAAATAGAGAACTATTAAGTGCAACATTCGGAGATAGATGGATTTGAAAGTTTGGACCAAATAATTGGCCAGCCCGCTCTCCGGATTTGAATCCTTGTGACTTCTTTGTTTGGGGGTTCATTCATGACCGTCTTTACAAGCAAAACACCCAATACCCAAATGTGGAAGAATTAAAGCTGGCTATTGAGCAGATTTGTCAACAAATATCTGTTATAATGTTGGACAAAACATGCCAAAACTTTGAAAATAGGCTTGCTTATTGTACTGCTGCAGAAGGTGGGCATTTTGAGCAATTAATTTGAAGAAGTTGCTGGTGCCCCTCCCATTCTCTATGCCAAGTTGTGTTGTGTTGTTAATTGTTATTTCTTGTTCCGATTTACTGTAATTCTTTGACACTTTGTTGTTTGTTAATAAAAGGTTCTTTTTAGAACCGTCCATCTGTGTTTGTGTTAATGAACACCACATTCTAATTTCTGTTAAATAAACAAAAAAATACAAAACAAAACACAAAAGAAAATCCTTAATCAGAAAAATGAATTGATTGACGACATTGACGTTCACCTTTCACTTTTCAGTGCTTTCTGACAGTACACAGTACTGAATGACTAAACTCATGCCGAAAAGAGAGATAGAGTCATAGGGAATAGGATAGGAATAGTATTGGGTCAGTGGATCAGTTCAATCGCTCTCACTGAAAGGCAACTTTAATCACAAATAAGACAAGTTTTCAGGCTTGACTAGACATGGCATAACCAACAAAATTGCTGTTTAATAACAAACAATAAAAGAGCAAAACATATTCCTACTTTACCATTTTACTGGAGAAGTTAGGTTACAGCATAGAGCTAAAAATTATTATAATGCTATTTGATAAATCTCTACAGTAGGCAGAGTAGGCTAATTATTGAAAAAATGCCCAGAATGGCCTTCGAAAGAGCAAGAAAATCCAGAGTTCAGATGATGTGTTTTTCTTAGACTGATTTTACATACTTCAACTCGACAAGTATTTTGAGTTAGGTATGTATTTTGTAACATAACGTAATAATGTTTCCATTTCAGAGCCTTTAAATCAACATTATCCAGGTAAATGTCATAAGGAAAAGTTGAAAATGGCTCTAGCAATAGAAACATAATTAGGTAGGTAATAGTTATTGATAACTTTGCTCATTATAAACTTTACAACTTACTTGCATAGGTAGTGTCAAACAGATATTTATGTGCTGCTTAGACTGCTTAGGTCAGTTTTTTTGCCCTCTGTTTGAAGCTCTCAAAGAAAAGAGTATGTACTCTGTAATGTTGGATAAGTGTTTTCTTGTATGTTATTTAATTATGAATAAGTTAAGCGTATATGTGGTTGCATAATCAAATGACTAGTAATGTAAGACGCGGCAACATGGTAGAAGTTAGTACGAAAGAGTTAAGAAAGAAGTAAGAAGGACGACGCATAGAGTTAAGACGAAAGACGGTATATTTCCTTTATTAAGACGAAATAATTATAAATATACAACGACGTAAACTACATTAACAAAGTGATACAAGTTGTGTTCGCAATCTTCATTATCATTTCATTTTATTAAATTTTGTGCTAATCATTGCTGTGTCTAAGTGAAATCACTCCCCACTGCCCAAATACAATCCTACAGTAAGTTGAGTATGAGTCAATAAATACAAACTTTCTGTGTAAATAGCTATTTATGTAACCAGTTACGAAAAGATCGATTTTGTGTAACGAATGAATGTTTGTAGGGCGAGCGCAGCGAGGTCTTACAATTTGAATGAGTTACACAATAAGACATTTTCGAAACGTGTTGCATACATAATTTTTTCTAATTTTGACCAAAAAGCGGTAAAAACCATCTTTTAAAGTGATTTAACACAAATATTCACTTTCACAGCACCTTGTATAAACAGTGACAACGACATGTTATGATGGATGTCGCCCATATGTTTCTACGGAAATGCATAAAAACAGGGAGTGATGAAATGAACTTTTCATAACTAGTTACATAAAGTGATACTTTATGTAACTCAGTCACTTTATATGCCAAAATTAGAAAAAAGCGTTTTTATTTAGATAAATAGGGTGTGTAGAAAAATGGGTACAACTAAAGAATAAGCACATTTTGTTCATTTCTTAAACCACAGGCCACTAGTAAATGATTGTTTACAAACCCGAAAAAGTAAAATAAGTGTAAGATAGCTGGAGTTAATAGTTAGTTTTATGTATTTATATCTACCCAATTATGAAGACTTGTTGTCACTCTACTGAAAAAAACATGTAGGACATGGTTTTATAGCCAGGTCAACTATGGTCTATGTTCCATGATTTTTCACTTATCAACACTTCAAATGTGTTCAAAGTTTTACCTACGTGCTGAAGATGATTTATTGGTGGTTTTTATCAAACTTTTTCAAGTTAGAATCTACGTTGAAACCAGTGTTTTCTTAAAGGACTTAGCTACAAAGTAAACAAGTTGGGTAAAGACATTGAATGAGGTTATGTATTTATACTTACCAGATTTTTGGGCTGTGGCTACTGATAAAGTATTTTTATCACAATTTCATTTTATTTTCTTTGCATTATGTGGGTAGTAACTCAAAACTATTACTAAATAAACTTGTTTTGACTACAGAATGACTGACAGCGATTCGTTATGATTTTAAAAGGTTGGTAACACGACCGGATATAAACTTTCCTTGACGACCGCTTGGCGCGAAATTTAAAATTTCCGAATTTTAAAGGTTTTTTGCGTCTTAATGGTCAAACCTACGGTATTGAAAAAATTACCAGTGGATAGCCGAAAATGTGCTCTACAACTTTTATTTCAAGCGTTTTTCCATTAAATCAACCGTACAGGCGCAAAAAAATCAAAACCGTTTTCCCATGTTAATCTCCTATGTCCAGGGTGCTCTTGGACACCTGGTATATAAAAGTTCAAAAGATGATGTAAAATTATGTTCAGAATCCGATAGTGAATCAAACTGAATGTTTTGTTTTTCTTGTATTTTGTATTTTTTTAATATTATTTTTATTTATTTTTTGTTGTGAGTAATAGACTTTGTTTTATTTTTGTTATTTTGCCAGATTTAGGGATGTATTTATTTTTTCTTTTATATTTATTCTAGGATAATAAAGTTTGTTTTCGTTTGTACCGTAAAAAACATTGTTTTATTTTACATATTATTTGCTCTCCCATGTACTTGAAAGATGTGTCGACAAAGTGGCGACTTTTCATATCCGCTCGTGGCGATATTTCAGTAGATCGCTCTGGCAACACTGATTGTTTTACCAGTTATCGTCATGGAGCCGTGGACGGTGGAGCACCGCGTTTTCGCCTATGATTGTGTCGTCCGAAATAATGAGTCAGTCACCGTCGTACAGCGTGAGTTTCGTCGCCACTTCAACATTTATCGGAATAGAGCTGTTCCCTCTCGAAACACCATCCTTCGTTGGGTTGAATCACTTCGCAGGCGTGGTGAACTGATCAACAGAAGACCAAGAGGAGCTCCGCGAACAGTTCGAACTCCTGAAAATGTTGAACGCGTTCGACAAGCCTTTCTTCGCAGTCCGACTCGATCTGCCCGGAAACATGCTGCTGCACTTCGCCTCAGTGATCGTTCGGTAAGGCGAATTTTGCATATGGATCTCCGCTTTCACCCCTATAAATTGGCCATTGTGCAACAGTTACAGCCCGTAGATTATGCACAACGAATGAACTTCGCACGTGAGATGGAAGCACTGATCGATCAAAATGAGAACCTCATTTTGATCATGAGTGACGAAGCCCACTTTCACCTAAACAACATAGTTAACCAGCAGAATTTCCGTTATTGGGCTAATGAAAATCCGCAACAGTTACTCGAAAGACCGCTGCACAGCCCAAAAGTAACGGTTTGGTGCGCTGTATCGCAAACTTGAATCATTGGCCCTTACTTCTTCGAAGACGGTAATGGTCGTGCTGTTACCGTGAACTCAGCGCGCTACGTCGAAATGATCACGAACTTCTTTTTCCCTGAATTACGACGGCGACGTGTTCCAATCCGACGTGTGTGGTTCCAACAGGATGGGGCGACCGCCCACACAGCCAGAGCATCAATGGACGTTATTCGCCCTCTCTTCCCTGGTCGCCTTATTTCCAGGTTTGGCGATGTTCATTGGCCTCCTCGGTCCCCAGATTTATCCATATGCGATTTTTTCTTATGGGGGAACCTCAAGGCTAGAGTATACGATAGGGATGGGATAAATTAACCGGTTAAACTAATAACCAGTTGTTTATTACCAGTTAATCCGTTAAAACACGGTTATTTTTTAAAGTCGGTTTAACCTAATAATCGGTTATTAAAAGCAATAACCGGACACAGGTTATTTTATTTAAATATTTTAATTTCACATTTTGTCCATATTATTAGTATCAATTGTCATCCAATTTGGATTTTCTGAAAAGCACCTTCTTGGGTTTCTGTTTCCCTAAAGAAGAGGCTGATTAAATATTATCTTAATATTCCTAATCAAATTCGGCTATATGAAGTGTCTTTGTCAACACTCAACTCAACAGTGGCAACTGACAGCTTTCAGAAGGGAGACAGTTGACAGTGTTGACACTTGAGAGTGACTGGACTGACATTACTGACAGTGACTACTGACTAGTGACTGGTTGTGTTGTATTTGTATTGGCGTTTCCCGTTTCCCGTGTTTCAAATGTTTCAATGGTTTCATAGTGTCATTTCAAGATATGACACTATGAAACCTAATCTAAACTCATCAAACTTTATTTACTAATTACACAACAATTTACAACACTAGAGATCACTTCTTAAACCACTAAAGTCACTTTTTCCACTTCACTACTTCGTTCTTTGCTTATCGCGCCACTGTTATTTCACAACTGACTGTTCGTCGGCTCGGTCGGTTTATACAGGGTGTCTCTAAAAGGAACCCGAATTTGGTCACAATTTTACTGCGGCCGTTAGAGGACGCTTTACAGTGTACTTCTGATGGTTTTAAGTGACCGTAACTTTTTTCTCGGTGTAATTTTCTTATTTATTTTTAAAAACACACGAAGCGGTTTGTACCACCGCTCGGCGGAAAACTGGCTTAAAACGCACGGGGCGTCACTACAAGTGCTGACGGGCGATTTTCTTAATTCAAAATATCAATGTTGTCTAGTTGTAAATTCAACTCGACGTTGAAAGCATCACATATGGCTTCTTCTGATGAAAGTGATGATGATTTGTTTTTTTTAACAACTTCATGCTTGTTATACAAGAGAATAAAAAAAAGAAACGCAAATATTGGATTCATCCTATAATCAATGAGAGAAAAAATAAAGGATTTTTTTATACACTGTACACAAAACTTACGGAAGACCCAGAAAAATTCTTTAATTTTACCAGGATGTCAAAAAAACATTTGAAGAATTTGTATCGCTTATCAAAGTTTCATGTTTAAAAAGAAATACCGCTATGAGGGAAAGTATACCAGTAGAAGAGAAGCTTCTTATCACATTAAGGTAAGGTAACAATTAAGTAAAACTGCAATCCTCTTTAGTACTGTTAAGTATAAGGTTCATGTGTATTTGCATGTTTATTTATCGTATAGGTATATCCCTTAACAACATTTTTATTAATTAAAAAACATATTTTTTTAATTACCAAAATAATTTAAAATACGCTCTTCATAAATTTTAGAGGCACCAGATTGGTAGGTTTGAACTCCGGAATGTCCAGGCTGCTGAGCCTTTATTTCCCTACAGGTGACTGTAGGGAAATAAACTTATTTATGCTCTGCATAATGTCAATTCTTGCAGCAAATTTAAAATGTGGGGGAATGGATTTTAAAGCAGGCACTAACGATAATAAAAATAGTTTATCGTCGTCATCGTAAGAATACCTAGGCCGTGAAATTTCACTGAAAACATTATTGCACGGCCGAGGTGTACACAAAATTTTTTGTTCAAACGATATTTATTTAGAAATTCTTAATTTTTGATAAATAAAATGAGAATGGTCTAGTAATCACGGTGACGTTTATCGTTAAGTTGCTGTTTATGCATTGTTGATGTGACGTTAAATAATAGACTGACTCTTGTCAGAAATATTTTCCATTTTTTCATTTACGCAAAAATGAAATTGGGAGACGAAGATTGCTGTACTGATATGGATGGGTGTACTGCTGTAATTGGTGCACACAGTGGTCACATAGAGAAATCGTAACCAGCAAGCAATAATAAGCGTAGACGGTGACATAGTGATTGTTAATTTACTTTTTCCTTGTATTTTTTTTTCGGACGTAGGGCCGTAAAAGTGCATTTTACGGCCGCTAAACTGTACGTGAAGTGAGTACTTCACGTCCGTTTGAACAAAAAAGTTTTTTTTTCACCATATTCCCTTTTCTTTTTTTGGAAGCATGAACAGTGGAGGTTTCATCATGGAAAGTTTCTGATGCGGGTTCATTTTGATCGTTTGGTAATGGAACAGCCACATCATTCATCGAAGTATCTGTAGGGCGAGGTTGTACTACATCTGAGAGAAAGTTCAATTGGTTGGTGTACATATAGGCACTTTTGGATTTTCGTCCTTGTCCTGATTTTCCTTTATTTTCTCGAAGTTCTCTAGCGTATCTATCTCTAATGTTTTTCCATTTTTTTGCAGTATAGCACCTTAAAAAAGGAGAAAATTTTAATTCGACGCATCACCATTTGACAAGTTTTAGCCGATGTAGCAGTTGTCAAGTGCAGTGTTGTGTTCATAATTTTTCATTAATTTTTAAGTATTGCCTTGCAGTATTTAAGGTTATTATGCAGTAAAAATATTTCTTACCCTATTAATTATTTTTTCCAATATAATGAAAATAAATACTACTTAGTAGTATTTAGAAAATAATAAAAAAAGAATTAAAAATTTTGAACACAATATTGCACTTGACATTGCTATATCCGTTATAACTTGTCAATTGTGACGCGTCCAATACAAATTTTCTTATTAAAGTTATTTTTATCAAAAAAATTTGAGAAATACTTTTTTTAGGTACCTAGCAACGGGCTGTTAATTTGTCGATCTGCATTATGGGTTTAGAATTGGAAAATCCACAGCTAGTGTAATTATTCAAGAAGTTTGTAAAGCAATATGGACCCATGCTAGACATATTACTTTTCCGTCGTTAACTACTGAAACATGGTGTCAAATAGCCGAAGGATTTAGAAAAAATGCAGATTTTCCACATTGCATAGGAGCCGTCGATGGAAAACACATACGGATGATAAAACCTGCTAATAGCGGATCGATGTTTTACAACTATAAAAGCTATTTTTTAATGGTACTTTTTGCAATGTGTGATAGGAATTATTTGTTTACGTATGTAGACGTTGGTTCATTTGGAAAATCTAGTGACTCCGGAATTTTTAAAAATTCTACATTGTATGATAGAATGATAAATGGTACATTAGAAACTTCCTAGAGACAGACTACCCATTTGTAATAATAGGAGATGAAGCCTTTCCACTCTCTGAAAATTTACTGAGACCCTATGGAGGATCAACTTTATCTTTTGAAAAAAGAATTTTTAACTACAGATTATCCAAGGCTCGAAGATA